>NC_067400.1:513238545-513903545 GCF_016432865.1 Antechinus flavipes
AGTAATATAGACAACTAAATGGCACAAAAATCTGAGTTTAAATTCTAGCTTAGTCACTGATTAGCCATGTACCCCTCAGCAAAATTCTTAACCTTTCCCCAGCCTCAATTTCCTTATCTGTGAAATGGACATAATAATATCACCCATCTCACAGAGTTGTTGTGAAGATCAAATGAGATCAATCTTTGTAAACTTAAAATCATGTCTGTTTGTATATACATGTGTACATACAAATACCTACACATATGTATACATGTAAATACATGTTTTAATAATATGAATATACACCTATAAATATATAGAAATACAAATGTCTATATATTTATGTTATATAGTTTTTATGTTTATTTTGTATATTTTATATAAATGAATATTTAATTTATATTTCATATATATTTATTATTTATCTAATATATTTTTAATTTTTATATTTAATATATATGTATAATTTTAAAGTTTACAAGGATTGATATATATGCATATATCGTATTAGCAACTATTATAACTCTTTTTTTCCCTCTCTTCTTGCCTAGTAGTATTTGCCAAAGTACATAACCATCCTCCTTTCCTTTTCCCATCCTGATTCTAAACTCAATAATATACTGATGACAGTATTGGTCAACCAATGGTAGACTTAGAACAATTTCCCCCAAATAGTAAGGATGAATTTGCATATAGGCAGTCACACTCTATTGCCCAAATTCATCTATTTTGCATCTATAACCAAGATTATAACAACTCATTTATATTTCACTTACAGGCTTATAAAATGCTTTTCTTGAAACCAACTATTCTGTGAAGGAAGGAGTATATATATTATTCCCATTTTACAGGTGAGAAACTGAGGTTTAGAGACGTGACTAGCTTTATATATTCCCATTATCGATCCAGCAGTCTAGGATTAGATTTGGAAAAAAGATCAAATAGAACAAAGCCAATTGACCTGCCTGGGGATTAAATCCCGGAACTAGGGTTTCACCATTAGGCTCTGTGGAGGTGGTACAGGGAAATACAAGAAAGACAGATAAGCTAATGTTTTTGTGGTTGGAGTGTCATTTTCAGTCTGACTCTTTGTGATCCCATTTGGAGGCAAACAGGGTGAAGTGATGTGACCAGGTCTGGGGCCAGATTTGAATTGAAGATGAGTCCTAAGATTCCAAGCCTGGCACTTTATCCACGGCACCACTTAGCTGTCCTAAAAACCCGGACACATCATCCTAAAGAGCATCCGTTAGAAAAATGCATTATCCATCTCACATTATTGCTGGTAGAAAAGCAAGAAATTGACTTGCTTTAGGTGCCTATGGTCAGTTGTCCCTGGGAGGGAACAGACAGGTTCTGACAAAAATGGCTATCCCAGAGACGGCTCAGCACGCAACGGGTAAAGTATCCAGAGCTTTAAACTCGTGTTCCTCCCAGCGCACGAAGAGGAAAAAACACGCAGACTCTCGCCCTCCCAGCCCAGGCTACAAATGCATTAGTCATGGCCTCCTGAGGGACCAGCCTGCAGCTGCCGCCCTGGTTCTGCGGTCCCCAGTGCTCTCTGTGGGCAAGCCAGACTGCAGAAAGTCTCCGGTATGACTCCAATAACTGGGAGGTGGACATGCTCTGGCCCACACAGACTTAGAGAGTCCCTCATCTTGGCCTTGACTCCAAGCATGGGTCTCCAGGGACTGTCTGGCTGATTCTCCGGAGTCCAGATGGGTCCGTACCGAAGTACTCTCCGTGCTCTGGGCAGAGGTTGTCCAAAGCAATTCAGAGTTAACCCGGGCTTGCCGCTTTCCCTGGATTGCCCGCCTCCCAGGCAAGCTGGCTCTGCTCAGCTCACCTTCGGCTCAGCCTTCTTCCCTGGCACCTCCGACTGGCTTCCCTGCTGCACAGAGCTCCTGCAGCCCATCCATGCCCCTTCCCTCCCCTCCGTGGCTCTCACCCTGGGGGAGGGGGCAATCAGGGCAGCTGGCGTCATCGGCTCCCCACAGATGGAAGTCTGCTTAAGAGAAGGAAGGGAAAGGGGGCTTTGCATCATTTCTTCCTCCGCCATTACTGCATCATGATACCCCAGGCCTTTTTGTGGAGAGAATCTGCATGAAGTGGACCCTGGGAAACCAGAGATAGGACTGATACAGAAATAAACTCTAGGAGTGAGAAACCATGAATGAATTAAAGACAAGTATTAGCCCTCTAAGTTTCATAGAATTGTAGTGATCCTATCCATTCTTCAAAGTCCAACTGAAATGCTACGTCTTCCAGGAAGGCTTCCTAGATTTTCTCATGTAACTCAATTAAATTTTGCCTTCAAGGAGTAGGTATTCTCCTGGGGAGACAGCACATACAGAGGCAAGTCAATTATGTGTCTGTATTATGTGTGTACCTGCATGTGTGTACATGGGCTGATTATACACTTATGCTATTCTATGTGTTTATGTGCATGCTTTTACATGCGCTTAGTATGCTATATGTCTACCATATATGTTGTATGTACATTGCTATATATGTTATGTTATGTGATATGTGTTTGTGTTATACATATGTATGGGTGTGCCCTGAATGTGTTGTGAGTGTATGTATATATATATATATATATATATATATATATATATATATATATATCTTTATATGTACATATATTTTTATGTGTACAAAGTAAATAAAACTATGGGGGGATGTGAAAGCATTAGCAAGATTGGGGTGGGGATCACAAAAGGTCCTGTGGAGGAAACAGCTTTTAAGTTGAATTTTGAAGGAAGTCAAGAATTCCCAAAGAAGGGAGCAGGTTCTGTGGATAAAGTACCAGGCCTGGAGTCAATAAGACCTGAGTTCAAATCTAGCCTCAGACACTTACTAGCTGTGTGTCCCTGGCTGAGTCATTTAACCTGTTTACCTTAATCCACTGGAAAAGGAAACGACAAACCACTCCAGTTTCTATGCCAAGAAAACCCCCATGAACAACATTGGCATTCTACAGTCCACAGGGTCATGAAGAATTCCCAAAGGGTCAGCATTATATCCAGCATTGCGGAAAGCCTCTACAAGGGCATGGAGGCAGGAGATGGATGATCTTTTCTTCCTGCCATCTGGTATATGGTATTTTTTTTACCTGTCCTTTGTTCTTGTATTTTATTCTGGACTAGTTATTTTTAATTATACTTCATTATCTGGAGGATCTGTGATGTCATCCTTCAGTGTGGGTACTCCCTTCAGCAATCCAAGATCATAGAACAGCCCCCACCTTACTATGCTCTAGCAGATGGCATGCATGAGTCATTTTAGTAAAACTAAAATTGATTAGCTGAACCACAGAATTTCAAGAGTTGGAAGAGATTTTAGAGGTTTGGGAATATTTTCCCCTGAATAGACTCCCTCTTTTCCTTCAAGAACCACTCAAGTACCACTATCTAGACAAGCCTTTCCTAGTCCCCTCCACCTCCTAACTTGTAGGATTTTCCTCCTCCATAGCTCCCTTGTATTTCACCACCCTAGCTTTATTTTGGATTGATTCCATAGACAACCACATACATACATGTTGTCTCACTGTATAGAACACAGGTTCTTTGACAGTAGGAATTGTTTTATTCTCTGCTGTATCGATAGTGCCCAGCACTTACTTGGAACATAGCAGAGTTACCAAATTCTTACTGATTGATTGAGGTCCTTGCTTAAAGATCTTCAGTCATTGGGGAAATTCATTTTAATTCTGAAGAGCAATCATCTCTACCAAGGGAATGAGTAGAATTTTTCCCCCTTACTTTAAGACAAAATCTGTCCCTCTGCAATCCATTGTTCTTACGTCTGTTTTCTGAAGCCAAACAAGATGTTTTATCCCTTTTCTACATGACAATTCTTCAATCACTTGAAAACTATCATCATATCCTCCTCTCTTTTCTCTGGGAAAAAAATGTCTACTTCCTTTAACTAAGGTTCTTATGACATGACTTTTAGCCTTGGATATGCTGTACTTTATCAATGTCCTTTCTCAAATGCGATTCTTCAGAAGAGGTAATTATAATACCAGAGAGTAACCAGGGTATGGCAACTGGGTATTTGTCCCAGGGCATTAACAGTTAAAGTTTACTCAAAACACTTCCCTTTGTCATCAGGATAGATATAGTTGAATGTTGCATTTAGTTAGGAAATATTATTATTTAAAATAGGAAGCTTCTAGACTATACACTGCTACCACTTATAGCATTCTCATCATGATGGAATAACTTCATTGTGCCCCAGGGTCTCTACTCTTGGGAACCACTGTTGAGGAGGTTTGATACTGTCTGGTCAGTGCATTTTGTGAAGCTTGCCTCAAGGCATCAAAAATTCTAACTATAGCTCTGGTAATAGTCAAGACATTCTCTGACCAAGTAAGAATATAATGGAACTCTCAGTCCCCAAATTCTGGGAAAATGAACAACATAGTTTTTATGTTGGATTATTAATTCTAATTGTATATTGGCTTTTTTAGGGCTGCCATGTCATGCTGCTTTTTTCATATTGAAATTGTAGTCTTCCAAAATCCCTGGGTCTTTATCACATCAGCAGAGATCTTGCCATGTTTCTCCCACTCTCTACTTTTATATTTGACTTTTTTGTGCCAAGCATAGTACATTAAGTTTATTCCTATTAGATTACATCTCATTAGATTAGCTCTAATTTTTTTCTTTTCTTTTTGGTCTATCTGTATAACGTGATTTTGAATCTGTCTTCAAAGCTATAACCTATCTTTTACATATTTTTGTCATCTGTAAATTTAATCACCATTTATGCTTTTGCCCCAGTCATTGGTAAAAGTAGTAAATAGGGTTATCTTTTAGTGTTAAACATCTTTGAATTTGGCCCCCAGCCAACAAACATGTAATTTAGTTATGGGTTCATCCTCTAAGCATTTCTACCTTTGAGAAATCTGCCAGAGCTTGTGTCCTATACAAGTTCTCTTCATGCCATGATGAGTTATAAGACAGGAGCTTAGTGAAAGATTTCATAGTTAGCTTATTTTTATGAAAGGATAATATCCACATGACTGATTGTGAGCTCCCTAAGGGCAAGGAATATGTCTCAATTGCTTTTGTACACTACTCTATTCCAAATGTTCAACACAATTCCCTGCACACGATGGGCACATGCACAAAGATAGTGTTGTAGACTGAGTCTGGAACATGAAGTTAGGGTGGGTGATGTAAATTTCCTGCCTTCCAATCACTTTACTATATTACCATAATCAATTCATTGAGCTACTCTGAACTTTATCCTCTCCTACAATAAAATAGAGAAAATAATACCCAGAGTACTGATTTCACAGATTTGTGGTGAAGTTCAGATGAGATGATACATATAAAAACACTTTGCAATCTTTGAAGTGGCATATAAATGACAGCTAATATAATAAATACATTTTTGAATGAATTAATGAATAGAATTAAAGAATATTGAAGTTGGAAAAGACTTTAGAGATGATCTAGTCCAATTTCCATTATTTCATGGAGGAAAAAAAATGAGCATCAAAAAAGTTTCAGCACATTCCTCGGCAGATTTGGGACTTGAACCCAAATCTTCTTGCACTAAATGGAGCCTCTTTGTACTATATGAGGCTGAATCCAGCTCAGAAGACATTGTGTAAAAATTATTGAAATACATAGTTTTTTGTTAATTGGTTTGCATAAACTTCTATATTGGTTATCATTATAAAGCATTTGCTCTGTATGCTTGGGGGTTTTTTTCATGAGCAAACTCTTCCAGTCCCTGGGAATTCTAAAGAATAAATAGCTACATTGGTTCTTCTGTTCTCAACCTAATGGTTTGTTTATTTAGCTGACTTCATTAGGAACTCTTAGAATATCTCAGAGCAGCTTAAAAAAATCCCCAACAGTAGTTAGTTTCATAGCCAAAAGAGTAAATAACAAAACAATATATAATTTAACCAGGTTTAAATACTACTTGGATGAGCTAACAGGCCCTAATTAGGCAACAGCCCCTAGTTAAATAAACACACAATTAAATTAATTTTTCAAAGTATCAACACAGACCCAATTTTTAAATTTGCTGATCACTGATGGACATTTATCAATTGATGGACTGGCTATCTTTTCCTTCTCACATATGTGTATACTTTGCTTCTGTAACACACATCCTTCTTTGAAAGCACTTTTTAAGTGCTTTCAATTCTATGATAGAATCACAAGATTAGAGTTGAAATGGACCACAGAGTCCATCTATTCCAAACCCCTAATTTTAAAGATAAGGAAACTGAAGCCCTGATAGGTGTATGACTTCCCCATGATCATACAGGTAATAAGCATCAGAACCAGGACCTGAACCCATGGCCTCTGACTCCAAATAAAGAATTCATTCACATATTATAGTTTTCATGCTGGCATAATAGTACTATACAGTGCTATTACTAACAACTTAAGTGGCCTAGAAAACTGTGCTTCTGTGAATTTCTACAATCTGAGAAACTTCTTTGGGGGATAGTAAAATGAATGAATGAATGTCTACAGGGACAGAATAAGCCCTGCAGCCTTGATAATATTGTCAAGCCCAAAGACAAAGACTGAGTTGTCATAAGCATCATGAGCCAAGATGAAAAGCAGTCTGCTCCTTCCTCACAGGAACATCACTCCTCAGTTCCAGCAATCTCTCTAGATTACTTCTCAAGAAACTAAATTTCTGTTTTCAAGAAATACAGGTATTCCCTTTTTGAATAATGCATACGATGTACTGCAACTGGACCAAGGACAAGCACTCCAGAAATTGGGGCTCTTTCATTGATTTCATTAGTTTGGATCCAGATCCAGTTACTGTCAAGCTTTTCAAGGAGGAAGTAAGGGATAAGTGACAGTGCTGGGAAATTCCAGGAGGGTCAGCCATTTCTGAAATTCAGAGAGTCAACAGCCAGAGAGGAGGGCAGAGGGTAGATCTCCTAGATTCTTCTCTGAAAGGAATTGTTTCTGTCTAGTGTGGACAAGGGTGTTTCTGTGGACCTAGGAGATGTGTTGAATGTCTGTTGGAAACACTGGCTTATGCTGGAGTAAAAGCCCTTTCAGACTCCCTTTGAAACCTATTTCTCACTTCTGCTTGGTTTCCAGATTGAGCACTATGAGCTAGAAGCAGAAATCAGAAGGTCACGGTCAGGATATCAAAGCCCAAATAGAAGCAGAAACCAAAGCAGGGTCCCAAAAGGGAATACATGCCAACTCTGAAAAAGAGAAACTAGGGGAGAAATGTCTCAGTCTGTCTTCCCCTTTTTCTGAGCAAAGCTAATCTAGACCCATGCTAAGTAGGTGGGATTGGTGAAGTGGGTCTATACCTTACTCTGTCCTTGAGCCATCAGAAGACTGTCTCACAGTCATCCTTTTCCAGCACTCAGCCCTTGAATCCTCCGATGATGTCACAGTCTCTGCTGATACTTTGTCTTTGATGACAGATGCTGACAAGACTGACAGCAGCTAATACAATGGGAACAGCTTCACAATCTCTGGGGAAGATGAGGTTGCAATTTGACATCGTGTCTAATTGGCTCAATCAGTGGAATTGAGACCTAGCTCCAGAGAAATCTCTACCTTGAGGCCCAATGTTCTGATTAGTGAATACCTATTTTCCTGGGAAATAATTTCATAAGGGGACCATTTCACTTCTCTCTAGACTTCCCCCCTCATCGATTCTTTACCCTCATCCAGGTATCTATCCTTCCCTCCTTAAGCCACTTATATAAATATGAACTCTTGATGTGTTGTTGTTACTGCATTTGTAGCTACCCCCCACGTTGGCTAGACAGTGCACTGCACAGAGCACTGAGTCTCAAATCAGGAAAAACTGAGATCAAACCTGGCCTCACGTATTAACTGCTTGACTCTGGGCAAGTCACTTCACCTTGTTTACCTCAGTTTCTCATCTATAAAATGAGCTGGAGAAGCAAATGGCAAACCACTCCAGTATCTTTACCAAGGAAACCCCAAATGGGATCACAAAGCGTCAGATACAATTGAAAAATGACTTTTAAAAAGACTCCGGAGCTTGAAATACATTCTTTCTTCATTCCAATCTCCCAAATTTCATCTCAAAGAAGCAGGAAGGTACTATTACCACCTCCTCTAGGAATCCCTCTTTGATTCATCCCATCCCACTACAATAAAAGCAATGGATTTCTATTCAAATTTTCTAAAGAGCCTTTTTTTTTTCTGAGTCTCTTCTTTGCCTTATCATACTCTCCTTGTTTCTATGCTCATTTACAAGCATGATATTGTAGTGCAGTAGTGTCAAATTCAAATAGAAATGGGAGCCACTAAATACATAAGAATACTGTAGGATTCTATGGCCATATGTTGATTAAGTTTTAAAATGTAATATTATCTATGCTTCATTGTATTCTTATTTATTCTGTTAAACATTTCCTAATTGCATTTTGATCTGGTTGAGGCTGCACTTGGAGTATTTGGGGATATCTTTGACACCTTTGGTATAGGGCATAAAAAACTGGATTCACAGCCAGGAAGACTTGAACCCTGAATTCCATCCCTGACATATACTAGTTCTATGATTCAGGGAAGTTACTTTACCCCAAGAGTTTTAACAGAGCCCAAGGTTCAGAGAAGGTGACAACCTATACTGAAAGAGAGTTTTTACCTGGGAGTTCCCTATATGACACAGTGCCTAGCATATGGTATTATATAAATGTTATCTATCATTATTATTAATGAAATCACAAATCCAGTTCTGAGCCCAATCTCTATACTTGTCTATCCTGAAATTAGAACAAAAGTTTCTAAAGGATGGAGGCTGTATTGTTTTTCCTTTTTATTTCCCTACAATACCTATCATTGCATTTCCATATGATTTGTTATTATTGTTATTTAGTGATTTCAGTCATGTCTGACTTTTGATGACTCTTTGGGATTTTCTTAGCAAAAATACTGGAGTGTTTGCCATTTCCTCCAGATGAGGAAACTGAGGCCCACAGAATAAGTGACTTGCCCAGGGTACTTAATAAATAATGATAATGTCTAGTACTTACATAGTACTTTAATGTTTATAAAGCATTTTACAAATATCATCTAATTTTAACATTTCAACAACCCTGGGTGGTAGATGCTTATATTATACCCATTTTATAGATAAGGAAATTGAGACAGAGTTTAACTTGCCCAGGGTTGTACAACTAATAAAATGCCCAAGGTGGGATTTGAATTCAGATCTCCTTGAGTCCAGATGCAGTTGTTTATCCACTTTGTAACCTAGCTGATCACAAGAGTGGTTTCTTAATTGGGAAAAAACTCGGTGAATTAAACATATATATCATATCCTGGTCATACTAGTACCCTACTACCCACCCCACCCCCCGCCATGATATATTGTTCACTTCTCACATTTGCTCATGCTGTCCTCCTCATTGGAATCCATGCTATCTTTCTCTATCTTACAAATGCTTCCCATCCTCCAAGGATTATAGTTAAATCCAACTTCCTCCAGGAAGATTCCTTGAGCTACTAGTACTTTCAATGATCTCTCCCTCCTCTGAATCCCTATATCTCCTACATGGAACCAGTATCACATTGCTTAGCACCTGATTATGGAGTAGTTGATCTCTATTTAGATTGCAATAGCAATACCCTATATTTGTGTTATGCTTGACAGCTTCATCATGTTTCTGCATACATTATGGTAAATGTTCCCAGTTTATAGATGAGAAGACTGAAGTACAGAGTGCTTCACTGGCTTGATTGAGTTTGTCTAATGGGAGTCAGCCTTGAACCTGGGTCTTCTGCAGACAAATCCAGTATTCTTTCACATATGCCATGATAACTTTTTGGTGTTCCAGGGCAGGGGCTGTTTCTTGCTTCTCTTGTATAGCTCAGTGCTAGACATGCAATAGAGATATAGATCAGGACAGCTGAGATGGCCCTGTAGGTGTTTACTATATGCTCGTTGAATGAATGCGGACTGACCGAGCCCTCATTTTGCTAAGGATGCAAGATTTGTCATCATCGCCTGATTCCTCCCTCAGTCAACACAAGGATGGGAGAAGAGTAATTTACAAGGCTGTAGTAGGCACCTGGGTGTTTTATGTAATCAAAAGGATACTTCCTCTCTTCCTTTCTTTCACTGTTGACATGGTTACAAAATCTTATTATTAGCCCAGAGGATAGGGTAATAGGACACGACATTCACATTGTCACTGTTTTAAAGAGCTGCGGCACTTCTGGAGAACAATCTGTTTATTGTGGAGATAACGCCGCCTGTGCATCAGATCCATCCTTTCTCTGGTCTCATCCCTCCTCCTCATTTCTCCATTCTGGGGGAGAGGTGTTTGTATAAGGGAAGGAGGGGAGGGGCTCCTCCTTTTCTCCTTTGCCAGGTTCTGCCTCTACCTCTCCCTCTCCTTGGATAGAAAGAGCATTCTCATTGGTCACCCATGACCCCAGGGGGAGGCTTGGATAGGAATGGTTTCAGGTGAGGATAAAAAAGTGGAAGGATTGGGCTGACTCATAAAAAAGAGAGAGATAAATCGAGATAAAATTGTTTCCAAATTGAATGTTTTTCACTATTTTCTGTGTGGTGTCTGCAGTGCTCTAAGATTATTCCCTCTCGGGGGCTTCAGAAAAGCTGTAAATAGAATGAATTGCTTTTAAGGATAGACTCTGGTAGTTCCTTCTCAAGAAAATATATGCTAATGCATGTAGACTCTCATTATTGGGGAGACCTATGGACCAGCTCTTTTATGTCTATGAAGAGCAGGTTTCTGATTGCTAGTATTTTGCCAAAGTCTTTGTCATGCGTGGGCTGAATATCTAGCAGAGGAAGACAGAATGGAAACTCACTGGCCCACTGGAACTCTCCTAGGCAGGTGTTTAAAATTGTACCTCTGCTCATCCAGGAGAGGGATAAAGTGAGGCAGAAACAGGAAAACCCTGACATCAGCAACTGCCCCCTGCAAAGGCTAAGGGAAGTGACAAGCCAGTTCTTTTTCCTTTCCTTGGAAGAGGCACCGAGGAAGTGGAGGGGCAAAGGGGACAAGAAAAGTTTGGAATCCTGAGACAGTCTTTATTTATGGTCCAGGGGACAAGTGCTACATTTGGAGTCAAAGGAGCTGGGTTCAAATCCTATTCTGCAAGTTACTATGGGATCTTGGACAGGTTACTTAACTCTCTGGACCTTGCTTTCCTCATCTGAAAACTGAGAGGATTGGATTTAGATAATTTCTAAAAGTCCTTCCCATCCCAAGGCCATGAGTGATTCAGCAGGTCCTCCCTGAACGTGCCATCCAAACTCAACGTCCTTGGGAGTCCTCCCCTATCCAGAAGATGGCAGCAGGCTACGTAGAGAAGCTGCCCTGCGGAGCCCTTTGGGGGTCCTGGCAAGGGAGGGCTGGCCGTGGCTCAGACTCACCTGACTGCTCCAAGGCTGCTTTAGTTTGGGGAAAGGGGGTTAAGTATTCCTCTGCTTTGCAAGGAAAGCAGCCAACAAATGAGATATCAAACGCAGCATCGCATGTAAGAGATCAGTCTCTAAAACGTACACACATGCCGGCGCTCTGCTGGAGATCCCTGGCTCTACAGCTTCATTTATGATTCATAAATACTTTTGCACACACACATAAGCACACACATATACATGCAGACACCTATGAAATTTATGAAACACACACACACACACACACACACACACACACACACACACACAGCCCACAACCTCCAAAGGAATTCTGTACTGTATCATCTGCATTCAGATGCAACTTAATGGAAAAAAAAAAAAAAAACCTGAAGATGTTTTTAAAAAACGGAAAAAAAGATAGCTCCGAGGAGCTCTCTCTTTGAAGTACTTAGATCTGGGGAGGTTGGCAATTGATGACTTGTCTTGAGGATAGCTCTCTGAAGGTATTTTTCTAGCCATAGAGAATTTCACTGGCTTTAGTTCAGTTGCTGTTAGGATTGGTTGAAGACAACAGAGACAATACAATCATTCCTCTGGATGACAGATATGTATGGGGATTAGACATGATTTCATTGGTTAAAAGGAACTTTCTATGAGGAAATTCTCTCTATCAATGCAGACTGGAACCTTCTCTCTTAGAAAGGTTTAGTTTTACAGAGTAGCCTAAGGGAGATTAAATAACTTGCCTAAGTCAACGGAGACAATATGCAGGAGAAGCAGGAGTTGAACCCAGGTGCTCCTAACTCTGAGCTCTCCATCTACAATGCCATCAGGTTGACCAGATAATTGCTTGTATAAAAGATGTTTTCTTTGTCTCGTTTTATTGCTATGAAGTGGCCCTACATGTTTTAGGGGCCTTGTGGGAATGTGCTGAGAGGGAAAGATCCTGGGACATGTTTTTGATCAGTGAAATGCATGTGCGGTCAATCACACTGTCACCCCAAACTTTAAATCTGGGGGAACTACTGATTTTAGAAAAGGACTTGTCAACTAAATGATGACCTACTGGTTGACCTTAAAGCTTTGCTTGATAAGCTTCTAAGTTAGTCCCCAGAGATCAAGGGAAACAGGATGAGATATTTTCTCATTTTTGAGGTATCAATCTATTCAGTAGTTCAGCTAATCAACTTTAAGGAATCTGGTAGTGAAAACTTTGAGCTTCTTGAGCCTGGTGATATAGAGAAAGACATATATTTTGCTGTGATTTAGAAGGCCTGAACCTGAGGAATTTGGCTTGGCCCCTCCTACTCTCCAGGCAGGTCATGAATATGCATCTTTCTAGAGTGCAGTAAGTCACCAGCAAGGTAGTGCTGGATCTAATTGATTTGAAATGCATCAGCCAAGCCCTATGCCCAAGCTGCCTTGCCCGAGTGCAGCAAGTGCATTGTGCTGGAAAAAGGGAATTACTCTTGACACTAGGATTATATCTCTGCCCAAGGCATCAATATTCTATTAAAGATGTGGAACAATATAACACTAATTATCAATTGAGGAGCTCCATTACAAGGAAGAGAAGAAACAGAGGTTTGATTTCACTTTCTGGATTAATGACACCCCCCTCCAATGATTTTATGTTCCCCATTTGGGCCTCATGCATAAATCCGTGATCACATGGCAGGGAAATATTTAGAAAAAATTGTGTTGCCTCCTCCAAAAGACCAAAGCAAAGACAGCTTACATCTGTCTGTGTGAATTGGGAATGGTATCTTCATAGCCCAGTGGAAGGCAATGAGTTGTCCTCTTTCATTTTACTTTGACCTAAAATGACCTAATGAATTACCTTGATCCAATCAGAAAGCAGTCCAAATTGCCCAACCAATCTTATCTGATTCCCTGGTGGCAAGGAATTCAACCCTCACCCATTGACAGTTTTGCCTTTCTGGGAAAAAACCTCCAGCAACTTTGAGTTTCTGAGGAAATATCTAGCATTTATATATCTCCTTAAGGCTTGTAAACCATTTGATATGAACCATCTCATTTAATCTTCACAATGACCCTGGAAGATACACCCATTTTATAGAAAACTGAGGCCAAGAGATGTTATATGGTATTCCTAGAATCACATAGTGTCTGAGACAGCATTCCAAGGCAGGATCTTACTGGCAATACACAGAGGGAATTGAATATTTTGGGGCGATCCCTATATCTCCCCCTTTCCCTTTCAGTCTCTCTACAAAGATCAGGAATAAGGATGACATTGATCTGCCCTTTCGCAAGAAAGAAATTGGGGGGTGGGTAGGGAGCCAATAGTCCACATCAAAGGGACAGCAATTTGGGAAGGTTGAGGCTAGAAGTTCTTGCGGATTACACATGTGGAAAAGAGTACCGCAGACTTCATATCCACTTTGACCAAGACTGCGTAGTGCTGTCCTAAGTACTGTCCATGGTTAAATGGAAAAGGTCTCAGTATTTCTCTCCTGGGATCTTCTATTTTAAAATAGCATACTTTATCTACACTCAACAGAATTATCCTCTCTGCTTTGAGCTATACTGGGGGAATAGGGAGAGCTGAGTGATATGATAGGTACTAATTTTGCTTTGTCCCACTAACTTTCTTTCTTTCTTTCTTTCTTTCTTTTTCTTTCTTTCTTTCTTTCTTTTTCTTTCTTTCTTTCTTTCTTTCTTTTTTTTTATGTAGGTAGGTGGCACAGGAAATGTAATGATAGACTTGGAGAAAACAAAACCAGTTCATATCCTGCTAGCTACATGATCTTGGCCAATCCTCCGACCTCTCTTAGTCTCAGTTTCCTCAGCTATAAAATGGTTACAATAATAATATCTACCTTCTAGGGCTGTTTTGAATATCAAATGAGATAACAAATTTAAAACACTTTGCAAATCTTAAAGCATCTGTCCCTTGTAAATTGTAAAGTCATATGTAAATGCCAGCTATTATAATTATTATTCTCCATGTAATCTTTCTTTGTTGATGACTTTTTTGTATAATGACTCTCAAATAGACTTCTCTTGTCCTCAGTTTTCTCCTGAGTTTCAGAGTATCATCTCCAGTAATACAAAGCATCCCCAAAGTCTTAATGTAATTTTAAGCTTTTATATTTTTTTATATTTACTTATAAGTAAATTGTATATAGCTTGTAAGTTATATACAAATCTTATTGGATATCTGCACTTGAATGTTTACATCAGTACTTCAAGTTCAACATCTTTCTGTTTGAATCAGAGGATCTGGGTTTGAATACTGGTTGTGAGACTAATTAGATGTGTGAGTAGATAAAGGTTCTTTTCCTCTATGGGCCTCAGTTTTCTCCTCTGTAAAAGAAATGGTTGAGATCAATAATCTCTAAAATCTCTTGCAGTTCTCAAGAGTATGGTCTGCCTCTATGATCCTTTATTCTTGGCTTCCTCATTTTTCCTAATGACCCCAAGATTTTCCCAGATCAATTAAGCTCAAAATTATTTTTATACTTCCCTCTTCCTAAACTCCCACTCCAAATGCAATCTGTTATCATTGATTCTTCTTTTGAAGAGGGAAAATGTTTTTTCTTCCTTTGCTTGCAGGTAGGCATCAAGACACCCTGAAGGAGAGTCAGAAGGCAGCATGTGCCAGGTAGATCATACCAATCTTACCATCTTTATCACCATATTCCCTCGAATCTTGATAGAAACATCCCAGTTTCTTTTACCCAAGAATCCTGGACATACTAGCCCTCATCCATAAGCATGCCCTACCTTCTCAATAGGTACCTTTTCTTGACTGCAAAAAGCTCTGACCACCAAAATTCTCAGTACTGCCAAGTGGTTCAACAACAACAGATAGAGTTTTGTTACTTAATAGTTTTGTTTCCCCAATTATATGTAAAACAACTTTCCCATTTGCTTTTAAAACTTTGAGTTCTAGATTTTCTTCTTTCCTACCCTCCATGTTTCATTGAAAAGGCACGTGTGAAGATATGCAAAACATTTCCATAAAAATCATTTTGCAAAAGAAAACATAGATTCCTTCCCCCCAAAAAAAAACCTTCAAAAAAGCTAAAGTGAAAAAAAAAAAGAGAGTATGCTTTAATCTGTATTCAGCCACAACCAGTTCTTTCACTTGATATGAAAAACATTTTTCTTTAAAAGTCCTTCAGAGTAGTTTTGGATTATTGTATTCCTGAGAATAGCAATCATTCATAGCTGATCATCCCACAATATTGCTATTACTTTGTACATTTCACTTTGCTTGAGTTCATGAAGGACTTTCTAGATTTTTCTGAGAGCATCCTTCTTATCATTTCCCATAGAACATAAATTTTCTATCATAATCACATGCCACAATTTATTCATCCATTCCCCAATTGATGAGCATCCTCATAATTTTCAATTTTTGCCTTGAGAAAAGAGCTGCTAAAATATTTTTGTAACTATATGTCCTTTTCTTTTTTTTAAATCTCTTTTGTAATTCACGACTATTAATGTTATTGTTAGGTTAAAAGATATGTATGATTATACCCCTCTAAGCATATTTCATATCTTTTGATCATTTGTCAGTAGGGAAATGACACTTAAAATTTGACTCAGTTCTTTATACACTTGAGAAATGAGTTCTTCATCAGAGAAATGCTTCAAAATTCTTTTCACAATTATTATCCTCAACTTTATTTCCCTCATTTATCCTAGCCTTTTTGTCCATTCATCCTGACCTTCCTCAAAAGTTTTTGCAACCACTAGCCTCCCCCATCCTCTTCCCTTCTTGTTTCCCTTTCTCCTCCTACTTTCTGGCATAGTAAAATAGATTTCTCTATTCATACTGAGTGTATATTATTTCCTTTTTGGGACAATTCTGATGAAAATAAGACTCACTCACTCCCTTTTCACTCCTGCTCTTTCCCTCTACTGTAAAAGTTTTTTTTTTCCTTGCCTTTTTTATATTAGATAATTTATGTCATCTCATCTCCTCCTTTCCCATTCTCTCAGTACATTCCTCTCTCATCTCTTTATTTTCTTTTTCTTTTAGATACTATCTCTTCATATTTAACTTACATCCATGCCTTGGTCTATATATATTCTTTCTAAAGGCCATAATAATGAAAAAGTTATTATGAGTTATAAGTATCATCCTCCTATGAAGGACTATAAGCAGATAAATCTTATTAAGGTTGTTTTTGTTATGTATTTCCCTTTCCTGATTATCTCATTATGCTTCTTCTGAGTCCTATATTTAAAAATCAAATATTCTATTCAGCTATGAATACTTATCATCATGAATACTTAAAACTCCTCTATTTTGATGAATCAATGAATTTCCACCTTTTCTCATAAAGGACTATACTCAGTTTGCTGAGTAGATGATTCTTGGTTGTAATTCTAGTTTCATTGCTCTCTATAATATCACATTCCAAGTCCTGTGCTTCTTTAATGTAGAAGCTACTACATCTTGGGTTATTCTGGCTACAGCTCCAATATACTTGAATTGTTTCTTTCTGGATGTTTGTAATATTTTCTCCTTGACCTGGAAGTTCCAGAATTTGGCTATAATATTCCTGGAAATTTTCATCTTGGGATCTCTTTTAGGAAATGATCAGTGGATTCTCTCAATTTTTATTTTATCATCTGGTTCTACAATATCAGAACAGTTTTTCCTGATAATTTCTTGAAAGATGATGTCTGGGGTCTTTTTTTTTTATCATGGCTTTTAGGTAGCCCAATAATTTTTAGATCATCTCTCCTGGATCTATTTTTCAGGTCAGTTGTTTTTCTAATGAGATATTTCACATAGTTTGCTATTATTTAATCCTTTTGATTTTGTTTTATTGTTTCTTGATTTCTCAAAGTCATTAACTTCCATTTCCCTAATTCTAATTTTTAAGGAATTATCTTCCTTGATGAAATTTTGTACTTCCTTTCCCATTTGGCTAATTTTGTTTTTTAAGGCATTCTTCTCCTTATTAGCTTTTAGTTTTTCCTTTTATATCACTCTCATTTTTCTTCCCAATTTTTCATCTGTCTTTCTTTACTTGATTTTCAAAATTCTTTTGAGCTCTTCCATGGCCTAAGCCCAATTCTTATTTTTCTTGAAAGCTTTGGATGAAGCAGCTTTGACATTATCTTCTTGATCTTCCTTGTCACCACAATAACTTTCCATGGATAGAATATTTTTCTGTTTCCTCATTTTCCCAGCTGATTATTCAGCTTTTCACTCTTTATTAACATAGGTCTCTACTTCCAGGGTGAAGGATATAATATCAGGGGTTTTGTGCAGCTAATTTCAGAGATCCTTATGGGGAAATGACAATAAGCACTCTTTCCCACCCTTGAATTGTAAAGAGGGTCCCCACTCCACTGTGGCTATAAATTCTAGTGTGATAAAGCAAAAGAGTCCTTCCCCAGGGCTGGTAAAGAGACCTCCTTCTAAACCTGCTGTTCAACCCCCTTCATAACCCTAAGAGCTGACATTTCCAGAAGCTGCTGCCATTGTTGTCGCTGAAAATGGTTTCCCAAGACCCTCTTGATTTTCAAGACATCTTTGGTGTCTCTTGAATGAGAAGTCTGGAAACAGTCAGGGAAACATATTTCTGCTTTGCTGGCACCTGGGCTAGGGTGTGGCTGTGCTGGTATAGGGACTGTGTCCCTAGACTGTGTACTGGTCTCCCATCCTGGTGCAAAAGACCTTTCCTACTGATCTTCTAAGATGTCTTAGGCTGAGAAATTGTTCCATTCAGTCTTTTTGTATGTTCTGATACTCTAAAATTTGTTTAGAGTCATTTTTTAAAAAGAATTTGGAGGAATTTGGAAGAGCTTAGGCAAGTACCTTCCTTGGTTTTGCCATTTGGACTCCATTCTCCACCCCACTTACTCCCAAAAGATAGAATTTTAAGTAGAAATGACACTAAATCAGATGTGTTACCATCTGCCTTGCTGCTATACCTTAAGTTTCACTGGACTTTTTCATGAAACTTGCCCCTGAGGTAGAGTATAGTGGAAATAAAAAGAATTCTGGTATTGAAGTCAGTAGACCTGGATTGGAATACAAGTCCTAGCATTTACTCTCTGTGTGACATTAGAAAAATCACTTCTGTTACTCAGTTTCTTAATCTTTAAGATATAGGGCTTGGATTACATGGCCTTGAGGGCCCCTTCTAGTTCTAAACCTATGATCCTATGAAACATCCTATATAAGTTAGTAGTTATCCTACCGTTAAAATGTGAGTTTATGCTATGCACACCCAGAGAAAGAACTAAGGACTTCAAATGCATATCAAATCTCACTATTTTCATTTATTTTTGTGTGATTTTGTTATTTTTGACCTGTTTTTTCTTTCACAATTATGACTAATCTGTAAATATATTTTACATGATTGCACATATATATATCCTGGATCAAATTGTTCACCATTTTTAGAAAGAAATGGAGGGAGAGAGAAAAATTTGGAACTCAAAATTTTATAAAATTGAATGTTAAAATTGTATTTACATATAATTGAGGGAAAATAAAATGCTATTTATAATTTTATTTTTAAGTTTGACTTTTCTGTTTGTATCTCTGGTGTTTGGCACATTCTCCATACCTAGTAAGATCTTAATAAATTATATTTTGTTCATTTACTCATTTATTCTAGTCCCATTGTTTTGATCAATGCCTCTATTACTCCATCCCAGGATGACTAACAGTTTCCCTGCCTCCAGTTTACAATCCACCCTTAATGCTTTTGTCCAATTAATCTTCCAAAAATGTTATTTTGCATAATTACTAACTCTTGCTTCCTTCACCTCCACTAGTCAAAAATCACTTAATGACTCTCCATTGCCTACCAAGGAAATTCAGACACGAGATTTGCATTCAAAGCTATCCACAGATGGACTGTAACCTTGGATAAGTCATAACTTCTTTGGATATCCATTCATTTATTTAAGGGGCTTAGAATAGATGATCTCTAAAGCCCCTCCTAATTCTCAGTTCAGTGGCATTATCATTCTTGTCTTATGTCCAACCACTAATTTTTTTTTAACTTTCCTTTCTGACCAAACTAAGCTATTCACTCTCCCCTAAAGAAATCTTGAGATTTTCAGTGTCTATGCTTCTGCTCCCACAATTTCCACATCTTTGTAATGTCTTTCCCCTTTCTCTTAACCTAATCCAAAGCCTACTCATCCTTTAAGACCTGGTTCAAAACCTTCCTTCCCTGTGAAAACTTTCCTGGTCATCTCAGCCCACAAAGATACTTCCCCTTCCTGAACTCATGGTATTTATGGTCTGTGCACCTAATTGGGTACTTAATCATGTCCTGACTTGTGACATCCCTTGTACTGTTGTTTTAAACTCAGTGATTTCTTGTATTGTTGCATCATTTTTCATGCATTTATGTCTTATTTCCCCAAATAATCACAAACTGTATATAGGTAAGAAATATACCTCATGCTTCTTAGCGTTTTCCATGTCATCCGCACATACTAAGCAGGGCATTTAATTGGAAAAGACACTGGTTCTGGATTCCAATCCTGGCCTAATATTTAGCAGTTGTGTAATCTGAAGCTTATCTTTTACTCTAAGCCTCAGTATTCTCATGTATAAAATGGTGGAATTGACATATCTCAGAGATTTGGTACAGGAATCAAATGAAATATGATATATAAAAGTAACCTACAAGGTAATGGAGGTCCCTTAAGTCTGATCTTCCTAGTTATTCCCCTCAAATTCTACGTAATTTGTGGATCAGAATTTCCTCCAAACCTATAGGTAACAAGTCCTCACAATTTTTTTACTTTTACCATTTAGGTACTGGTAATATCAATTTTTAACCATTTCAAATATTCTCTGAACCTACTGTGATTAATAAGTCTCTCCTCTACAAAGGAGTGACTGCATACTTGCTCTGTCTGCCTGCTTTTTTAGCTTCCTTTTCTGCATCCCCTAAAGTCCTCATCCCAGGTACTATCTTCAGAGCCACTTAGAACTCTGATCTTTATTTCATGGTGTCTTTTCTGTGTCATGGGCTGCTATGGAAATCTGGCAAAGCTATGGAGTGCTTTCTTGAGTAATAATATTAAATGCATAAAATAAAATAAACAACTTCACAAAAGAAATAAGGGATAAATTTTCCCATCCAAATATATGGATCCCCTGAAATCTATCCATGGATGCCAGAGACCACTAGAGAACTCTTGCTCTACTATACGCTTTTTTCCCTGTATAGAGGACTCGAACTTTTCTTAGTCAGCTTTCTAAGCCAATAGTTAGGAGAGTTTCTTAGGCTTTCTCAAACTTTTCAAATGCTGAATCAGTCAAGTTATACCTGAAGTTACAGAGATTTGAGTTGAGAACAGGTCTATACTTTGAATTCTTAGATTTGCTTCTTTTCAGAGTTTTTCTATTATATTAAATTCTTTTCTGAACTAAACTGCCTTTTCCTCTAATTTCTCTGCTAACATCTCCCAGTTAAACAATCACCTAACTTATGACTAAAAATCCATATCCACTTTTAGGATATACCACATTCTATGTCTGAATTAAATCACTATAGGGCTCAACCTCCTTAAAGAGAATAAGTCTTATGAAAACCTGGAGCTAAGAAACATCACCACATCAGCATCTCTGCCCTATATGAATAGCAATGGTTGTACTGTCTAGAGAAAGCTGAAAGTCAGTTGATATTTGTCCCACTTCCCTCTACCAACCCATCTGTGTCGTGTCTCTCAATTCTACCTACATAAAGTAATATAAATGTATACTGATATTATTTATAACATATTTAATAAATTTTTGTGGATTGATTATTGTCATGAACTAGATCAAGCCTATTTTATCATCTGTAAAATGAGGATACCCGCCTGTCTATCTCTCAAAGTTTTTACAAGGATCAAGGGAGATTACAGAAGTGAAGATGCCTTGAAAATTACAAAGTAGCAGTAGAAAGGTTACATGTTTGCAAGACCAACGTCTTCTTTATGGTAGTTTACTTTGCTGTTGAAACACAGGTCTAACACAGGTCAGAGCCACACTCTTTACACATGAATTCGTTCAGACTAACTTGAAGCCAGTTCACATTAGTGTCCACTGCCCTCAACTTGACTAGCCCTGGGTTGCCTCCAGTATCTCTCCTGCTGCCCCTCCTCCCCCATGACACAGACCAGGGGGTTTCTACCAGGATTCCAGGGTTCTGAGAAACATGTGAGAGAAGACCATTGCCCAGAGCCCAGAGTCTGTAAACAAACACTATAACACTCACAATGTAAGGGAAAATGGGATTGTCCTCCAGACACTGCAGGAGTAGATTTCCCAGGCAGAAGAGATATGAAATGAGATGTTTATCACTCTCTTCTCAGAGACATAGCTCTATATTAAAATTCCTCAGCTGTCTGAGAAGCACCCACTTCAATAATACCTCGTATAAGCAGAGGCCATCGCCGTGGACTTTAGAATGCAGGAACACACTCACCTCCTGATGAGAGGGATGGTTCCCTTGTAGTGTAAGCTGCTATATTCCATCCAGGGTGCGGGCACCTCTGCAGTGATTGAGCAAGACTTGGCAGCAGCTGGGACAGTTCTGAACTAGACTGTCACTATCATTGGAGCATTCACATTTAGACACTGAAACACTTACTAAATTATTTCCTGCATCTCAAAATAAGCACTGAAGGTTCAGCAGGCTGACACAAGGCATTCATTCACCCATCAAACAAGTACCCTAGTGGGTTACGCTCCCCCTGGACTCAGGGAACTCTACAAGGTGCACTAGGGTGTTCCAAAGAACAAGGGAAAAGCAGAGCCCTTGCTTTCCAAGCTCTTACGTACTGAACAAGAGGATATATGCAGCAGCGCATGCACACACACACACACACACACACACACACACACAACTGAAGGACATTTGCAAAACAGCAACAGATTAAACTTGACATAGGAACCACCAAACTCAGAAGTTAATCAGGGAGGACTTCCTGGAGAAGGACAATAAGCATATAAAAGGGATTTTTCAGAGAGGTTGCGGGAATAAAAATCAAATTCACATTCTTTTCTATTCTCTAAGCACAGAACTAATGGGAGCTGACTTTTGAACAACACCTTGTACAAGCATAATGTAATATTTTGGAAAATAGTTTGGATTTAGGTTAAGAGATCCAACTTCAAATCCTAACTCAATTACTTCTATGACCTTGGACAGATCATTTCATCTCTCCCAACCTCAGTTGCTTCATTTGAAAAGCAAAGTGTGGTAGATGTTAAACTTTTTTAAAAGGCATTTATTTATTAAGTGGCAGAGAGTTTGCTAACAGCTTTACAAATATTATCACTTTGATTTTCACAACATACCTAAAATATAGGTGTTATTATTATTACCTTCATTTTCAGCTAGAGAAACTGAGGCAGAGACAGAGTTATCCAGAGACACACAGATAGTAAGTGTCTGAGGTCAAATTTAAACTCATAACTAGTTAACCCCTAACTTCACATCCTGCTCTAAATCTTTTGACCATGAGTTACAAAGTTCATTCAGTGTTTATTAACTAATTTGATCCTTAGTCCCTTTGATTTATCTAGCACAAATATTATTATTCTTATTTTTGGAAATAGGTTAAGTTTTCTCAGTTAAGGATGATTTGTTAAGTGATTTGTCCAGGGTCGCAAAAATGGAAAACAATATAGTTGATGGTTGAATGCCAGTTCTTGAAATCAAAACTGCAAGTTCAGTGATTTTTCCATAGGATGAATGGAAAATGGCTAATTAAAAGGACATCTATGAAGTCTCCATTCCTATATGTGTATGTGTGTGCATGTGTATATGATCACACATGCACACAAAAACTTCATGGGGCTCTGTTATTCCTTCAAGTTTAGGGATAGAGGAATGATAAGCTTCAAGTGTTCCCTGTCTTTAGAAGGAAATCCTCTCTCTGCAAGTGTTTCTCTTTCAGTCTCAGACCAGCTCTTGGAAAGGAGCAGGTTGGCAGTACTCAAGAGCTCTCACTCTCTCCTTTGCTGGATCTAAACTTTTAGTGCCTCATTCCAGTGTATTAATCAGATTCATTGACCCTTTATTCATCTCCACCCCCCCCCATCCCAATTCCAACTTCCTTGATCATCTTCAGGACAGTCTACAAAACTGAACAAGTAGGTCTGCATAAGTTAAAGGGAACACATTTGTTTTCCATTCCTGAAAGTTGAAATAGGGGAAAACAGAGTAAGATACAAGGAGGAGGATATATTATGGGCTTCTTAGATATCCTTCTCCAATATCAGCCAGATATACAGCACAGATTTTGGCAATCATTAGATCTCTAGCCTAAATTTGGGATTTTAAGTTTTACACACTATCTATATGTCCTGTCTTGTGGGCAGGGAAGTTTATTCATCTATGAAGCCTCTGAAGTCTCCCGAGTCTCTCTTTCTATGGTCTCCCTATTTGTCTATTCTTCTTTTCTGAGGGATAATAAAATCTTTGTTTATAAGGGTTACTCCTAAGTAGAATATAGTGAAAAGAGTGTGTACTTGTTGAATTTTTTATATTAACTAAATAGATCAGTCAACTCTTGGGTGCTTAGGAAGAATCCTATTCGAATGTCTAATTGTACTATGATGTCATCCTAGGCTCTTGGAGGCTATGCAAATTCTCCCATGGTGGAAAGAATTTGACTGTGGTTTCAAGGATACTGCTATGTCAGAACTGGTCCAGTTAATCACCAACAGGCTTGCCATTAGATGATGAATTATTTGTTGGTGAATACCCATAAAACCCAGTAAAATTCAATTATTGCCATTTTATAAATAAATAAGGTGCAATAGCATTCCAGTCCTGGCATTAAGAAGATTCCTCTTCCTCAGTTCAAATCTGATCTCAGGTACTTAACAGCTATGTGATCCTAGTTAAGTAACTTGCCTAGATTTGCCTGTTTTCTCATCTGTTGAATGAGCTGGAAGAGATTCCAATCTCTTTGCCAAGAAAACCTCAAATGGGATCATCAATAGTTGTACATAATTGCAATAACTGAATGACAATATAAAGAAAGAGGCTATGAGAAATAAGATGACTTGCTAAAGTCACAAGGCTAGGGAGAGGCAACAACAGGACAACAACTCTGTACGTAGGACTTCAAATCTAGTCCTCTTCCTATTGGGTCATGCTACACCCTTAGAATCATGTTAAAGCTGGAAGTTACTTCAAAGGTCATCTCAATGGAGAATATCAGAGCTGGGACATAAATCCTAATCCTTGTGTTCTTTCCACTATATTGTGAATGAACCTGGGCATGCAACCAGCATCTAGTTAAGTCAAGGAGAGACATTTAGAACAGAGATGATGGTTTAAAAACAAAAACAAAAACAAAAAAACAGTCAGTCAAAAATTGTTTTCAAAGCTTGGAAAGCTGAAATGAAGGGATAAGAAGGCTGAATCTAGGAAATTTTCCTTCCCTATAACAGCTGCAGCCAAAAGGCTCCAAAATCAATAAAGAGGATGTGGGAAGGGAGAAAGGAAGAGGCAGAGAGAACAAATACTCTCCCCATCATTTTCACAGTATGAGGAGGTCACAAATGAAGTCCTAAGAGTCAGCTCAGACCAACTTTAAATGTATGGGTGTCAGGTGGCTCTCCTTAAGGTTAGGGCAGACAGGTGTAGTGGACAGGGAAGGCTGAACCCTTTGTAAAGGACAGAGGGGATGGGCCTTGGTAATCCAATATCTTCTCCGGCGCCACCAAGCTCTTCAGCCCCAAATCCATCATTGCAAATGAACCAGGTGACAGGATTAAATATCCCCTAATTGCAACCCCCTGGGGGGAGCTGTGCCAGCTGTCGCCTCCACATGCCTAGCCTAGCAGATGGGAGATCAGATATCAAAGGGCAACCCCTTATGGCATAGGAGGCAACTAGGGTCCCAGACATCTGGGCTAAGATGGATAAGAGTGTCAGAGGTCAAATCTCAGGGTGTCCTGTAAATTCAAAAGTATTGACATTGTTTTAAGCTGCTAAGTCCCAAAGAGTTGCTGGGAGGACCTCCTCCCCCATCATTCCTGCAGGGTGGTCTTCAACACCTCCTAGTTAGAGTCCATGATAATCTTATTCCCCAGATCTGCATAGAACACAGACATGGAATTAGCTTCTAACTCCTTTTGCTCCTCTCCTTCCACCTTTTCTCTCTTTGGCAGATGTGGCTGAGGATAAAATTCTATCACAGGGATACTAATGTAATATCTGTACATACATACAAATCAACTTGTCCAATCCCCTCTCTCTAGATAGGCTGGAACTTACCATAAATGAACAATTTTCTTCTTCCATTAGAGGCAACTAGATGGTATTGGACCCGGTATCACTGAATAACAAAAGTTTAGACTCAGTCTTAGAAACTTGCTAGCTGTATGATTCTAGGCAAATCGTTTAACTTCTGTCTATCTCACCTGTAAAATTGCAGTAATAATAATACATACCTCCCAGGATTGTTGTGAAGATCAAATTAGACAATATTTATAAAGCATTTTACAATTCTTAAAGAATTATACAAATATTTTAGTCTAGCTTTTTACTTTGCAAGAACAAGGGGAAAAGAAGTTGGAATTAATCTATAGCTTGAGAGATGAGTATTAGATTTGAGTAAAGTTTATAGGCACTAGAATTGATATGGGTGTATCATTTTCTTCTTTGGTGGCTTATAAGGTAGTTGAGGTCTCATTTGTGTGCTGAATGGAGATCTGCCTAGAGAAAGAGAGAAAGGGAGCTACACACTATATGAATCAATAATAGCACTAGCACAATTTTCTAGGCTACTTTTATGTTAGCAAATATGCTCTCTTTGTGACAGATCAGCTAAGTAAATAACCAAGATATTTGATGGGCAGCAGTAAAATATAATGGATAGAGTCCCAGAAATGGACTCAGGAAGATTTGAGTTCAGATCTTACTTTATATACTTACTTGACTTTTTGACTATGGGAGTATCACTTAATGTTTCACATCTTTAGTTTCTTCATTTATAGAATGGGAGTGATGATAGCATCCACCACAGAGCACTGCTGTAAGGATAAAATTAAAATATATAAAACATTTTGCAAATATTGAAGTTCTATATACATGTCAATTATTTTTGCTCCCACTTTATTATGACACTGAGAAAAGGTTAAATGACTTAGTGTCTTCTAGTCACACCTTAGATCTTACCTCAATTCAACCCTTACCACAAATAGTACCCAGCCTAGAATCATAAGAAATCAGCATGTGAGGGTGTGTAGGAACAATGCATACATTCCTTTGTGAAAAGAATCCATTCCTTAAAAACTCACTATTTGACAAAAATTGCTGGAAAAATTAGAAAATAGTTTGACAAACCCAAGAAGTATATGAATACAATCATAAAACAGTTCTCACTCAAATAAAATCAGATCTAAATAATTGAAAAAATATCAATTGTTCATGGCAAGGCCAAGCTAATATAATAAAAATGAAAATATTACCTAAATTGGTCTACTTGTTCGGTGCCATACCAATTAAATTGACAAAAATTACTTTATACAACTAGAAAAAATTGTTATTAAAAAAAAATTTAAGAAAAAAAAGTCAAGAATATAAAAGGAATTCATGAAAAAAAATACAAAGGGTGGTGGCTTAGCAGAACTAGACCTCAAACTATATTATAACGCAATAATCATCAAAACTATTTGGTACTAAGAAACAGAGTGGTGGATTAATGGAGCAAGTTGATCCATATGAAACAATAATCAAAGTCTGGAGTATTTTAGTATTTGATAAACCCCCAAATGGGATAGGAATTCACTATTTGAAAAAACTTGCTGGGAAAACTGGAAAATAATGTCAGAAACAGCATAGATCTACATCTCACACCCCATGCTAAAGTAAGATTAAAATGGTATATGATTTGGACATTAAAAAGTAATACCATAAGCAAATGAGGAGAGCAGGGGATCTATCAAATCTTTGGAAAAGGGAGCAATTTATCACCAAAAAAGAACTAGAGAACATTATGAAAGACAAAATGGACAACTTTGATTATTTTAAATTAAAAAGGGTTTGCACAAACAAAATCAACAGAAATAAGATTAAAAGGGAAGTACTAAGTGGGGGAAAATTTTTTACAACCAGTGTTTTTGATAAAGGTCTCATTTCTAAAATATGTAAAGAACTGTTTCAAATTTCTAAGAATAAAAGTCACTCCCCAATTGATAAATGGTCAAAGAATATGAACTGATGATTTTCAGATGATGAAATTAAAGCATCTATAGTCATATGAAAAATGCTCTAAAACACTATTGATTAGAGAAATGCAAATTAAAACAACTCTGAGGTACCATTGTTCATGGAGCTATGAAATGATCCATCCCTTCTGGAGAGCAATTTGGAACTATGCCCAGGGGGTTATAAAACTGTGCATATCCTTTGATTCAGCAGTGTCACTACTGGATTTGTATCCCAAAGAAATCATAAGGAAGGAAAAGGACCCACATGTGCAATATAGTAGCTCTTTTTGTTGTAGTAAAGAATTGGAAAAATGACTGATGCCCATCAATTGGGGACTGGATGAACAAGTTATGGTATACAAAAGTAATGGAATCTTATTGTTTTCTAAAAAGTGATGAACAAGCTGATATTAGAAAGGCCTGAAAAGATTTACATGAACTGATCAAAACAGAAACATGCAGAACTTGGAATACATTGTACACAATAATGGCAAGAATGTGTAATAATCAACTATGAAAGACTTGGTTCGTCTCAGCAGTTCAGTGATCCAAGGCAATCCCAATAGACTTTGGATAGAAAATGTCATCTGCATCCAGAAAAAAATGATGGAGATTGAATGTAACATGTGTTGTATTCACTTCTTTTTTTCTGTTTTTTTCCCTCTCCCAACATATTTCCTTTTGTTCTTATTTTTCTCTTGCCACATGATTCATAAAGCAATGTGTATTAAAATAAATTATTTAGCCAATTAAAAAATCAGACACAAAAGACAACTCTGAGGTACCACTACACATCTTTCAGATTGGTTAAGATGACAAGAAAAGACAATGATAAATGTTTGGGGAGAGGGATTTGAAAAACCGGGACACTAATACATTGTTAGTAGAGTTGTATACTGATCCATCCATTCCAGAGAGCAATTTGGAACTATGCCCAAAAGGCAATCAAATTGCGCATACCCTTAGATTCAGCAGTGACTCTACTGCTGAATCCTACAGATCCTACAGAGATCTTTAAAAAGGAAAATTGTTTGTAGCACATGTGCAAAAATGTTTATGGCAGCCCTTTTTGTAGTGGCAAGGAAATGAAAACTGAGTGGATGCCCATCAGTTGGGGAATGGCTGAATAAGTTATGGTACACGAATGTTATGGAATTACTGTGCTATAAGAAACAATCAGCAGATGATTTCAAAAAGGCCTGGAGAGACTTACAAGACCTGATGTTAAGTGAAGTGAGTGGAACCAAGACAACATTGTACACAATAACAAGAAGATTTTTGCAAGGGTGAATGTTGAAAACCATTTTTGCATATGCTTTGAAAATAAAAAGCTATTATTTTTTTTAAGTTGTGACAATAAAAAAAGAACTGAAAAAATACTGGTTGGTTGGTTGTTGTCCTTTATTCTCGAAGAGGACCAAAATGACATCACCATCTTAGAGTCAAGTTAGCATGTCCAGCTCTGGATAATCAGACCAATAGGAGTTCAGAATGTTCAGCCACAGGCTGGGCACAAATATACTTATGAACAATTGGGATAGATTCTCTAACTTTGTGAAGCTTACATTTCCTCTGAACTAATTCTCTTTTGCTTTGCTCAGAGAGCACAGCACCATCTCTGATGAGGGCCAGTGTCTCCCATATTATACAATTGATTGTAAAGTTTTTCAGAGAGACTGTCCTTGTATCACTTTTTCTGACCACGTTGTGAGCTTCCTCTGTATGAGTTCTTCATAAAATAGTCTTTTTGAGAAGCATACATTTGATATTCTAACAATATGGCAAAAATTCTAATGTCAATAGCAAAGTGCAGTTTCCTTGCTCAGCTCAGAGCAGCACCAGGGTGGAGGGAACCTCATGGAGGAGGCCTTCCTGAGGCCCAGGTTGTCAGTAAACAGACAATACAAAGATTGTGTTGGGTCTTGCATTAAGAAGATTGCAAAAGTCAAACAGCCTAGCCCAGTGCTAGATCTAGAGGTAGAATTACTCTGGCTATGACCTTTACAATCACAATTTTATTGAATAGGATGGTTTCCCAGAGGGGCTGTGCAGAAGATATTGCAATCTTATTTTTCCCCTGGGTGTCCGGTTGGGTCTGAGAGAGGAGTGAGGAGGAGAACTAAGCAATCTAGGAAGGGTTATTCTAAATGAGTTGAATGATCTCCCTGATCCTGTCCACAATCATCACATATCAGCTGGGCCTCTCTGCATATGAGTGGTGCTGCACTTTGGGAATTTGTTTTTGTTATTCAGCCATGTCCAGTTCTTTATGATCCATTTGAGGTTTTCTTAACAAAGACATCTGAGTGGTGTGACATTTTCTTCTCCAGCTCATTTTACAGATGAAGAAACTGAGGCAAACAGGGTTAATGTCTTGCCTAGAGTCACTCTATTACCAAGTATTTGTGATTAAATTTGAACTCATGAAGATGAATTTTCCTGATTCCAGACCCAACTATGAACTATGTGAATTATGGTCCCACCTAGCTGCTCACCTAGCTCCACTTTAGAAACACTCCAGTAAACATTTATTTCACCATCATGGATTCATGGGAATCTGGTTATATATATATATATATATATATATATATATATATATATGTGTGTGTGTGTGTGTGTGTGTGTGTGTGTGTATATATATATATATGTATGTATATATATATATATACATATATATATAAACATTATATATATTAGAGTCAGAAGAATTAGGTTTTTAGATAGATTAGATAAATATTAAATAAATAAATTAGATAAATTTCTGGAATGTATTATATTGCCTGGACACACACCTTTTTGTACCTCAGTTTCTTCATCTATAAAGTGGGAAAAATACAATATCCATCTCATAACACAATTATAAGAATGAATTTTTTTAAACTCTAAAATACTTTATAAATTCAAGCAATTGTGTTTGCCAATGATGAACTTCACCAAAACCTCATAGAAATATTTTTGCAATGTAGATACAGATTGCTTTTGTCCTTATTGGGTGATTTTATCAAGGTTTTTTTTTTCAATTTTATCAATGGTTAAGGTAGTCTACAATTCTGAGATGTGTTGAGCTATTGCTAATTAAAGAAACATTCCTGAAACTTCTCCAGGGTTCTTCTGGATAAAAGGTAGCAACTGAATACTGGGACCCAGCTGAAGACCAGATAAACTCTGAGTTAAAAGGTATATATCCACATACAAATATATATATATATATATACACATATATTATATATATTATATATATATATGCAAAGAGAGAGAGAGAGAGAGAGAGAGAGAATGTGAGAGAATATGAGCAACAAGGGGGGAAGGAAAGAGGGGAGAGGAAGAAGGGCAAACAGAAAGAGGGAAAAGAGAGGAAACAGAAAGAGAAAGAGAGATGAAATGAGGGAGAGAATGGGACAGAAAAGAAGGGAGAGAAAAAGAATGGAGAGAGAAATATGGATTGAGGACCCAGATGATATGAGAGAAAAATAAATAAAATAATCAAGTATGCATTCATTACTTGAATAAAGGGAAATGTAGAAGACCTCATTCAGTTTCCCCATTTAAAAAAAATTATTAATAGAGAGTTTTGTTGTTTGTTTGAGAGAGAGAGAGAGAGAGAGAGAGAGAGAGAGAAGAAAGAAAGAGAAAGAGAGAGAGAGAGATGCATTAGTCAGGTTTAGGTTGACAAAATACAGGAAATGGAAAGTAGTAAAGGGTCTCAGAGTTACAGGAGTTCCTGAATTGTCCAAAGAAGGGAATCAAGATGGTAAATGACCTGGAATCCATGAGGATCAATTGAAAGAATTGTAAATGTTTAATTGGAAGGAGAAAAAACCTAGGAGAGATTTGAAAGCTGTCTTCAAGTATTTTTAAGGGCTGCAATGTGGAGGAGAGATTAGATTTGTTCTATTTGGCCCATGGAGGCAGAACTAAAAGCAATAGTTAGAAGATGACAGGAGAAAAATTTATGATTAATGTCATAAAATTCTTCCTAACAATTAGAACTGTCAGAAAGCTGAATTGGCTACTTTAAGCAATGAATTGTTCTCCCTTCTCAAGGATCTTTAAACAGAGACTGGACACCTTGGTAGATGGAGATTCTTTTAGCGTATGAGTTGGAGTAGATGGATCCAGAGGTCACTTTCAGCTTTCAAATTCTGTGAGTCTATGACTTGGGAGTATGCAATACTGCACAAATTTAATGAAATTTACTTGGACAGATGTGATCTTTGATGATTCAGAAACATTTAGGAATTTTTCAGAATTTCTGGGTTGTCCTTCCTGACAACAATTCTCATTACACAGTACTATACACAGTAACTTCATCCCAGTTATTAAGTAGATAGCACAGGAACAATTAAATATCAGTTTAATGGTTAATTACTATTACTCCAGTAACTCTGGAGTAGCAGAAGATGCCTTGCATCCTAGAACTGATGCTTTGGACCTTTCTGTATCATCAAATCAGAGGGGAACCTGAAAATGAGAGAACATGCTCATTGTTTTTTTTTTTTTTAATTTTTTATTTAATAATTACATTATATTGACACTCGTTTCTGTTCCGATTTTTTCCCCCTCCCTCCCTCCACCCCCTCCCCTAGATGGCAAGCAGTCCTTTATATGTTGGATATGTTGCAGTATATCCTAGATACAATATATGTTTGCAGAACCGAACAGTTCTCTTGTTGCGTAGGGAGAATTGGATTCAGAAGGTATAAATAATCCGGGAAGAAAAACAAAAATGCAGATAGTTTACATTCGTTTCCCAGTGTTCTTTCTTTGGGTGTAGCTGCTTTTGTCCGTCATTTATCAATTGAAACTCAGGTCTCTTTGTCAAAGAAATCCACTTCCATCAAAATATGTCCTCATACAATATCGTTGTCGAAGTGTATAATGATCTCCTGGGAGAACATGCTCATTGTGATCCAGCATCCTGCAATATTCCTGAACTCCTTGTCCCTAGTTAGCTGAACTGTCAGTCTCATCAGGCTAGCCACTGATGTAAATCAACCAATTAAAACAGTCATGACTGGCTTGATGATGAATGACAGATCAACTAGCCAATGATAGTGGTTTATACTGATCTCTAGGATATCACGAACATTCTTATATGTAGCCCTATCTTGGATCAGTCTTGGACCTTATTTAGATGGACTTAGTTACTGAAATAAACAGAAGACTCTTAAAATAAGGCAATCTTGTGGAAAGCTGTCCCACACCTGGACCTAAAAAGTTAATTGTATGGAGGAGGTGATTGTCCTTCATTCTTGAAGAGAACCAAAAGAACATCACTATGTTAGAATCGAGTTTGAGTGTGTCTGACTATGGCTGATCAGACCACTACAGCTCAGAATGCTCTGCCACAGATCAGACACAAATAGTCCCTATAAGGGACTATTTGAGGTGGACTTTCTAATTTTGAGCATTTCATGTTTCTTCTTATCTAATTCAATTCTGCTTTGCTCATAGAGCATAGCACCATCTCCGATGAAAGCACACTATGCTGGGTGGTTCTCTGCCAGTATCTCCCATATCATACAATTGATGCTAAAGTTTTTAAGAGAGACCTTGAGAATTTCTTTGTTTTTTTTTTTCTGCCCATCGTGTGAGTGCTTGCCCTGTGAGAGTTCTTCATAAAATAATCTTTTTGGCAAGTGTACAGAAGTAACTATATAAGAGGAGGAATCTGAGTGTCTCAGTGGATAGAGCATTGGGCCAGGAGTCAGGAAAATTTGAGCCTCTTACTAGCTGTGTGATACTGAGCACATAATTTAATCTCTGTTTACCTTAATCCATTGGAGACAGAAATGGCAAATCACTTCATAATCTTTACCAAAAAAATCCCATGGACGGCATGATAGTCTGTGGTCTATGGTGTCATGAAGTGTTGGACATGACTGAACAACAATCTATATGAAAAAATTTGAATGTCTAAATAAGTTCAATTGGAGAGGGACATGGTTATGCAATAAATATTTTAATAATGGCTTGTAAGGGAAAAAAAGCTCTATTTAAAAAGAATTTCCATTTCAACATCCCTATGAAGATGGTGTTATTTTCCATAGAAATCAGATAATTTTTCCTCCTCATTTCTCATCATATCCTCTTCTCATTTTGTGCTTTTGCTCACAACCCACCCTGTCTCTAGAATGGGCTCACAACTATTACCATCTGTTGAAGTTCCTTCCTTCCTTCCAAGCTCAATTTAGATTTCACTTTCTTCATAAAGCTTTTTGGATTTCACTATCTTCCTCTTTCTCTCAAGTTGATCTCTTTTCTAAGCTTCCCTTTTCTTATTACCACCATTTTTTCTTGCATCACAGCTTCAAAATCATTATTTCTATGTTCTTAATAGTCCCATTGGCCCTCTACTTCAGGCCTTTATTGCCTCTCATCTGAATAATTACAATAGCCTTCTAATTTGCTCCCTTTTATCATATGTATTTGATCTCCAATCTATTCTTCATATAGCTACCAAAATGATTTTCTTAAAACACAGGTCTATCTATGTCACTTCCCAATTCAATAAACATCAGTGATTCCTTATTACCTCTAGGATAAAATATAAAATTCTTCAGTTTGACATTTAAAGCCCTTTATAATCTGACTCCAATATAGCTGTGACAGCTAGGTGGTGCAATAACTAGAGCACTTGACTTGGAGTCAGTTCAAATCCTGTCTCAGAAACTGGCTAGTTGTATAACCTGAGGAATTCATTTAACAACTTCAGGTCTCATTTTCCTCATCTATAAAATTAGGGTTTGGATTTGATGCCTCTAAAAATATATCCAGCTCTAAATCTATGAGAGTGATATGTTTTTTTTCAACCCTGTTATATATTACTCCCCTTCCCACATTCTACAGTCTAGTCAGACTTGTGCTTTTACTGTTAATCACACATATTACTATGTCTATCGTCTCCATAACTCTATACTGGCTATCTCTCTCCTGGAACATATTGCTCAATAAACATTCATTAAGTGCCTACTATGCGCCAAGAATTGTACTAATTGCTGAGAGAATACAAAAGGAGGCAAAGGACAATCTTTGCCTTAAGTAGCTCACAGTTTAATGAAAAAGATAACAAACAAATATGTTCAAATAAACTGGTGACAAGGAAAAAAGAAAGAGAGGGAAGGTATCAGAATTAAGATAGTTTGGGAAAGGCTCCCCATAGAAGAAGGAACTTCAGTTGTGAATTATAAGAGGCCAGAGAAAGCAAAAGATAAAGATAAAAAGAAACATTATTATAGATATGGGGGACAGCTAGAGAAAATACTCAAAGTTAAGAAATGAATAGAATGGAGTGAGTGTCTTGTTCATTTAATAGCAAGCATATCATATCACTAGATCAAAAAATACATCACAATAAGTAAGGTGTAAGAAAACCAGAAAGGTAAGAGGGAGCTAAGTTATGAGAGATTTCAAGTGACAATTTGCTCCTGAAGGTAATAGGAAGTCACTGGAGTTCATAAATCTGGGGGAGAGTGGGACCTACACTTTATGAAATTCACTTTTGTGGCTGAATGGAGAATGGAATGGAGTGGAGAAAGACTTGTGGTAAGCAGATCAATCAGCATTGCAAGAGTTGAAACATGATATGATGGAGATCTATACCAGAGTGATGGCAGTGGAGAGAAAGGGGAATATTTTAAAGAGTGAAAGGTAAAATCAGCAAGCCATGGTAACAGATTGTATATGGCAGGATGAGAGATAGTGAGTCAAAAATGACTTTTTAGTTATAAGCCTATGTGGCTTACAGGAGGACAATGATACTCTCTATAGTAACAGGAAAAATAGTATCAGAGTAGTTTCTGCCTCTTGGAATCCTTTATAATTTTTAATACTTACTAGATTTTGACCCATCTCCTACATGAAACCTTTTCTGAACTTCCCTAGATTTTAGTATCCCCTCCCCAAATTATCTTGTTATATATACATATATATATATATATATATATATATATATATATGTATGTATGTATGTACTAGGTATCACATCTCTCTAAGTTCTAAAACAGGACTTGTTCCTCCATACCCATATCAGCAATTTTGGACCTCAGAGAGGCTAATGGCTACTACTACTGCTCTAAAGGTTTTAAGGGTAACTCTTTTGGGTGGCTATTCCTATTATTACAGTTCCTGAACTCCCACTTGTATATTTCCCATTAACAAATAAACAAGATGACTCAATTATAACTTAACAACAATAACAACAAAACACTCAAAGAGGCAAATAAAGGACCATAACTATACAACATTCCACCCATAACAGTAGATGCACTTTCCCACAAATGGACAAATTGTTTCCTAGGGGAAGAATGGTCACAAACTTGAAATACCATGTTATTAGACAAATATGTCGGAACTCATTTGACCAGAATATTTCACAACTCAAGAACATCAAGCTTCTTTTCTGAGGGATTGCTCCCACAGAGTTCTCTGGTAGAAATAGCATCTGTGTTGAATAATCTTTGGGTCTTTTGCTAAAAATTTGGCTAATCTGTGCTTGTGCTGGACAACTCCTACCCAATGCTACTTCACTGAGGGTCCAACCTAACCCGCAGCTAAGCTGACTGTGTGTCTTCCCTGACAGAGAATGATAAAACACAAAAACATAGAATTCGTTTGTAGATACTTTCTCCAATTCTTCTACTTACCTGGCTTCTGGATTTTTTTTACCTTATATTCAACAGGAAACAAGAAGAACAAAACAACTCAGACGAGGACAAAATGTGCAAAGAGAAAATATCAAAGCGTGATATGAATTGGTCTCAGGCCCTAAGAGGCTTCTTGGAAGTGCTCATAAAAGACTTTAAAAGGCATATAAGAGAGGTAGAAGAAAAAAATGATAAAAAATGATAAAAGAAATCAAAGGTATAAAAGAGTCAATAAGAAAAGGAAGGCAATTCTTTAAAAAATACATTTGGCCAAATGTAAAAAATAAAAAATCCACTGAAGAAAACAACACATTCAAAAGTAGAGTTAACCAAATGGAAAGAGAGATATAAAGGCCAAAATTACACATTAAAAACTAGAATTGGGCAAAGGGAAGCTTATGACTCTGTGAGACATCAAGAAGCAGTCAAACTAAAAAGAATGAAAAAGTGGAAGAAAATGGTAAAATACCTTATTAGAAAAATAGCTGATCTGGAAAATACATCCAGAAGAACAATTTTAAAAGTTATTGTTCTACCTGAACCCAACCAACCCACTACCTTATCTTCTATCACCCCTTCCCTCTTCTCTTGCCTTTTTATCCTAGTGTTTCTGCCCTTCTATCTACCCCCTCCTTTTTCTTTCCTCTTTCTCCTACTTTTTTGTAGGGCTAGATAAATTTCTATATCCAACTGAAAGATTAAATTAATCCCTTTTAGAGTCAAAACTTAGGAGATTCAGACAATCCTCATCCCTTTCCCTTTTTTCCCTTGATTGTAATGGATCTTTTGTGTCTCTTCATGTAATTTAATTTGTCCCATTTCACTTCTCCTTTTCTCTTCTTCCAGTATAGACCTTTTCCTACCCTCTTAATATTTTTTTCTTTGATATCATCACATCAGAGTCCATTCACAACCACACCCTCTATCCATGTAATGCCCCACTCTGTCTGTTCCAGTAACAGATACAGTTATCAAGAGTTACAGATATCATTTTCTCATCTAGGGATATAAACTGTTTAACCTTTACATAATATATATTTTCCCTGTTTAGCTTTCTATGCTTCTCTTAAGTCCTGTGTTTGTAGATTAAATTTTCTGTTTAGTTCTGGTTTTTTTTTCTATAGAAATGATTGAAAGTCTCTTACTTCATTGAAAATCAATCTCCTCTCTTCAAAGATGATGCTCAGTCTCACTGGAAGTTAATTCTTGTTGTAACACCAGATCCTTTGCCTTCCAGAATATGGTATTGGGGGCCCTCCAATCTTTTATTATAGACACTGTCAGATCCTGGGTAATGCTGACTATCTCCTTGATATTTCAATTGTTTTTGTCTGGCAAGTTACAGTATTTTTTCCTTGAGATTGTAATTTTGGAGTTTTGTAACAATGTTCCTTGGGATTTCCTTGTGGGATCTGTTTCTGAAGGCGATCAATGGGTTCTTTCAATGAGCATTTCTCCCTTTGTTTTTAGAATATTGGAGCAGTTTTCCTTGATGATATCTTGAATAATTCTATTCAGACTCTTTTTTTTTGGTCATGGCCTTCAGATAGACCAATAATTTTTAAATTGTCACTTCTGAATCTATTTTCCAGGTCAGCTGTTTTTCTAATGTGGTATTTCACATTTTCTTCCTTTTTTTCATTCTTTTTTTTGTTTGTTTGTTTGATTCTTCATGTCTTTGAGTGGATTCTGGATTTTTTTCACTTTGTGTTCAATAGGGGACATTGCAGAGAAGAATTGTGTCTTTTGTCTTTCAGGGGAGAGTCCTCTAGTAAGAGAACTTAGTCTTTTATGACAAATAAATAGTACATCACTAAAACTTCATCTGTGCCAACTATGCCACATCCAGGCAATATACATTTGTCCAATAGTCATAAAATAGTTCCAGAGTTCAGAGTTCTCCATTTTTTAATTCCAGAGTTCTATTGTTCATATGCAAGTGAGCAGCTGTAAAACAAGGCATTGAGGTGGAATGTTCAAGTATACTTTCTCTGTATACTGCTTTCTGAGTATTTTCTTTATAGAAGGTTCATGTTTCAATTAAAACACTGATAAAGTTTTAAAAGGGCATAAAAGATTAAATACATATTATGTATGTATTTATTTATATGTATGTTGTTTCCTCTTTTCTTAGGATATAATTCTCTTTGACAGGGTCTGCTTTTATGTCCAGCTCTATCCTAGTGCCTAACATATAAATATTTGTTGAATGATTTTCCTGGCATATCTTCTCCTAGTTCTAAGGGATTTCTCTGGAAATTATTCAGAAGATATTTGCCTGGATATTTTACGCATCTGTGACACTTTCACTTGTATTAAAGTTACTTATACACATGCTTTCCCCCTGCACTTAAATTATAATTTCTTTGAAGGAATTCTTTGTATCCCCTTTGCCTAATATTGTGCTCTGCATATAATAGGAACTTAGTAAGTTCATGAAATTATTATTCCCATTTCACAGCTAAGGCTAGAATAAGTTAATTAACTTACTGTAACACAAATATCACATGTCAGAGATAATTCATATGATTAAGTTTTCTAACTCTTAAGTCCAATTTTTTTTTCACTATGGCTGCTGCCTTTCTTTTATTCTTCAGTACATTAAGTATTTGTTTACCAGCTGAGGTAAATTAGATGATATGAGTTGACTCTACTAATTGAAATAGCAGTAAAACATCTCTGAAATTATAAATTAATGGGCAAAGAGTATTCACTTAATAAAATTTTGATTTATATACAACTATTTAGGTACATATCTGTTGTAAAAGGTGCCATTAATGAAATATGTGGTTTAAAAAAAGGTAGAAAAGATGGAAACAAGCATTTATCAAGCTTCTCCTATGTGCCAAGCACTGTGCTAAGCATTTTACAAATATTACTTCATTTGATCCTCACAAAAATAGTAGGAGGTAGGTACCATTATTATAATCATTTACATTTGAGGAAATGGAGGAAAACAGATGTTAAATAACTTACAATAACCATTGTCTGAGGCCAGATTTGATTGACTGCAGACCCAATATTGGACATATGGAGAGAGAAAGGAACAACAATCCATGTATTCCTCTGGTATTCTTATGATGTTATTCAATCAATTAACAAGTATTCATTAAGCTCCTACAATGTACTGAGAATAAAAAATACCATGAGGACTTCCAGCCAAGATGGTAGTGAGGATGCACACATCTACTTAAGCTCCATGTTTTCTCTCAGAATTTACTTTATGACAAACCTCAGAATTAGTGCTTGACTGAAAAAAAAAACCACAAATAATTACCAACAAAAGACATCCTTGAAATTCGCCAGAAAAGATCTGTTTTTGCTGGAGGATGGGGACATTTTTAGATCAAGTGCAGGCTGAGGACAGGCAGTGGCAGCAAGAGCATGGCAAGCAGCTCACAGCTGAGCAGGCCAGAGTAGGATGCGATCTGATCTCAGCCATTTCTGTGGAGAGATCTTTAACACAGTATTGGCTACTTTGCCCTGACAGCAAGCCAGTAGACAAGCAGAGAAGATAAAAACACAGGAGTTGATGACTATAACCCCAAAAAGCTAGTGTCTCTTGGGACCTGGCCACACCCACCCACAGTGTCTCAGTACACTCTCAGAGTCTTAGAGCACAGACACAGTGCAGCCATTGCTGTCCTGCTAGTGCCTTGCTGCTGCCCCCCGCAGTCTGTAGAGAAAGCTCAGTAACACCATCCAGCTCCCCCTCCTCCCCATCAAAAAAAAAAGCAGATTGCATTTGGGTTTTTTTTTTTTCTAGTTTGTCTTCTTTGATTCTTCTCTGACAAAATGAATGAAAAATTTAAATGGACTTTAACCATTGATAGCTTCTATATGGATAGAGAGCAGATTTTAAACCTTGAGGAGACTAAAAACAGACTGTCTCCAGATGAATCCCCAAAGGGGGTGATATGATATGGTCCTCAACATAAAAGACTCTCATAGAAGAAATTAAAAAGGCTCTCACAAGAGAGCTAGAAGAAAAATGGGAAAAGGAAAGGGAAGCTTGGCAAGAGAGTCTGAATAAGTCATCCCACTCATTTAAAGATAAAGTGGATAGAGAAATCAAATCCTTGAAAAACAGAATTAGTGAACTGGAAAAAGAAAATAGCTCTCTAAAAAATAAAATTGGTGAAATGGAAAAGAATTCCACAAATAAAATAACTCACTTAAAAACTCAATTGGACAATTAGAAAAAAAAATATTAAAAAAGTGAGTGAAGAAAATACTTCATTGAAAATCAGAATCAAACAAATGGAATTGAATGACTTGAGGAGACACCAAGAATCAGTCAAGCAAAACCCAAAAAAATGAAACAATGGGAAAAAAATGTCAAATACCTTCTTGGGAAAACAACAGACCTGGAAAACAGATCTAGGAAAGACAATTTGAGAATTGTTGGACTTCCTGAAAAATATGATGAAAAAAAGAGCCTGGATATTATTTTCCAGGAAATTGTTAAAGAGAACTGCCCAGAAGTTATAGAAACAGAGGATAAAATAGAAATTGAAAGAATTCATTGATCACCTACTGAAAGGGATCCTAAAATCAAAACACCAACAAATATAGTGGCCAAATGCCAGAACTATCAGATGAAGGAAGAAATACTGCAAGCTGCTAGAAAAAAATCAATTCAAATATAGAGAAGCCACAATAAGGATTACCCAGGATCTAGCAGTGTCCACATTAAAGGATCAAAGGGCCAGGAATATGATATTCCAAAAGGCTAAGGAACGTGGTATGCAGCCAAAAATAATTTACCCAGCCAAAATGAGCATCTTTTTCCAGGGAAGAAGTTGGACATTCAATAAAATAAGTGAATTTCACCTATTTTTGATGAAAAAAATGGAACTAAACAAAAATACAAATCTGTATCTACAAATCTACAAATATAGAACTCAAGAGAAACCTAAAAAGGTAAAAAGAAATCTTGGGAACTATATTTATGCTATAAAGATATATAAAGAACACATGTGTACTTAGTTCTAGAAACTAGAGGTGGAAAGGAAATTGTACCCAGAAAAGGATGAAGTGGGGGTACTACATCTCATGAAGAGGCAAAGGAAACCTATTATATCTGAGAGAAAGAATAGAGGGGGAATGCAATTCTGATCTGCCATCAGAATTGACTTAAAGAGAAAAATATTAAACATATTCAATTTATGGTGAACCTTCTCCCACTTCATTGAAAAATGAGAGGGGAAAAGTGAAAAGGAAAGGAGCAAGCTACGCGGAAGGGAATCCTGAAATTGTGAGGAAAAGGAGTAAGATAAGGGGAGAAACTCTAAGGTGGGGGGAGGGATACTAAAAAGGGAGGGCTGTGAAAAGCAAGTGGTGCTCACAAGTTTAATACTGGGGAGGGGAGTAAGGGGGAGGAAAAGGAAAAAAAAAAGCATAAAGGGATTAACAAGATGGCAAGTAATACAGAATTGGTCATATTAACCGTAAATGTGAATGGGTAAATTCCCCCATAAAGAGAAAGCGGTTAGCAGAATGGATTAAAAGCCAGAATCCTACAATATGTTGTTTACAGGAGACACACCTGAAGCAGAGTGATACATACAGAGTAGAGGTAAAACGCTGGAGCAGAATCTACTATGTTTCAGGTAAAGTAAAAAAAGCAGGGGTAGCCATCCTCACCTCAGATCATGTAAAAGCAAAATTGATCTAATTAAAAGAGACAAGGAAGGGCACTACATCTTGCTAAAGGGTAGCATAGATAATGAAGCAATATCAATATTAAACATATATGCACTAAGTGATATAGCATCTAAATTCTTAAAAGAGAAATTAAGAGAGCTGCAAGAAGAAATAGATAATAAAACTATAATAGTGGGAGATCTCAACCTTGCACTCTCAGAATTAGATAAATCAAGCTGCAAAATAAATAATAAAGAAGTCAAAGAGGTAAATAGAATACTAGAAAAGTTAGATATGATAAATCTCTGGAGAAAACTAAATGGAGACAGAAATGAGTACACTTTCTTCTCAGCAGTTCATGGAACCTGTACAAAAACTGACCATATATTAGGACATAAAAACCTCAAACTCAAATGCAGTAAGGCAGAAATAGTAAATGCATCCTTTTCAGACCACGATGCAATGAAAATTACATTCAATAAAAAGCCAGGGGAAAATAGACCAAAAAATAATTGGAAACTAAATAATCTCATACTAAAGAATGATTAGGTGAAACAGCAAATCATAGACATAATTAATAACTTCACCCAAGAAATTGACAATAATGAGATGTCATACCAAAATGTGTGGGATGCAGCCAAAGTGGTAATAAGGGGAAATTTCATATCTCTAGAGGCCTACTTGCATAAAATAGAGAAAGAGAAGGTCAATGAATTGGACTTGTAATTAAAAATGCTAGAAAAGGAACAAATAATCCCCGCCCCCCCCCACCAAGTCAAACACTTAACTTGAAATTCTAAAAATAAAAGGAGAGATCAATAAAATTGAAAGTAAACAAACTATCGATTTAATAAAACTAAGAGTTGGTTCTCTGAAAAAAAACAACAAATAGATAAACCCTTAGGAAATATGATTTAAAAAAAGAAAGAGGAAAATCAAATTGTTAGTCTTAAAAATGGAAAGGGAGAACTCGCCACTAATGAAGAGGAAATTAGAGCAATAATTAGGAGTTACTTTGCCCAACTTTATGCCAATAAGTTCAACAACTTAAATGAAGTAGAAGCATACCTTCAAAAATATAGCTTGCCCAAATTAACAGAGGAAGAAGTAAATATCCTAAACAGTCCCATCTTAGAAAAAGAAATAGAACAATCTATTAACCAACTCCCTAAGAAAAAGTCCCTAGGACTAGATGGATTTACATGTGAATTCTACCAAACATTTAAAGAACAATTAACTCCAATACTATATAAATTATTTGAAAAAATAGGGATTGAAGTAGTCCTATCAAACTCCTTTTACAACACAGACATGGTGCTGATACCTAAACCAGGTAGGCTGAAAACAGAGAAAGAAAATTATAGACCAATCTTCCTAACAAATATTGATGCTAAAATCTTAAATAAAATATTAGCAAAAAGATTATAGAAAATCATCCCCAGGATAATACACTATGACCAAGTAGGATTTATACCAGGAATGCAGGGCTGGTTCAATATTAGGAAAACTATTAGCATAATTGACTATATCAATAACCAAATTAACAAAAATCATATGATCATCTCAATAGATGCAGAAAAAGCATTTAATAAAATCCAACATCCATTCCTAATAAAAACACTTGAGAGTAAGGAATAAATGGACTTTTCCTTAAAATAATCAGGAGCATATATTTAAAACCATCAGTAAGCAATAGATGCAATGGGGAAAAACTGGAACTTTCCCAGTAAGATCAGGGGTGAAACAAGGTTGCCCACTATCACATTATTATTCAATATTGTATTAGAAACGCTAGCCTCAGCAATAAGAGTCGAGAAAGAGATTAAAGGAATTAGAGCAGGTAATGAGGAAACCAAACTATCACTCTTTGCAAATGATATGATAGTATACTTAGAGAACCCCAGAGATTCTACTAAAAAGCTATTAGAAATAATACATTACTTTAGCAAAGTTGCAGGATACAAAATAAATCCACATAAATCCTCAGCATTTTTATACATCACCAACAAAATCCAACAGCAAGAGATACAAAGAGAAATTCCATTCAAAATAACTGTTGATAGCATAAAATATTTGGGAATCTATCTACCAAAGGAAAGTCAGGAATTATATGAGCAAAATTACAAAACACTTTCCTCACAAATAAAGTCAGATTTAAATAACTGGGAAAATATTAAGTGCTCTTGGATAGGCCAAGCAAATATAATAAATGTGACAATACTCCCTAAACTAATCTATTTATTTAGTGCTATACCAATCAGACTCCCAAGAAACTATTTTAATGATCTAGAAAAAATAACAACAAAATTCATATGGAAGAACAAAAGGTCAAGAATTTCAAGGGAATTAATGAAAAAAAAATCAAATGAAGGTGGCCTAGCTGTACCTGATCTAAAATTATATTATAAAGCAGCAGTCACCAAAACCATTTGGTATTGGCTAAGAAATAGATTAGTTGATCAGTGGAATAGGTTAGGTTCACAAGACAAAATAGTCAATAACTATAGCAATCTAATGTTTGACAAACCCCAAGATTCCAACTTTTGGGATAAGAATTCATTATTTGACAAAAACTGCTAGGAAAACTGGAAATTAGTATGATAGAAATTAGGCATGGACCCACACCTAACACCATATACCAAGATAAGATCAAAATGGATCCATGATTTAGGCATAAAGAACAAGATCATAAATAAATTAGAAGAACATACAATAATTTACCTCTCAGACTTGTGGAGGAGGAAGAAATTTGTGACCAAGGAAGAACTAGAGATCATTATTGATCACAAAATAAAATATTTTGATTACATCAAATTAAAAAGCCTTTGTACAAACAAAACTAATGCAAACAAAATTATAAGGGAAGCAACAAACTGGAAAAACACTTTTACAGTTAAAGGTTCTGATAAAGGCTTTATTTCCAAAATATATAGAGAATTGACTCTAATTTATAAGAAATCAAGCCATTCTCCAATGATAAATGGTCAAAAGATATGAACAATTTTCAGATGGTGAAATTGAAACTATTTCCACTTATATGAGTGTTCCAAATCACTATTGATCAGAGAAATGCAAATTAAGACAACTCTGAGATGCCACTACACACCTGTCAGATTGGCTAAGATGACAGGAAAAAATAATGATGAATGTTGGAGGGAATGCGGGAAAACTGGGACATTGATGCATTTTTGGTGGAGTTGTGAACAAATCCAATCATTCTGGAGAGCAATCTGGAATTATGCCCAAAAGATTATCAAACTGTGCATACCCTTTGATCCAGCAGTGCTACTACTGGGCTTATATCCCAAAGAAATACTAAAGAAGGGAAAGGGACCTATATGTGCCAAAATGTTTGTAGCGGCTGTGTTTGTAGTGGCTAGAAACTGGGAAATGAATGGATGCCCATCAATTGGAGAATGGTTGGGTAAATTGTGGTATATGAATGTTATGGAAAATTATTGTTCTGTAAGAAATGACCAGCAGGATGATTTCAGAGAGGCTTGGACAGACTTACATGAATTGATGCTAAGTGAAATGAGCAGAACCAGGAGATCATTATATACTTCAACAACGACACTGTATGAGAATGTATTCTGATGGAAGTGGATTTCTTCGACAAAGAGAAGCTCTAATTCAGTTCCAGTTGATCAATGATGGACAGAAGCAGCTACACCCAGAGAAGGAACACTGGGATTGAAGACAGCTTCTTTTAGAGAGGGGCACTTTGAAGGAGGAGAGGGACTCTTGTACAAAGGCAAAGATTGTCAGCATCTCAGACATGAGAGATAGCCAATGCAAAAACAGAGATTGGAAATAAAGTTTTGTGTATGAGAAATACAGTGAAGTTCAATGTAGCTTGATTGCTGAGTTTTGGAGGAAAAAGAATAAGGTAAAATTAGGCTGGAGATAGAAGATGTGACAGGTCTCAAAGGCTAAGCAGAATATTTCACATCTGATCCCAAAGGCAACAGAACCACTGAAGTTCATTGTGTAGGGAAGTGACATGGTCAGAAATGTTCTTGAGGAAACTCATTTTGGCAGCGGTGCGAAACATGATATCAAGGAAAATTAAGAATGGCTCCCAATATACTATGCAGGTTCTCTGTGGTGAACTTAGAGGAAGACACGGATGAGAGTCACACAGGATGGACCAGCATGAATGAGGTGGGAACTGCAAAATCAGAGAGATTGTCTATATTGATGAAGGCTCAGCTTCAAGGTACAAATGGGACCTGGTCCTACAATATCAAACAATAGTGGATTTCTCCTTCTTGCTCCCCTGGTGTCTATGTTTGCACAATGCCAAAAAGCTAACCAGTTCAGTTAATGTGGTGAATGAACTCAGGACCACATAAGTAAAACTGGCAAAATGAATGGGAGGAATTTATCAGTACAGAGGCAATGTGGTATAACAGAATGAGTCCTGAATTTAGGACATTTAAAATTATATTTGCATCCCAGATATGTCACTTACCAGTACCTCTGTGAACTTGAACAAGTCACTTGACTTCTTTGAACCTCAATTTCCTTATCTGTCAAATAAAAAGACTTAGATATGAGCACCTCTAAGAGTCATTTTAACTCTAGATCTAGGAAGCATGATCAAATCACCCATTCATAAGCTGGGTCAGAGATGCCAAAGATATCATTTGTCTTGATCTTCCTTCCTTTCCTCCTTCCTTCTTTCTTCCTCTTTTTAATTTCTAGAATATTTTTCTCCATATTGCCTTGTATGGAAGTATAGAGACTACTCATAGGCCTGATGTCTCCATTCATCAACATTGTAACTGTGACTTACTTGTTTCTTCCCTCCTTACTCAATTTGATGGTGCTACTTCCTTCCTCCCTCCCCATCCTCCACATACTCATAATATCAAAATTAATAGGGATACTTTATTGGTTTAGCCTACTATAATTTAGAGCCCCTGAGCTTAAGAGATCTACCAGCTTCATCTTCCTTGGCCACTGGGCTTCCAAGTATAAATTACTATACCTGACTGTTTGGACTTTTACAAATATTCAGATGTTTGATTTCATCAAAACCTAAAATCTGGTTTTTGGGAGGGTTCAGTCTGTGTGTACACAAGACTTTTTAAACCAAATTATCTAGTTTATTCAGCCAAGCATCTGACTTTTCAAAAGACCTGAAAGACACATAAATAGAGGTGACCCAATTGGCCAATTGTCTTGAAAGCTGTCTTGGCCACAGAAATAAGCTGATGCTCTCTGAATCCAAAGAACCAAATGTCAAAATGGAGTGGAGAATAGGAACAAAGAAAAGACCATGTCATTGAAAAATCACCTAATATTTTCATCTTGGGACTCTTTGGGATAAATTATGACAAGCTTCTATGTTTTAAATTCTGGATCTAATAACTTGCTGCAGATTCACATTTCTAACTGGGTTGCTAGGTATTTTTACTTGGGACTTAAATCTCAACTTGTCCAAAAGAGAACTATCATTTCTCTCCCCAAACCTTCTTCTCTCTCTGACTATCTCATTCCTGTCAAAGCATCACTGTTTTCCCAGGCAACTCAGCTTGAAATTTTATTGATTATTTTTAACTATTCCCTTTCCCTCATCTCCCAAACTGAATCTTCCCAAACTATTTCAATAGTCCCTCTACTGTTCTCCCCATCTCTAGTTCCAGCCCAAATATAACATGTCCAAAAGAATTTGTATTTTTCCCGGAAACCCACCCATTTTCTAAATATTCCTAATACCATTGAAGGCTCCATTATCCTTCTAATCATCCATGTTCTCAATCTCAGTTCATCCTTGATTCTCACTCACTCCATGTGTCTGACAAGTTGTCCATTTTTTTGTCACTTCTAATGCCATATCATGTTTGTATATATCCCTTTCTCTCCACTCAACAGCTACTACTGTAGTATAGATGCTCATTACCACATGCATGACATATAGCAATAGCCTGATGGTTAGGCTCCCTTCCTCAAATATCTCCCTACACTAAGCCCTTATTAATTTAGCTGCCAACTTACACTTTCTTTTTTTTTCTTTTCTTTTCTTTTCTTTTCTTTCTTTCTTTTTTTCTTTCTTTCTTTTTTTTTTCCTGAGGAAATTTGGGGTTAAGTGACTTGCCCAGCAGGGTCACATAGCTAGAAAGCATTAAATGTCTGAAGCTAGATTTGAATTCAGGTCCTCCTGACTTTAGGGCTGGTATTCTAACCACTATGTCACCTAGCTGCCCTCCCCAAAGTTACACTTTTTAAAGTATAGATTTGACTATGTCTCCCAGCTATTAATAAATTTAAATGTGAATCCATAGTACATTAAGGCTCAAATATAGAATCTTTTGTTTGACTTTTAAAATCCTTTCAATCTGTCTCTTCCTATCTTTCCAGGTTTCTTACACTGTATTCTTTTCTCATGGATTCAGTCTATTAATATTGGCCTTCTTCCTCCCTCCCCCAAATATAATACTCCATCTTCTTACTCTGTGTCTTTTCATCTTCTGTCTCTCATTCCTAAAATTTTCTTTTTCACCTCCATTTATTGACTTCCAAGGCTCCCTTCAAGATTCAGTTCAAACCTTACCTTATTCAAGATTCATCCACACCCAGTGCTAGCATCTTTCTTTATAGATTATTTTCTGTTTATCCCATGTATATCTTATATGACTATAGTAGTTTGCATTAACTATAGTCTTAATATTAGAATGTAAGCTTCTTAAGAGCAGGGATCATATTTTTTCTTTTCTTTGTATCTGCTAGCTTAGTACAGTGACTGAAACATTACTGGTGCTGGATAAATGTTTGCTGAATAGCCAATATGGAAATAAGTATTGTATTACTGCATAAGTATAACCTATATTAAATTTCTTGTCTTCTTAATAAAAGGGGAGGGAAGGGAGGGAGAAAGAAAATTTGGAATTTAAAATTATTAAAAATAAGTGTTAAAAATGTTTTTAATTGGAATACTAATACATTGTTGGTAGAATTGTGAATTGATCCAACCATTCTGGAGAGCAATTTGGAACTATACTTAAAAAGTTATCAAACTATGCATATCCTTTGCTTCAGCAAATATTTCTACTGGTCTTAAATCCCAAAGAGATCTTAAAGCAGGAAAAGGGACCCACATGTGCAAAAATGTTTGTGGCAGATCAGCATAAATCATCAGCAGGATAAATTCAAAGAGGCCTGGAAGACTTATCATTGTACAGGAGATCATTGTACATGGCAACAAGAAGTTTATACAATGATCAATTCTGATGGACGAGGCTCTCTTCAACAATGAGATGATTCAGACTAATTTCAATGATCTTATGATGAAGAGAGCCATCTATAATCAGAGAGAGTATTGTGGGAACTGAGTGTGGTTCACAACATGGCATTTTCACTATTTTGTTGTTGTTTACTTGCATTTTATTTTTTCTCATTTTTTTTCCTGTTTGATTTTATTTTTCTTGTGCAGCAAAATAATTGTTTAAATATGTATGCATATATTGGATTTAACATATATTTCTACCATGTTTAATATATCTTGGACTACTTGCCATCCAGGAGAGGGGATTGGCAAAGGGGGAGAATTGGAACATAAGGGTTAATGTTGAAAAATTATCCATGCATATGTTTTGAAAATAAAAAATATTAAATAATTTTTAATGTTTTAACATGTAATTGGGGAAAATAAAATTTTTTAAAGAAAAAAAAGTTTGTTGAGTATTTTTGACTGACACAGCCACCAAAGTGATTTTTCTCAAAGTACAGGTCTTACCATGCCATTTCCCCTTCTTCTCATACTCCAGTGGTTCCTAATTATCCCTAGCATCAAATATAAATTTTTCTTAACATTCAAAGTTCATAACAATTTGATCCCTTCCTATCTTTGTAGTTTTATATAGTATTCCCTTTTACCCACTTAACAATTTAGTTATTTATTTAGTTATATTGGCCATATTTGTCACCCTCTCATCTTTCTCTGTCCCATAGTACTAGATTCATGTCTCCCATGAGTATAATGGTGTCCCCTCCTTCCCTCATACCTGCAGCTGAAAATACTTTTTTTCCACCAAGACTTAGTTCAAGTTCCATCCATCTGCAAGAGCCCTTTCCTGGTTCCTTCAAATTCCACTGCTTTTATGCATACATATATACACATGTACATACATATAAACATATTTTATAATACACATATACATACACACATGTGTGTATATGTTATCTCTTCCATTAGAATGTAAGCTCCTTAATAATGACTGTTTCACTTTTGTCTCTACTTCTCTTATACCTTAGAGAATTTCTTTATATTACTGTCTGAATAATCTTTCATAATAGAAGATTATAGATCTGATCATATTTTTGACTGCACATGGTCTCCACAATTTGCCAACCCCCTAATTTTCTAGTTTTAAGTAGTAGTACCATTCCTCACCATTGACCCAGGTTTCTTGCCCTGTTTCCTCCCTAAAAGAGGAGAAAAACCCATTTCATAGAGCACCAGACTGTTCCCTTCCAGGGAAGAAGAAAAAGGTCATTTATCCAGTTTCCAGACTAGCCTTTTGCTTTACATAAGAGATAAGCTTTATTTCAAGTCTAAGTACATGTTCCTTCACCCTAAGGCTCCTGGAAAATGCTCTCCTGAGGCCAGACCTTTATGGACAATGAAAATCTACCTAAGCTCATTCTGCAATGATTAGTAGCTTTGCCCTGGTCATATCTTCCTTATCCTACTGTTTTCATCTTACAAATTTGTTCCTGTCTCTCACTGCCCAATACACTATTCCCAATCTTCTCAAGTTCATCCCTTCAATGCTCCACTCTAAAGTTACCTTCCCTTTCCATTATGCTCTCTGGAATGGCCTGCTCCACAGACAAGCTTATTTTCATTTTAAATCTTTTCCTTTCCCTCTCTTTCCATATTCTGGCTCTGACTTAAACCAGGTTCCCTTTTGATGATTGTTGTTTTATTGTTTATCTGTTGTTCTCAAAAAGAACCAGGGACATCATGAAAATGGTCTTGACTTCTGAGTAAATTATATATGTTAGATAGATCAGCATAAAGTCAGTTGTCTCACTCTCATTTGTTGGAGTCCAATGGCAAGATATAAACCAGGAGGCAAAGGCACAGCCTCCTAATGATATAATCTCTCTGAGTTATCTTTTTAAATACTGCCTAATCATTCACTCATTCCCCCGATTTGATGGTAGAGATGGAAAAGTTGGAATATTTCTCGCTCTTCCTTGCCACTTCCAACTTCAATCTCTACTACCACCAATCAATAATCTCTCCTTGCAATTTATTTAATCCATGTTTATAACATAATCAAAATTCTGATAACTATTGTTCACCAAACTGCAGGATATTCTCCTTATTTTCTCAATTATTTTAATATCTACCTTACAGTATTTCCTCCTGAACTCTCATCCTCATAAAGGAGGCTTTACTGTACATGTGGATATTCACATAAATGCCCTAATCTTACACTTCTTTAATTTACTCATTTCACACTATCTACTCATCTATCTCACTTCAGCTACACACAAAGATAGTCATCCTTGATCTCATGCTTATTTATAAATGTGCCACTTCCATGTTCATGAACTATGAACTCTAAAATTCCCTTATTTGAAGACAATCTATTTTCATTCCACCTCTCCCCTCTGCTTTTTAACTCCACACCCAGTTCTTTATCTACATAATGGCCTTTCAAACCATTAATTCCTCAGTTCTTTCCCATCACTCCTGCACTAGCTATACTGTCATCTCTTCTCCACCTTGACTCCTTGGTGAACAAGCTCACTTTCTTTTTTTGAGTCTCTTGCTTCCTTGTTGTATTGTCAATCTTGTCCTGCTAAACTTTAGCCTTAGATAATTTCCACTTTTCACTGTACACTCTTACAACTGTACTAATGAACTACATTGAAGAAAATCATGAAATCATGTTGACTGAGTCCATGACAAATTTATGTTATAATAACCTTAACTGAATCCTCACTGCTAGTATGCAATCCTTTTATATATTTCACTATCACACTAACCATACTGATTCTTTCAAACCTTTTTCTGCTTCCTCAAACCTCCCATGACTTTCCCTTCTACCACGTTGTCAGTTGGGAATCTTGCCTCATATTTGAGTAACTTTTTCCTTTTTCTCTTCCTTCTCACCTCACAACACCTAAATGTCTTCTACTGCTATTTCCTTCATCATCTCTATCTCATATAATGAGATGGTACTTCTTGACAAGTAAAACCCTTTTAAATGCCCAATTGATCCTTCTCTATTATGTGTTCCAGCTGATTGTCTCCCTATCATCCTTACCCTCTCACTGATCTTTAATCCCTCTCACTGTACTGGCTGCTTCCCTGATGCCTGCAAAAATCCTAATATGTCTCCAGTCTTCAAAAGATCCTCAACTAATCTATTCATCCCCACTAATTACCTTCTCATAGCTCCCTCTTTTTGGCTAATCTCCTTGAGAAGGCTATCTACAATAGACATCTACTTTTCCTCTCACTTTCTTCTTAATGTTCTGAAGAAATGATTAGCAGGTTATATTATAATCTGATATCATTATTCAACCAAAACTGCTTTCTCCAAAGTCACTAGTGGCCAAATCTGATGGTTTTTCCTCAGTCTTCATCTTTCTTTATCTCTCTCCAGTCTTTGACACTTTTGATTATTTTTCTCTTTGAATACTCTTCTCTGTAAGTTTTTGTGATGGTACTCTCTCTTGGTTTTTTTTTTTTTTAAATCGATCTGATTGGTTCTTTTCAGTCTCCTTTGTTGAATATTCATTCAGATTATACTTGCTAACCTTGTGTGACCCTCTTCTCTTCTCCTTTTATACTATTTCATTTGATGTTGTCATAAGATCCCATGATTTCAATAGTCATTTCTAGGTTGCTGATTCTCTTATCTACTTATCCATCACTAACCTCATAGCGGTCCTTCAGATTCATAATTTCAACTGATTATTGCACACCTCAAATTGAATATCTGATAGGTATCTTAAACTCAATATGCCCCCAAACAAATTTCTTATGTTTCTTTACAAATCCTTCTGTTTTCCCAGCTTCCTTCTTATTATTGAGAGAACCACCACCATCCCAGTCCCCCAGGTTCACAATCTAAAAATCATATTTGTTCTCTTCCCCATATCTAATCTGTTGCTAAGGCATACAAATCTTATTTCATCACATCTTTTGCATATGTTCCTTTGTCTTTCCTGACTGTCACCACCTGCTACAAGTGCTCATCATCTCACAGTTAGTATACTGCAATAGTCTGCCTGCCACAAGTCTCCCCCATTTCAGTCCAATCTTCACTCAGCTGTCAAAGTGATCTTCCTAAAGCACATATCTGAACATATCACTCTCCCCAATCCCATTCAATAGGTTCCAGGTGCTCCCTTTCAACTCTAGAATCAAACCTAAAGTCCTCTATTTTAGTATTTCAAGTTTTTCATTTCCTCCCTTCTTTTCAATCTTCTTACACCCAACATTTTGCCTTCTTCAGCTATTTTATGATATAGTGACCCAACCCGACTGGGAATTTTCACTAACTGTTCCTCATGCCTAAAATTCTTTCCCTTTTCATCTTCTCCTTCTGGCTTCCCTGACTTTTTTTTTTTAATCCCAGGTAAAAACCTATCTCCTGCATAAAGTCTTTTGCCAGTTCCACTTAATTCTAATAGGAATTCTTTACCTTTTATAGTTTCACTAATTTATCCTGTCTATAACATACTTGTACATAATTTGTTTACGCAGGTTGTTTTCCCCCTTTGATGGTGACCTTCTTGAGGCCAGGGACTGTTTTTTGCCTTTGTTTATATTCCCAGTACTTACCACAGTGCTTGCACAATAGCACAGTAGATGCTTAATAAACGTTTATTGACTGACTGACATCACATGCTCTTTCCTCCAGAGAAGATGTACTATGGCTTGTCTGTCATCTCTTCCACATTTCTGGCTTTCTAACTTCTTTGCCTTTGCTATTCTATTCCATTTCCTGTGCCTGGGATGGCCTTCCTCCCTATAGTTTTCATTTCACTACTCTTAACCATTCTTTAATATCTAGCTCAGTTGCATCTCCTCCATGAAGCCTTTCCTCCATAGGAAAAATAATCTCCATCCCTGTGCTTCTTTCCTGCTTTTATATTGTTCCATTCCCCCTGACAATTGTGTTCCCTGCCTTCTGACTTGATTGCATACTTCATAACAGCAAGTGCCATGTCTGTGTAGAATTGTATCTTCTCCAGTACCCATCTTTGTGCTCTGCACATAGCAGAGACTTAAATATTTGTTGTATTGGGTAGTCAGTGTCAGTTTGGGTAGGATTATTGCTAGTAAGCATGTCTTTCTCTGGCTCTGAATTCTGGATCTATAGAATATGCTTAACTCTCTAGTATATCTTGGTTCTGTGTTTGCCCAGCCTTGCCTTTCACCCCTTTAGGCAAGAGGGACCCTGACAATTCTGACAAGGGGAGGGGATTGGTTAGGCCATTCATTGGTTCTGAAGGTTCTTCTATTTAAAACAATTTGTTAGGCACCTCATGATTTACGGCTGCAGTGGAAAATGGGGCTGAGTATTGATTCTTGGCCTTTTCTATTGCAAATGGGCGTAATGTTTTATAGGATGTCAGAATAATAGCGGTGGGCACTCTATCAATGTCAAATGTTAAAAATGATCAGCTATTGTGATGTAGGAGATTAAATATGAAAGCTTGATGGGTATATAAAAGTGAAATGGCAATAATAAAGGGATTTTTATGTTCGGCTCGTTGCTCTCTGGAATCCACCTGGGGAGCTATTAGAGCCAATTGTGCTGATCAGTGACATATCACCATGGGTTAAAGGATGGGACAGGTGCTCCCCCTCCCTAGGCAGTTCTGAGCAGGGAAGGGTGTGGTGGTGGGGTTGGGGGAGGGGAATCAAGCTATAGAGAGTGATGAGTTCATTTGTGAGTGTCAGATGTCTTGGGCAAACCACTACAAAGCTAAGATGTGACTCCTAGGGGTTTCTGGGAAGAAAGAGCATGAGACAACTGAGAAAATAATAGACTCCAGAGATCATTTAGGCCACCATCTAACCCGTGGATGCCAGAGGAAACCTAGCAGCAGTGTGCTAGTAAATGTTTAACACCTAAATAAATAAATAAATAGAATGTGCAAGACACTTTTTTTTTTAGTTTGATCTGAATTATTAACATTTTTCCATCACTTTAAGCCTAGGCAATAAACAAAACAATAAATTGTTTTAATTTGTAGCATTTGCAAATTTCTGGGGTGTGAATGCTCATGATGAAATGTAGCAATTAGCTCTCAAGACTGGAAGAAGCTGGTTTCCAAGCACCCCCTTTGTATCTAATTTCTTCTTCATAATTTCCAAGTTGGGGACAATTCCTTCTAAAATAGTCATTCTGTTCAGGATCACTTCTCTGAAATAAAAAATTCTCCTTATTTTCTAGTCTCTGAGAAAAGAAACAGTTTGGTGTTATACTATTTTGATGGTCTAACCATACTATTTTGACGTTCTAACCTCCATTATATAGAGAAGGAAAGTGGAAAGGGAACAAGGTATCACTACACTGTAGTCTCTCTAGAGTGTATCTCATCTAAGATTTCAAAGGATACATAATAATAAATAACATTTTTATAAAGATTTAATATTTGAAAAGTTCTTTATGTGTATTTTTTTCAGTCTTCACCTGTGTGGTAGGTGCTGGAAGCAAAGTCATATAGCTAGTAAATATCTCAAGACATGATTGAAAATTAGGACTAATTCCAAGTCCAGAGCTCTACCCACTGCACTACCTAACTGTTTTTGTATTCTGGATAAGGCTGGACCACCAAGCAGCTTCCCTTTCTCAGCCAGTGATTAAAAAAAGGAGGCCAGGGAACAGGAAATGAGTCCAGGGCTGTCAGTCACTGCTATGGATTCAGTGCCAAATGTGAAGCAGACACTGTACAGAGCCTTGCAGATGATGAGGGTGGGGCAGGAGAGATGCTCTTAGTCCCAAGCTTAATACTGGACAGACTGGGTCTAGAAGATCACCCATTGTTGCAGGAAGGCCAGTAAATAAGGGGAGGGAGGGAACAACAAAGAAAAGAATTCAAGAACCATCATCGCTATTTCCAGAAGCAAATGGACCATTTAATATCCATAAAGCTAGCCTGAGAAGTAACACCAGGTCCCTTCTCAACCAGAGACAGGCTGTCACTCTGACAGCTATCAGGCCAATCAAAAGAGCAAATTAAGGTGTCCTCTTTTTTTTTTTTTTTTTGGAGGGGCAGGGGGTAGTTAAAATGCTGATCCTCAAGTGACAGGTTTCTGAGCTGGTAGTGAACTGTCACTCCTGCCATCTCCATTCTGGAACCTTTCAGGAAGGGGATGTCAAGGAAACCAGCAGGCTCCTTGTAGACAGTGGCTGCTCCCTAAGGGCATCAAGTCATAAGTCACTGGAGAGGGAACATTGTTTGATTTCCCCCCAGAGACCATGGGAGAGCTCCAGTCCGTACCAGTTCTGACTGCAGTGGGGGGCCAGAGAAAAACTTTCCCTTTGCTGGATAGAAACTATTTTTTCCTCCTTGTAATTATGGCATTAATAACTAAGTGGTACTTCATTATCAAATGACATTGGAAACACATACACATGCATAGAACTACACACACACACACATATTGTGAAGGCCCAGACCCTAATCATTTTTTTTAATTGTAAGCAAAAACAAAGAGGGAGAGCAAGAAATATACAGTGGGACAAATGTACCCTTAATTACACAAGGACTTTATTAGCTAGCACTAATTAAAGCATTTTGCGAAGTCTGACAAATGTCTAAAATTATTCACTTTAGTAAATAGTTTGACGCAAGCAATTTGTTTAAAACTAGAACTTGGTGAAAAAGTTCAAGTAATTTTATTTTTACTCAAGTAGCACATTATGAGATGTCGGGGGGAATAATTAATGATTAGTAGCTTAATGGCAGAGTTACACTCATTATCCCACTTCACAACTCCTGCCAAGATTCTCAGCCACAGATTTTCAAGCTCATTTCTTTCTAGAGAGAGCTTTGACCTCTCACTACAAAGGTACCCATTTTGTAGATAGTATTCACTGAAATCTGGAGAGGCTAAATAATCCTTCTTTTCCAACCAAAGATTCCAAGACAGACTAAGAATCCAATATCTGAACTCTGTATATGTCTAGTATAGGTAACAGTACTTTTCCACCGGTTGCCAATATAGAGATTAGAGGATAAGTTTCCTGCCCATAGAAATAAGATACATTTCCTCTCTGTGGCAACTTCTTTCCCTGAATTTTGTCTATTGTTTCATGCCATTGTTTCCAGATAACAATGCTACTATAAGATTCCATCTCCATGGTATCTACTCTCCAGTGTCCATCTTCCCACACCCCCCCCTCCACCTGTGTAATGACCATACTGTCTGGGGACAGTAAGCAGATGTCTGACTGATGAAACTTCCCCCAGAGTTAGTTTACCTTACTAGTCATTTGCTATGTGCCACTGTACCCTATCCCCATTAGCATTTCCCCTGGGTATCAGAATACCCAGTTATTGTGCTGCTTAGCCATTGATTGAGTCTTCCCTCACTGGTAGCTCACAACCAAGCTTCAGAATTGAAATTCTTTATTCCCTGGAAATAAAATTATATCTTTGCTATAATGCCTTTAATAGTCTACATCTTATGTGGATGATTCTTAGGCAATTGGCAGGCCCTGCCCACTCTTCAGAAAAAGGAGGTGACTCATTCAAAGTTTATTCTGATATTCCAACTTTTATATATAAACATTTGAAACTGACCCTTCCAGCAGAGGTATCAGTCAGGTACTTAGACCTAGACTAAGTACCTGACCTGTTCTCTTCCTTTCTTGTTAAAAGCACCTTCCACCCTTATTTTTTAAATTTATTATTTTTGTTTTTATATTATATTCATTTCTAAATATATTCTTCTCTACTATGCCTATACAGTGAGCCATCCCTTATAACAATGAATTAAAAAGGAAAGAGGGAAAAAAAGAATTTCAATAAAAATAACCAGTACATAGAATAAGGCAGGTGTCATATGTAAAGTTTCACACTCATAGTCCAACACCCCTGCAAGTAACATAATATCACATATTTTCCCATCTATTCTTTGGAGTCAAGCCTAAATCATTAAAATCACCCACTGTTCAATATTGGAAATTATTGTTCTTTCTGATGCTGTTCTTTCTATTTACATTATTGGAGCCATTATAGATATGGTTTTCCTGGATCCACTGACTGCACATTGATTCATGTTTTTCCTTTGCTTTTATATGTAGCACAAGCTCTGCTTCTCCCCTTCTGAGATCTAGGGTAAACTTAAAGTACATATGTATCAAAAGGGCAATTCATACTTCCTGGTCATTAGAAGTTAAAACTCTTCTGCCCATTGTGTTGGTATCAAGTAGACATGGTGTACTCTAGTTAACTGGACTGCTTGTAAAGTCCTGAAGCTAACTTCTTCAGTGGATATGGTCTCTGTTCCCAGTCCCTACATAAAGCTAATAAAAAAGTCAAATTTCTCTGGTTCTATAAAGTTCACAAGATCTTTTTCTGGCCAAGGTACGGACATAGAAGATTGAAGTATCTCTTGCAATCACGTCTCAGGGACTTGGCTGGAATCACTTTTGCCACTAAACTATAAGACACTTGAATGTCCAAATCCAAACTGGCTTCCTGGTTTTATCAAAAGAAAAAAAAAACCTATTTCTCTTATTGGAGATTTTGAACAATATGTATTTCAATTAGTTGTTTGCAGTGTTCAATTCTCATTTGAGCATTGTTTTTTCATATCTTTTTAAACATTAGATAATAATGAGTATGAGTATTTGTATTAGTTCCCAATTAATCTAGAATATTAGACTATTATCAGAATTATTTGATGAAAATTCCCCTCCCCATTGACACATTCTCTTTTTATTCTCCCTGCATTGATTTTGTTCATGGAAAAGCCTATTATTTATCATACAATCAAAATTTTGTATCTTGTATTTTTAGTAGCTAAGAACTCACCCTCTATCCAGAACTGTCAAAGATATCTGATCTGATTCTATTTGATTTTTTAATGGTATAATCTTCCATTTGTTTTGTTTGCATTATTTACTTTGAGTTTATTGTGATATGTTGTATAAAGGGGTTGGCCTAAACCTAATTTCTGCCAAATTGTTTTCTAATTTTCCCAGTAGTTCTTGTCAAATATGGAGCTCTTTGTCAAGTAATTTTTGATGTTGAGTTTATTAATAATCATCATTTGCTTATTGTTATTCATCTAAGGAGGATGGTTATGTAGTTATTCAGTATACATTGATTTGCTCACATGCTCTTCCCAGGTTATTCACATAATGAATGTGAAGTTTAGATGTCTGCTTTTGAGCTATCTAGTTGACTATACTCTTTGAACTGATTTTTATCATCTGTTCAGTCTTCTATTTCACATGGGGGTCTATAAACATAGCTTCTCCCCCTCTAGCTGGTTCTTAGTACTTCCTTTGCCTTCCTATCTGCTCTTTCCTAGCTGGTATGCTGCCTAGAAGAAGAAGAATTGAGTAGATGAATCATGCTTTTCCTCCCAGTCTATAATTCTCTGACATGGAGAGAACTATAGCCAGGAATTCTTGTGCTTAGGGGCAAATTTAGTTAAGGGGTAAGTCACACAGAAAACAATCTAACCAAATACAGTACTACTTTACCCAGAGATGGAGATATCCCCTCCTCCAGTCTAGCCAATGCCCTTATGACATGACCCTAGGAAGTATTGGAGACATGGAGGTAGGAGAGAAGTGGCAGGGGAAGAAGAGATGATGTACAAAGAGTATAGCCATTGGAAAAAGTTGACCTATGGAAACAAGATATTTGTCCTCATACTCCAGTTTGGGTCAAAGAATATTGGGAAGGATGAGTATTCATGATGGGGAGATGGAGAGGCAGAAACTACCGTGGGAATAAAGAGTGCCTATTCCAATTGCCAGTAACCTGAGATAAAACCCAATTGCCTCCACTTCTAATGATGGCTTTGAATGTAGGCTATAGGTCTACATGTTACAAATGGCAATGTTAAAATGTTAATACTGGTAGTTAATATTAACATTGCACTAAAATTAATCTTTTTGCATTTGTAGAGCAATATATACTTAATAAATACACTTCTTCATATGAATGCTATTACATTTGGTCCTGCCAAGGAAACTGCCAGAGTCATCTAGAACAGGTGTTGATTAGGTTCATTTTATAGACTGGAAACTTTCCCCAAGAAATGTAACAGATTAGTGACAGAGTGAAAACTAGATCTTAAACCCAGATTCTGATACTATCCAATCCTAAAATGACCTCTGCAAGCAAGGTGGGAAGCTTCAAGTGAGGCTGTTGTATAGAAAATATTCCCTCCTTCTCAGAATGTTCAACACTTCTCCTTCCCCCTACATATACAACACACACACACACACACACACACTTTTCTTTTTCTTAAACCAAAGTTTGAAGCGAAATCCACTGTGGGCTGAAGGAGGCACTTTAAACTTCACTCGCTTCAGAGTTTAAATGGGAAGACTTGACAGGTATGCTAATGCCCCTCTATTAAGTCTGCAGAAAATGACATTAAAGGTATTGGTTAAAGATACGGCTCAGTGTTTGAGCAATTTAATGAAGTGTTACACACAAGCTGACCTTGTAGAGGGAGAAGCTCGAGGCTTTCCCAATGTTTCAGGCGGCCGTGGCCACTCTGTTTGACATCTGAGCTTAACACCAACCCCAGACTCATTACTGTCTTCCAGCTGCTGGAAACTGCCATGGGGGAGATCGCCCTTTGCTCGTAAGTCCAGTGACAAGGAGAGGAAGTAAAAATAGCGGCTTGAGGCCCAGAGGTGGGCAAGGCTGGAGGTGCTGGCTTGACTGACACACACACACTCAAAAACACAAGTTGTCATTCCCGTGGGAGTGAAGGTAAGGGTGGGAGAGCTTGTTTGTTCCACAGAGTGGTTTTAGGAGAGCTGAGTTAGTTCACAGCTGCCCTGAGAAATTTACCCCAAGTGGTCAGTTGGTCTGCTGACAACCTGATTTGCAGAGTGAGGTTGGTGGCACATGGGGGGAACATTTTTTTTTTTTTGGCAGTGAAGGATACACTTTCTCAGACTGAATATTTGCTCCACTGTCACTCTTCTGGATTCAAAAGATTCAAAAAAATCACAGAATATTATAACTAAGAAGAGATTTTAGGGAATCTTGGCTAGATATTAGGTCATCTGAAGAAGATTTGGGAGTAGGGGAAGGTTTAAGTAGATTGTAAACAGTGTGATACAGTAGCCAAAAGAAGTATTGAGAGCTTAGGCTTTGTTAAGAGGAAGAGTCCAGTAAAAGTGAGGTGATAATCCCATGATAGTCTGCCCCAGTCAGACAAGACCTAGAGTATCATGTTTAATTCTGAATATCACAGGACATTGATAATTTGGAGAGGATCGATCTATCTAATGGAGGGCACATGGATGGGATGATACAAAACTTTAAGAGTGTGCCTTATTAAGACTGGTCAATGGAATTCGAGATTCTTAGCCAAGAAAAAGAAAGACTTAGGAGCCCATGATAATCTTTTTAAAATATTTAAAGGGTTGTCCTTTGAAAGAAGGATTAAGCTTGTGCTTGGTTCCAGAAGGCAGAACTAGAGATAGTGGATACAAATGGCTAATATGAAACTTTTAGCGGGATAATGTTCAAATCTGGTCTCAGATCTGGGTAAATCATAATTCTATTTGCCTCAGTTTTATCATTTGTAAAATGAGCTGGAGAAAGAAATGGCAAACCACTTCAGTATTCTTGTCAAGGAAACTTCAAATGTAGTCACAAAGAATTAGACACAACTGAACACTAATAAAAGATGGCAAATAGTCTTAGAGGGAAAGACATAACAACTGGAGAGACTTGGAGAAGGTCTCTTGCAGAAGAAGTTGCCAGAAGCCAGGGAAACTAAGAGGCAGAAGTAAGAAAGAGAGCATTTTGACATGAGGAGACAAAGTATCATATATGAAGAACAGCAAATCAACCAGTGAGGCTGGCTTGTAGAGTGGAAAGATGGGATTAAAGTGTAAAAATACTGGAAAGGCAAGAAGAGGCCAAGTAGTGGAGAGTTAAATGTCAATATAAAGGTGAGTTGATACTATCATGATTGCCTTTCTTATCTTAAGTAGAATAGAATGTGGAGTATCCCATAAAGTCTTTGGAGGGCAATTTTAAAATCATCATAATCATAAATAGTCATCTTTGCATTTGTTTAGTACTTTCTACTTTCCAAAGCATGTTTACATTTCTTGTCTAACTGGCATCTTGCAATAAGCCAGTGAAAGGAAAAAATAACTCCCACAAACCAGGTTTTCACTCATTTTACTGATAAGGAAACTGAGGTCCAGATATGGTAATTGAATTTTCCAAAAACACAGGTAAGTTAGTGGCAAATCTGGCACCAAAATCCATTTTTACTAACTTTTCACTGCTGAAAAACCAAACTCTTAGCTTCTCTCTAGCAGTTAGGAGAAGAAGCCCACTAATGGTTTGGGGGGCATATTCCCTGATGACATAGCTTGGAGAAAACATGATAATGGCACTGGCATTTAGAATAACTGAATGTCAGAGATGAAAGGAACTAGTCAGAGGTATTAAATACAAGACTCTGAAGTGCTGCCCAAACCAGATTAAAATTTAATTGAGAAATATTTAACAATATAAATACAGATGCAATAAAACATTCATGATGTTAATTTGTTATTATCTAAGTCAAAATGTGTCCTATAGGGTTCTTCTATATGGCTGAGTGGCTTCCATTTCTATTTGAACTTGATACCATTGCTCTAGTCCAACCCCTTCATTTTACAAATGAGGAAACTGAGGACTAGAGAAGAAAAATACCATGCTTAAAGTCATATAGCTAGTAAGTGAGGAAGGAGAACTGGAAGTTTAGTATATTGATTCAGAGCCTACTTCCTCTAAGACTATTTTACAGAGTACTCACTCAAGGTAACTACTCAGAAGAAGTGAGAGATACAAGGATATTCTGAGGATCTCTCTGAAGAACTTCGAAATTGATTGCATGACATGGGAGGCACTGGCACAGGATTGCCCATCATGGTGTGCCAGCATCAAGATGTTGTACTATGTGAGAAAAGCAGAATTGCATAAAAAGAAATGGGAGATGCAAAAATTTAGAAACATCTCCAATCTAAATGTCCACATGAACTATTTGTGCCCAATCTGTGGTGTAGCTTCCGAGCTGATAATGTTCTGATCAGTCAAAGTCAGACACACTGTACTTTGACCCCAATACAGTGATGTCATTTTGGTCCTTTTAAGAATGAAGAACAACAATCAACCAACCAGCTCCCTCTTAGGCAAGTCCCTTTGACTTTGTGCCTGCTGGACAACACAGAAGATCATAATTTCTACCATGACCTCACATCAAAGGAAACAAATGGATCACTTTAAATAACCATAACTCTCATTTCTGGAGTATTTTAATGCTAGCAAGGCAATCCTCATAACAACCCCAGAAATTGTGCAGTGCAAATATTATTGATTCCATTTTATGGCCAAGGCAAATGAGGTTCTAATATGACTAACCCATGGTGACATTGTTAGTGAGTGCTAGAGGCAACAATCAAACCCAAATCTCCCAATTCTTAGATGAGCCCTCTTTCTATTACATCAGGTTCTCTTTCCTTTTAATTAATTTTTCTGTGTGTATTCTTACTCCTTCCTCCTTGGCTTGCCTAATCTGGTCTCTTCAGCCATCCAAGATAGAAAGTTAGCTAAGCATGTAAGGCAACTGCTCATAAAGTTACCTGAATTCTTGGGGGCGAGGGGTGGGGCGGGAGGAAGGACAAAGTTCTTCTTTGAAAAACTATGAGCACTCTATCTATTAAGACATTTCTTTTCCTGTCACTGTTCTCTTTTACTAGGACTGCCAATGAGCACCAACAGGCACACACCAAAAACCAATGCTTCTCTTCCAGCCTCAGATACCTTTCCTCTGCCAGAAAAGATGAGGCATCAGTAGTTGGGGTGTGAATCTATGAGAGAGTCAGTTTGGAAAACAGACAACTGAAGCTCTGGCAGCCTATCTAATACAGTGAATGGAAAGAACTCTAGTTTTGGAGTTAAAAGATCTCAGTTCAAATTATGCCTCTGCTATTCTCTGTCTCTGCGATTTTTAGCAATTCACTTCATCTTTGTGGTTCTCAATTTTTCATGTAAGAAACTATATGAGAATTATATTTCTCACTTTATACATGTTTACCTTATAAAGTGAGGGGGAAGAGTTGTGTTAAATGATTTTTAAAGTTTCCTTCAACTCTAAATCCTTTTAATTGGTGTAAAAGCAAGTTTTCATGTACATTAAAAGGAGCATCTTGTTTTTAAAAAATAAAAAAGGCCTTCCCTTCTTTCCCTGCCAAGTTTGAGTTGGCCTCCTGCATGACAATAACAAAAAACTTTTGAAGGATGAGAAGAGACTCTGATAGCTGCTAGATATATAGCCAAGGGCAAGCCAGAGTTTTACTTTTGTCACCTTTAAAATGTTATAATGATGATACTTCCATTATCTCTCTCACAAAGTTGTAGAGAGGAAATTACTTGGTAAACTCTAAGTGGGCATCATAGTAACTGACATTGACATGACACTTTAAAGTCCACAAAGTACTTTACATTTATCATCTTATTTGATCCCTTAAACAACCCTGGAAGATAAGGACTATAGATTCTATACATTTTACAGATGGAGAAAATGAGCCTTGGAGAAAGCAACATTTTGTTAAGTATCATTTAATTTGTAAGTTTCTGAGTATAATTTGAACCCAGTTCTACCCAACCTTATGGATGCTGTCCCTCATATACAAATGAGAATTATTATTATTTATCATGGTTATACCAATTTCTGTTTTTTGTTGATGATCCTTTTACATGATAATACTGACTGGGTGGTTTAGATTAATTTTTTTGTCCTCTTTGAGAATGAAGCTGGGAGTACAAAGGAAAGAAGGTGGTTTATGTTTAAGCATCCATCCGTACATTCAAATATTAAATCATTCAACAAGATGCATGAAAATTTTACTATATACAAGAATGTTATAGTAGGCTCTGAAGCAGTTTGCAATTTCTGATACTTACAATAATTCATGGTAGAATATAATATATAACCTAAGAGAAGCCCATGCATCATACTCTAGAGACAGAGAGGGAGAGATCAAGTCTTGCTAGAGGTAGAGATGAAAGTGTATGATCAGGGAAACCTTGCTTTGGGCGGGGAAGTGCCACTTCACCTGGACTTTGAAGGATAAATAAGAATCTGACAGTCATTGATGGGGCAGAGAAGGGGAAGGCATAGTATTTGCATTTTCATTGTCACAATTCTCAGACAGTGCTATCCACAGACTAGTCATATAGTAAATACAGACAGCTTAGCAAGAGAGGAAGCACACCAAACAGTAAACCCAGTTCAGTTGTGTTAATATGGCTCAGTCTTTTACTTTGTATTAAAAGAAGTCTTGAGCATTTAAATAACTACTGAGTCCCTCTATTGAAGGAACTGGATGGCATTGAATTTGAAAAAGAGAAGGCTTTGGGATAGGGATGGAGCTCCCTTCAATTGGTTGAAAGATTCTCCCATGGAAGCAGGATTAAACTTTTTCTGCTTGACCCCATAAGACAAAAGAGGTAAATATAAATGGATATTTTCACAGGAAGGCAGATTTTAGCTCAACACAAGGAAAAACTCCCCCTCCCAAAAAGGTCCCTGAATCGAGTAAGTATATCACACAATAGTGATCTCCCTCTTACTTCAGGATTTTGAACAGAGGCTGGATGATCAATTGTTGGACTTGGGATTGGTGCTTATAGTAGTTGGGCCAAATGTCCACTGAGGTCTCTTCCAACTCTAGGACTCTATGATTCTGTTGTTTATTTGCTTCCTATTGCTCCTGGGGGGTTGTGATGACCCAGACTGAGCCAGAGACAAGTTGGCCAGTTGTTTTTGCCAGAATATATGAGCACAAAAAGGTCTGAGACAGTGTGACATTCCCAGAATGGCATGTCACCTTTTGAAATGGTAGCATGAATATGAAATAGCACCTATTATTTTTGAGCCCAGAGTTTAGGCACAACTCAGCACTGATGTTGAAATTTTTCCCAGGAACTTAAATGGAAGAGACCTTAATTTCAATTAATTCTACCTCCTTAAAAACCTACTCTTCCTTCCCTCCCCTTTTTCTCTATGCCTCCTTCCCTCTCTTTCTTCCTTCCTTCTTTTCCTCCTGAATTAAATCACCCCTTAAATTTATTGCAATCTAGAACTTAGATTTTGGTATCATAGATTTTTGTAAAATAAAGCACAATACCAGACTTGAATTCCCACAGAATCATGTAACTTCTTCAGAAAAAAAAAAAAAAACTGAGTATATTTGGAAAGGTAAGAAAATTCAGATTTTCTACCCCAGAGTCCAATTCTGTATGGCCAATCTCTCTCCTTCTGTTTCTCTCCCACTTCCCCCTCCATCTCCTCATTAGCCATGATTACTTTCTCAGGTCACGGATTTCTATCTACCCATTCCTTGGAAACTAAGTAGGTATAGTCAGGTGGGGGATATGGTGAGGTGGGGGTAGGGGTGAGTTGGTTCCTATGTTGTAAGCCTGACTTCTCTACAAAATAGAAGAGAATAAAATCATAGAGGAAATTCACTTGAAAACCTTTTGAAGGGACACGGAGGAGAGTGGAGAGATTTTTTCCCCCTTTTTTTCCTTTGGAAAAAGCTTTTAAAATAAATAGCTGACAGCGTCTCTTATTTGAGTAATTCTTTGCTGGTTATAAATGTGCCACTCCAGAGTGCTTTATTTAGAAGTAAAAAATGTATTCTCTGGGAGAGGGCTCTGCATCACCCAGGAGAAAAAGGCTCGCCCTCCTCCCGGCTCCCCGATGCCCATCCTCAGGCATTCATATATTCTCCTATAATCTGATCTAGGTTATAAAAATAAAAAAGGGGGGAGAGACAGCTGGTTCTCCCACACAGCTGACATTTCCCTTTATGCCTGGTCTAACTTTTTTTATGACAGGCTGGGTTCACTCCACTGGAGAATTTCTCCCTTCAAATGAGCTTCGTGTTTTATGTTTGAAAATTCTCCTTTAGACAAACCTGGTAATTTTTCAAGTTAAAATGTGTACATTTTAAGCACTTAGGAAGTTTAAGGATCCCTCTGATAGGCACATAAATCTGAGTTTATTCATGCTAAAGTCCCTGTGTCGAACTGCACTCTTAAAAAAATAATAAAAAGCAAGTGACATATTTTAACTTGTTTTTAAGCAGAAAAGCCCCAAACTGTCAATTCTCTAAGTAATTGATTAGTATCTCTGCACACTACCAGCCCTTTCCACAGCAGAATGCTAGTATTTGGGAGCACTAGGCAGACAGGCAGGCATGTGATAGAAAATAAAGAAGGAGCTGGTCTGGGGACCTTTCTTTTCTCAGTGGGAAGATAGGGCAGGTGTGCCTGATGTTTCCCTGGGCCATGAACTCCTGACTGGACTCTCTTCAGATTTAGCAACCTCCTAAGACATTTCAGGTATGGGGATCAATTTTCTTGACAGACCTTTAACTAAGCCGAAAACAGTGCCTTGGGGTTAAATGCCAAGTACCCAAACCTAAGTCTACTGTCCCCTCCCCCCAAAAAATCAATCAAAAAAGAAACATTTATTGAGGGGCCATCATAAGCCACAGTGGCAGGTTAAAGAGTCCTGGGCACAAAAAGTCAATATACCTGAACTTGTGTTCTAGTTTAACACTTAACAAACTGTGTGAGCTTAGGCAAGTCATTAACCTCTCACATCTTCATTTCCTCATCAGTAAAATGAGGGTAGTCATACTTATATTGTCTATTCTATAGGATAGTAGTGAGAAAAGCATTTTTAAATTTTAAAATCTAAAGGATTGTGTTTGTGTGTGTTTGTGCAAGTCTATATGTGTCATAGCAAGAGAGAGCATTAGATACAAAAGTAAATAAAATCCAGTAATTTGTCACAATAATTAGAAAGAGACCACTGTTGGCCATTGAGATCTGGAAGGAGTTCCAAAAAGAAGTTGAACTGAGTATTTTATCTCACATTCATACAAAGCAAATGCACTATCTCCATTTGGCACAACAATCCTATGAAGTAAGTATTATTATTTTTCCCATTTTGTAGATAAAGTAACTGAGGCATAAGGAACTTAATTGATTTATCCAGGGTGACACAAAGGTAAATACTAGGATTGGTTCTGTATGTAGGTCTTCTGGTCTCCAAGGCAAGCCCTCTATCCAGTCTGTCGGGCTATTTCAAAGGTCTACTAAGTGGAAATATAGAGTTAGACCAAAATGAATATATGATACAAATACAGTATTAGTAAGTCTTAGATTTTCCCATGAAGCCTTAGAGTGATGCTTTCTTGAATTAGCAGAACTTGAGCTGAAGCTGTTACCAAGACACCTTATGGCTTCCAAGGTGGTCAGCTTCTAGCCCTTATTGGCTCATAGGTGCCAGGCAGTGGTTATGTGAGCAGTGGGCTTCATGTCAGGGTAACTTCAGTTCAAAGCCCTCTGAAAATACTAGCTGCAAAGCTCCTTAACCTCAGTTTTCTTACAAAATGGGGATATTAATAATGTCTATATCAAGGAATTGTTGTAAGAATCAAATGAAATGAAATATACAGAAGATAGGTAAGTAGAGTGAACTCTTGTCCACAAATTTCTCTCCAGATGGATCTAGAAAGTGCACTAGACTGAATTCTGATGAGAAAGTTCCAAAAAAAAGTCATAGTGAATCTGTTTGGCCCAGTGTGACATAAAGAAAAGGATGGGGCATTTGCACTGGGAATGAGGTCTGCTCTGGAGCCTTGGACACTGAACACTCCAGAGCCTAGGAAAAAGTTGTGTGCCAGAAAAAAAGAGGACTCAGATCGTACCAGGACCCCTCCAGATTCACATCAGGGCATCACAGTCAAGGTCAGCCACCAACTGGCAGCTTTGTTGCTCGCTGTCCAGATCTGGATCTGAGATCCAGGGCAGAGTAAGAAGAGGGCCTGCATACGAGGATGGTGTTCCTTGGTAGGAAAACCCAGGGATGTATACTGAGAAAGGAAGAAATTCATAAGGCAGCAGTGTCAGTGTGTCTCAGACCTCAAACTCAGAAGGCTCTCACCTCTAGCATCTTACCCAGCCTGCAGAGGAATAAAAACAAGAATTCCAAACCAAAGGACAGCCTCCACTTTCTGCCACTCTGAACCAATACAACTTTTCAGTTAAACAACAGAGGCAGAATCAGCCCAGAAATACCCTTGCACAGACCTGAACCCAGGTCAGAATTTGCAGAGCTCAGATGAAACAGCAGCATGAGACTACCATAGATTAAACCACTTTGGGAACACTGAAAGCTTGCAGGTTCAGTCAGTCCCTGAGACTCAATACTCCAAGAAAGTAATAAAATGACGGGCCCAGACCTTTACTCTAGAAGTGTGGCAAAGACCAGCCCTGACATCAGATCCAAAGTCAGGAAGTAAGATGAAAAAATGGGCAAATAAAAAAGAATCCTGCCATAACGAGCTATTATCTCTTATAAGTATATGTAGGCATTTTTTTTTTTTTTGCTGAGGCAATAGGGGTGTTAAGTGACTTGTCCAGGGTCACACTGCTAGGAAATGTTAAGTGTCTGAAGTCAGATTTGAACTCAGGTTCTTCTGATTCAGGTTTGGTGCTTTATCCACTGAGCCTAGATGCTCCTATAAGTGGGTATCTTTACAAATAATTTGAACTTCAGTCATTTGAACTGGTCAAAAAAAGGAAGAATATTCACACACAGTTGGCATAGAAATAAATACATTTCACTCAATGGAAAAATAGGATGGAAAGAGGAGAAGGAAAATTAGGGGAAGAGTAGAGTAAGGGAAGGATTAGTCACAGGTAAAAACAAACTCTATATACAGTAATATTTATAGCTCTTTTTGAGGTACAAAAAATTAAAATGAGAATCTGAGGAGGTGCCCATAAATTGAGGAATGAATAAACAAATTATGATATCTAAATGTGAGTGAATACTATCATGCTGAACTTTTATCAGCATAATGACCAACCAGAACGCCATATGAATACTAATTTTGAAACATACTACCCACATCCAGAGAGAGGGATGAAGGATTTGAAATGCAGAATTATACTAATATTTTTTGGACATGACCAACATAGAGATTTTTGATTGAATATGTGTGTCTATATATATATATTTGTTTGCATATGTATATATGGAGTGGATTTTGTTCTTCTGTTTTCAATGACAGGAGAAGGTTGGGATGGGAGGAGGAGAAGATAGGTCTTTGCCAATTAAAACAAATATAATATTTTTTAATGACAAAGAAGAGATATGATGTGTTAAACACTTTGCAAATTTTGAAATATTACATAAATATCACATATACTATATTAAATATATATAATATACCACATAAATATAAAATAACACAAGTAATACTATATATTTACATAAATATTATGCATATTATATAAAAGTATTATATGTAAATATCTTATTACTCTTTGTTTCAACTTAACAAATGTCCAGCAATCCCTTCAACAAAATTTCCAACAAGTGGTCACTTAGCCTTCACCTGAAGACCTCCAGTGAGGGGGGACCCATTACCTTAGGCAGCCATTATAACCTTGAACAGCTTTCATTATTATGAAATCTCAAAACTTGGATAGGTGGCAGAATTCTGCCTGTCATTTTTGATGCGCGTTTGCTTCAAAGAAGGAACTGTATGAATTAGAGGAATGGGTCTCATCTCTCCTTCTCTTAGTTCACACTGCTATGTCGAGATGCTCAGTTTGGGTAGAATCAGAAATTCTGGAATCTACCCCTCTGGGCCTCAGTTTCTTTATTTGTAAAGTGAGGAGACTGGATTATATTAGCAACTATTAATGTGTGTGTGTGTGTGTGTGTGTGTGTGTGTGTGTGTGTTTGATAAACTCCTTTGGAAATCTGATAAAAACCTATGTACTTCTTCCAAGGATAGTTTTTTCAATGCATAAAATAAAATATATAGTATTTCAAAGGAAACCAATTACACAGAAATGTATTTATCATGATATTAGAAAAATAAATTAATGGATGCCCAGTTAAGAATCCTTTGCTAAAGAATCTCCAGGTACCTCCCAGATCTACATTCTATTAAAATCTATGAATTTAAAAATAAGAGGTAGTATCTGATCATTGTACATGGCAACAACAAGATTATATGATGATTAGTTCTGATGGATGTGGCTCTTTCCAAAACTGATTGGGCCAGTTCCAATGATCTTATGATGAAGAGAGCCATCTACACTCAGAGAGAGGACTGTGGGAACTAAGTGGATCCCATCATAGCATTTTCACTTTTTGTTGTTGTTTGCTTGCATTTTCTTTTCTTTTTCATTTTTTTTCCTTTTTGATCTGATTTTTCTTGTGCAGCAAAATAATTGAATAATTATGTATACATATATTGGATTTAACATATATTTTAACATGTTTAACATATATTAGATTACTTGCTGTCTAAAGGGAGGGAGTGGGGGAGAGAGGGAAATTTGGAATACAAGGTTTTACAAGGGTTGATGTTGAAAAATTATCCATGCATATGTTTTGAAAATAAAAAGCTTTAATAAAAAAAGAAGTAGTATCTGAGTTATGGTCTAGAGATCTGGATTATATATAACAGAATAACAGATTCTCTAGATGAAAATGCAGATGAGCTCAAGAATTTTGCCAACTAAGGAAGGTGGGTGCCCACGTTGAGTCAATATTAAATAGTTTAAACCAATTTTCCCCAAAAGCCCCATTCACTCATCCATTGTTCCTGATATGAATCAGGGGCAGAAAATATTGATTGAACTTATCAACCAGTTAGTAGCATTGATTGTATCCCTACTGTGGGCAATATAGAATACTAGGAACTGTGAGGGGACATGGGGGCTATGAAAAAATTAGTGAAAATGATTGAAGTAATCACATCATGTAATTCATGTTCTTTATGTGAGAATTTACATGATAAAATCTTACTAAACTTTAGCTACAGTAAACTTTGTATCTCTATAGGTGAATTTGTATGTTTCTCTAGAAAAAGAAAGGAAAACTATGACAATCTGGTATATTTACTTTTTTTTGTCTTTGCTTCCAGAGAGTCAAACTTATTGCTAATATTTCCAACTCGGGTACCCGAAAACATCTATTCTTTCTGTTTCCTTTTTCTTCTGTCTTTCAAATCTATTATTGTGTCTTATTCTGAACTGAAAACGATTTTTTGGAATCTAAGACTCCCAAGTCCTTTTGCTAATAGAATTCCAGTACACAATAATCCTGGAACTCTAGAGTTGGAAGAGTCTTTAGAGATCAATTAGAGATCCAACTCTCTTAAGTTATAGATGAAGAAGCCAAAGCCCAGGACATTAAAGCAATTTGATTAAGGGTGAATAACTTATTAGGAGAAGATCTGGGAGAAGATTCTAAGTCTTTTAACTTCTTATATCTTAACATTGAGACACTCCATCCCTCTTTACCAACTGTCATAATTATTCCTGATACTGAGCACTAGTCAAGCATTCAGCTTATCTCTGTTCTATTCTCTCTTCTGTTTCTTCCCTAGTTTTTCTATTCTCTGCCAAGATATTTGTTTATAGAGTCAGCAGAGATGTTGAGCAACCTCTCTCCCACCCAGAGAGGACTGGCTGCAAGTATTCCTGTCTGTCCTTGGCTCAGCTCTATTCAGCCCCTGTCCCTCACTGGGTCCTCTCCCCACTTAATGGTGCTGCAGCTTCTCCTTGCTGCCCTTTTTCTACATCCTCATGCTTCCAGTTGCTTAGCTTTTCTTTCTTTGACTTGGTCATGTTTATTTTACTTCAACTCTGAACCCTCCTCAAGGCTACCCTATGTCAAGACCGTTTAACCTCTCCCCTCAGGATCCCCATTTTTAGCTTGGTTGTACTTCCTTGAGCTTCTCATTGTGGTTTTCTTTCAAGATTTGCCCAGTCATCCAATCATTCTGGAGAGCAATTTGTAACTGCCCAAAGGGCTATCAAACTCTGCATAATCTTTGATCCAACAATGTCTCTAATAGACCTGTATCCCAAAGAGATCTTAAAGGAGCAAAAGGGACCCACATGTGCAAAAATGTTTGTGGCAGCCCTTTTTGTAGTGGCAAGAAACTGGAAACTGAGAGGATGCCCATTGGTTGGAGAATGGTTGAACAAGTTATGGTACATGAATGTAATGGAATATTATTATTCTATAAGAAATGATCAGGAGGATGACTTCAGAGAGAGCTGGAGAGACTTACATAAACCGATGCTAAATGAAGTGAGTAGAACCAAGAGAACATTGTACACAGCAACAAGATTATGTGATGATCAGTTCTGATGGATGTGGCTCTCTTCAACAATGAGATGATTCAGACCAGTTCCAATGATCTGGTGATAAAGAGAGCCATCTACATCCAGAGAGAGAACTGTAGGAACTGGGTGTGGATCACAACATAGCATTTTCACTCTTTTTGTTATTTTTTGTTTGCATTTTATTTTCTTTCTATTTTTTTCAGTCTGATTTGATTTTTCTTGTGCAGCAAAATAATTGTATAAATATGTATGCACATGTTGGATTTAACATATATTTCTACCATGTTTAACATATATTGCTATCTAGGGGAAGGGTGGGGGAAGGAAAGGGAAAATTGGAACACAAGGCTTTGCAAGGATCAATGTTGCAGAATTATCCATGCATATGTTTTGAAAATAAAAAGCTTTTATAAAAAAAAAAAAGATTTGCCTGGTATTTACTAAGGTACTTATCTACCTGCCCATCACAGCTCTCCTCTGGCCCTATTTAGACCACCAGAATGTATTACTGTTTCACCTTCAATATGCTTTTGTGGAACCAGTGCAGCATGTTAGCTGGCATATGTGTGAATCTCCATCAAGGTCCCAGAAGGAGTGTTCTGTATTTTAGTTAAGTCAGGGAAATAGAAGTTTGGTGTCATAACTTAAGATTCAGTAAATTAACAGATATCAATTAGACTAATGGAAAACAAAGGAATGATGAAGATCAAAGTTAAAAAGGGAGGACCCTGGAGCAGGGTCAAATTTTGAGCCAGTTCTAAATGTCAAAATGTCCAAGGGAAAAGAAGGCACTCAGGGCATGAGGACTGGTATAAGGAACAGAGATGGGAACAAGCAAACTCCCCGTGGAAATCTTAGATGAAAAGAACTAGCTAGGAATCTTTTATAAGAACGGATGAATCCATCCCTCGGGTCTTATTGTGAACTTATTGTACCCCCTTAGCAACATCAGGAAATGGGCTTTTCTACCCTTAACTTCTGATTTGGAGAGGATTAACAGATGTATTCTAGGCGAGGGAGAACAGGCCACCCCATAATTAACCCATCCTCCTTCATTTCCTAGCTCCCAACAAAAGGAGCCACGAGGAATCGACCGGACCGGGCTAATCTCCCAGCCCCTCCTTAACCCTGTCTCTCTCCGCGGGAGCACCTGGCAAGGGCTGTTAAGCCATTCCATCTCCACCCACCACCCCAAGCCCTGTCCCCCACTCCTTCCTTTCTCTCTTTCTCAAGTTGTTATAACACAGGCATCACGCAAGGAATCAAACAGGGACAGGTCCTATTGTTCAGCAAAGAGGCAAAAAAAAATAATCAAAAAAGCCAGGGACTTAAAAAAGACCAGAATTATTTCTCAAATAGAATGGAAAAATCTAACATGTCTTATCGCTACGGAGAACAAGCACTGTGCAAACGCACAGGCCTCTGACTGGCATGCCAGTTGTTTTGAATAGACGCATGACATTGTCAAAGAACCTGCCATTGTTGGCGCTGAAAGGCACTTGCAACATTGCATAAGAATCAGTCATCGTGTCACCCTCAGCCTAGTCAAAGCTGCTGTTTTTTCTTCTTTCTTTCTTTCGTTAAAAAAAATAAAAAATAAAAAAAAAAGGGAAAGAAAGAAATGTCCCTGGAATAAGACCTTCAAAGCTAGATAAACCTTATTTCTGAAAGGCATCGGAAACCACGCACCCAAGCAAAACCGGCTAAAGAAGCGTTTGAGTTGGAAAATGTGCCATCGGGGAGGAGGGAAAGGGCAGAAGGGATGAGGGGTGGCCTCCCTCCTCTGCCTGATTCCCAAGGTTCTCTTGGTCTGAGTTGTTAGGCTCTCTGCCTGGAGGCCTTAGGGAATCCTCCCTGTTAAGTCACGGAGTGCCTCCCCCCAGTCCCTGGACACTCTTTTAGCAATGGAAATCTGGAGATGAACTGTTCAGCTGTGTCCACATTTCAGACAGGTTGGTCCCGAACAAAAATCTAATCTTATAGCTTGTGTTATTGCTCGCTCTGTCCTGGTATTTGCTCTGTGCGTGGTGGTGGGGAGGAAGGGTAACAACTAGTCGCAGCTGATGAATATGACCATGCAGAAATACAGAGAACTCTGGCAAGCTCTAGAGAAGTGAGAATTCCCAACCTCCATCCTTTTCGGTTCTCAAAACCTTACCCAAACACACCGCTGTGCATCCACGCCTGCCTTCCCAAGTTCTCTCTCATGTCAGCTTCTCAGCTACCCCTAATTTCACATTCATGGTTCTCATGACTCCCTCCCGACTCCCCTACCCACATTCATCAATGTTTTGGATACTTCCTGATGCCTCCAAATACTCTTTCCTGGGCTGCAATCATTCACTCCCCTTTTTAGTAGCAAAAAGTGGGAAGAAGTCTTCATTATCAACCAATTAATTAATAAATATTTATTAAGCACTATAAGTATATAATATAAATATATAAAAATAAACATTTATTAGGTACTATAAATATATAATATAAATACATTTTAAAATTATAGTCTTGTGGTTCTCTTCAACAATGAGATAATTCAGACCAGTTCCAATGATCATGTGATGAAGAGAGCCATCTACACCCAGAGAGAGGACTACGGGAACAACATAGTATTTTCACTCTTTTTGTTGTTATTTTTGCTTGCATTTTATTTCTCTTTTTTTTCTGGGTTGATTTAATTTTTCTTGTGCAGCAAGATAATTGTACAAATCTGTATGCATATATGGGATTTAACATGTATGTCTACCATGTTTAACATATACTAGACTATTTGCCATCTAGGGGAGGAGGTAGGGGAAGGGGGGGAAATTGGAACATAAAATTTTGCAAGGATCAATGTTAAAGAATTATCCATGTATATGTTTTTAAAAATAAAAAGCTTAATTTAAAAAGAAGCTTAAAAAAATTATAGTCTCTTCCCTCAGGAAACTGACATTCTAAAACTGGAGACATCATGTACACATATTAAGTATAAACAAAAAAAAAATTGAGGTAACGAGGAAGGGAGTGCCCTGGAGAATGGGAGTATCAGGAAAGTAGATACACTTTTCCTGTAGAAAGTGAGGGAGTCTCTGAAGTCAAAGTAACGAGCAACACCTGTGTATATCTCCCCCTTCTGCAGGAGCTCCTGTTGGGCAGGGCAAGGGGCCACTCAGTTAAAGTACATCATTTAGCACATGATGGTGAATTACAAATGTCAGCTCCTGCTCTGCGGCCAGCAATGATTTCCACTATGCAAGCGGGGAAGAATGACAGTTGCAGAGATGGGCTTGCTTCTTCCCTATCTAAAAGGGTTTGGAAGTTCAGCTCAGAGGTACCAGAGAGATACAAGAAACATACAGAAAGCCCTCCCACATTCTAACTGGCAATACCAGTCCCCGGCACTCTCTAGAGCTAACTTTACAAAGCTTTCCAAAATAAGGGAAACTCCAACTCCAGATAGCTTTGCTTTCTTATATAGCTGAAAGAAGAAACCAAATAGGAAGCAAGACTCTTGCAGGCTGTGGGATGTGTGATGGCGACTTTCAAGGCAGGATTTGGTTAGACTTCCCTACTTCTCTGGCTTAGGAAAGAATGCCCACCATTCTGGGTCTAGTGATAGAAGCCGTCCTGAGAGAGAAGAGCCCATGTGGACATCCCCTGACTTCTAGCCTTACTGTCGTGGCAACCTTTCCCCCATCTTCCTTTGTAAAGACTGCAGTTCAATTCCATCTTCAAGTAGAGGAAGGGAATATGTGGCTCTTGAACATGATCCTAGTCATGGATAGTTTAGATGGATGATTTAGAAAATGTTTGTGATGTCTTAAGCGAATAGCTTGTTCTCATTCTCCTTTTTTTCTTCTGTCTTAAAATTTCTCTCATCCTTTAAGATACAACTCAGGTGCCATCTTCAGCATGGAGCTTTTCCTAATTCCATGGCCTTCCCCCTAATCCAATGATTTATATCCCCTCATAAACTATCTTGTATTTAACTATTAAATATGTATACATTTGTGCTTTCTACCTTTATAATTACGCGCTATTTATTTATATATCTACCCACATTAGAATGCAAATTCATTGCAAGTAGGTATTATTTTATTCTATTTTTGTATTTGTATCCACAGTGCCTAGTATTGTGCCTGTCATATGGTAGAAAATTCTTATTAATCAATTGATTGATTCGCTAAACATTCTCCTAGACTAAGAAGAGTATATATCAATAAGCCAATCCCATCTATTGTACAAATTATTCATAAACTATGGATGTTTATACATTCAATTAACAAAAATTACAGTTTTCCTTTTCCAAGTAATGCCTTACTTACTTTTTAAAATAATCGTGGTTAAAACAACTCTATTTTGAACATTCAGCAAAATGACAAAGGCTGTCAATAATCCTCAGCCCTCCTGAATCTCCCTGTGAACCTCCTGTAGCTCAGCAGTCACTCAAAGGTCATAGTAGTGCAACATTTTAAGAGGAAAGCTGATAAATCAGAGAACCTGGACCACGATAATGGGGAGTCTGGAAACTATGTCCCATGAGGAACAGTTGAAGGAATTGGGGGATGTTTAACTTGGAGAAAAGATGACTTGAGGGATGGATTGGGGAAGGTGTCATGATAACTATTTTGAAATATTTGAAAGCTTGTCATGTGAAAGAGGGATTAGTTTTGTTCTGCTTGGTCCCAGAGGATATAACCAGGAACAATGGGTGAGAGAGACAGATTTAGGTTCAATATAAGGAAGAACTTTCTAATAATTAGAGCTTTTCTATAGCAGAATGTATTTCCCATCAAAGACTGACTGTCCATTCCTCAGCAGAGATGTTGAAGAAATGATTTGTTCCTCCATTGGTTGGGACATTTTGACTGCATTAATTCTGAGAAGTTGTGATTCTACAGCTCCAAAGTTAGGTCCCTCAAGATCTCACCCCAGAACAAATCTATTCCAGGCCATGTAAATTTAAGCATACTTTTTCCCGAAGAAAGGACATAAAAAGAAATGTTTTGAGGGATGGAATACATGAAAAGCACCCTGTGACAAGTGAGCATCAACCAAACAACATAGAGGATTCAGTTATAAGCAGGGGAAGACATGTTGGGAGGAGTTCTTAGTGAAGATGTGTAGAGCCTAATCTGTTTGCAGCAGCCTTTATCCCTTCTTCCCTCCCATCTTCCACTTCTACTACCTCAAGGCTTTCAGAGAGACGTTATTCTTCTGGAAAACCCCATTCTGCACTGATGAGGGCCCAGTGCTGTACTCTGGGTATCCATACACAAAGCCTGAACCTATCCCTCCCGAGGCTGGCATTGGAGCCAGAACTGAAGGCCCTGCAGCTTTCAAAACCGGCCAGGGTCTACGTTGGATGGAGGGGCTGGCGAGCTCCTGGAGGAAGACTCGGTTCTGGCCTATTCCCCAGGCCAGATCATTGTTATGCTTGCTAATGACTCCTGGAGAGACTCTGGCAGCCCTGCCAGGTGGCACGAGCCCTTCCCTATTCTGTGGCCAAACTTAGGGCCTGCCCAACATCTCTCCTATGCTGAACTATTCATAGGCTGTGACCAGAGGAAAAAACCACTCTCTTCTTTCTCTATCAAGTTGCATCAAAACTAGTGGAAATCTCTGGGGTCCCTACAGATTCCCCCCCCTCTGGCAACTTTAATGGAGGGGCAGTTCTCACTCCATTCTAGAGATCCTTCCAGATCTGATTTACATCAGCAAAGGGTGAAAGGGAAAGCAGGATGTGTTGGAGGAGATACAGTGGATTATAGAATTACAGCACCACAGATTTAGGGGCAGGAAGAGACCTGAATTAGTACAGTCCTCTCATTTTACAGAGGACAAATTAAGGGTCTTCTATAAAGGAGGAGAGAGATTAAGAGACATGCCCATGGTCAAAGAGATACTCCAAAGTTGCTCTTCCACTATGCCCTCTGATCTACATACTATGTCCTAGAGAAATTTTAGCTTTGGGACTCTCTTTCTGGAGCCTTCATGGCCTAATGTGGCTTGTGTCTCTTATGGGTCTTGTATCTAGATTGGCTCAGTCATGGTTCACTCTAAGCTCCAACCAACTTTTCCCTATCCTACCTGCAGCCCCTATTTGCCCTTTTTCCTTGCCCTTTTTCCATTTCTGGAGTCATAATCAAGTCAATTTTGCTTCCAGAGAATCTGGACCATTCTACTCCCCTATGGCTCCTTTCACTGTTCCTATGACTTTCCAAATCAAAATGCCACTCCCTTGCATGTGTTTTAGTTCCCTATTACCATCTAAGCTCTTTTAGTCAGGAACTATCTCAATTTTGTTCTTCTATCTTCAGCAGACTTTTCATATAGTAAGTGCTTTGTTAAAAACTTTTCTGTTTATTCAGGGCTATGCCCCATGATAGTTCCTGAAGGGAAGAAGTGTGCTCTCTGGAGGAAGAGCAACTTCCTTTGGAAACTGATATCCTAGAGCAAAAACATATTTACTCCATCCTTCTCCTTCCCTGCTGATCATACTCTGTCACCCTCAAAAACTAATATGCAGGGGCAGCTAGCTGGCGCAGTGGATAGAGCACCAGCCCTGAGGTCAGGAGTACCTGAGTTCAAATCTGGCCTCAGACACTTAATACTTCCTAGCTGTGGTAGGGTCTTAACCCCAACTGCCTCAGCAAAAAAAAAAAAAAATGCAGAGACTATATTGCTCAATATAGTTGTTTCAGTTGTATCCTTTTTGGGGTTTTCTTGACTTAGAAAATTGTCATTTCCTTCTCCAGCTCATTTTACAGAAGGGAAAACTGAGGCAAGCAGGGTTAAGAGAGTAGCTCAGAGTCACACAGCTAGTTAAGTGTCTGAGGCCAAATTTGAATTCAGGATTTCCCGACTCCAAGACTGGCACTCTATCCCCTGCACATCCTAAGCTGCCTTACACAAAGATCATACTCAGGGCTAAATTATCAACTCAGCTCTAAACTTCCTGGGACCATGCCTCTTCACTCTGACTCTCTCCTGTCCTGCCACCAGAGTACCCCTTCCCCCTTTCCATTCTTTTTGCTCTGAAAATTAGTAATCAAATCAACATTACTATTATTTCTGCATGGAATATATCAATTGACTGCCCTGAGGTTTTATTCCCCATCTCTGTGAATCTCCCAGGCCCACATAATCTTCCTCATTCACCTTTTCCCTATCCATGTTGCTTCCCCTTTTAAATTGAAAACTCCTTGAAGACCGCCTCTTAAAAGTATTTGTGCTCCTAGGGCTTGGTCTAGTGTTTGTCACAAAGTAAGTGCTTAACAAATGCTTTTTCCATTCATTACTAATTATGGCTTGCAGTGGTCCCAAGGTTGCCAAGAACTGGTCAGTCAGTCAATAAACATTTGTTGAGCCCTTGCTGTGTGCTAGGCATTAGGCTAAATTCTGAGGATACAAAGAGCAAGCAAGAATATAGTCCACATTGTAGGGCTAGAGACGCAGCATAGTCCGCAGGCCGGGCGATATGGGGAATGAATTGGCCTTGGAAGCATGGAAGAAAGGAGTGATTAAGCATCAGCTTCCAGCTATGTGCTCCCCCGTTCCCTGGGGATCAAAGGAAAGATCCCCATGTGGCAAGTGGTCAGTATGAGCTAGGATTGAGGGGGTGGAGGAAAAGGAGTGGGGGAGAACTATCTGGGGCCATGGGAGCAGCAGTAAGCCACAGCACAGTCCCATGTGTTGTAAAGTCCAGGGAAGAATTCAATTATTGTGGCGTGTAATTTTCTGTTTGCAAAGCTTGTATTGTGTGTGTAATTGAATCGGAATAAAGAGATCCAATGGCTGCAGGACTGGGATAAGGCTTTAGAGGCCCACGCCAATGAAGCCAGGCTGAAAAGAGAATTGGGGGAGAGTGGGGTGGGTGGAAGGTAGAGGGGAGGGAAGGGAGCAGAAGTAGTGAAGGGACTTCAGTCAGGCTCCTGAGACTATACTTCCTCTTCCTCCTACTTCCCCAAGCAGAGACTCCCCAGGCTGGAGATCCTCTGCTCTGATCTCTGGTCTGTTGGAGAAAAACAATGTTCTGCCCGACCTGAGCAGGGGTTGCCTTCCTTTTATTCAAAAACAGAAGATAATTTCACCTTGGTCTTAGCATCTCACATTTGTTGCCGTTAGAGCAGCTTTCTTTGTGTAACTTCTTGCCATCTTGCCATGGGGTAAGCCCAGAATAAATTTCACATTTATTCTCCCAAAGCCATGAGGGACCCACAAGGACACTCTCTGACTCGAGAGAGGTGATCACCGGAGGAGGCTGGGCCAGAGTAACAGTGGACCATTATTTTTCGGAGGGTTAGTACAAAGGCACATTGGTAGCAGACTCTACCAGGGTTAACAGTGGGTGAATTTTAATGTTGCTTTGCTAGGTTCCAGTTCTGGATCAAGGACCTAGTAAGTAGCCAGGGCTTTCCAAAATACTGAACCTTTATCACAAGACTGTCATAAAGATCAAATGAGATAATGTGTGCAAAAGGGCTTTGTATGCTGCAAAGCACTATATAAATATCACCTGTTCTGATTCTATGGTGTGGATATACTTGTATTTTTGTGCATGCAAGATTATGTGGTAGTATATGACTGTGTGTAGAGATCATGAATCTATGCACACTTGTGTATATGTGAGAATCAGTGAGCTTGGATCTGTGTGTTTTGTTGTTCAGTCTTGTCCAACTCTATGTGACCCCATTTGGGGTTTTCTGGATAAAGATATTGGAGAGGTTGGCCATTTCCTTCTCCAGCTCATTTTACAGTTAAGTAAAGACAGTCTGACAGCCAGAGTTAAGTGACTTGCCCAGAGTCATACAGCTAGTAAGTGTCTGAGGCCAGATTTGAATTCAGGAAGATGAGTCTTCCTGACTGCAGGCTTATCCCTCCATCCACTGCACCACCCAGCTGCCCATTTGTGTATACATATATGTAAGCAAATGTTTGTGGATGAGTCTATGAGTAAGCATGTAAAGTCAGATGGACTTCTCCCCAAGGCTGGGAGGGAGGAAGAGAGGGAGGAAGAGAAGGAAAGAGAAAGAATCAGATTTCAAATTCCAGCTCCACTACTTAATACCTATATGACTGGTGGCAAATTCCTTCCTCTGGAGAAGCCATTTATGTCTTGCTTCAAGAAAACTGATTACATAAATTCATTATTTTTAAAAATCTAGTTTACCAAATGAAATACATTTTTCATGTATATTTCCATTATTATTTATACAACAGAAGATTCTTTTCTGTTGATCACCCTTCAGATGTAGGGCCAAGGAAGGAAGGAATTTGGGTACTGACATATCTCAGTCACTCCTTAGACTAACAAACCCTAATAGCAGGTTCCTTTTCTTGATCCCTAAATGGTCTGGAGGTTGAATAGGGAGCCACTCCCTGTAAATCTTGACCTCTCTCCCACATGATGCTCAAATTTTGGGCTGTCCTTCCCCTCCCCCCAAACTTTGCTCCTTCCCAGCTGGTCATATTATTTCTATTATTCTGGGCTTCCATGGAACATAAAACTCAGATTTGCCTTCTGGTCCAGGGAGCCTCTGAGATTGAATTCCAGCAAAAAAAAAAAAAAAAAAAAAAAGGCAGGTTTAGGTCCAACTCAGCTGCCTAATGACATTTTCTGAGCACTAACCAATCCAACTCCAAGACAAAGAGCTGCTGGAGCCCAGAACCGAGATGAGTGGCTGGCTGAGGAGGCTGAGAATCAAGAAGGAAGGTAACAGGAATAGAAAGAAAGGGAAAGCAGAGGATAAACAAAACCAAATACAATGGCTCAAAATCTCTTCAGCATCCCTAGACTTACAAGCACTTATTAATAGCCAGCGAAAGGGAAAGAGGAAGTGTCTCATTGTCTTGAGCTGTCATTCCTCACTCTGACGAGCACTTAAAATGTCAAGACCCCTTTCAGCAGCTATGCACAAGCAATCAGGCCTTCTCATCGGTCACTGCGATTGTACTGCCTCATCGCAGCCCCGACGACTTATTACCACGATACATTTGGGAGACAAGGCACACATGTGTACATAAACAAACCCTTGTCTCCGGGAAGTTCTGCCCCTCACTGTGGCGGGAGGAGGAGTTTGCTGTGGTGGTCAGGCTGGATGGAGGCAGGGAAGAGAAAGGAGCAGGATCCCAGCTAAGCCACTTGAGGATGTCAGGAATATATATAATATATAATATGACTTCGGATAGCAGGTAGACAATGATAGGCAAGAAAGAGAAAGATGGAATGGAGATAGGGACACACAGGAATATAGAAACAGTTTGTTTTATAACATGGGCAGCAGAAAACTTCTAGGGGAAATCCAAAGTCATTCAGAAAAGGGTTCCTAATGTAGCAAAGTGCAAAGCCAAGAATGATGCATTTGTTAAGTGATTTTTCAATTGTGTCCAACTCTCTGTGACCCCTTTTGGGTTTTTCTTGACAGAGACATTGCAGCAGTTTGCCATGTCTTCTCCAGCTCATTTTACAGATGAAGAAACTGAGGCAGATAGGGTTAAATGGCTTACTCAAGGTCTCATAGCTAGTTAACGCCTGAGGGCAGATTTGAAGTCATGAAAACTCAAATTCATCATTCTATACATTGTATCATCAAGCTGCCCATGATTTCAAGTTGCAGTTTTGCTGCTTAGTAGCAGTTGGAATGTGTACAAATCCCTTAACCTCAGTGTCTTCATCTGTAAAGTGAGTGGAGGTTTGAAATGGATGCTCCTTGAAGTCCTTTGAAATTGTTACCCAGAAGTAGGAAAATTGATGTTCCCTGTGTCTAATGAAAACTGAATTTGTGAAAAAGGGCTTAGCCACAGCAGGGGGATTTTTGATTATATCTAAAACTGGGCTTCGTACAGTAAGAAGTGGTGAACAATAGAATGGAAGCCAAAGAGAATAGGGATCCATCTTTCTTTGGAGGCATTTTAGAATCATGTCTTTCTGCAGTGATGTGAATATAATCCTGCATAAAGACAAGGAGGTAGGTCAGAAGTTCTGGCTGGCTGGTGCAATATGTGGTTGATTTGAGAAACACTAAATCCTGTAAAGAAGTTGTCCAAGAAGTTGGGGGTGAGGGGAGTTGAGGCCATTTCTTCTGTAGGAGAATGCTTTAAGAAAACTGGAATATGTTCTCTTCTAATTTCCCCAAAGTCGCATAACTTCTGGGTAAGAAGGAAAGAGGATGCTATTATCCCATTTTACAAATGGGGAAACTGAGCTTCAGAATGGTTGTATAACTTGACCAGATTTACATAACTGGTAATCAGAGTAGTCAGGGATTATAGCTAGATGAAATGAAGCAAACATCAGAAAAATATCTTCCCAAGACTCGCAAAGTGACCAGGTCTTACTACAAAAAATCAAACCTTTCTAAGATCTCTTGCTCCCTCTCCATCTCAAGAGGCTAGCATGGAAAGGATTGTCTTCACTAGCTAAGAGGAAAGTTATGGCAAAAGAGATTTTTCTTAGCTCTGATAATTGACTTTCAGACAATGAGAGCTGGTGAATAAGGAATGAAAGTCATTTTGCAGTCACTCTAGAAGAAGCAGCTAAAGTTCAGTGGAGCAAAAGAGAAATCTGGATACATGCTAATATGTATTACAGTCACGGATAAGGAAAAAATAACATAAATATCTTCCAAAGAATAACTTAATATTTCAGCTCCCTTTTGTGTTTTGTTCCTCCCTTTAGAATATAAGTTCCTTGAAGTCAGGGATTTGTCTTTTTTTTTTCTTTAAATTTGTGTCCTTGGTCCTTAGCACAGTGCCTAGTATACAGTAAGCACTTAATAAATATTTGTTTCCTGGCTTCCCCTAATCCTAACAATGAGAAAGCTGACTCAAATTGATGAAGTGACTTAAGTGTCACAGGAAACAGCAGAGGTTTTGTTAACATCTAGCTCTTCTGATTCCAGAGTTTATGCTTTTTATATTGTATCATAATGCCTTGGTATACCATAGTAGGGCAGCTAGACAATGTGATGGATAGAGTGTCAGGCCCAGTGTTGGGAAGATTCCTCTTCATGAGTTCAAATCTAACCTCAGACAATGAGTTGTATGATCTTGGCTAAGTCACTTAACCCTATTTGCCTCAGTTTCCTCATCTGTAATATGACCATTAGAGAAGGAAATGACAAACAACTCTGGTATCTTTTTCAAGAAAACCCAAACGATATTATGAAGAATCAGAGCATTCTTGTGAGCAAACTGAGCAAAAACAATAACACACTGAATAATTTGTGTTGTAAGTTCTAGCTGGCCAGTATCTTTTCCCCTCCACCAATCTGACCACCAGTTCTTCCATGTTCAATGAGATACATAAGTATTACAACTGATGATCTTGATGTCCATATTGGTCTTTAGTCTGACCCTGACCTTTTCAGTATGACCCTAAATACAAGAAGGAACACACATGCAATATGAATACTGACTTAATTCCCTGATTATACTTTCCAGAATTGGTCTGGTAAACACAAACATTCCCGTCTAAAATGTGAAAATGGAAAGGACATAGTATTTTTTTTTTCACATTTATACTGAATATTGAATGTTGACCAGGATATCTGAGAATGAATGAATACATGGATGGATGGATGAATGAATGGATGAATTCATTAAAAAGCACTAACAAATGCTTACTATGTCCAAAGCACTGTGCCAAGTGCTTTGAGAAATAGAAAAGTGGAGACAGTTCTTGCTGTCGAGGATCTCCCATTCAAATTCTAAGTTTCAACTGCAATTTGGGAGAAAAGGTCCCATGGCCAGTCCCATAGGATGACAGTAAAGCAAGTGCTAATGCATTTTCTTTAATATCAATTCTACTGATACAATCATATCCCTATATGATGTTGAACCATTTGTCTGTATCAAAGACTTTGGTCCTGAGAACTTTCTTTTCTGGATCTTCAGTAGCTGTCATTGCTAAAAAGGCTTCAGCATTATGCAAAAGCCAGGTCTCACCATTACAAAAATTATTTTCTAGGATGACAACCATAGGATTGGAAGTAAATTTGAAGTTGGGAGTGGGGAGATCTTCCTGGAGCTCTTGTACTTATCCGTGCATTTCACAAATTTTGAGTATAACTTGCAAAAGGTTAGTGTTGGACACTAATGTCAGAATGGTAATAAACAGTTATTAAGCAGCTAGTAGATATTTAGGAAGGAAGGAAGAACAGGAGGGGAGGGAGGGAAAGAGGGAGGGAGGAAGGGAAAGAAAAAAGGGAAGGAGGGAAAGGGCGGGAAGGGAGAGAGGAAAGGAAGGGAGGGATGGAGGGAGCTGGCCACTGGACTCAGTGAGGCAGGTAATCTTGCACAGAACTCCCTCACTTAAATCCCATTCACTTGCATATCATGGCATCTGTGCCCTGATGTCATGGTCCTCTTTGAGAGCAAAGGACAAAAACAACAATTAGATATTCAGGCTTTTTGCTAAGACCTAGGTTTAAAACTAAAATGTCTGCTCCCAATGACCTCACAATCTAATGAGGAAGGCAACATGAAACCAACTATATATAAACAACACATATACTGAATAAATAGGAAATAGTCAACAGTGGGAAGACATTAGAATTAGGAGAGATTGAGAAAAGCTTCCTATAGGAGTTGGGATTTTAGCTAGCACTTGAAGAAGTCAAAAGGAAGAGTTAAGAAGGCATGGAAGACAGTCAAAGAAAATGTCGGGAGCCAAGGGACAGAACATTCTGTTCAAGGAACAGCCAGAAGGTCAGTGTCATTAGATTGAAGAGTATGTGGGGAGGAGAATGTAATGTATAAGAAGACAAAGAAGATGGGCCGAGGTGGGAGGTAAGGTTTTGGAGAGTTTTGAATGAATATTTGAGGATTTTATATTTGATCCTGGTGGTGATAGGGAACTATAGGACTACATCAAGTAGGAGAGATGGTCAGACCTGTGCTTTAGAGAAATTACTTTGGTGATTGAGTGAAGGAGAGGGACTAAAGTGGGGAGATTTTTGAGGCAGGCAGATCAACTAGAAAGCTATTGTAAGGGTCCAGATGCAAGGCTTTGAGGGCTTGCATTAAGGTGGTGGCAGTATCAGAAAGAGAGAAAGGTACATTTGAGAGAGGTTACAAATATGACATCAACAAGTCTTAGCAAAAGATTGAATAGAAGGACTAAGAGATAGCATAACATAAGGCATGCTTATAAGCCTGTGGGACTGGTAGGTTAGTGATAACCTACCAGTAAAAGAAAAAATTGGAAGGAAGGAAGGTTTGGGGAGGAAATTAAAAGATTAGTTTGGGACATGTGTTTAAGATGCTTATTGGACACCCAATTTGACATGTCTAATGGGCAGCTGAAGATGTGAGATTGGAGGATAGAAAAGAATTTAGGGCTAGAAAAATAGGTTTGAGAATGACCAACTTTAAGACTACAATTAAATTCATGATGAAATTATCAAGTGAAAGTGGGAAAAGACACAAAAGTCCAGGACAGAGCTCTGTGGGACCCTAATTACTAGCAAGTGTAACCTGGATGGAGATCCAACAGGGGGAAAATCAGGAGAGAGTACTGTCCTCAAAATCTAAAGACAAGAGAATATCAGGGGGAAGAGGGTTTTTTCAACGTCAAAGTCTGCAAGGAGGACAAGGAAAATGATGTTTGAGAAGATCATTGGATTTGGCAATTAAGACATCACTGGTAACTTTGGAGGGAGCAGCACCTGAATATTGAGCAGCTAGATAGAGGAGCATATATAGTGCTGGATTTGTAGGTCATCTTCCTAAGTTCAAATCTGACCTCAGATACTTACTAGTTGTGTGACTCTGACCAAATCACTTAACCCAGTTTGCCTCAGTCTCTCATTTGTAAAAGAAGCTGGGGAAGGAAATGGTAGAATATTCCAGGCTTCTTGCCAAGAAAAACCCAAAAGGGATCATGAAGATTTAGACATGACTGAAAATGACTCAGCAACAGCAAAGCACCTGTGTATAGATAATATTACTATAGGAGATGGCTACTGTCCCACCACCCATAAAGTCAGTACTTTAAGCTTCTTTCCTAGGGTGTAGTTGGATTTGTGCTGGTATATTCATGTTCTTTTGATGGTCTCAGTGAGTGCCCCTTGATACCAAGGGCAGGCATTTACAAGACAGTAGGCTATAGTGAAAGGTACAGTAGATGAATCTGGATCAGCATGCAGCTAACTGGCCCACTTGGGCATGAAACCTGTGACCTTTGCCTCATTAGCACAAGACCCCAGCCAGCTGAACTTGCATGCACATGTACCCAAGTGTACATGCCGACATAAACATGCCTAGCATCCTTTCACTTCTATCCATACAAGATCACTTCCTCTACCTATCATCCCTCCACTTATTTTTTTTTTTAATAACTGGCAAAAGAGAAATGAGGGAACTTGGACATCTTTGAGATGGATTGGAGCTTCTAACTCCTACACTTCCTGGAAACCAGGCTTTATTTTGAGCAGTTTCCCCAGCTCTCGACTCAAGTCTGAACACATGGGGATTGGTTGGTGGTGATTAGCATGTATTCCTTGGTGATGCAGCATTCCAGGGTTGCCAAATAAGCAGGGATGAGATGGAGTGGCTCTATTCTGTTAGGGAGAAGGAAAGAGGTGGAATTGAGGGGCGGAAAGGAAGTGGAAGCAACTATGGTGTTCCTATCTAAAAAAGGTAGAAATGAGAGGAAGATGCACTGGGATTTCAAAAGAGGATGTCACCAGAATGGGAGTGTAAAATAAACAGAGCCTCTGACAGTGTCTTTTTATGATAGCCATGGTAACAGACACCGCTGGAATCAGAGCTGGCACAGGGGCCTGTTTCTAAAGCTCCTGAAATATATGCAGTGTTGCACCATTTTCTGATTATTTTCTGTGTTTTTTTTTTTTCCCTCCTACTCCGTCTACGTTGGAATTGTTAACACAGCAAATCCAAACACAGGACAGCAGCATGAAAACACAGTCATTTAAATCACATATGTATACACACAAGCATGCTCACACATAGTCACAGGTTCCCACACAAATATGTTTGCACACTCAAGCATACACACAAATATATGTCCAGTGATTCTCATACAAAATCACAGTGCACAAATACCTGCTGCTATACACTTCCACAAATACTCACGTACTCATGAAACCATAGAAATTTGTGCTTACCCAATAAAATCATAACTGATCATGTCTATAATTGTGCTTTATAGCATACAAAGTATTTTTCAATGCATTGTGTTATTGGATCTTACAATAGTCTGATGAGGTAGGTAGAGAGGTTTATTGTTCCTAAATCTAAAAGGATTTAGGAATTTGAGGTTTAAAGAAGTATAGAGACTTATCCAAAGTCATAGGTCTAGAAGGCTGCAGAATGGGGATTTAAACTTAGTTCAAGGCCAGGACTATTTCTATTTTCTCTCTGTGCTTATCCACATACAGACACACACACACATACATGCACACGTGTGCTCACACATATTTTGACATATACTCATCATACACCATCACATGCAGATAATTGTAAAATGATATACTCAGTAATCTGTTGTAAAATCATATATTCAGACAGTGATTTGTTGTTATTAAGTCACTTCAGTTGTGTCCAATTCTTCATGACTCTATTTGGGATTTTCTTGGCAAAGATACTGGAATGGTTTGCCATTTCCTTCTCAGCTCATTTTACAGATGAAGAAACTGAGGCAAACCATGACTTGCATAAGGCCATATAACTAGATAATACCTGAGGCTGGATTTTAATAGCTTTTCCTGACTCGAACTGGTGCTCTGTCTATTGTGCCACCTAGCAGCCCTCAGACAGATTCACACACTTAAAAACACATATTCATTTAAAATCTTATTTTTTTAAACTTGTTTTTTAGGTGGGGAATGATATAAATATACTTTATATAAATTGTGATGAAGAATTTGACAGCCTTTTCATGTTTCTTGTGGATAAGATGGAGAAATGTGAGCCTAACAATAGTATAATTAGAGAGGTCATTCCAAATGGATTGAAATCAAAAAACAGTTGTAAATGGTTCAATGTAATGTTGAAAGGAGATCTTCAGTGGAGGCAGATCTTCCTGTACTTGGCTTCCTGCTGTTGAAAATTTATCAGTGATTGGGATAAAAGCATATGTGGCATGGTTATCAATTTTACACACAATATAAAGCAGAAAGGCATTTTTAAAAACACCAAATGATGGTCCAAATTCAAAAGATTGAATATTATACAGAATCTGATAACATTACATTTGGATTTAAAAATCAACTTTGGAAATATAAGATGGGGCAAATATTGGTGGACATTTATTTGTCTGAAAAAAATCTGGATTTTAATAGATTGAAAGTTCATGATGAGTCATTAGTTAAATGGGGACAAACAAAAATTAGTTCGTGTGATATTCCACTGCTTCAGGAGAGCCATAGTTACCAGAGTCCTGTTGGTTAAACCATCATGAAGTACTTCATTCATTTCTGAGTTCCACATTTGAGAAAGGACAATAATAAACTGCACCTTGTCCTATGGAAGGAAACCAGAACTGAGAAGGGACTAAAATCTGTGCCATATAAGGGAAAAGAATCTAGAGAATTTAGCCTAGGGAAAAGAAGACTTAGTGGGGAGCATAATAGCTATCTTCAAGAATTCAAAGTTCTGTCAAAAGGAAGAAAGATTATATTGGTTCTGTTTGGCCCCAGAGGTAAGGTAGGGCTATGGGAGAAAGTTGTAAAGAGCTCAATTTATGCTCAATATCAGAAAAAAAACCTCTTCATTATAAGAGCTGTCCAAAAGTGAAATGGGCTACCCTGAAAAGGGATTTCCCCTCCTTTAGAGGTCTTCAAGAAGAGCTTGAATGCCCAATTGTCATGTATTTTTCAGAGGGAATTCTGATTCAGGTGTGGTTAGGACTTTGACAACTCTTGAGATATGGGGATTCTGAGTTATATACTCCACACATGATCATGCTTAGTATCAGGTAAATTCAAATTCACTTATGCCCATAGAATAACATTATTTTCCATGCATCTCTTTATTTATATGTATATGAATGTGCACATATACAATTCATGTAATATATGTAATATGTATTATATGTAATATACAGAGGCAGCTAGATGGTGCAGTGCATAGAGCTCCCAGACCTAGAGTCAAAAAGGCTCATTTTTCTAAGTTCAAATCCAGCCTCAGATGCTTATTAGCTATGTGATCCTGGGCAAGTCACTTAACCTTCAGTTTCCTTATCTATAAAATGAAGTAGAGAAAGAAATGGTAAACCACTATCTTTGTCAAAATAATAATAATGCAAATTAGAATCACAAGAAGCTGGACATAACTAAATGACATAACAGCATATGTGCTTATGCGTGTTAATGTGCATATTTGGAGAGAAATAGAAACAGAGAGACAAGGGAGAAAGAGAAAAGAGGAAAGGGGGGGGGGGAGGGAGAGAGAGACAGAGAGACACAGAGAGAGAGACTGAGACAGAGACACAGAGAGAGACAGAGAGCGAGACAGAGACAGAGATAGACCGAAACAGAGAGACTGAAACAGAGAGAGAGAGACTGAGAGAAAGAGAGAGAGAGAGATAATGGGCGGGGCTTGTGATTTCATTGGTACATGATCAAATGAAGAATTCTTATCTCAGGGACAGTCAGTGCAATCTCCAGGTCTTAGAGCCTAACCTGGAGTACCGGGAAACCCAAAGACCCCGCCCCAGTCGCAGTCCGCAGGTAGCGAAGACACAAGCCGGCCCCCGGCCGAGCTGCTCTGATTCTGCAGTCCAGTGCGTGTACACCGTCCATGTGCACACGTGCCTGCTGTCACACATGAATCAGCACCCGCGCACATTCCCATGTGTGTCCCTCCATGTACTTAGTCAGCAACGCACACTCAGAACTTTTTCTTTTAACTCTAAACGCTCTTCTGGGAGCTCCTGTCATCATCCCATCCCGAGGTAGGGACCGAAAAAGCAAACACTCGGGGACTCTGCTTTGAGGCCCTTGGGCTCCTCAGCAGGCAAGAAAGAGACAGCGAAAAGCTCGGGCGCCAGTTGTTTTAGAACAGAAGAGAAGAATGGGTCTCCCAAGGAAGCGGGGAAATCAAAGGCTCCGTCATTTAAAATCCCCACACCACAGAGGGAGAAATCAACACAGAGCTCTCGGCACAGGCGGCGGCTCCGCTCATTCCCCCGCCCGAGAGCAAAGACAAACAGAAAACAAACTCAATAACAAATCGAGATTGAAAGGGGCAATTGTGAGACGAACAGCTCTGGGCGCACTTCCTTTGCAGGGAAGGCCCAGAGGCCCGGGGAGGCTGGCTGGTGAGTGGGAAGGGAACGCCGGCCCGGGCCCGAGACGCCCAGGTGGCGGCGCAAGCAGATGGGCCGGTGCAGGGAGAGAGCTTCACTGCCTCACACACCTCAGGAGGTCATCTCGAGCAGTCCCCGGTCCCCAGCCCCAAGGCCCAGGCGGCTTAGACTGCCCCCAAAGTTGTCGCTGTTGTTTGTGCTGCCTTCTCCGGGAGGGCCGGGACATCAGGAAGGTGACGCCGTGACGGGCGAGCCGATTGGATTTAAGTAAGGGGGAGGGGGTGTCTCATTGAATGTCTACAATTCATAGCACCTCCTAGTGAGGCTCGGGGACCCCCGGTGAGGGGAAAACTCAGGGTACCATGAGGAATGATGCAGTGTAATGGAAAACATTTCAAATTGCTTTTAGAATGAGAAGAATCCAGGTTTAAATCTCACCTCTCTCTTCCTTTCTCTCCAGGCTACGCTTTCCATATGGGTAAAGTGAAGGAGTCTGGGGTCCGCTTCGCTTCCTAATTTGTCCTCCTGCTGCTAACTAGAGTGTCGGGGGTGGTGGGTGGGAATGACTCTAATTTCCCTCATCATGCACTTCAAAAGCTCATCCTTACAGAGCCACAGTCCCTCATTCCTCTGCTCTTTTAGATACCTTTCCCTCTTCATCAATTAGAATTACAGGACTCAGGTTCAAATTTGGGTTTTGTTCACTACTAATTATGTTACTACAAGAAAATCACTTGAATACTAAAAAAATGGGGGTCTACCTAGATGCTCTTTAAATCCCCTTCAACTCTTCATCTATGACATAGACCACAGAATTTTAGGGACTTTCAATTTCCTCACATTGTTTCTGATATGGCTCTCTGGTTCAAATAGAACACATCTAATCTGCTTTTTACATGACAGCCTTTCAAGGTGCCTTAAAGCAGTTTGGTCCAACCTCTCCTTGCCACAACTTCCCGGCCAGCTCTAAAACTGCTGAGTACTCTGTGGATCAGCACTATAACTTGTTTGTTTCCACCTTAATAATCAAGAGAGACAAAGACAGAGAAAAAGAGGGACAGAGACAGAGAGACAGAGTGAGACACATAGAGAGAGACAGAGCAAGAGATGGAGAGAGAGACAGTGAGAAAGAGAGACAGAGACAAACAGAGAGACAGAGACAGAGGTAGAGTGAGATGGATAGAGTGAAAAAGAGACAGAGAGAAGCAGTGAGAAAGATAGAGAGAGACAGAGTGAAAAAGAGAGATGAAGAGAGGGAGAGAAAGACAGAAAGAGTGAGGGTGGGAAAAGGAGAGAGAGAGACAGAAAAAAACAGAGAGAGACAGAGAGAGAAAAAAAATATGTAGTTTTAAAGCTTTTATTATGTACCTCACACTGTGCCAAGTGCTGGAGATAAAAACAAAAGTAAAAAAAAATTTAGATGGTCCCTATCCTCCATAAGGTTATATTCTAATGGAAGAGAAACAACACATAAAGAGAGGCTTTTAGGGAAAAGAATTTATAAGCTAGGAGGCATGGCTACAGATGCCTAAGAAGTGCTGTGGAGGCCTGGAAGCAAACACAATAAGGTGAAAGTCACTCTATCAAAGCCCAGGGTTGCCCCTTATTAGTTCCTCTATCTTTTGAAAGAAGGAAGGAATTATCATTAAGACAAATCAAGAAATTGCCTGCTGTTCTGTTTTTGGCAGATTGAGTGAGTTCTAGTAGATATCTATATAATTGAAGTCTCCCATCACTACAATATCATGCTCTGTGCTAGGTTGGTAATTTATTTTTCAAACTCCTTAGCCATTTTCTCTTTTTGTTCAAGTGGTCTATAACATACTCTGGTGATGAATTCATTTCTGCTTTTCCTCTATTAATTTTTACTCAAGTGTTTTTAATCATGTTTCCTCTCTTTGGTTGACATAAGAATACCTTCTCAGTATTACACACCAATATTCACTTTAACTTTCTTTAAAAAAAAATCCAGACATACATTCTAGTCGCATGTCCCATCCCATTGTCTCAGTGATATCAACTTTATCACCCTGTGTTAGGACCCCTACTTAATCTTTCTTATTGCTTGCACATTGGGCATTTGTGTACAGACATTTGAAGTAATGGCTTTCACTACTGCCTTCTTTGCTTCCTTGGATTTTTCTCTCATGAGTGTCTTATACAATAATTTTTGTTTCTATGTTATAGTTTACCTCTATGGTATCTAGCTTGGTAGATATATCTAGGCAGTTTTCTCTCTGCCTCATCCATTTTTTAGTTGAAAGTATTTTTTTTTCCGAATAAGATTTGTAAGACACTAGGCAAATACATTCTTACCAGCCCTTGTTAAGCATACTCTTTCTCCAATTAGGAACCTGTCATTCCTATGTCTTAAGCTGTCATCCAGAAATCCAGGTCCCATTCTCACACACCAGCTTCTTAACCAGTTATTTACCTTCTAAGACAGATTTTTTTCCCTCTGAATGCTCTGTCTTCCAGGGCAACAATCATGGAAATACAACCTGTGTGCCTATATGATGCAGTTTCTAGTACAAGACTACAATTTTTTTTCTGTGCCATTTAGAGGATGTACATTTAATTACAATTTTGCTATTTCCTATCTTTGTGATCTTAGAAATCAGTTAACTTCTGTATTTCTCAATTTCTTCATTTGTAAAATGAGGACATCATACTAGATGATTTCTGAAATCTTTTTGTTGCAGTTGTGCAAGTGTTTGCATCCATGCTATGATTTTTTTTTTTTGTTTTTTGTTTTTTGTTTGGCAACTAGAGTTGAGTGTCCCAGGATCATTCAGCTAGTAAGTATCGGAAGTCAAATTTGAACTCAGGTCCTCCACAATTGGTGCTTTATTTATTGTGCCACCTAGCTGCCCTTGGTCTTTTTTTTTTTTTTTTTTTTTTTTTGGTGAGGTAGTTGGGTGACTTACCCAAGGTCACACAGCCAGGAAGTGTTAAATATCTGAGGTCAGATTGAACTCAGGTCCCCCTGACTTCATGGCTTGTGCTCTATCCACTGAGCCACCTGTGGATCCCCCTTTTCCCCCCACCCCAGTCTTAATCTTGATGTAATTTCTTTCACATAGTGCCGGGGATCTCTCAGCTCTGTAACTTGTAGCCTGAAGTTCTATCTTTAGCTCTTTTGTGAGGCAGACCTCAGCCAGGCCTATCCAAATGGCTCACAAGAAAAGCTGTTAGGCATTTTTGTCTTTTGAACTGCTCTTTATCCCACTGTCACTCAAGCAACACAAGAGGCCTTTCATGATAGAATCTAAATTCTTATCCAAGTTATGGTTTGAAATTCCTTTTAAACTCTTATTCCTTTTAAGCCCCCTGCTTAGCTCACTTGGGTTCCTTTAGCGTCATCCTAGGGCACTTCTCTTAGCAAAAGGACCTAAGATGAGGAGACTTTTCAACATCCAGAAAGACACAAATTCAACTTAAGAGAAAGACTGAAGAGGGGAGCTGATGATGTTGCAAGCTTTGTCCTATTTCTCCTTATCAGCCTAAATCACTATATTTCCTACACTACTATTTGGGAATTAGTGATAGACCACAGGATACCTACAAAAGTCAATCTGTTCCCTGTATTTGTGGGAAAATGCACAATTTGCAATTTTCTTAAAATATAAAAGGAGAAAGAAGTAATAGATTGAATTCCTAGAAGTTCTAGAAGGTATTTTCAAAACAAAATTCATTGTTTCTGTTTTTATTTTAAATAAGTTTTTATTGATGTCATCTGTTTCTTAAATTATCACATTCCTTCTCCTCACAGGAAGCCATCCTACATAACAAATAGTTATTATTTAATAGTGTATGTATGGTGGTAGGGATTCAGCATAACTGATCAATATATTGAAAAAAGTTAAAGCCATATACAAAATGTAACACCTATGGACGTTCCAGTTCTAAAAAGGGGTGGAAAGATATCCTTCCATATCTCATCATTCAAATCCTAGTCGATCTTTGTAATTTTCTTACATTTGCAGTATATTGCAGTAAATAAATTTATTTTCTTAGCTCTGATTACTTTACTCTGCATTAGTTTGTGTAGATCTTTTCATGTTTCTCTTTATTTATCATATACATCATTTCTTATAGGATACTAACATTCCATTATATCCATGTACCACACAATTTGCTTTACATTCCCCAATGGGCAACTACTTTGTTTCCAATTCTTTACTATCACCAAAAAATGCTGCTATAAATATCTTGATGTATATGGAATCTTTCTTATTGTTAGCTTTTTTGTGGTGTGTAAGCCCGATAATGTAGTCTCTGGTTCAAAGGAAATGGACATTAGTCACTTTATTTACATAATTCCAAGTTGATTTCCAAAATGATTATACTATTTTATGGCTCCATCAACAATGTATTAGTGTGTCTATACTTTTTTAACATTAAGTATTATATTTTTTGTCATCTTTGCCAATTTGTAGGCTATAAAATGAAATAAAATGAAATGTGTTTTAATTCACATTTTCTTTTTATCAGTGTTTTGAGATATTTTTTGTGTGGTCATTAATACTTTACAATTCTTGATAACTCATCATCTTTCACTCCAAATCCACCCCTCTTTTGAACTTCTCTATTTCAGTCAAGGGCACTGTCATTTTTCTAGTAACTCAGGTTTCAATCTTGGACTCATCTTAACCTCTTCATCCTTATTCAACATATCCAATAAACAGCCAAGTCTTGTTAATTTTTCCTCAACAACCATCTCTTGTGTCAGTACCCTTGTCCCTGGTCACTTGGACTATTGCAGTATCCTCCTAATTGATTTCCTTGTATCAAATCTGTCCTCCAATCAGCTACCATAATGATTTTCCCAAAGCACAAGTCTGCCCATGTCACTCCATCGTTCAATAAGTTTCAGTGAACCACTCTTTCTGTCCAAATGCATTCGTCTATTTGGTATTTAATGCTATTCACAACCAAGCTTTCTAGACTTAACTATATTTTATTTCTCTTCACAAACTCTATACTCAGCTACACTGTCTTTTTTGCTTCTCTTCACACATAATACTTAATTTCTCATCTCTGAGGTTTGTACAGGTTGCCTCCAAAGCCCACAATGCACTTTCTCCTAACTTCTGCCTCTTAGAATCCCTATTTTCCTAAAAAACTTTGTTCAAATGCTATCTTTTTTGTGTGACCTCTCCACATGCCCTTAGCAGCTAGTGCCTTTCCTCTTCCCCAACTACTTTGCATTTATTGTGTATACATTTATGCATGTACATTTTTTTCTTCCATTGTGGAATGTAAACTACTTGAAAGCAGAGGTTTTTAAAATTTTGTCTTTGTAACTCTAAATGTCTAATGGTGTTAGACACAAAAATACACTTGATAAATATTTATTGATTAATTAATTATTTTGGAAAATACTTGTTTCTTTTGATTCTCTTTCCCTTTTCATTTTCCTCCCTCCCTCCTTTCTTCCTTCTTTCTTTTCTTCCTTCCTTCCTTCTTTCCTTCCTATCTTCTTTCCATCCTTCCTTCTTACCTACTTTCTTTCCTTTCTTCTTTCTTTCTTTCTATTTTCTTCCTTTCCTTCCTTTCTCTCTGCCTTCTGCTCTTTCTTCCTCCCTCCCTCCCTTTCCTTTCCTTCCTTTTTCTCTGCCTCTTGTTCTTCCTCCCTTCCTCCCTGCCTTCTTTCTTTTCTTCCTTCCTTCCTTCCTTTCTTCCTTCCTTCCTTCCTTCCTTCCATCTGTCCCCATAGCTAGGTTATCTGGCCTTGAATAGGAGAAGGGAGAGGCTGTTGAGACCATCAGTTCCACCTTTTCCTGCCAGGCTCTAATTCCCATCCCCTTATTAAATCTTGGGGATGATTTGGACTGCTTGTGCTTTTCTGGACCACCTGCTGTTTGACCAATTCCTTTTCTTTTTCCCCCTGGTGACTAATAGCTGCTCTTTCTTTCTGAGCTTCTGTGTTTTCTCTCCTCCCATCACTCCCTTTCAGTGTCTGGTGAGTCGTGATGCCTCTCACCCACTTGACTCCCCAATAAAAAGCTTGAGAAAACAATCCCAGATATACTCAGGCCAGCTCCCCAGGGGCCCTGGGGCCTGTCCTCCCTCCCTTTCTCCTGGGAGATGTTGCTGTGGAAATGAGAGCATGGCTGAGAGACAAGGAAATGGGGAGATCCAAAAAGACAGGGCAATTGTGACAAGGGAAAGAGGGAGAGAAAGAAATAAGTGTGGAGAAATCAAGACAGAAAGGCAGAGCAACTGGATATGTAGAACAAGAGAAAAAAATGGGGATAAGTATAAAATACAAGAAATAAACACAGATCTAGAAACATAGATGAAGAAATAAAGGCATACAGAAAGAGAACTCATGAAAACTCATGAAAAGACAATCTGTTTAGAAAGGTATACAGAGATACATCCTTCCAAATGGCTGAAAAGCCAAGTTCACAATTCAAGGGCTTTAAGGAAATAAAGGAAAAAAAATTAGAACCAGTGCCAGAGTCTAGGTTCTCAAACCTCTGAATATGAGGAGAGAAAATAGAACTGGAGTTCATCTCAGAAGCTGTCTCCTCATCTGTAATGTGGAGATAATAATGCTGCACTATCTCTTGGGGCTATGAAAGCACTTTGCAAACCTTAACTATATTCAAATTCTATACTTTTGCCACTGGGGATGTGACTCCTATAAATGCAGAGCAAAGAAGAAGAAGGAAAGAAAAAAGAAGAGCAGAAAGAGGAAGAGGAGGAAGAAAAGGATGAAGATAAGGATAAGGACAAGGAGGAGCAAGAAAAGTAGAAGGAAGAGGACAAGGTGGACAAGCAGGAGGAGGACAAGGACAAGGATGAGGAAGAGGACGAAGAGAAAAAGGAGGAAGGAAAGGTGGACAAGGAGGAGGAGGAGAGCTAGTATTTAAGTATCATTTTAATGTTTGTAAAATATTTTATAAATATTATGTCTACTGATCATCACAAAAATGGTGTCCAGTGCTTCCTGACCCCATTTTCTAGATGAAGAAACTGATGCAGACATGAAGTGATTTCCCCAGGGTTAGCTAACTTAGGAATTAAATGACTGAAGCCAGGTCTTCCTGACTCTGAGTCTAGCATTCTATACTGTGCTTCTCAGAGGAAAGATGCACAGTTTATTAGTGGACTTGGACTTGAAAGCTTTAAGATTGTTCTGCTCTGATCCAGTCCTTGAGAACCTGTATCACTTTCATGCTAGTTAAGGCCCTAGACCACCTTTAGGACACTCTGAAGTATCTTTGTAAGGGCTAGATGGCACTTTAGGGGTCATCTAGTTTAATCTCTATTTTATAGATGAGCCAATCCTAGAAGCCAGGAAAAGTGAACTGGCTTGCCCAGGTGGTGAGTAACAAGAGTCAGAATCAAGGCTGAGACCTGAGGTTCCATATATAGTGTTCTTTCCCCTATATGCCCTATGGTAAATTTGAGTTAATATATTTTTACCTTTCTTTATTTTGAAGCACACAATTTTTAGGAAGGGAAGCAGTCGTATAGTCCCCAGCACAGTTTATCATTTACAATAACTACATCCAAGCTGGGTCCTACAGAAGCACCAGAGCTTGAGTGTTCTCATCTCTGGCAGCACTTCTCTGGTTGCTCTTAAAGGCCATGCCAAAGAAACTAAGGGGTTAATACACAAGAGTGCTGGATTTGAAATAGAAGTTTGGGTTCAAATCCTCACTGCACTTATTGCCTAAGGGACTTTTAGGCAGGTCATTTAATGAAACTGGACCTCAGTTTCCTTATCTGTGAAATGAAGGGTTACTTATTCCCTGAGGTCTCTTCTAGCCCAGATCTCTGATCCTTTAAGTTATCTGGGTCACTGCTGGGCAATCAGTAACAACAGCTCTGTGAAGCCCCTGCACCACACTGACAGTCTTCAGCATCATTCAGTCTGCATCTGTTGCTATGGTTGTGAGGGGAAGGGGGAGTGTGCCAGTGTTTTTTCTCCAGCTGAAATGGAAGCTTTGTTCCCTTTCTCTCTTTGCATCAGCATTATCACTTACACTTCCAGGTCCACTTATCCCTTTCTGTGTATTCATTAAATCCTGGTTAGTTGCTGCATTATTTAATGGAATTGATGATGCAATTAAGCCTAGGGCACTGCTACCGTGAGAAGAGAAACTGGGAAAGGCATTCCCCTGTCCCTGAATCAGAGCAGTCCTTCTCCTTAGTTCATTCTCACTAACTGCTATTAGGTTATCACACCCATACTTTGCAAGCCAGCCAGGCAGATTCTAATACAAGGACTATACAAAGTGGGAAGAATGGTTGCTGTCCCTTCCTTACCTTTTACCCTCTACTGTACCCTTTCACTCCCTTTCTCCTAAGCTTCCTTGGTAGGCTGGAAGTCAAAAAAAAAAAAAAAAATGGAAGATTTCAAGTGAATTCAGTCCAATTTTTTAGAGAGGTCATTTCATTTACACACCTCTCTTTAATCAAGAGTAATCCAAAATCCTTCCCAGAGCAAGTGTTTTTAAAGCTAAAGGGAAGAAGATCCCACATCCTCCCTCTGTGTTCTGTGCTCAGGTTTTATAACCCTTCTTGTAAGAAAATTTGTCCAGAGAGGGACTAGGATAGAGCATTATGGAGTACTGAATAGAAAGCCATTCTTGGAACCAGATAGACCTGAATTCAAGTCCCCCTTTTGACTGGATGACCCTGGAAAATCATGTAATTTTTTGGTGCTCTGGACAGCTCTGAAGCTATAGATTTTCCACAATAAATGAGGGAGTTTCTTCATGCTGGGAGTACCTTATGTCAACAAAATCCTGGACACAGTATCCATCTCAAAGCAAGATTGTTCTGAAATCTTCCCTCAGACTGGAGGTTTTTTGTTTTTGTTTTTGTTTTTGTTTTTTTTTTAAGCCACGTGCAAAACAATTCCCATATTCTCCCTTAGTGTTCTATGACCATATCTTATGGGCCTCCCTCTAAAGAAATTCTTTTTCTTGCCAAAACCAAATCCTTCTTTCTGTAGTTTGAGCCTGTTTCATTTTGTTCTCTGCTCAGCAACTGGCTACCATCCTCTGTATATTACTGAATAGTATTAAATGATGTTACTTTTATATTATATCTTGTATTAAGTTACTGCAGGGGTTGTAGCATCACAGCCTATGTCCCGACACTCCTCAAGCCATGCAGTGTCTCTTAGGGAGCACCGACCTCTGCTCCTTGTGGCAGCTCCCATCATTACCATTCTCAGGGTCTTCCCCTACTTTAACCCTGAGCATCTTTCTCTTTGGGAGAAAGGGTTTCTCTTATATTCTAGTTCTTATATGGACTTACTTGAACTAGCTGACTCTCAAACTGTTCCATTGTTATTTATGGGCCACTCAGGGATACGGCCAATCAGTTCTCAGCCAATGACATTATCCCTTCTAATTCAATCAAGAAAAATTTGTTCACACTTCATAAGGGGATCATTGGGCAGTGGCTTCAACTTTACAGTTAGTTTAACATCTCTTTATTAGACCCTTACTTTTTCTGATTAAATAATGGGCTTGGGCGGGGGGGTCACTCAGAGACCAATTTCCCTACAAATTACACTTTCATATACTGGAAGATAATTACCAGATTGTCCCACAGATTTCTCTTTTTCAGACTTCCTGATCCCAGGTTTTCTGATCATTTCTCAGAAATATAACCATTTCAATGTTGTTCAATGTCTCAATGCTATAAAGTTTTATAAAAATTGGAGTAAGTTCTGAAACCATCTACTACTCCTCATTCATCCTTCGACCTCTTCAATTTGGGCCCCAATACCTTTCCCTCAAATAATAATAATAATAATATTTTATTGTCTCTGGCATTTTCCTTTTTCTGTGCTTTTTGCAACAGCCAAGATCATAACATTGACCATGCCTCAGACAAATTGAGGGAAAGACCTTAATTTGGAAAGTTCAGAGTCACCTATTGCCTGTTGAGCCACTGCCAGTCATCTTGACATATGTCTTGCCACTAAACTTGTATGTCTCTGGAAAAGAGAGTGAGTCTGATGACACTGCAGAGCCCTGTCTCACTCAAATCCAATTCACTTGCAAGTCAAGATATCACCTGCTGATGTCATCGGTTTTCAGCCAGAACCAAGGACCAATAATAGCAAGAGCAACAGATCTGACCAATTCACATTCCTAATCAAAAGTCTTTAGTGACTACCCATAGGATAAAACACAAACTCTTTGAATCTGTCTTTTAAGGTCCTTTGGTTTAAATTGGCTTCTAACTTTTACATTTTATTTCACATTCATAATTTTTGCACTATGTTTTATGCACGAGAGACAGTGTGGTAAAGTGGATACTTATTCAGACTTCCTCTGACATGCCCTGGCTTAGTGACTCTAACTAGATCACTTATTCCTTCAATGCCTTCAGTAAATTCTCAAAGATTACAAATTATAGGGCAGGTACCATTCTGCTTTGGTAGACAGAGTTGACTCTCTGGGAGTCCTCAGACTAGATAAATACTCTCCCAATCTCCTCTTGCCCTTTCTAGTTGCTCAAAGAGTATCCTCCACACCTAAAATTCACTTCTTCCATGTGTCTTCCTATAAAAATTCTTTTCTTCTTTCAAATTCTTGCTACTTCTGTGAAGTTTACTCCTGGCTCAAAATGATCTTTCCCCACTCCATTTTTTTCTAGAGCATTTTGTCAAGATCTCTCCTTTACTTATAACATATCCTATTTTTTTCAATTTTACTAATAGCTTTTTATTTTCAGAATATATGCAAGGATAATTTTCAACATTCACCCTTCCAAAATCTTGTATACCAAAATTTTCTCCCTCTGTCCCCCTACTCCTTCCCCTAGACAGCAAGTATTCCAAAATAGGTTAAACATGTGCAATTCTTCTAAACATATTTTCCCACTTATCATGCTACACAAGAAAAATCAGATCAAAAAGGGAAAAAATGAAAAAGAAAAAAAGCAAGCAAACAACAACAAAAAAGGTAAAAATAGTATGTTGTGATCTATATTCAATACCACAATCCTCTTTCTAGATGCAGATGGCTCTCTATATCACAAGTCTATTGGAACTGGCCTGAATCACCTTGAAGAGTCAAATCCATCAGATTATCACCTAGTCTTCTTGTTGCTGTGTACAATGTTTTCCTGGTTCCCCTCATTTCACTCAGCATCAGTTCATGGAAGTCTCTCCAGGCCTTTCTGAAATCATCCTGCTGGTCATTTCTTACAGAACAATACTATTCCATAACATTCATATACCATAACTTCTTCAGCCATTTCTTACTGATGGGCATCCACTCACTCAGTTTCTAGTTCCTTGCCACCACAAAAAGGGCTGTTTACAAATATCTTTCTACATGTGGGTCCTTTTCTCTTTTTTCTGATATTTTGGGACTACAGACCTAGTAGAGACACTGCTAAATCAAAGGGTGTGTATAGTTTGATAGCCCTTTGGGCTTAATTCCATGTCCATAATTCTCCAGAATGGTTGGATTAGTTCACAATTCTACCAACTATGTATTAGTGTCCTAGTTTTCCCACATCGCCTCCAACATCTACCATTACCTTTTCTTGTCATCTTAATCAATCTGAGAGGTATGAAGTGGTAGCTCAGAGTTGTCTTAATTTATATTTCTTTAATCAATAGTGATTTAGAGCATTTTTTTCATAAGACTAGCAATGGTTTTAATTTCTTCATCTGAAAATTGTTTTTGATTCCCTTCCAATCTTGGTTGCATTGGCTTTGTTTGTACAAAAACTTTTCAATTTAATATAATCAAAATCATATATTTTTCATTTCATAATATTCTCCAATTCTTCTTTGGCCAAAAATTCCTTCCTTCTCCACAGATCTGAGAGGTAGACTATCTCTTGTTCTCCTAATTTGCTTATAGTATCTAACTTCATGTATAAGTGTATAAATAATACATATAAATATACATATATAAATAATAAACCCATTTGCTTACAGTATCTAACTTTATGTATAAATAATAAACCCATTTCAACCTTATCTTGGTGGTGTTAGATGCTGCTCAGAGCTTAGTTTCTGCCATACCATTTTCCAGTCTTCCCAGCAATTTTTATCAAATAGTAAATTCTGATCCCAGAAGCTAGACTCTTTGGGTTTATAACACTAAATTGCAATAGTCAGTAACTATTGTGTCTTATGAATCTAACCTATTCCATCGATCATACTCTATTTCATAACCAGTACCAAATGGTTTTGATGGCTATTGCTTTATAATATAGTTTTAAGATCTGGTATAACTAGGCCACCTTAGTTTGAATTTTTTTTCATTAATTTCCTTGAAATTCTTGACCTTTTATTCTTCAAGATGAATTTTTATTATTATTTTTTTCTAGCTCTTTACAGAAATTTCTTGGCAGTTTGATTGGTATGGCACTGAATAAATAGGTTAATTTACTCAGAATTGTAATTTTTTATATTAATTCAGCCTACCCATGAACACTTGATGTTCTTCTAATTGTATAAATCTAACTATTTTTATGTGGAAAGTGTTTTGTAATTGTGTTCATATAGTTTCTGACTCTGTCTTGGCAAATAGATTCCAAAATATTTTATATTCTCTATAGTTATTTTAAAATGGAATTTCTCTGTCTATATCTTGCTGTTTGACTTTGTTGGTAACATAGAATGCTGATGATTGATGTGCATTTATTTTGTATCCTGCAACTTTGCTAAAGTTGTGAATTGTTTCTAGTAGTTTTTACATGCTCTATTTTATTATCCTTATTTCTATACAATTTCTACTTCACCCTCACTCCCTCCCCCCAAATAGAATGGGATTTCTTTGAAGTCAGGAATTATAGCATTTTTCATTTATGAATCCCTAGCACTTGACAGTGGCAGGTACTTAGCAGATGCTTATTCATTCTTGCTACTTTTAGTTTATTAGAAACATAATTTTAACCAACAATATATCTATTGGGACACAACTGACCCTAGAGCCATTCTTGTATAGGAATATATATTTCTGTGAACGATTGTTACAAAACATATTATAATATTGCATTTCTAGTCAATGTTGGCAAAGTACTATCTCTGGTGATGTAGAAGGAATGAATTCATTCATTCTTGGGAAAGGGGCACCAAAGAGGAAGTGCTCATCTACACATAGCAACATCCCTTAGGCCTTGTCCCCAGGGAATGGCACATATGTTGTCCTGGAAAGTATTTATTGTCAAGTTTTGGGTTTCTAGCTCCTAGGAGTAAAATACCATCTCTGCTATTTATAAGCTGTGTGACTTTGGGCAGATTTGCTTCTATTTTTTCATGTCTATTTGAACTCCAAATTGTACAGTTCTTTGAGATAGTTGAGTATATATTGGTAGGATGAGAGCTATGGTCCCTGTGAGTATCTCAGAGGTGGTACATTATCATGATAATGTAGCATCATAGAAAGTAAGAGAGGAGAGTTTCAAGAAGGGAACTGTCATCTATGTCAAATGCTACCCAAAGGTAGCGGCTACATAGAGGAATGAAGCTCGGATTTAGGTAATTGATGATCTCACAAGAGCCAACAACTATAGTAGGTACAAAGGGCTGTCTGTAGCAACCTTCAACCCATCAGTTATAGGGTATGTATATTACTTCCATCTTCTTCCCACCTTACAAGGAACGCAATGCTACAAATCCCACTGGTCCTCTTCCTCCAGTCTAAAATAACAGAATTTCTCTTTTCCTGATAGCAATGTGATAACACCCTGGAAGCTAACGATGATCCTAAGCAACAAGTGACCCAGGAAAGTAGGGGCAGCTGCACCCTCCTGGGCTCTCCGAGGGCCTTTCCCTTTGCAGCTGCTAGCCTTCCCTCACTATCTCTGCCCCCCTCTGTGCCCATTTTGGAATTTAGGAGTGGGAGGGGGAGAGGTATGAAGCTCTAATACCTTTCTACCTAAGTCCTGCTGAGAAATTGCTTCCTGTTGTTTTATCTGCCCTGGGATATCAGCTGCAAGGATCTTATCAAACTGTAATTACCCAGCCTAGATTTGTACTAATTGGTTCTCTGGAGTAAAGTTACCTCCAATCTCAATGTAAGGGGGGAGGGGGACACAGCAGGAAGTGGTTTGGAGTCAAAGAGGTTATCTGTGATGATCTATCAGGAATTAGCCCTGGGAACCACCTCAGAGAGGAGTCAGGGCTGAGGAATAGGGGCAAGGGTTGAGGATGGACAGCAAAGAACAAAACTGGAAGGCCTGGAAGGTGTGAGCCACAACCTCAATAAAGGCAGGATCTCTATGGCCAATAAGTAATAAGTGAAGGTCTTTTGAAGTATATTTCATTCTTCTGTCTCCTTACAGTCTCTTTTGTAAGCCATTAGAATGATATTTTATTGTCCTTTCTTAAAGTCCAGCTTCCATGATTTTCAGGATTTCTATGATAAAAACATAGAACTAAGGTAGAAATTGCATAGAAGAAAATTATAACCTTAATAATCAAAACAAAAAAAATTCTGATGCTCCACCCTGCTACTAATCTATTTCACTAACAAAATTCTTAAATATGTACATTATAGTTATTTCCTCCATTTTTCTTCATCCATTCACTTCTCAGTCCCTTGAAATCTGTTTTCAATCTCTGCCACTCTATTAAAGCTGCCCTCCCAAATGTCACCAATAAGATCCGAGTCACCCAATTCAATGGTCTTTTCTCAAGCTTCATTCTTCTTGACCTTTTTGTGGAATTTGACACTGTTCACTATTTTGAAACTTCCCACCCTTTATTTTTGAGATAGTGCTCTTTGCTTGGCTTTCCTAACTCCTTCGCTTCTCTTTCTCTGTCTCATTTATTGGATTCTTTTTCTCCTTCAGTTCTAATTGGGAATTCTTCAAGGTCCAGTACAGTGGCTATTTCATTTGCCACCCTCTATTTCTCACAGAATTCAATAATTATAATTATAACTTTTACCATTATGTAGTTAATTTCCCAGTATTTATCTCCAGTCCTACCAAATTCTAGACACAAATTCCCAGTTTCCGGCTGGAAATTTCCATCTGAATATCCTGTAACCATCTCATATATCTGTATATATTCCATAGTACCAAGCATGGCATCTTCTACACAGCAGGGGTTCTAAAAATATTTATTGAAATATGAGGGAATAAATGAAGCAACACATCTGAAACTGAAAGGGTAGCCAAAAAGCTAATGTGTATTAAGAAAAGCATTGAATACAGGGGATAAGAAAGTAAAATTCCTGTTGTACTGTAGTCTGGTCAGAGAACAGTTAGAATATTATGCTCAGTTCTTGAAGCTGCATTTTAGGAAAGACAATAATAAATGGAGGTTGTCCACAGGAAGGCAATCAAAATATAAGTGAGTATGTTTAGCCTGGGAAGAGAAGACTTAGAGGAGACAAGGCAGCTGCCTTCAAGTATTTAGATAAAAGTTTCACACTCTTAAGAAGTATTATCTTTGTTCTGATTGACCCCAGAGAACACAACTAGGGATTTTAGAAGTAGGTAGAAATTGCATAAAAGAAAATTATAAGAAAAAACTATAATGGAATTCTGTAGGAAGTAGCAGGGTGCCTCTCTTTAGGGACCTTTAAACAAAGACTGGATGATCACTCATCAAATATATGCTAGAGACAATTAGTTTTCAGGTGTAGCTTAGTGGGTGACCATGGAGAACCTTTCCAACTCCAAAATTCTTTGATTTTGTCAAAAAATCTTCCCTCCAAAGGAAAGACTTTCTTGGTGTCTTTTTTATTTGCAAAAAAAAAAAAAAAAAAAAAAAAAAAAAGAATGGGCAAGCAGACATAATCTTGGAGTCATCTTTGATTCCTCCTTATACTTAACTCCCCATATTCAATGTTACCAAATCCTATTGATTTTTCATCCTTACTTTTTCTCAATGTGTCTCTTCCTCCAAATTTCTGTTGTTAATGCTGAAGTCCCCATCTTCTTTATCTCATACCAGAACTCAAGTTCTACACAATTTGTTCCCATCTGCTTTTCTAACTCTATTTTCTTCCACTACCCAGTATGATCTCCTTCCCCTATCCTGCCAACATTCCCTAGTCATTCTGCTTTTGCCTCACTGCTGCAAGGCACAATTCAGGACCCATTGCTCTAAGAATGTTTCATCACTTTGATGAAATCAACCTCAGTTTTACTTGAACAGGAATTAGTCTTAAACCAAGCAATAGAGAGACCAGAATCCAACTAATTTATATCTCTCCAATGTAAGGAAGTCAAGAATGTCATTCACACGTGAGCTACCTCCACTCCCCTACCTATCTATACACTATCCTCCATCTATTTTCAAAATCCTTTGATATCATCCTCTCTGTTTTTCTCCTCTAATTCAGTCTCTAATGAAGAGATGGTCCTTCTCCTCACCAAGGTCAATACTTGTATATTTATTTCATCTCCCCTCATTTCCTCTGGCTGATTGCCTCTATAATCATCCCTCTCCCCCTTCTCATTTCAAATCTTTTCCTACTTACTGGCTCATTCTTTGCTGCCTATAAAAACTCCCAGGTTTCCTATATTGTTTAAAAAACAAGAAGAACACATCCTTTTTTATGTTAGTATCCTATCACAACTTTCTCTTTATTCTAGTACCATCTCAAGCTATCATCCCTATCTTTCCTTTCTCAGCCATATTTCAAGGAGTGAGGGGAAGCTGTTTACTTTCATTGTGTCTACTTTCTCTTCTGTGACTTTGCAGTCTGACTTCAGACTTCATTGCTCACCTGAAATGTCTCTCTCCAGAGTTACCAATGATCTTAATTGCCAATCTAATGGTGTCTTGGCAATCCCCATCCTTCTCAAACTTTCTGCAGCATTCAAAACTCTTGACTACTCTTGACTACTTTCTCCTCCTGGATTCATTCTCTTTTCTGTGTCTTTCTCATATTGGTCTCTCTTGGTTCTTTTCTTATATTATATCTGACCACTTCTTCTCAGTCTCCTTTGTTGAAACATCATCCACATGATATCCCTTAACTCTGTAATGTTGAGGGTCTTTCTTGAGTCCTTTTCCCATCTCTCTACCTTCTCCCACTTGGTGACCTCTTCAGTTCCCATGGATTCAATAATCTTCTTTACACAGATATTCCTTGGGTCTTATATTAATCCCTATTTTTTCTCTTGAGATCCAGTCTGACAATATCAGTAGCTTATTGGATATTTTAAGCTGAATGCATCATAGGCATTTCAAACTCACATATGTCTAACAGAAAACTCATAATTTATTCTCCCAACCTCCTTTTTTGATCTCTATGGTTGGCCCCACTATCCTTCCAGTTACACAGGTTACATAGATTTGAAACCTCCTTAACTTTTCATCTCCTTCATCCAATATATCAAATCAATGCCAAGTCACATCAATTTATCCCTGCACAACACTTCCAGCATCTTCCCTGTCATCACTCTAGCTCAAGCTATCACCTCTCGCCCAGACTCTTGCCTTCTAATTGGTCTCCCTGCCTTAGGTCTCTTCCCTCATCAATCCATCCTCTACACAGCTGCCAAAATGATTTTCCATTTTTAAAAATAAAATTTGTATTGAATTCTTTTTTTTTTTTCCTGTAACACTGACAAAGTGACTACCCTAAAACTCAAATCAGACCATGTTATTTCCCTGCTCAGTAAACTCCAGTGGGTCCTTATTTTCACTAAGATGACATGCAGGAAGTGCAGTTCCTGGAATCTAGAAGACTTGAATTAAAATTCAGCCTCTTATGCCCACTAGTTGTGTGGCCCTGAGTGAGTCACTTAATCGCTGTCTCAGTTTCCTCAATTGAGATAATAATAGCACTTATCTCCTAGGGGTTCTTATAAGGATCGCATGTGATATTTGTAAAGCACTTATCATAGTACCTGCCACATATTATGCTCTACCTAAATGCTGGATGGAATCCAAACTCCTCTGGATATAAAGAGCTTCATTCACCCCCTCATGCTGGCATTAAGCAATCAATTTGAGGCCAGAATTACATATTTATTTATGTATGCACAAAAATATATATTCAGGATGCTAGATGGCACAGTTCCAAGCACTGGACTTGTAACTAGAAAGACACGTTCATGAGTTCAAATATGTCCTCAGACACTTATTAGTTTTGTGATTCTAGGTCATTTAAACCTATTTGCCTCTGATCATCATGTAAAAAATGTTCTGAAGAAGGAAATGGCAAACAACTCCCCAATATCTTTGTCAAGAAAATCCCAAATGTAGTCACAGAGAGTTGGACACAACTGAAAAATAACTTAACAGCAATGACAATAAATATGTATTTGGGAACATATGGGAAAAGGGAAAGAAACAAGCATTTATTAAGCATTACTATGTACCAGGAACTGTGATGAAGAGATTTATAAATATTATCTCATTTGATCCTCACAATGACCCTAAGACTCTTGAGAAAATAGAAGCTTTTTAAGGGAAAAGATTAACTTATTTTTGTCTTTGAATTCCCAATGCCTACTCTAGTGTCTAATATATAGCAAATACTTAAATATTTGTTGAATGGTTGATTGATCTTTGACTAGGGATCATTCAGACTTCAGTAATGGGAAGCCCACCAACTAGTAGAAAAGCCCATTCCACTTTTGGACAGTACTAAGTAATGGAAAGTTTTGTTTAAGTTAAGTTTAAATCTGTTTCTGTGTAATTGTCATCCATTAGGCCCTAGTTGTCCCCTCTGGGAAGATAACAAAGCACTTTCATCCTCCTTCTATAAGATAGCCATTCCTTCCCTTCCCACCCCACTGCCAGGCTTATCTTCAAAATATTCCCAATTCCTTCAGCTACTTCCTGTATGGCATCATCTCTCAGTCTTTTGTCATCCTAGCTACCTTCCTCCAAATGTGTTTATTTGTTGATGTTCTTGAAATGCAGTGCCCTAGGAATACAAATGAGATGAGATATCTTTATATGTACTGTGACCAGGCAAGAGAAATGCAAGACTCTTAACACCTCCCTTGTTCCAGACACTATTAAGTGTCATTAATGTACCCTGAAATTGGGTTAGTTTTTAAAATACATTGTTACACTTTTGACTCATATTAGGCTTATAGATCAATAAATCTTTTTCTATATGAATTTCTATATAGCCTTTTTCTTTTACATAGCATTAACGCAGATGACTTTTTTTTTTATCCCAAATGTAGAAATTTATAATTCTCCCCATTAAACTCATTGTATTAGATTCAGTCTAATATTTTATCCTGGTAAGATTTTTTTCTTTGGGTCTTGTTTCTGTTCTTCAACTTATCAACTAGTCACTCTCCCACCCCCACATTTGGGTTATCTGTAATTTTTGTAAGCATTGTGCATACTTTTAGCCAATCAGTGGATAAAAGTGTTGAACATCACAGTGCTCTTCAACAAGACAGATTTTGGGGTCATTCTATTAGAGTACATGTACTCTTTTTATGATTATTTAAATGTTTCATATGTTTTTGAATTATCTCCTGGAGTAAATTATAGGTTCTTTGAGGTCAGAGACTATTAGATTTTTTTCAGCATCCTCTCATGGTATATCTTAGCTTAGCATTAGAGACATAATAGATATACTATACATTTTGGTGCTATGGATGAATGAATGAATAAATTCTCAATAGAAATAATATCCTTCAACAGAATAAAGAATCTTTTGATGTCTCTAAAATCACAACAGATAACTGCCTATCCAAATGTATGACACATATTTCTGGGCTTCAGTTTTCTCATCTGTAAATTAAAAAAGGTCTTGAGATGGATGAGATCACTGGTTTTCAACCTAGACTCCATAGACCTTACCAACGGGTCAATGGATTGATATCAGGAGGTTTATGAATTTATTTTTTGGGGGAAATTACATTCTTATTTTAATTAACTTTTAGTTTCTTTTGTTACCCTATGTGTTTTATTTTATATATTTAAAAACATTATTCTAAGGACTACAAAGGCTATGTCAGATTACCAAAAGAGTTTTTAATGGCACAAAAAAGGTAAAAAATTCCTAAATTAGGTAATTCCTAATTAATTCTTACATCCTGTGGTTCTATAATTTTGTGATTCAATTTATCTTGTGGAGAAAGCAATCTTTGATTATTATTATTATGTACATGATTTTCTCCTATTTGAATTTTATTTTATTTTTAGATCTGCATTATCTCTCCTCCTCTCCCAAATGAGAAAGCAATAAAAACAAAATAAACCTGTTATGAACATATATAGTCAAATAAAACAGACTCCTTTATTGGCTATATTCAAATATATATATTTCAATGTACACTCAGAATCCATCACCTCTCTGTCAGGATGTAGATAGCATATTGCATCTGAGTTCTCTGGAATTATGGTTGATCATTATATTTTGCAGAATTAATAAAGCTTTCAAATGTGTTTATCTGTACAATATTGTTATAGTTGTATAAATTGTTTTCCTCAATCTGCTCATTTCATTTTGAATCAATTCATATAAATCTTCCTAGGTTTCTTTGAAACCAGCTTGGTCATCATTTCTTAAAAGGACATTAATATTTCATTATATGCATTTACAATGACTTGTTCCCCAATTAACGGCCACCTCCTCATGTTGCTCATATGATACAAAGATTTTTTCCCCATTTACCTTCTTTTCTCATGATTTTCTCTGCAATGGTTTTGTTTTGTTTTGTGTGTGTGCGTGTGTGTGCAAAAGCTTCTTAATTTTATATACTCAAAATTGTCCATTTTACCTTCCATGATCTTTTTTTAATCTCTTGTCCCCTTTTTAATAAGTATAACAAAAATGTATTCTTCTTTAATAACCTAATTTGCTTTTGATTCCTTTTATGTCTAAATACCTATTTAAATATGTCATGCATTCATTTGGAGTTTGTTTTGTATAGTGTATCATTCTATGCATTATTAAATGGGACAAAACTTCAAAAAATCCTTTGAAGATAAATAGATATTTTATCTTTATTCATAACCTATATGCATTATTCCTGTTCTTCATGACATTTTGACTTGCATTAGGCAGGCTGGGAAGAAAGGACACCTCGGTTCATTCCAGGGGAGCACTATATAGTTTCCACTCTTCTTCCCACAGAATCAATGTTTCAAATACTGAAAATAATATAATTATTTTATTATGCTAATAAGTATTGTGTTATTATATTTCAATGTTTCAATGGGTCCATGATGTCATCATTATGGAAATTCTCTGAGAGGCTGATTCAAATCCATCTATGCCATCTTATCCTACTTTCATTCTTACATGTGCATAAATTTTCAATGGGGTAGGAAGTCCATTCAATTTGTTTGGGGCCTTACTTTAGGTTTTTTCACATTCTGTGAATTCTAATGTTCCATTTAGGCCATCTTATGCTTTACCCTTATACAAAATTATCCCACCTTCATACTAAATGATATTTTTTACACCATGGTTTTTTGTATCAGTCTTCCTAGGTCATAAGTTATAGCCTACTTAAATTTAACCGAACATGTCTCCATTGCTTTTAGGTCACCTACAGTTTTTATTCTTCAGAGGTTGATACCATTATGTGGTATCACTGACGAATATTAGTGTGAAAAAGATGGGTTTTTTTTAATTCAAAGAGAAGTTTAATATCTTTGAAAGCACTATAAAATTTCCCCAATACAAACCATTCTTTTCCTTTTATTCAATTCTTGGCCTGACTCATTGTCCAATTAGTGTCTGTAACAGAAATATGTACTGATAGCATACTTAAATCAGCTGTCCAACCAACTGGACAATGAACATTTTTCATCCACTTGTTTTTTACTATGTGGATGCTAAGTCTAAATGTTTCTGAGTGTTTATATTATTGTAGGGTTTGAAAAAAATGTATTTAAAACAATTAATCAATATATATTATTACTGTTATCTATCAGCCATCATGATGGATATTGTGATACAGAGTCAAAATGAAATTATATCTTCCCTCATTAAGCTTACATTACATTTGAGGGAGTCATCAATGAATACAAAATATATAAAAAACAATTTTGGGAGACAGAGAAAGCACTAACAACTGGAAGGATCAAAAAAATCTTAAAGGGATTGGTGGCCCATGAGCTGAGAATTGAGTGATTCCAAGGGAGAATCATTTATTCAGAAGACAGTTTATGAAAAAATATAAAGGAGAGAGATAGAAGTTCATGAACAGGGTTTGGCCAGAATATTGAGTCATTAGGAAGAGTATTGTAGAATAAGTCTAGAAAGACCATCCCATGATGGTTTTTAAATGCTAGTCAGAGGAGTTGATAATTCTACCTATAGAGAACTACTGAAAGCTATTGAGAAAGAGAAAAACAGTCTTATGCTTTAAGGTACACACTCACTGATGACAGGGCATCCCTTTTAGCTACATTTACATGTCTTGTCAGAAAGGAACCTACCATGACCAAGAATTTGTTAGTGTTTGGAGAAATCTGGACAGAGCTCACAGTCTAGGTAGGTATGCAAGGTACACGCCAGCAAGGCGACCCTAGTGTTGGCGCCAGAATATGTAATTTATTTCCACTTCTGAAGTCCCTTGAAACTCTAGCTCTTGAATCCTCTGTGGGACTTTGGACATGTCCCTTCCCTTCACTGGCCCTCAGTATCCTCATATGTAAAATGAAGACGTTAAACTAGATGACTTCTAGGTCCCTTTTAGTTCTAGATCTCTTGACGTGTATGACCCTAGATAAATCACTTCATTTACAGGATTTCTTTTTTAAAAAAAATTTTTAAAGCTTTTTATTTTCAAAACATATGCACAGATAATTTTTCAACATTGACCCTTGCATAGCCTTGTGTTTCAGATTTTCCCCTCTTTCCCCCTAACCCCTTCCCTAGATGGCAAGCAATCCAATATATGTTATATATGTTAAAATATGTTAAATCCAATATGTGTAAACATATTTATACAATTGTCTTCCTGCACAAGAAAAATCAGATCAAAAAAGAAAGAAAATGAGAAAGAAAACAAAATGCAAGCAAACAACAACAAAATGAGTGAAAATACTATGTTGTGATCCACACCTGGTTCCCACAGTCCTCTCTCTGGGTGCAGATGGCTCTCTCACAAGATCATGGGAACTGGCCTAAATCACCTCATTGTTGAAGAGAGTCACGTCCATCAGAATTGATCATCATATAATCTTGCTGTTGCCATGTACAATGATCTCCTGGTTCTGCTCACTTCACTCAGCATCAGTTCCTGTAAATCTCTCCAGGTCTCTCTGAAATCATCTTGCTGGTCATTTCGTATAAAACAATAATGTTCCTTAACATTCCTCAAATACAGGACTTCTGACTTCAGCTTCCTATTCTGTGAAATGTCATAGCTGGGAACAGATAACATCTGAAATTCTTTTCCAGTCAAGACCTATTATTCCGTGTGAAACCTTGGGACCAGGTAGGTGCTGCTTGTGGTAGCCCTGAACAGGTAAGGGGGTGAAGCTGTCTCCTCTCTGTCTCTCTGCCTTTCTCTACACACATGTATTTGTGTATGTATGTATGCATATATACTCTAGCCACATCTGTTCTCTATATGTGCCCCCTTATATTGATGGTTTAATAATCTGTGAGAGAACATTCTCACTTTCTGATCTGTATCTTTTCTTTTGAAATAATGCCCCCTCTGATTAACAGGCAAAAGTAAATCTATTAATAGTGGTTAATAATCTATAGTTTTGGGTGAGTGTTATGCACATGGTTGTCCTTCATGCTTGAAAGGCCCTTCATCCTCATCTCTACCTCCCGGCTTCTCTGACTTCCTTCAAATGCCAGCTAAATTTTTTCTTCAACAGAAAGCCTTTCCCAACCTTCTTTATTCTAGTGACTTCTCACTGTTACCCTTTTCCTATCTATTCTATTTATTGCTTGTACAGAAAAGCAATGCATATATATACATTATATATGTATGTATATTATATATATATAAATATAAGTGTACATAAAATTTACATAATTGTTTACATAGTTCCTCCCCCATTAGATTGGGAGTGCTCTGAGAGCAGGAACTCCCTTTTGCCTTTCTTTGTATCCCCAGTATTTGCCAGAGTACTGAGCATATAGTGAACATTTAATTGACTTCCAGGGATGCAGGCAAGATGGCAGAGTGAATCCAGGAAACTGCTTGAGTTCTCCCAGTTTCCCTCAAAAATGACATGAAACCACGCCTTTGAACAGAGTCTGATGGAAAGCCCCTCTTCAGATCAACACAGATAGAAAAAACTTCAAGAAAGGCCAGCAGCCTAGCTTAGAAAGACTCTGGGAAAGCGGGTGAGAGGTCTTAATCACAGCAAATTAGCAATGGAAACCCTTGGCCCTGGCTCAGTAGAAAAGCAGATCAATGGGGCAGCCTTCAGGCCCGGTCAGAAGGCATATTCTAGGAAACCAGGCTGTTTCCCCAAGAGAACAGGCAAAGCTACCCCTGCAAACACAAGGGCCCCTGAGCTCAAAGCCAAGGTTCAGAGCTGAACAGGAGGCTTGGGACAGCCCTTTATACCCCAGGAGCAGAGCTTGTCCATAAAAGTTTTTAAAAGAGGAAATATAAAAAGAAAGGAAAAGAAAATGCCTGAGAAACAGAAAAGAACCTTGACCATAGAAAGCTACTATGGGGTTGGGGAAGAGCAAAACACCAACTCAGATGAGGACAAAATGTACACAGAGAAAATCACAAAGAATGATATGAATTGGTCTCCAGCCCAAAGAGACTTCTCAGAAGTTCTCATAAAAGATTTTAAAAAGCAAGTAAAGGAACTGGAAGAAAAATGAGAAAAGAAGTGAGAGGTATGCAAGAGAGAATTAACAGCTTAGAAAAGGAAGGAAAAAAATTGACTAAAGAAAATACAAAAACAAAGTCCATTGAAGAAAACAATACCTTCAAAAGTAAAATTAACCAAATGAAAAAAGAAATACAAAAGCTAACTGAAGAAAACCACACATTAAAAACTAGAACAGGGCAAATGGAAACTAATTACTCTATGAGATAGCAAGAATCAGTCAAACAAACTAAAAAGAATGAAAAAATAGAGTAAAATGTGAAATAACTTATTGGAAAAAACTACCAACTTGGAAAATAGATTCAAAAGAGACAATTTAAAATTATTGACTTGCCTGAAGGCCTGACCAAAAAAAGAACCTGGGTAGCATTCTTCAAGATATTTAATTAATAAGCATTTTAATAAATGCCTGTTGACCGATTGACATACACATGAAGATCATTTGTCATCTCAATATCACTGAAAAAGTAGGAATATATTCTTGTTTGGTCATTTCAGTCATATCTGCCTTTTTGCAATCCCATTTGGGGTTTCTTGGCAAAGATACTGGAGTTTCCGACTCATTTTTATAGATGAGACAACTGAGACAAACAAGGTGAAGTGACTTGTCTAGGATCACACAGCTAGTAAGGGTCAGGTTATACTGACCCCAGTCACAGTGTTCTATCCATTGTGCCACCTAGCTGCTACATAGGCATATAGATCAGCAATAATTAATGTCCTTTCAATTTTCTTTTCCAACAATATCTTTGATTTTTTTTTCTGACCAATTATCCAGTATCTTCCCCTCTTTCATCTCTAATGAAAATCAATCCTCAATGACCTCAAAATTGTGACACCTTCAGAAAAAATTCTTCTATGCATATGATCTGATCCAGCTGCTCTTCCTTATTTTTTTTTAAATATAATTATCACTTCCTTATTCAGCATCCTGGGCACCAATATGTGTGTGTGTGTGTGTGTGTGTGTGTGTGTGTGTGTGTGTGTGTGTGTATGAGAGAGAGAGAGAGAGAGAGAGAGAGAGAGAGAATAAAAGAGAAAAAGAGAGAGAATGAAAGAGAGAGAGAGAGGGAAAGAGAATGAGAGAGAGAGAGAGAGAATGAAAGAGAGAGAGAGAGAGAAAGAGAAAGAGAGAATGAAAGAGAAAAAGAGAGAGAATGAGAGAGAGAGAGGGAAAGAGAATGAGAGAGAGAGAATGAAAGAGAGAGAGAGAGAGAGAGAGAGAGAGAGAGAGAATGAAAGAGAGAGAGAGAGAGAGAGAGAGAGAACGGGGGGGGGGGGCTAGCTAGAAAGCTCCCAATTACGCAAAAGGATCTGCAATTTCATCAATTCAAGAGATTTCTCCAATGATACATTTTGCAACTGATTGACCCTTCATGCCTACTCATCATTGTGATTCTCATCCATGTCCTTCCAAAAGTTCACCACAAAGGTAATACTCAATATATTAAAGAAATTACTTACTTTCATTTGACTCCTTAAGGGCATCAATTGAGCACTCTGTCTATCTACCTATCACATCTTTCTGTCCATCTGACCAGCCCTAACTTTTCCTTCAGTCAGATAATTCTTTGATCACACCTTTTATTCATGTTCTTTGGAATTCTTCATTGGTTATATGTTGTAGCATGTTTAAATCCACCATGAACCTTTCCACTGTCTCTCTTTAAGTGTTATCATTAATTCTTCAAAGGCAGTGTTGTTCTAGGTCTGGCTTCCATATAGTAACACTGGCAAAATATTTATATTGGAAAGAAGGGTCTTTGCTATTATTGGAAATGGGAGGTCAGTAAAAGCACTTTGCAATTTCTGAAAAAAAAATCCAGACTGCTGTCATCCTTTTCAATTTTTGGCATGGTTTATTGTTCATTTGTATTGTCTGTCCCAGGTACACATTGTTGGAGAATTTCTATAGGTTGTCCATTCTTATGCAAGTTGAAATCTGAACGATAGTCATTATTCATCCATTTGATATTTTTCTGTATGGATAGTCATGTCAAATTTCCGTCAATGATTCTGGGTGTTTTCCAAGAGTCTCATCATGTTTTGAGTCATAATGCAATTAGCACAATGTCACCCACAAGCAGGAGTATTCATAGTATTTCACCATTTACAACATCCATACTCAACCTAGACTCTGTGATAGATTTCAATCATAAAAGTGAATATTTTTGATGAGCCTATATCTCCCTGTCTTATGATTATTTGGAGGGCTACTGAAGCATGTTATTTCTCTGGTTACATCTTTCAAGGAATCTTAAATGATCTTGATAATATGGATGGGAGATACCTTATTGTAAAAGAGTCTTGAAGGTGGCATTTTTATTGTACTGAGTTAAATCATTATTTAAAATGACAACAAATAAGCACCATGGAATCTTATATTCTTTATATTTTCCATTCAATTGTGAGACTGGAAAGATGTGGTACATTTCAAAATATTGTTTCTGAATATTAAAAGTCATCAAGTATCAGAGCATGTGTTGATTTGATTGGGAGAGTCTTATAAAGTTCTTCACAGTATTTCTCTACTATTTTGTTCCTAGCAACTGATATCAGTATATAAGCTATAAATATTTTTGATGGTCTTGTCACAAATATTTTTGTATCGGTACTACTATGATATTATAATTTATATTATTGTGGTGACCAAATGTTCCATTAAAGAGTATTTCAGGTAGTTTGGGGGCATATTATAAAAAAATCACCCTGCCAAACCTTTCCTTGCCTTTTCAAGGAGTGTCTATGTGGATTGAAGCCTGGACCTGGACATGTACAGAGGGTGATCCTATCAAGCTCCTGCCTCTAGAGCCTGAAGTTCTAGAGAAAGCTGAGAGAAGAATTCTCTGAGTGAGACCATTCTCTTTTTCCTGGTATAATCTGAGCTCTTATCTTGTTTCCTACTGAAGAGCTCATTTATTTTTAAATATTTCTGGATATATTCTAATCTGTACAACTCCAATTTCATTTTGTTGTTCTCCTTGGATAAATGGTTCATGTGCTATATCTTATTTGAGATAGTCTTTAGTTTAACTAGTATTTGGTGGGGAGAGGAGAGACAAGGTGGAAGTAAGCTGGTTAGGCTAAACTATCACCACCCTTCCTCTTAAGAATGATCAAAATGACTTTCCTTTGAACCCAGAATCATATCCCTAGACCAGGGATATTTGAGGAGTAGCAGTTAGATATGTCTTGCCTAATATCCCTGTTTGAAACTAGAGGCACAGCCTTTTTTTTATTCTCTGCAAAGATAGATAAGATCTCATATCATATCTAGCCATTCCAACCATGAACTTCGTCTCTACAGATAAAAAATCCCAAATATATGTCTTATATAAATACAAAGCAGCCAAATAGGAGGTAATTTGAGAGGCAAAGTACTAGCATTTCAGGAAAGGTTTCACTTAGAAGTTAAATCTTGCCAAAGTTTCTTTGGCCAAAAGATTGTTTTACTCTGCCTTTTTGCTAGTTCTGGTATTCCAGAATTTGTTTTGAGGTTCTATTTTAGGCCTGTCTGGACGTAAATATAAGAGAGCTATAACAATTTGCTACTTATTCTGTCATCTTAGCTCCAGAAGTCCTCCCAAGAAGCTGAATATTGAAAGAAGAGAAAGATACCACACAATGGAGGTGAAGAGGGAGTAAATGGAAGACATGGAGAATAACTAGTACAAAAGCATAGAATCTGGAGAGGGAGTGCTGTGTGTGAAGAACACAGAGGGACCCCTTTTGGACTGTAGAGTGCTAAAAAGATATTAAGTTATAATAAGAAAATTTTTAAAAATAGATTGTGGAAAGATTTTATTGTTGTTTTTGTTTTGGAAGCAATTGAAACTTGCCCAGGGTCACATATCTAGTAAGGGTGGATCTGAATCCAGGTTTTCCTGACTTCTAAACCACTATCCACTTTGCCACCTAACTGTCCCAACTGTGGTTTTGAAGAACTAGAATCCACTTCCCATTAGTATTCATTCAATTACAACCCACTGCTCTTCATTTTCCATTAGGATACATTGAGCATCCTGAAAAAGAAAAGCACTAAACAACTACTTAGATTATACCAAAGATCCAGATACCACCCAATTGAAATAGACCGTATGTCAAGAGTGAAAAGGACTCTTGAGAGGCTAACTAAATTATCCCCATGCCTCTGGGCATGATCACAACCAAACCATCCCAAATGGATGAGCTGTGATTGTGCTCCTAAAAGTCCTCCAGAGAAATAGAGATGATAGTCCAATTTAGTCATGGATTCCAAGGTCTCTCAAATTGTTGTTGTAAGAATGTTGCTTCTTATATCTTAAATCCCTCCTGGTGCACTGTTTAATTAAGATACTTTGTTCCCATTCTATCTAGTGGAAATGGAAAATATATGGTTCCCCATTCTCCATCCAGTTAACATCCATCCAACAAAATACCCTTCAATCATTCAGCAGTTATTTATTGGTCCTGATCATGATTCTTATCCATAGACTCCATGAACTTGGTTTTTTTTCTTTAAAGAAATATTTTGATAATTATATTTCAATGTAATTGAATATGTAATATAACTATATTTTGATATAATTTTCTTTTCCTTTGTAATCTTATGTGTTTTATTTTATAAATTTAAAAGACTATTTTGAGAAGGGGTCTATTGGCTTGGCCAGACTGCCCAAGAGGTCCAGGACACACAAAAAGGTTTAAAACTCCTAAAACAGAGGAAAGAATCCTGGATCAGGGGGTCTGGCTAAGTCACGCATGTTGCTTTTATCAGGGTCATGTCTAACTATCACTCTGCAAGTTCAAGTTAAATTTTGAAATGCAATGAGATATTCATGGGTCATTGAACAATTAAGAAAAAAAGTTTTCCTTAGTCCTAACATGACGAGGATGTATATATATATATATATATATATATATATATATATATATATATATACATACGTATATATATATGTATATGTGTATATATATGTATATGTATAGATATATATATATATATAATATATATATCATAGGTACAGCTGCCCTTCATTCCATCTCTCATATGAAAGTATGTTTCTTGGACAGGGTGGTGCATGGTGTCTCAGGTAGTCTTTGGGCATCCCTTTAAGGGTGAGACATTTTGTATTCCTAGACAGGAAAGCTAGTTGTTCAATTTTCAGTGTGAGCACTTACACCTAGAAAATGAGCACCTGCTACAACTTGGGACTTATCTATAAAGATTTTCTCAACTTAAGAAATTGATGGAGAAAATGTCAACAATGTAGATTAAACTTAAAAGTTTTTCTTGAATACATTTTTAAGAGAATAGTTGGTAAAGCTTTATCAGCACACTTCTGACACTAAGTGATCTGGAAGACACATGAGCAGAATTAGAGAACACAGGAAACTTCCTCTAGAGATGGAAAACTTGAGCCTTGACCATCATTGTCCCAGGTCAATCAAGTCCTAAGTTTTATACTTCTTAGAGGAAATCTGACTTAACCCATATTTGGGTGAGAGGAAGAAATGGGGGAACATTGGTAGAAATTGGTCCTATCATATCCCATACAAGTCTCACTTTCTTCGTCTATATATGAATTCTAAATTCTAGAGCAAATTTTCTTTCCAGTCCACTTCACCTCCTACTTTCATTAGCTTACTCCATTGCCCTAAAATTTCTCTTAAGTAAATACTTTAGGATCGCTAAGCTTTGTTTCTTCCAGCCCTGCCTCTAATTGTCCATCAGAGTGATCAACTCCAGGCCACATGCATTGTCTAGCCATCCACTGCCTCATGCTGATGGGGAAACTTCTATTGCCCTCACTACACTATCACACAGCCTGATGCTTCGGACTTCTCTCTCTACTCTGTAATTAGTGTCTATTTGTCTCCTTAACTTAAACTGGGTTTTAGCAATTTAGAGCCAGGGAGCCCATGTTATTTCAGTGAAGTGATAAAAAAATGATATGTAATTGAAATCCTGCTCTGCTCCTCTGGGAACCTGGTATGTTGCTTCACTCAGCTGAATGATAAAGATTCGAGGCCCTGATCACAGGCAGATAAGTAGGCTGGTTGATTAGGACCAGTCCCACAGGCAATCCCTAATCTACTAGTCTGTTTGTTAACTATCAGTCTTCTTAGGGTATTTGGTTTGCATAATGTGATAATATAATAATGCTCCAACTCTTTAAATGTGGAAATGAACCCACGTGGAGGACAAAACAGCTTCAATAAGTATCTGCCCTTCCTGGAATAACTGAGAAATCAATTAATAAATAGGTTTTTAATGGTTACCTGCTGGATGCCCAGAGCTCTGGTACAGGGTGTGGGGAATAAAGCAGGTCTGTACAACATATCCTCAGAGGATCAGAAATAACAAATCTTTTCCTGAAAAAGAGCTTTACAATCTAAATGAAGAGATGAAACATTGACGATAAATACTGGACCTGTGATTTTGTTGCTATAGAGAACTACAGGAAGAAGAATGTCCTCCTAATGCAGATGGGTATCTTCTCTATAACTTACAGTACTATAAAGTTGCATAGAGGTACTGGAAGGTTAAATGATTTGCTTATGGTGACATAGCATGTATAGATCAGAAGAAGTGGAAATCAGATTTTCCTGCCTCCAAGACTGGGAGGTTCTATAACTACATTAGTGATGGTAGTTATTCTTCATTTTCAAAGAGGACCAAGATGACATTACTATGTTAGATTTAAGGTACAGTGTGTCTGATTGTGGCTGATCAGACCAATGTGAACTCCAAATGTTCTACTTCAGGTTGGACACAAATAGTCCATGTGAACATTTGGAGTGAATTCTCTATATTTTTCCATCTCCATTTTCTTTTGAGCTATTTCAATTCTGCCCTGCTAATAGAACATAGCACCTTCTCTGATGAGAATGAGATGCCATGCTGGATGGTCTTTAAAAATATCTCCCATTTACAAGGTGGTGAGGATGGGGTTCCATTGCCCATACAAAAGCTGGCTGAAATTTTCTGTATTATATATCAAGAGCATGTTATCCTTGGGGAGTTCAAAGACATCTCCATTGTCCATCTCTATAAAGGTAAAAAGAATTCTTTCATAGAGGGGTTTCTCTCTTAATCATTGCTGGCAAGATTCTTGCCAGTGTCCTATTTAATAGGGTGATCCTTCACTTGGAAGATGGTCAAATATTACCAGTTATTAGGAAATAGCTGAAGGAGAAGACAATAACCTAATTCACACTGAGACTGCTGGAGAAGCTCCAAACTCAGAATCTCAAAGTTGGAAATGGCCCTAGAGGTCAATTATGCAATCATGAATAAAAAAACTCTCTAGGACATGTGCCTGACAAGTGGCCATCCAACCTTTGCCTGAAGACTGCTAGCCAAAGATAACAAAACTTTTCTTCAGGCGATCTATTCCATTTTGGGCACAACTTTAATTAATAGGTATTTCACACACACGCCCCTTCTGTCAAGTCTATATTAGTCTCTTTTGTAGCTGCTATGAATTCTAGTGTCTAGTTTTGCATTCTGGTTCCAAACTGAATAAGTGCAGTCTCTCTTGCATATGACAAGTCACCAAGTATTGAAGATAGCTCTTCTGTTTCCCCTAAGTCTTTTCAGAATAAACAACCTCACTTCCTTTAATCATTTCTTGAATTGTATGATTTCCAATTATCTAATCACCCAGTCACTTTCTGTGGAATAACAATAATAATAAACAATAATATCAAGAAGAATTTACATAGCACCTTAAGGTTTGCAAAAGTGTCTTTCTTCAAATGTGGCACTTAGAAGTGAATATAATATTCCAAATGGAACCCGGCCAGAATAAAGGGTAAGGGAACTATCATTACTCTTATAGACATTCTATCTCTATTTTATAGTGTTATTGGTTTCCTTTATTTTTTTATACTGTAGACATTTCTTTTATATAAATCTCCTATATCATATTAAATCCACCCTATGTCAACAAAGGAAAACAATTAGGCAACATCAACTTACAGCTTTGGTCATTCACGTATTGTTGCTGTTCAATTTTGCCCAACTTCTACATGTGGATAAAGTCCATGGAGTTTTCTTGGCAAACATACTGGAAAAGTTTGTCATTTCCTTCTCCAACTCATTTTATAGTTGAGGAAATTGAGGCAGAATTAAATGATTTGTCCAGGGTCACACAGCTATTAAGTGTCCTATATTTGAACTTAAGAAGATGAGCCTGGCCTGACTCTAAGCCTCGCACATTATTCACTGCACCACCTAGATGTGCTTGGAATCCATCTTTTTCACATGATTCAATGTACATAAATGTCTTCTCCAAACATAAGTGGGTTTTTTGTGTTGTTGTTTTTTAATCCAACTTGGGAATTTTACATTTATTTCTACTGAATTTCATCTCAGCAAGGAAGTCATAGTGTAGCAAATGGAGAGAAAAACCTGCAGATAAGAAAGCCTGGATTCAACTTCTTCCTTTGACACAATCCTGCAAGCCCTTGAGTAAGCTACTGGGTGATATTTCATTGCTTTGGGTAAATCTGTAAATTGCAAAACAATTGACGATCTTCATTGGTAGAAGAAGGTTACTCACTGAAAGTTCTCTGTATTCATAAAATCACAAATCTTTTCAATTTTATATTTGATTTTTATTGGAGTCAGCTCTTCATTCTAGCTTGTCAGGATCCTTTTGTCTCCTGACTGTATCATCCAAAATGTTTGCTAGCCCAGCTTTGTGTCATCTGCAAATTTGATAAGCATGTCATATGTCCGTTCATCCAACTCAGTGATAAAGATGTTAAATAGCACACGATTGGAATCCTATAGCACACCATAAGAAGCCTCCAGTCAAGTGGAAATGGACTCATTAATGATCATTCTTTGCCTTGAGTTATTAAGTCAGTTTTGAATCTACTTAATTGCATAAGATGGGAGGCGAGAGGAAGAGGGGGAGGAGAGAAATAGAGAGACAGAGAGAGATCGAGAGAGAAAGAGAGACACAGAGAGAGAAAGACAGAAGGAAAGAGAAAGAGAGGAAAACTGAGTGAGAGACTGAGATAGGGGAAGAGAGAAAGAGATAGAGAAAGAGAGAGATTATTAGGCCAGTTTTGGATTCACTTAATTGTGTGTGTGTGTGTGTGTGTGTGTGTGTGTGTGTGTGAGAGAGAGAGAGAGAGAGAGAGAGAGAGAGAGAGAGAGAGAGAGAGAGATGCATAGATAGATACTTGGATAGATAGACAGATACATAAATAGATGGACAGATAGATGGATAGATATATGAATGGATATATGGATAAACAGATAGATAGACAAAAAGACAGACAGACAGATAGACAGATAAATAGATAGATAGATAGATAGATAGACAGACAGACAGACAGATAGATAGATGTAAAGTTCTGGGTTAGCTCCCTGGAGGCCTCAGAATCAGCCAGAGTCAGGATAAGCAAAAGTCTTTGGTCTTTAGGGGGAGAATAGAAGGGGATGGACAAAACTGCCACAAGCTCTCCACCAACCTCCTTCTCCTCATCCTCCTCCAAAGTGAATCTGGCTCATCTCACTCCACCCTCTAATCCCTCCTGTGATTATCTGTATACACCAAAATATCGAGCCAGCACAGAATAGTGAGACGGGCCATTTTCCAAACATGCTAATAGAGTATTGTCCAATCAGTAATTAGCCTTAAGTGCTTGGTTGTCTGATTCAAGCACACCTTTTAAGAGTTTCAGCCCTTTACAGATAGATACATAGACCGACAGATGGATAAATAGATGGACAGATAGACAAATAGAGGGATAGAAATATAAAAGATATAGAGATACATAAATAGATGGGCAGATAAATAGACAGATAGATGGATAGACTATGGATAAATATATAGATGGATAGACATAGAAAGACAAAAAAGATAAAAAAAAGATGATAGGAGAGATACTTGGATGATAGATGTGGACAGACAGATAGATAGATATTGACATCACATTTATTAATTACTTATTGTGTACCAGTCACAGTACAAAGAGCTGGAGGTTTAATAACAAGCAAATAAGGAGTTCTTACTCTCAAAAAGTTTGTTGTTGTTATTCGGTCATGTCCAACTCTTCATGACCCAATTTGGGGTTTTCTTGGCAAAGATAATGGAGTGGTTTGCCCTTTCCTTTTTCATTTTATTTTACAGATGAGAAAACTGAAGCAAACAAGGCTAGGTTCTTGCCCAGAGTCACATAATCAGCAAGTATTTGAGCCCATATTTGAATTCAGATCTTTCCTGACTCTAGGCCCAGAGATCTATCAATTATTACAGCTGGCTGCCTAGATAAACTCAAGGAGTTTACATTCTAATAAACTGGAGCCAGAAATGGTGGGAGGAATGGAAAGGAGGAGGAGGGATGCGTTGAGGTTACCTATACCAGGGCATGAATCTGGTAGGCAGGTGGAACAGATCGAAGAGAGATCTGGGGGTGAAATGAACAGCTTGGCTGGGGTTCCTCAAGATATGGCAGCCCCAGGCAACAACTCACCAATCAGCGAGTGAGCCTCATTACCATCTAGCCTACATCCTTTCATCCTGTTCACAGAGACAGCCTCAGGTCTTGACTGAACAAAGACAGTTACTTTTCAGAACTGCATGACCCAAGAATGTACTCCTGTAAATTGTCCTGTCCCTTGGGTGGGCACAAGGAACTGGCCCAATAAAAAACTGAAATAAGGATGTCTACCCAAGTAGCCCATTGCTTGCCCTAATCTCTGTCCTTATATGTCAGATACCTGAAAGTGAGTTAAGTTGGGATAACACTTGTTAATAGCATTTTTTGAAGTGCTTCTTACATTAAGCAAGGACAAATTTCCCTTAATCTTGGGAAGAGCAGATTTGCACACATGTTTTTTAGGGACCTTCTTGGACTACATCAGCATAAGGGATCAGCTCTCAGTTATCCATTTCTTTATTGCTCACAGAGTGAGTAGATGGTCTGCAGTAATTTTCTCTTTCCTTCTTCCTCTTCCCTCCCTCTCCTTCTCTTTTCCCCTTTTCCTCCCTCTCTTTTACCTCCTTCCTTCTCCCCCTTTGTCTCTGTCTCTCTCTCTCTCTCTTTCTCCTTTTATCTTTCTGTCTCTCTGTCTTTGTCTCTGTTTCTCTTTCTCCCTGCCACCCAGTATGTTAGTATGCTTTCAAGTTGCTTTTCACTCCTATAGTTTGTGTTTATGCAAAGCATGGACACTGATTTTCATCTCCGTCTAAAACAAGCTTAATTGGGAAGACTAATCTTCTGGAAAACAAAGCAAAATTATACAATGAGAACAGAAAGCACATGTATTACATGACCAAACAAACAAAAAAGACAGTCTCTTTACTGATTATCCACTAGTTTTGGATTATCCATGGCACTCCTACTTACTTGTGCTCCACAGACTCATATAATATCAGGCCTGGAAGGGTCCTTAGAGTTATTTAATCTCATCCCTTTGAATTCACAAGTGAAGGAACTGAGGTACTGAGAGGGGAAATGAGCCATAGAAGGACATGTAGCTAGTTTTTTGTTTGTTTTTTTGTTTGTTTTTTTTTGTTTTTAGCAGAATTGAGAACAGAGCTAAGGTTTTTTTTTTTTCCTCCTCCTGTATTGCACATTTAGTGCATCCAATGCAAAGTGACTTTCAGCCATAGTCCATGCTATCATTAGCTGATTTGGATGGTAAGCTCCAAGAGGGCCAGGGCCACTGCAGAACCCATTAGACTAACACATTGGGGTAACAATGAGAACCCCAGCAGTGTAGGACCCTGCCATTCTCTTCATGGCATGATATGGTAGAAAGAATTCTAGTCTGAGACTCAGGAGGCCTGAGTTAAAGTCCCAGTTCCACCAACTTCCTTATATGCTTCCAAGAGAGCTGCCACACAGAAAGAACCTTGAAAGATCCCTGAGTCTGTTTTGTTTTACTACTGTAGAAACTGAGTCTCAGAAAGTTCCAGACTATATTCAATTCAGCCTCAAGGTCTTCATCTCTAAAATGAGTTGGGGAGATGATCCTGAGATCCCATTTGGAATTATTGTTCTGAGCCAGTGGCTCTGTGGAATAAAGGGACATCCTACCTGGCTACAGCTTCTTAATTGGGAAGATTGCTCTCATCCATCCCTCGCAGAAGGCTCATGAAGCAGCCCCCTACCCCCTCCAGGGACAGGCACATTGAGTGACTGATACCATTCTTCTTAGTATGAATACACGTCTAATCCATCCCAGGTCCTTCTTAAGCTCTTGGCCCCAATTATGTTCCGTGACCAGCAAGTGACGCAAATTAATTATCTGCTAGCAAAAGAGGGGTTTTCTTTTATCTGCCTGAAAGTCATCACCTTCTCATTTCATGGCCTGGCCTTGCACATTCTGGGAAAGGACAAAGAAAATGGCTGCCAGCTGGAGGGAAGGGGGGTAGATAAAGAGAAAGAGGAGGAGGGAAGTAAAAAGGGGAGAGAGAAAGTGGGAAGGCAGTGACCTTCTAGGGCAGGTTGCTCTTCCAAGGTGGCTTACTCTTCCCTTGCCCTGAGAGGAAGCAAGGTGCAGTTAAGCTGGAGGTCAGGAGGAATAAGTTCTTATCATCTAGGTGGCACAGTGGGCAGAGTGCTGAAGTTTTGTTGTCCGTCCCTTCAGCCATATCTAACTGTCCATGACCCCATTTGGGGTTTTCTTGGCAAAGATACTGCAGTCATTTGCCATTTCCTTCTCCAGTTCATTTTACAGATGAGGAAACTGAGGCAAACTGGGTGAAGTGAGTTGCCCAGCTAGTAAGTATTTAATAAGAAAGGGTCCATGCCCTATCCCCTGTGTCTGCTGCTGCTCATAGAGTGTTGAACTAGGGGTCAGGAAACCTGAGATCAGATCTTGGCTCAGGTTTGAGAATCTGGGCAAAACACTTTACCTCGGCCTCAGTTTCCTAATTTGCAGAATGATACTATCATAGTTCATACCCCATAGGTATAAAGTGTATTTGCAGATCTTAAACTGCTACATAAATACTACTTATTATTACTATTATCATCATCATCATTGTCGCTATCATCATTATCATTGCGAAGAGTATGTGAAGTGGCTGATGGCACAGCGGATAGTCAGGGAATCAGGAATCCAGTTCAAATCCAGTTCAAAAGCTAACTACCTTTGTAACTCTCCACGAGGTACCTGATCTCTGCCTCATCTGTAAAATTAACCAAAGAAGGACATGGCAAACCACTTTGATATCTTTGCCAAGAAAATCCCAAGTAGTTTCATGAAGAGTAAGACACATCTGAAAATAACTAACAACAATTTGCTAAGTAATTTATAAACCTGGGACTTAATAATGATAATAATAATAAAAATAGGAATAATTATAACACCTACTTGGCAGGATTATTGTGAGGATCAAATGAGATATTTGTGAAAAGCACATAACACAATGCCTGACACCTACGTACTGCATAAATACTTATTCCTTCCGCTTCCTCTTTATTAATCCTGATTCTGCCACTGCCTAGGATAGAACATGTCACTTTAGACTTAGATAATTTCCAAGGTCCCAACAGTCTATGGATTTGCCCACTGGGACCATTTTGTCTGGGTGTCCTTGAGAATGAAGTCCTCAATCAGTGCCTTAAAGGACTGAGTCCAGCCCTCTCACTTTGCCGTGCCGAGCACTTCCTCTGCTGGTCCTGGCTTGATTATCTGATTGTAGTTTATCCAGGAGTATCATAGTTTTGCTTTCAAACTAGTTTCTCTGTCTTGCTTCTGGACCACCTCTACAGGCCCTCAGATGGTATATGTTCAGGTCATGCTTATTAATTTTAATATCAGCCCAAGTCAAATGGAATTAGGAAGCTAAATCTTCTGGAAAAAAGTAACGTTTGATTTTAAAACCAAATAAGACATAAACATATATATATATAGAGAGAGATAAGTGTATATACATATCTGTCCACATATATGTAGATAGATAGATAGATAGATAGATAGATATTCATACATCATAGAATCATAAGCTCATAGGACAAAAAGCTGAAGAAACTTTGAAAATCCTTTAGTTCAACTGTTTCATTTTACAAATGTAGAAACTGAGTCTCAGAAAGTTCCAGCCCATATTCAACTCATCCATCATTATCTTCCTAAAACAGAGATATCTGCTGGGGATGCTAATAGAAAAGGAAGATAGTCTCTGCTCTCCAGGAAGGTTTAATCTGCAAGTCAGATGGAAAAGTCCCATGATCCTCAAGGTACAGTGGCAAAGCAGATATTAGTGTCTCTTTTTTAATATCTATGCTAAAGGCAGGAATAAAGAGTAGTGAAATAGCTGAGACCAGGACCCAAGCATATTGTTTTGCTGTGGGAGAAAGAATTTGACTCTAGGAGACAGGAACTCAATAGCTATGTTATTTTGGGGAAGTAAATTAACCCGAGTCTTAGTCTTAGAAACCTGACTAGGGAGATCCAGGCAGTTGACCTTCCTTTATGGAGAAATGGTCAGATCCAGCTGTTTCTCTCTGTCTAAAGCCTGGGGACGTGTGCCATGATGACCCTTGGGACAAACTGGAATGATAATTTATATTGACATATAGTGCCTTTCCCATCACTTGACCCATCATGAAATAGAGAAAATAGATAATATTACCCCAAATTTACAGATGAGAAAACTGAGTTTTACAGAGGATTATAGTATTATATATTTATACTTGTGTGTATATATATATACTTGCATATATATATACACACACAAAAAAAAAACTATATGTTTTGTGCCCAACACTTTTAGCACAAAAAGGCTGAAGAGATTATTCTAGATCACATAGGTATTATCAGAGTCAATATTAAAATTTGGATCTTTTGATTCAAAAATCTACTGCCTTTCCCACTGTAACAAAACACAACTACTTTTTCATTCCATTTACTGCCTCTTGCCTCTTACTCTTTTTTTTTTTTTTAAATTTTATTTTATTTAATAATAACTTTGTATTGACAGAATCCATGCCAGGATAATTTTTACACGACATTATCCCTTGCAATCACTTATGTTTCGTTTTTTCCCCTCCCTCCCTCCTCCCCCCTCCCCAGGATGGCAAGCAGTCCTATATATGTTAAATATGTTGCAGTATATCCTAGATACAATACATATTTGCAGAACCGAACAGTTCTCTTGTTGCACAGGGAGAATTGGATTCAGAAGGTAAAAATAACTCGGGAAGAAAATCAAAAATGCAAATAGTTCACATTCATTTCCCAGTATTCCTTCTTTGGGTGTAGCTGTTTCTGTCCATCATTTCTCCAATGAAACTCAGTTAAGTCTCTTTGTCAGAGAAATCCACTTCCATCAGAATACATCCTCATACAATATCGTTGTCGAAGTGTATAATGATCTCCTGGTTCTGCTCATCTCACTTAGCATCAGTCCATGTAGGTCTCTCCAAGCCTCTCTGTATTCATCCTGCTGGTCATTCCTTACAGAGCAATAATATTCCATAACATTCATATACCACAATTTACCCAGCCATTCTCCAATTGATGGGCATCCATTCATTTTCCAGTTTCTAGCCACTACAAACAGGGCTGCTACAAACATTTTGGCACATACAGGTCCCTTTCCCTTTTTTAGTATCTCTTTGGGGTATAAGCCCAATAGAAACACTGCTGGATCAAAGGGTATGCACAGTTTGATAACTTTTTGGGCAAAATTCCAGATCACTCTCCAGAATGGCTGGATTCGTTCACAACTCCACCAACAATGCATCAGTGTCCCCGTTTTCCCGCATCCCCTCCAACATTCATCATTATTTTTTCCTGTCATCTTAGCCAATCTGACAGGTGTGTAGTGGTATCTCAGAGTTGTCTTAATTTGCATTTCTCTGATCAATAGTGATTTGGAACACTCTTTCATGTGAGTGGTAATAGTTTCAATTTCTTCATCTGAAAATTGTCTGTTCATATCCTTTGACCATTTATCAATTGGAGAATTCTTGCCTCTTACTCTTAACCTCTTCTCACTTTCTTCCCCTTTCCTAAAGATCCTCATGGTTAGACTGATACTGGTACTTTTGATCATCAGGTATAAGAGTTCTCTCAGGACCCCTCCCACGATGGCAGACTTCTCAGGGTATTAGAAAAGAAAAACTGCAATAGATGCAGTTGTGTGAAGCCCTAGAAGTATAGAATGGGGTGCTAGTCAGAGCCACCTCAGAATGCCCATTAACAAACAGTGATTTCCTGGACCCCAAAACTGAACTCCTGGTGGCTAGACAGAGACCTCAGTGAGGGGAGGACCCTTTGATGGAAGAGACTGTCATGGAACAAGCTACTCTTTAACATAACATGGCAAGGTATAAGAAGCATATGACTTGGAGCCAATTAAGAACTGGGTACAAGTCTCCCCCTACTCTTAGCTATCTGTAAGAGCTTAGCCTTCCTTCCCCTCTCACTTCAGTTTCATCTTTTATAAAATAAGGTTGAGTAATATAGGATGAATGGCAAAGCATAGCATGTTCCTGCAAGAATAGTGTCAGGGATGTTAAATCTCAGAAAGGACTGAGGCTAGCAGGTAAAACTAAGGAACTAAAGATATTCCCCAAATACAGTAACTTTTTTAAAAAGCTATTTTAAGAAAGAGAGGAGGAGTAAAAAAGGTGTAGGGCCATTGCTCTGAGAGGAGAGAATGATGATAATAGAGAACATATAATAGAGAGAAGACATAACTGCCCGTCTGTTATTTTGCTTTTGTTTTCTCTGCCAGGAGTAAGGTCTTTGAACTGGAAAGGACAGAATAAAAATGGCTAATAAGAAGTTGATACTGAAGATAAAGGGGAAGATAATAAGAGAGCATTTAGTTGTCCTTGATAAGTTCAAGTCACCAGGTCTAGAGGAACTATGTCCTTGGGTACTGAGAGTCTTGGCAGAAGTGATTGCAGAGCCATTGTCAATAATGTTTGAAAGATCATAGAGAATATGAGAAATAAAACAACTAGAGAAGGTCAAATGTTATCATGATTTTTTTAAAAAAAGAAGAAAATGAAATATGCAAACCATAGGTCAATGCAAGTAAGACACAAACACAGACCCTGTAACTGCTACCTACAGTATTATATGATGTATTTAGCAAAATGTTAGAAGAAGGCTAAGGGGGAAATGTGTAACTGACAAAGGAATTCAAGAGGGGCTTTCTGTAGGAGGCAGCATTTGAAGTGGACTTCAAAAGTGAGCAGAAATTGGAGCAGCTAGGTAGAGTATGCTTTGAGCTCTGGGCTTGGAATCAGAAAGATTCATCTTCCTTCATGAGTTCAAATCTGGCCTCAGACAATTCCTAGCTAAGTGACTGTCGGCATGTCATTTAATTCCTGTTTGCCTCAATTTCCCTATTTGTAAAATGAACTGAAGAAGGAAGTGTCAAACCACAATAGTATGTTTGCCAAGAAAATTCCAAATGTGGTTGCAAAGAATCAAACAGTTAAAACAACTAAACAAATATTTACTATGCTTCCTAAGCTCTGGGTCTACAAAAATAGGCCTAAAAACCAGTCTTTTATTTCAAAAAGCTCACATTCTGATGATAAAAAAACATGCAAATGTACTACACATATATATGAATATATGTGTTTGTCTATACATACATACATAGCTATATCTCTCATATATATATTTATATATCAACACACACACATACACAGAGTTATTCCTTCCATAGCATGATTCTCCCCATTGTAGTTACAATATATTGCTAGTAGGAATAAGAAATTAAATGAGAATTTTGTGGAAGTCACAAACAACACAGAAAAAGTTTAGAAACTTAGAAATTCAGAAAACATATGTATCTTTTAATACCATAATAATTCTAATTTCTTTTTTGCTACAAAGGGAAGGCCAAAAAATTTTACACATATTTTCTAAATTGTGAAGGAGGTTGCTATACTCTTAATCCCTGTGATGTGGAATGGATAATTATATATAATAATGTATTCTAGACAGAGAAAATAAGATTTATGGGGGTTTGGGGAAGGGTACACAGCCAGATATCATAATGGACAGAATACTAGCTTTGGATTGAGGAGGATCTGAGTTCAAATATGGACTCAGACAATTGCTAGCTATGTTACCCTAAATAAGACACGTAATGCTGATTGCCTCTAAAACAAAAAATGAGCAGAAATTTAACTGTGAAAGAGGGGGAGGATGATATTCTAATTTTAGAAAACAGCATGACCACAAAGCATGGAGTCAGAAGAACACCATTAGTGTGAACTATTAAGGACTACTCTTAGAATAACCCTCTTGCAAAAGATAGTTGTCTTTGGGTTGATGTCAGCTTAGAAGAGGTCTTTAATGAGTGTCCCTGATATTTGAACTTGACCCTGTCCTGGTAAATAATTTTAGTAATGACTCATACAAAAGAATATTTGATGTTTATCAAATGTGCAGGTAGTATTTCATTCCCACAGCAGAACTGACAGTGGCAGATTGAATCTCCATATTCAAGGTATGCTGTGGGTCAATACTTCTAAACCTAAACAGTAGTTCTAAGTCACATATTATGGGAAGGACACTAGTAACTTGATAGGTACCCATGGGAGGACAAATAGATTGGTGAAGGGCTCCAAACCCATGCCGAATGAGGTTCAATTGAAGTAACAGGGATGTTTAGCCTAGAAAACAAAAGGAGGGGGAAGTGACAGCTGTCTTTAAGTATTTGAAAGGTAGTAATGTGGGAAAAGGAATCATTTTGTTCTGTTTGGCCCTAGAGAAATGAATCAAGAGTGATGGATAGAAGTTTCAAAGAGGCAAGTGTGGGCCTGAGGTAAGGAAAAACTTTCTTCTTTTTTAGATTTGCTTTTATTGATATATTTTGTTTTTACATCATTTTCATTTCCAAATATATCCCCCTCTTCTTCCCTCCCTTCTCCTCCCCAGAGAACCATCCTTTCTAACAAAGAAGAAAACAGAAAGAAAAAAAAATCAATTCAGCTAAACCAAATGATTAACACATTTACCAAGTCTAATAGTATATGTGGTATTCCACACAAAGAGCCCATCACTTCTGCAAAGAAGTAAGATGAGTACATTTTCTCAACTTTTCTCTGGAGCCAAACTTGGTCATTAAAATTACATAGAATTTTATGTTTTGGTTTTATGATCTTCCCTTCTACATTGTTATCATCACAGACATCGTTTTTCCCGTTCTATTTACTTGATTCTGCATCAGTTCAAATATATCTTTCTTTGTGTGTTTCAGTTCTTCATAGTCACTGATTCTTACTAAATAATAATAGGGAAAACTTTCCCAATAACGAGAATTATCCAAAGGCAGAATGAACTCTCTCAGGAAGGACTGGACTCCTTTTTACCAGGTATGTTCCAGCTAGGCTGTGTGACAAATTGTGATGACAATTGTCCGTTACCAATGAGATTCATATTTAGATATAATTACACTATATGTCCTGAGGTTTCTTCCAACTCTAAATCCTATAAGCTTAAGACCTTATTTACTTATTCAGTGAGATTCTAAGGAAGAATCTAATATTGTTTGCATGGCTTTGTGGAAAACATGATACTGCTAAATTTGAACTGTAGAGAGGAACTTTGAGAATGCCCCAGTTCTGACCACCCAGTCTGACACTAATCAGGAGACTTGAGTTCAAATCTTGGCTTTGATGGTTACGATCTGTGTGAACTTGTCATTTAAGCTCCACATGTTTCATTTTTATGTCTGTACAAGGGGAGGATTAGAGAGGCTGTTTCTAATTAAAACATTCTTTATGCTTCTCAACCCATATGTGGATTCTCCAGTATACAGAGATACAGAGTAGATCAAAATCTCTTAACAGAGTATGAAATTGAGCTGCTCCCTTGACTGCTAGGGGTCTTTCTTTCTTAAAAGAAACCATGGAAGGCAGGAAAAATCGAAGTAGAAGTAAGATGGACTCCATCAAAACCTACTTGGCCACTGATTCCATTGGGGGAATTCTGACGATTATTCCACATCTGAATGGGATGGAATGGAAGAGAGAGACTCTGAGTGAAATTTCCTGGGGTATATAAGAAAGAAAGAGTGATTCTTGAACCATAGACTTAAGATACCATAAGATAGAAAATGTAGAACAAGAAAAGACTTTAATAATATTTGGAAAGTATAGTAGAAAAAGCTTTTGAAGTCTAACTGCCTAGTTTTGAATCTTAGCTTTGACATTTCCTAGTTGTTAACATGTTCCTAGTGGACCCTAAACAAGTCCCTCTTCTTCTTTTAACCACCATGTCCACATTTGCAAAAAGAGGACAATAATTTTCAACCTATTTCCATGATGGGGTTGTTGTAAGGAAAGAGCTTCATGAACTATAGATCCCATAGAAATGATATATTTCCAGGATAGTTATAAGATCTAATTTGGACTCATCCCATAAAGTGGTCTTGAAACTGATCTAGTCTCCTCCAGCCTTCCCAATTCCTCTACTTTTGGGGATGAGTACCTCACCACCTCCAATTCATTAAATTATTTTCCTCAAGTAGAGAGTCATTTCCTTAACAGCTTTCCAGATTAATATTAAATTTCTATGTGGCTTACCTTGAACAAACTTTTTTTTAAACCAAATCACTTTACTTTGCCCAAGCTCAAAGTACAGACTCAGTCTCACTCTGATGGGCACCAGAATTTTGACTTGATTTATTTCCGCTGGTTCATCTGTCCTTAGGCAGACTGATGTCCACCTTTCCCACCTCCACTTCCAACATTAATTAATAATTATTATAATTAATTATATATTATAATTAATTATTGATGCCAAACTTAGTGATGACACTAGTGTAGCTCAGAGCTCCCAAACTGGGATTACAATGATTGACCAACCAATATTTTAAAACATATACCATAATGTATGGTACAATACCTTATGGTAAGGGTTCTAGCCATCCTAATCATTTCAGCCACTTCTTATGGGTATATATAATGGATTCTGTGTTCTGAGTCATATATATTTTATATTTTTCTTCTACTTTACATTTTGAAAGTGAAAAATGAGGGTTGGAGATAATGATATAACATTGGAAGACAATACAAGAAAAAATACTGGATTTGGAATTAGAGAACCAGAATCTAAATCCAGGCTTTATTAATTACTTACGTACAAATAACTTACCCTCCCTAAACATGCAGTACCTAAATAAGCAAAATGAGGCCCCTGTTTTAGAAGACCCCTAAATTTCTATCCATTTATATATCTATTATCTTATTTTTCTCCAGCCTTCCAAGTATCACAAGGACCTGGACAAAGAGGTCAAGAGAACAGTCAGTAAGGTATGATTTTCATGGACACCAAGAAAACTGGACATCTGGCATTCGGGCTCAATTTGCCTACTTACATGTTACTCCTCCTCATGTAAGCCATTCACTGACCCAGTCTCCTGACAATTGCCTTAAAATAGAATGTGTCAAAGTTGTTTATGCTAATCATCCAAAGCTTAGATCACAAGATTGTAGAGATGGATGGAAACTTAACTGATATAAATTTACATATTGCTTGCAAAATTTGTGGAGTATTTGAAGTTCACATGCATCCAAACTTCACAAGTTTAATATTCATTTATTAAATGCCTACTATGCATTAGGTACTGGGAAGACACAATAAATGAAACACTTTCTACTCACAAAATCTTATAAGAGGGAGACAAAAATATGTATGTATATTCTCATTGTTGAGGCATGTCAATCCTGTCTGACTCCTCATGACCCCATTTGGTGTTTTCTTAGCAAAGATACTGGAATGGTTTGCCGTTCCCTTTCTCAGATCATTTGAAAGATAAGGAAACTGAGGCAAACAGGTTAAGTAATTTTCCTAGAGTCACAGAGCTGCGAAATGTCTGAAATTGGATTTGAATTCAGGTCCTTGTATTCTATACACTGTGTCATCTAGCTGCCATGCATTTGTGTATATATATGTGTATGTATATATACATATATATACATATATATATATGTGTGTGTGTGTGTGTGTGTTTAAGAGCCATTTGAGTAAATTAATCATCCTATCCCACTCAGTTTAAAATGTGTTAATAAAATTAAATAAGTACCAAGGTACTAAACCAAGATACATATCTCAACTGTTCACTAATTAGGAGCAAAGCCTGGATACCTCCCTAAGCATGAAAGGAAATCTGCTCTGTTTGGCTGAGGGATTTGATTATCACCTCTAGGACCTATAAAAAACTAGGAACTATTTGAGAAGCTAAGATATTTGAATGTCTGGAATGAAGAAAAGAGAGTTGCCTCTGAGGAGGCTCTTTCAAAGAGAGGGAAGCACTTTAGCCTTGACATGTCAGGAAGATTTTGAATTTCTTATTATGCCATCAGTATCCTAGTGCTATCCTCAGAACATCAATGGCTAGCAGCAGTGCCAGTATACAGATCCAAGGACAAACTGGACAGTTGAGGAAAATAAATTCAAAGCCCTTCAAAGAGCATAACAAAAAAGCTATACCACACCTAAAGGAACCTCTTAAGGATTCTAGCAAAAGGACTTTCAGGAGCTGTGAATTATCCCTTGTAACTGGGCTCTCTAAGCTTTCCCTTGAGCTTTGTATAAACTTATGGGAGAGTATGGGAGAGTTTTCCTGACTTCAGGACCAACTCTATACTCTGTGCCATCTAGCTCTCCATGCCTTAGTAAATACTCTTTTACAAAAACCAAATCATTAGTGGATATCAGCTGATAATCATAGTAGGAGTTGGGGGTCTATGAACTATATAATATTATTACTCTCTTTTCACCAGCCTCTCTAAAGCTAATTTTATAGCCTTCAGAGAATTGAGAAACCTTGCTCTGAGGACAAATTTCATCTTTGTAAATGTATGAAGATTGGGAAACCAGAACATGTACTTTATAGTCATAAACTGAATAAATATAATTAATATATTATAAATATAAATGTTTTCTCTTATCCATAAAGATATCCATCTTATCTACTTCTTCAACTGATGCTCATATGGCATGATCTCAAAGTCATTCATCTTCTTGTTCAACTTTTCCTGAATGTGTTCTAGCTTATCAATGTTCCTTCTAAAATGAAGACATCATACTCTGGATTTGGGATTAACCAGGGCAAACTATAGAAAGACCATCATCTCTCTTATCCAGGAAATTGTATTTCTCTTGGAACAAGTTCAGTTGTTATTAGCTTCTTTGGCTTCCATATCACACAGCTAACTTGTATGAAGCTTGCGGTCCTCCAGTGTTTGTTTGTTTTACAGTAATTGCTTTCTTGCCACCAACCTACACTTATATAGTTGATTTTTTAAAAACCAAAGTATAATGCATTACATTGATTCTTACTGGTTTGGTTTTGTTTTAATCCCCCATTCTGGCTTATCAGGGTCTTTGAGGGATCTAGATTTTGTCATTCAACATATTAGCTATTACTACTATGTTGGGATCATATATGATAAATATATTATCTATGTTTTAGTTTAAATCATCAATAAAAGTTATTTTTTAAAAAGAGAGACCTGGGACATTCCATTAGAGACCTCTCTCCAGGCTGAGATGGATATTGATTGGCACTCATTGAGTCAATCTGGTCATCAAGCCCACATTACAGAATGTCATGAAGTCCATATCTCTCCCCACATCTTAATAAGTTGATAATGAGACTTTTTGTTACATGACTTACTGAAATTCAGCTCTATACTATATCCATGATGTTCCCTTGACCTACTGCCCTAGTAGCGACCTAGTATTCCTGTCTAAAAAGGAAACTAGATTAGCCTGGAATGTTTCTTTCTCAAGGAATCCATACTGGATCCCCAAAATTCACACCATCACTACTAACACCCCCATACACACACATACATGCACTTTTGTTACATGTTCACAAACTGTTCCTTTAACTTCATTTTATTCTATAGTTTTACCCAAACATCACCAGACTATAGTTTGATTTTTCCACCCTTTTTTTGCTGGTTTGAAATTAGAGTCAACATTTGTTCACCTCCTGTCCCATAGCTCCATTTGCCACAACTCAATGATAACTGGCAGCTATAATATCTCACCTGAATTCTTTCAGTTTCCTGGGATGTGGTGCATTCAGGCCAGGTGAATTTAACTTATCCAGGGCAGCTTTTCATTTCTTCTTTTTCTTCTTTTATTTTTTATCTTCTTCTGACTTATCTTGGGTTTCAATTTTCTATTAGCCATTTTTGGATCTATTCTTCCTGGTCTGGATATTATTCTCCCCAGAAAAGAAATCCAGGAGTTGATTAGTTACGCCTTCTCTCTATTGTCCATTATCACCTTCCCATCCACACCAAGCAGGGGTCCTATCCCTTCCTTGATCTTCACTTCCCCCTAACATGGATTTGAAAAAAAAAAAAGCTCTTTGTATTCTCTGTAGCATTTATCAAGAGGCTCAGCTCATACTAAGCTTTAGTCTTCCTGACACTATTCTTGCAGGATCTTGCTGCTCTTTTGTATTTGTCCTCACTTGCCTGCCCTCACTTCCATCCCTGTACATGTCCTGTAACAACCTGAGTTCTGCGTGAGCATCCAGTTCAGCTACCTCGTTGGAATCAATTGTGATTACATTACCAGAATTTTGTTATTGACAGCCTCCATTCTTCTTGGGCAGGCTCTTCTCTGAAGACTTCAGAAATTAGGATCCTACCTATCCTAACTCTAAACTCTAATGTCCACTCTCTTCAAATTCAGGAGTACACATCTGACCATTTACAATTTTCCCCAACTTATCAATCACTATGTTTGTGTGCCTACTACTTCCCAAATCCTTAGAGGTCAGAATCAGACTCAGGAGCATGGTCACTCTCACTGCCTTCTCTATTTTCATAAAGATGAAATTATCAGCAAGGCAAATCAAATTTTTTTCATCTGTTCTGGTCAATCACAGAGAGTAAGTGAATGAAAGGGAGAGGAAGAGTGAGAGCGAGAGCGAGAGCGAGAGCGAGAGCGAGCGAGAGAGAGAGAGAGAGAGAGAGAGAGAGAGAGAGAGAAGGGAGGGAAAGAGAAAAAGGGAAGGAGTGAAGATGTGCGGGAGGAAGGGAAAGAGAGAGATCCAACAGATATTTTGATAGCTGAAGTCTTTTGACCTTCAATCCAGTCCAACAACTATCTATTATTCTATATTTATTATTTTTTTTAAAAAATCAGAAGGTAATGGATAGAGCACTAAATATGAAGTCAGAGAATCTTGGGTTCAAATCCTGCCTAGATTTTTAGTAGCTGTGTGATCCTGAACAAAACTCTGGACCTTAGTTTTTTCATATGTAAAATGAAGGGGATTGGACTCAGTAACTTCTAAGTTTCCCTACTAAATCTATGATATAATAACAACAACAATACATGTAAGACATTGAGTTAGAAAGATAAAATGAAAACTTCAAGTAACTTACAAGGAATTTTTGTTCCGTGGGAATGAGATACTCCAAGCTAATCCACTGAGGTGGTTCAGTGGTCCATTTGTATGTTGTATTACATTATGTTTTTGATAGATAAATCTATTATTTTCACACCAACATTCATCCAGTGTAGTAAGCAGCGCACCCTACTTATTTGACACTTTACTTGCTTCCCTCTCCTACCATATTCCCTCACCTTGCTGTGAAGTTAATACCCACAAGTGTTTTGACAGCCAAACATTAAGGCCTTGCCCTCTAGCTCTTACCTTCTAGTACATTAAATTCAGTTCTGAATGCAATATTTTATGAAGAATAATGGATAAGTTAAAGAATATCCAGAATATGACAAAAAGTATGTGAAGAGCCTTGCATTCATGCCATGTGACCAATAGCTAAAGGCAAAGCAGGCAAGAAGCATTTATTAGGCAGTTAGTATGCTCCAGTCTCTGTAGGGAAGTTCTAGGGAAGACAAGGAATCCACAGGGAGACATAGTGTCAATACAGTCAGGAGGGCCCAGGATAGCTATCCCCAAAATGGATGCCCTATTTCAAAAGCATCAAACATAGCTGCAGACCATATGCAACATTCCTCAATATGGCCCAAGTAGTTTAGCAAAATAAATAGAAATACAATGAAATATCGACAATGTTATTCTTATGTGTGGTTTAGTGGATCATTCTATTTAAACGTTATACCACTGCCCTAGAAGAAACAGGTTTGTTTAGCCTGTGAGGATGAAGACACTGGAGTTAGTTAAGTGGGTTGAGACAAATGACTATAATCTTTCTTAGGAGACACCTCTATGGCTTTCATCAGACATTCATTGTCATGTTTCTCCAGGTGATCCAGCATCTATGTATACATATGTGTATATATAATATGTATATGTATATATGTACATATATTATATGCATATATAGTATAGAGTATGTTTATATGTATATATTTGTGTATACCTGTATATATGTATGTATAAATCTATATTCTATAGTATTTTAGTATACCCGTAGTTCTATAACATAAAACTATTTCTTAGAATGTCTAGTGCTCAATATGAGCTAAGTTGACCAACTCTGTAGCTTGGAAATGGTGTGACTTTTATACAATAGCTAAATGGGAAGTGTTGGTCAATAGGATTTATGATTATGGTCCATGGAAATCACCAAAAGGTAAGGTTTGGAGGGCAGGATCCATGATAGCTGGTTGTTAGAAGTCTTGTATGAATGAATGGCCAAATCAATATAGGTTGAAGAGTAGGGAATATAATGGAACAGGACAATAGAGAAAATCAGGTAAGTTGGGCTGCTTACTAGAATGGGTGAATATTGACATAGTCCATAAATCATAGATTTATTCATCAACAAAAATTTATTATTATATTCCAGGCACACAGTGCTAAGTATTGGGGATAAAAAGAAAAAAGACTTTTCTCTTCCCTGAAGAAAGTTATATCCCAGTAAGGGACACAACCTGTATAAATTATTACATGATGCAAATACAAAGTATATAGAAGATAACTTAAGAGGGAATGGCACTAGCAACTGGAGTTAGGGATAGAATGAACCAGAAAAATCTAGAAGTGGCAGTTCTTTAGCTAAGTCTTAAAGGAAACCAGGGTTTCCAAGGGGTTAAGAGGGAGAATATTCCTAGCATGGGAAGCAATCAATGCAAAGGCACAAAGATGAGAAATATATTTTTGAATGTGATGAATAGATATTAAGTCAATATGGCTAAACAGTAGAGTGAATAAAGAAGAGTAGAATTTTGGAAAACTAGAATAGCATGAAGAAGCCACATAGGAAGGAGTTTTAATAGAGAGACACAAGACCTTGTTGATTAGGAGCCTGACATGATCATGCTACATTCTAGGAAAATTACTTTGACAGCTGTGTGAAAGATAGATTGGGGTAAGATGAGGCAGGGAACAAAATTACAAGATTTTTGCAATAGTCCAACTGAGAGCTGATGAGATCCAAAATTAGATTGGCGGCTTTGTGAATGGAGAGGAGGGGAGTATAGAGAATTGACCAGATCTGGCAGTTGTTTGGAGAAATTGGGTTAGTGAGAGAGATGAGGTAAACAGTAAATGGAGAATCTGTACCTGAGCAACTGAAAGAATAAAGATCCTATTGACAGTAATAGGGAAGTTCAGAAGAGGAATGATTTTGAGGAAAAATTAATGAGCTAAGTTTTGGACATATTGACCTTCAGATGCCTATGGGACATCAAGTTGACAATACTCAACAGGATATTTATGGTATGAGATTCAACTTCTAGAGAGACACAAAGGCTGAATAAAATAGATCTAAAATTATCTGCACAGTAATGATAATTGAATATATGGGAGCCAATGAGATTACCAAGTGAGAAAAGTTAGAGAGAAAAAAAGGGGGGCCCAGCACAAAACCCTGGGAGACACCCACAGGGATGTTACATGGATGAAGATCCAGCAAAAGCGATGGAGAAGTATCAGAGAGATAAGAAGGAAACCAAGAGAATGGAAAACACAGGGAGGAGAGTGTATCCAGGAAGAGAAGGTGGTCATTATTGTGTTACATACTGCAGAGAAATCATGGAGGATGAAGATAGAAGATGATGGATAGAAAGATAACTAATGCATAAGAAAGAAATTTAGTTTGGAGGTGAAATGACTTGCCCATTATTAAACAAATGGCAGGTAACAGAGGCTTATGTGCCCTTCGTTCTTGCCTTCTCTCCACTTCACTGTGCTTCCCAAAAGGAAGATAGTTTAGAGAAAGAAAGAAGAAAGGGAGATCTAGGAACACAAAGAAAATTGAGGCTTTAGCACTGAATCAATAGCAAACAATGCTCTGGAGGGTTTTAGCAACCCAGAAACAGTGAGTACAGAGATTTAGAAGCACCAAAGTCCGGTCAATGAATTTTAGTGAGGGAGTGTGCATTCAGGAGAGAGGTGGAGCCTGGACACAAAGCCAAGGTATACAATCCAGAGGAATTGGGTTTGGGTCTATCAGTTCTGAATGGTTAGGAAAAGGGAATTTGTTGCTGGGGTTTGGCTTTAGGAAGCCCTTTCTTTTAACATTGGACAGCCAAGTATTGGTCACACCCCCTTTTGTTCCTTTGTCCTAAAGAGAACCCTGACTTTAGGGAAGTCAAACCATGATCTGCCAAGTGCATTGGAGCAAGTGCAAGGTCACCTGCCTCATTTCCCCTCCAGAGCCATCTGGGTCCGGTGGCAAGATATAGATCAGGATGACTTGGAGATGGCCGTGGATGAAATGGGAGACCCTGACCTTTTAGACTGATCTTCCAAGGAGAAAGGCAAAGAGAGCTAGAGGATAGAGTCCCAGAGCAAAGAAAAAGGGGAATGAACCAAAGGGCTCAGGATTAGATGGAAGGAGGATACAAAGTCAAGGTCAAGGCTTCTGACTTGGCTCAGGAAAAAAAAAAAAAAAAGAGATGATGTCCTTTCGTCTTTCCCCTCAAGTGCTAGAGAGCTATCTTGAGAAGAGAAATTATTAGGAACTATGAGTCAGAATACCTCATTTCTCTTTTTGTTTTCTTTAAAAAAAAAAAAAACATAAGCTGGAAAAATGCCCTCAATTAAATTGCTTTTTATTTGGGAACTGGCAACAGGGCTTTTGAGCGTCAGGCAGGGGGAAGATGAAATGGAAAAGAACTTGTCAGATATCTCCCTATAAGGGCTTGAAAACAAAATCTGGAGGTGAAAGGTTAGGGGGGAGTGATCACTTAGACTGAGAGAACTATCTGGAAGGCACTAATTGGGCAGAGGGAAGGAATCCCTGCAAGGAGGTGAAAAGCAGATAAACAGCTTCAGAACAAGAGGTCATCAGAGAGAAAGGAGCTGATGTTCTCCAAAGAGAGACCATGCTGGGTCTGAAGGGAGATTTCTAAATGAAACTGGGATAGGTCATTGTGGCTGGGTCCCCAGGAACACTGTTCCCCAGGCTCGGGACTCTGAATGACCTCTCTCCCAGGGAGTGAACTCTGGGGAGCAGGAGAGGATTCCTAGACGGAGCAGAGGAGCTGGCAGACTTTGGCCTTTGGAGAGAGCTGAGAAGTGTCCTGGGTGAGGGGTGGGAGGTGAGGCTGGGAAGCAGAAGCTTCTCACTGCCTCTAGGCACGAGAGGAACTTCAATACAATGCCATACTAGGGAGGGGCCATAGCAGACCAAAGCTTATTTCTCTAGATTATTTTTCTCTCTCAGTTTTCAGTCATTAAAGCTGTTTTAATGAGAAAATGGACCATATGGCCTGAAGCACATGCTTTCTCTATTTGCTCCGGGGCCCGGGAGGATGGGAGGCCCAAGGTGAGCAGGCAAAACCAGAGATCTAGAAAGCTTTCTCAGTCCCTCCTGTTCTTCTGTTTTCGTAGTTCAGGGGGTCTGCACTTGGGGTCTACTCATCTCCAAAGGGACTGTGGATTAGAGAGTCCATGAATTTTGTACCAGAAAAAACTACATCTGTTTTTCAATATAATTGATTTCCTTTGTAATCTCACGTATTTTATTTTAACCATTTAAAAATGTGATTCTGAAAAGGAGTGCATGGCAGCATCAAACCACCAAAGGGGTCCATGACATTAAAAAGGTTAGAAACCCCCGCTTTATGTATATACTGCAATAGCTCATGTGTGTAATGCTCTATAACATTTACAAAGCATTTTTCTCATAAAAGCTTTGTGAAATAGGTAGGATAAGTATTATTATCAGTCAGGCAGCTTAGCTTATCCTATATACTTATCCCATATATATATATATATATATTACATAAGACCAGCTATGTGGATCAGGTGATAAATCACTGAAGTTGGAGTCAGGCACAGGTTCAAATACAGGCTCAGGAACTTATAACTATATGTTCTTGGATCCTCTGCCTACATCTATATCTTCATCCATAAAATGGGGATAATAACAACATCTATTTCTTAAGGTTGTTATGAGGATAAAATGAGACAAAATGCTTTGTGAACCTTAATGTGCTATATAAGTACTAGATATAGAATTTTAGAGAGGTTAAATCATTTGTCCACAGTTACTCAAAGTAAGACATGCTAGAACACAGACTTTATACCTAGGTTTTCCTCCTTCCAATTTGAGATTATTTCCATTACACACTGTGCTTTTTTATCATAATCTTCCCATACATAATGTTTCAAGATTCACAAAACATATTTCTTATTAAAATATTAGGAGATAAATAGTATGAATATCATTATTACCATTTTACAGATGGGGAAGCAGAGGCCCAGGAAGGTCAAATGATTTATTCATGATTAAATAGTAAGCTATAGAGCTAAGACTTCAACCAAGGGCCCTGATTCAAAACTTAATGCTTTTATTGTACCAACTCTTGGGTGATTGGAAAGACAGGTGGAAATGCTCTTTCCACAAAGGTGACTTCACAAGGTGAATTATTCAGTCATTTTTTCAGTCTTATTTGACTTTTTGTGATCTCATTTGAGGTTTTCTTGGCAAAGATGCTAGAGTGGCTTGCCATTTCCTACTGCAGCTCATTTTACAGATGAGAACACTAAGGCAAAGCAGTTCAAATCCAGGATTGCATAGCTAGTAAATATCTGGCTCCAAGTGCAGCACTCTAGTCACTAGCTGCTCCATGAAATGAGGAAACAGGGCTTGCTCAGTGATTTCAGTCATGTCTGAGACTTCATGATCCCATTTGAGGTTTTCTTGACAGAGATCCTGCAATGGTTTGTCATTTCTTTCTCCAATCATTTTACAGATGAGGAAACTGAGGTAAAACAAGGTCTTGACTTGCTCGGGATTACACATCTAATAAGTGTCTGAGGCTGGGTGTGAACTCAAGGAGACGATTCTTTCTAACTCTAGAGCAAGCATTCTATCTACTGAGCCTTCTAGATGTTGGGCTCAACTTTGGATCATACATTTGTAATTAAAAGAGACTATAGAGGTTAAGAAGACCAAATATCTCATTTTATAAATAAAGAAACAAAGATATAGACAGATGATATAGATAGGTATGTATATATTATTTTATATTCATATATATCTATGTATATGTATATATGTATGTATATAGAGAGACATTTACACACACATGCATTTACATTAGAGAAGAAATCAAGATGAAAGGATGAATGACTTGTAAACGATAGAGACAAGATTTAACCCAGATCCTCAGACTCCAAAACCAATGCTCTTCCCATTATACAACATGAAAAGGGCAGAAAGAGAATCTGTCTAGAATTTGTTTTCTTTCAGATTGGCCCCCAGTGGCGAGCTGCTGGTCAGGAAATTGAAAATATGGTTCCCCGATCCACTCCAAAAAATGTCCCAGAAGTAACTTAGTCCTTGATTTAAACCATCAGGTAAACTACCTTAGAATATAATTCTGGAGACCAAAAAAAAAAAAAAAAAGTACATGAAGCACGCATGAGTCCACAGTGCCCCACCCCTGGTCAGAACTACCTTGCAGTATCCTTTGCCTTACTCTCAGGAGGAGGCAGCTGATGACAAAGAAAGATCCATCCCTCATAAGCTTCCCCTCTCTGGAAACAAGAAGCAAAACCTTCTGTTTGGGAGTGGTTTCCTTCTCTCTGCAACCTATCCTCTCTTCCTCCCCCACTCCCTCACCCTACACCTCAGATCAACTCCATCAAGAAACGAAGCTTCCCTTTGTGTTACAGCAAAGACATCTCTTGCTGGAGCTCCCCTGGGATCTGCTTCACCAACACACGCAAGGCTTTCATGTTGCCAATGTGTTTAATGTGTGAGGGCCCCTCTCAGTTCAAGGACGGCATTTTAAGTTTGGGAGAAGATGGGAACAAAGTTTTGATTGCAAGGGGGAAAAAAAGGAAAAAGAAAAAGAAACAGATTTTTGACAGACTTGAATGATAAAATATCATGCCTCGACCGGATTAAAGCAGCCAGTCCTAAAGAAAGCATAAAGAAAGAAATTGGTTGGGAGTCTAGATTTGGGTCCCCATCTTGACCCTGTATGACAGAACTTTCCAGACTTATAAAAGGGGAAAAAAAGGCTTAAGTAGTCAGAGGACCAAAGATGTTTGTTGAATGACTTTCCAGCACCCGGCACAATACGTGGGATATAGCAGGCACTTGATTTATGTTTGTTGATGGATTGATTGATGGGGCTAGGTGAGGGCCACAGGAGAGAAAGAAGAGCAAAGTGAGATAAAAAAAGACCAGTATCATTCTCTAGACTGATTTCCTACTGAGAATGTATAGAAGAAGAAGGAAAAGGGTACACTTTAGTGGAGTTTCACTACAAGCCTACATTCTTTAGTAGGTGATCATTCATCAAGGAAGTTTTAGAAAGGATATGTTTTGTGGAAGGACTTGGACTAAATGACCTCCAAGTCTTACCAATTCTGAGATTCTGGGGTTTTCAACTTCAACAATTCATATCTCTTTGATTTGAAATACAGAACTTTCCCTCTATACCATGCATGAGGAGTTAGATTGGAAAGAGTAGTGGAGATGGATAGACAGCTTTCTTTGTTCTTTCCAACTAGATTGTGGGGTATAATAAATTTAGAGCAAAAAAGGAAGTCATCAAGACCAAGACTCCCATTTTATGAATGAGGAAACCGTAAGAGGGTTGCATGACTTGAATAGAAACTCCTCTAGAATCAAATATAAAATACTATGCTATTCAATCTATAAATCATTTATTAAGCACCTACTATGTAAAGCCCTGAGGATAGAAAAATACTCTTCATTATCTGCTTTCCTCCTATTTTTATAGTCTCCTTATACTTTAGTTAGTCTCACATGTTCTATGATACAGTGACTGTGGCCTTCTGTTGAGAGATACTCAATCTCTCAACAATGAACATTTTCACTAGCTGTCCCCATATCTGGAAAGCTCTCCTTCCTCATTACCATCCCCTGACTTTTCTGGCATCCTTCAAGTCCCAAGTAAAATAGTGTTTGCTTCCTGACAACTCCAGGAAAAATACCAGGAGGTCTGTACATCAAGAGTTGAGCAAGTTACAAGGGCTTATGGAAAATTGTGTCAAAATTTGGTTGCCTGTTAAAATTCATCAGTATTGTACATCAATTTCATGAAAGCATGATTGCTTGGGTTCTAGATAATGGATAACACTCTCACATTTTCTTAGTCACCAATGGAATGAAACAAGACTGTGTCCTATGTATTTATACATACATACATACATATATATACATATATATAATTTTCATTTTTCCAAAAACATGCAAAAATAGTTTTCAACATTCACTTTTGTGAAACCTTGTGTTCCAAATTTTTCTCCCTCCTTCTCCCCATCCTCAAACAGCAAGCAATCCAATATAGTTTAAACATGTATAATTCTTCTAAACATATTTCCATATTCGCCCTACTGCACAAGAAAAATCAGATCAAAAGTGGGAAAAATATGAAAAAAAAAACAAGTAAACAAAGAACAACAACAACAATGTTGTTTATACATATTCAGTCTCTATAATTCTCTCTCTGGATGTGGATGGCTCTTTCCATCATAAGTCTTTTTACCACATTGTTGAAAAGAGCAAAATCCATCCCATTTGATCATCATATAATCTTGTAACCAAATTCAATGATCTTTTGGTTCTATTCATTTCACTTAGCATCAGTTCATGTAGGTCTTTCCAGGCTTTTCTGAAATCAGCCTTCTCATCATTTCTTACAGAACAATAATATTCCGTTGAATTCATATACCATAACTTATTCAGCCATTCCCCAACTAATGGACATCCACTCAATAACCAGTTCCTTACCACTCCAAAAAAAGACTGCTACAAAAATTTTTGCACATGTGGATCCTTTCCCATTTTTTATGATCTCTTGGAATACAGACACAGGAGAGACACTGCTAGATCAAAAATCTAATCTTGACTACATTGGCTTTGTTTGTACAAAAACTTTTTAATTTAATATAAACTAAATTATCCATTGTTGTATGCCTGTGAAAATTGGACAGTATACCAGCACCATGCCAGGAAATTGAATCACTTCCATTTTAATTTTCTTAGAAAGATTCTGAAGATCACCTGACAGGATAAGATACCAGACACTAGGTCCTTTCTCAAATTAAACTGCCAAGCATTCCAACTCTATAGCAGAGAGCAAAACTCTGATGGGCTGGCCATATTGTTCAAATGCCAAATGAATGCTTGCTAAAAAGACTATTATATAGAGAATTCACAAAAGCAAGAGCTCCTATGGCAGTCAGAAGAAGTGTTATAAGGACAGTCTCAAGGTTTTTTTTGAAAAAATTTTGAAATTGATTGGATGACATGGGAGACACTGGCAGAGGACAATCCAACATGGCTTGCCCTAATCAGAGAAGGCATTGTGTTCTATGAGCAAAGCAGAAATCAGGGAGCTCAAAGAACCTGAAGATGCACACCTTTAGAGAATCCATCCCAAGTATTCATAGGGACTTCTTGTGCCTAACCTGTGGGAGAGCATTCAGAGTTCATCTTGGTCTGATCAGCCACATTGTAACTCGACTCTAATATAATGGGTATCATTTTGATCCCTTCAAGAAAGAAGGACAGCAACCAGTTCCCTCTGTTGATTGTGCCCAATTTACCCTGTGTTTGTACATAGTTAGTTACATGTTACCAGTGGGCTAACTTCCATGAAAACAGAGAGTGTTTTTGCCTTTCTTTGTATCCCTAGAATTTAGCATACTGACTAGCACATCACAGGTATTTAATAAATGTAATTGTTACAGAAGGAAGGATAAGAGATTCCCTTAAGGCTTATGAACTACAGTCCCATTTAAATGGAACTCTGCAATGAGCATGTGAGTGCACACAAGCGGACACACACATACACACATACACACATACACACACATACACATACACATACTTCTTACAGTGACATAGTGTCTATGTAAATTGGATCTTTAATATCCTCAAGATAAATGGCTTCAGAAAGAACATGGATACAATAGCGTCTGTCTCTGAGTTAACATGATAGGCTCTGCCTCCCAAATTGGCTCAGAAAAATTAGCAGGAAGGAAGGAAGGATCAGATGAAATAATAAACCTGCTTACCTGCTCATTAATTTAATCTCCCCCCTCCCTTCTTTAGCTTCGTGGTTTCGCTAACTATAAAATAACCAGAGAACTTCGAAGTCCTAGATGAAAGGGAAACTAGGTCTGGAAGCTGGAAGATTAAAGGAGAATTTTCAGGATTAGTCTTTGATTTTCTCCTCTCTTTTTTTTTCTAAGTCTTGAAGGTGACTGTGAAGCTTTTCTCCTCTTTCCTTTCTAATACCCATTTCTTCTTCTTGGTTCCTGGAGCTGGCCAGTGCCCAGCCTCCACTGGATCATATATGATAGATTATGAACTGGAAGGAACCTTAGAGGTCATCTCTTCTTCTTTTATGTGACAAATGGAGAAACTGAGGATCAAAGAGTCGAAATAATTTGTTCACAATCACTAGGCAAGAAATTAATAGCAGAGTTGATATTCAAATAGAAGTTTTCTGAATCCAAATGCTGTGGATTTGGATTCTTCCTCCCCTCCCCCCATCATGATTTTTTTCAGCTTACTTGGTTACTTTGAGGGAAGAGAAAGGAAGGGGAGGAGAAAAGAGGGGAAAGGGAGGGGAGAGAAGGGGAAAGGAGGAAAAATGAGGAGAAGAGAAAGAGAGGGGAGGGAGGGAAGGATGAGAAGAAGAGGGAAGGAGAGAGGAGGGAGAGGAGGGAAGAGGAGGGGAGGGGAAGGGGAGAGAAAAAAAGGTGAAAAGAGAAAAAAGGAGGAGAGAAGAGGAGGAGAAGGGAGGGGAAAGGAAGGGAAGGGGGAAAGGGAGGGCAGAGGAGGGCAGAGGAGGGGAGGGAAAAGAGGGAAGAGGAGGAGAAGGATGAGAGGGGAAGGGAAGAGAAGGGGAGAGGAGGGAAGTGAAGAAAAAGGAAAGATTTATTAAGTGCCCTACTGTGCACTAAGCACTGTACAAAGTACTTTACAAATGTCTCACTTAATCCTCGCATCAAACCTAAAGGTAGGTGATTTTATGATCCCTATTTTACAGTTTAGGAAATGAAGGCAGAGAGATTAAGTGATTTGTCCAGACTCATCAACTATTAAGTATCAAGTACAGATTTGAACTCAGGTTCCCCAATTTAAGATCCAGTGCTCTAACCATTATTCCACCTAATTGTCTCTACTAAATAATATGGATTCTGAGGGAGTCTCAGAATTTTCAATGAAAAAAATCACTTTCCTAATTCTGGATTTTTAATTTTTCTATTCATGCCCTTGTAGAGTTGGACAACTGAGTTTTGAATCCTCATTTGTTTGCTGATTGACCTTTAAAAGATAAGACACTTAAACCAAATATCCAGATCTATAAAATGGGGAAAAGCATATTTACCCTATTTACCTGGACTGTTAAGGTTCCAATAGTGTAGAGATTGTTGTATTCTTTGTATGTCTATCTTCTGTACCTAGCACAGTCTTGACCCATAATAGGTGGTTAATTAACATTAACTGATTGATGTAAAGTGGATTTTTAAGAGGTATCAAATACTATCTGCACTGTTGTTGTTGACATTCTTATTACATACTATCCTTCCCCGAGGCAGGGACCCAGACCATTTGCCTGCACAGTCAAAAGTTACCCCTGTTGAAATCAAGCTTTTCAAAGAACTGTGAAGAATCAATTCCTCAAGGCCCTAAAGTGGAATCTGTGCCAGACCTTAGAAGTATGACTTTATGGACTAGGTTGAGCTGGGCACCTGGAGATCAGATTGCTTTCTCCTGTCCAAATCTCACCAGCAGCAGCAGCCTCAGCCTCTGTGATAAAGGCAACTTAGTATCTCCAGGGGAGGAGACAAGTAATTGGTGGAAATCTAATGGAGAGAGAGAGAGAGAGAGAGAGAGAGAGAGAGAGAGAGAGAGAGAGAGAGAGAGAGAGAGAGAGAGAGAGAGAAAGAGAGAGAGAGAGAGAGAGAGAGAGAAGAGAGAGAGAGAGAGAGAAAGAGAGAGAGAGAGAGAGAGAGAGAGAGAGAGAGAGAGAGAGAGAGAGAGAGAGAGAGAGAATATGAGAGAATATGAGCTGAGGTAGGTAGGAGGAAGTGTGCTGTTTCCTGGCTCTTCTGGAAGGGGCTTGGGATAAATCATGTAAAATCAGACAGCTCTGTGCTTGTCCAATTCACGAGGGTCAACAGGACAGCAGAAAAAGAGCTAGTCTGGAGGCAGAACCTCCTAGTTTAAATTCTAGCTCTGCTCTGTATTGCCTATCCAACCTTGATAAAATGAAGGCCAAAAGGAACATGGGGAGTTTACATTGGGAAGGCATAATATTCAGGTGAGGAAATCTAATTGTCACCAGATATGGCACTTGCTCGGACTCTAGCAGCTTGCCAGGCTATGTAACTTCTCCACAGGGAGAAGATGGGAATTCAGTTTCTGGGAGAGTTATGATGACATGATTCAAAACCTTGGAGAGCCCATGGAGCATTTGTGGGTATTCTGTCACTGGTTCCAGTTCATTAACCACGTGCTTGCAAAGAGTCTTTTTCGATTGGCTACACAGCTAGAACTGAGCTTGGGCTGTTTCTGCTTCTTTCAGAGACTGCACTCCCAGTGTCCAATGAACAAACCATGATGTAAGAGGGAACACCTTGAGGTTTTCTCTTCTCTGAGGCCATATGGCAATGGGAAATGGTTGGAACTTGACCTCTTTTTAAATTTTTAAAGAATATTGGAAAATTTAAAGGTCAAATATAAAAGGTAAAGAAAGCTCTCTGGTACGCTAGAAGTCCAAAATTTGGGTTCCAGAGCCAGAATAGCATCAACATCCCAGGAAAATTGTAGTAACCTTTGGGAATGACCTTTGAGTCATTATCGTTGCTCATGGGACTGAATCTATATAGGAATTGAGCTAACCTCTGCATTCCCCTCATCCCAAAGATTGAGAGGAAAGGTTGAAAAATACATTTAAAAATAATAATAGCTTTTAATTTTTCAAAATACATGCAAAGATAGTGTTCCAATTTTTTCTCTCTTCCTCCCCACTTCCCCCCTCCCCTAGGCAGCAAGTAATTCAATATATGTTAAACATGGTCAATTCTTATAAACATATTTCCACATTTATCATGCTGCACAAGAAAAATCTGATCATAAGGAAAAAAGAGAAAGAAATAAAAACAAGCAAACAAATAGCAGCCATAAAGGTGAAATACTATGTTGTAGTCCACATTTAATGAGAGGTACATGTTTAAGCATTTTTCTTATAATAGTTTTGATATAAATACCCATTTGTAAAAAGCTAATTGATGCTAAATGATTAAATAGAACTAAAGCACTTGATCAATGGCTCCTAATAGTTAATAGTGTCTAACATTTATATTATGCTTACTATGTTCAGGTACGATACTAAGTACTTTATAATTATTATCTCATTTGATTCTTATAACCACCATGGAAGTTACATGCTATTATTATTCTTCCCATTTTACAGATGTGAAAACTGAGGAAGACTTTAATGATTTACCCAAGATCACCAGCTAGAAAGTGTTTGAGGCAAGATTTGAACTCATATCTTCATATCTCTAAAATACTAGTTGTTTACAGTTGAAGGTAATACAGAAACTGGTAGGGAGGTTGAGCTAATTGCAAACAAAAAAGAAGCTTCCCCTTTAAATGTAGCCTGCCTGATTCTGGAGAATCAGAGCGTAGTAGTTACATGAGATATTTGGTATAATAATAGGATGAAGACCAATGGAGAGAGATACAGATTTATTTTGTCATTGCAATAACTACAGATTATCTTCACAGAAAAGGATATATATAAATTTGGAAAACACATCACAGGCCTGATTAGTAGTTGAAGTGGTCTTTAATTCCATGGACATCTATCTCTGCCAAAAAAAAAAAAAAAAAAAAGAAGAAGAGCTACTGAATTCTTTTCTTTCCTTAATAATAACTTCATCCTTTAAAATATTTAAAAATATTAATTAATAAAATTAATTTATTATTTATTATATGCTTTTTAATTAAATTAATTTTAAAATTATTAAAAATTTAAAATATAAAGGAAGCAACCATGGGAAATTCTATTCTAGATCTGACTTTTACCACAAGGAGGAAATAACTCATGGGGGTGAAAGTGATAGAAACCTTTCTTGGGCATGACCACTCCCTACTTGAGTTTATAATGAAGAAGGAAAAGAAGTCTTTCTTTTCATCCCTTTTTAAACCTTTTTCTCATCCAGAGTTTCTTGGGCATGACCACTCCCTATTTGAGTTTATAATGAAGAAGGAAAAGAAGTCTTTCTTTTCATCCCTTTTTAAACCTTTTTCTCATCCAGAGTTTAGCAGAGTTGACGTGTGTTCTGGAGGAGGGTGGGGAGTAAGGGGGTGGTGGAAAACCTGTGCATGTGTATAGTCTTCTTCACCCGGGAACCAATAATAGCTAACTTAGGAATGTTGTTATTCAGTCATTTTTCAGTCGTGTTCAACTCTTCATGACCCCGCTTTGGGTCTTCTTGGCAAAGATACTGGAATGGTTTGCCATTTCCTTCTCCAGCTCATTTTATAGATAAAGAAACTGAGGCAAACAAGGTTAAGTGACTTGCCCAGGATCACACAGCTAGTAAGTATCTGAGAACATTTGTGAACTCAGACTTCCTGATTCCAGGCCCAGAGTTCTCTTCTCTGTGCCATCTGTTGTCCCTAATTAAAGGGCAAAAGCACACTAAAGTTATTTGTGCTTTCTCACAGTACACTGGAACTTAGAGAACAGTTTCTGAGAATGAACTTTCTCAGCTCAAAGTATGGCAGTATCTAGAGAAATTATAAAAGTTCCCTCAGAAGCCCAAGATGAAAATAGACATATGTTTGCTCCAGAGAATTTCATGGATAAAGTTCTTGAATCCCAGCCCTTTAAAGGGGAATTTTTATTTCCTGGGTTTCCCGGTCACTCATGATGGGTGTGTCATGAGCCAATGCAAGTTTAGGGATTTTGGCATCAGATCTTTTGGAAGAGAGAAGGGAAGTTCATTATTGCAGTTCTTCCTAGATGGAAAAAACTGCCCATGTTGGACCTGTAGCCATAGGAGCAATGAAGGCTAAAACTGGAAGGTGGAAACAAAAGCTGTGGATCTTGTCCACTCCCCACTCCCTTCCACCTACTAATATAACCATGACTCCTTGATTAGTGTAAGTCAACCAGGAAGGGAGTTCCTACTAACATCCCCAAAGTGCCTTCAGCAGGGAGTCCAAACCACAAACACTATGAATCTTTGAGGGACGGTACAGAACACCATTTGAGAGCTAAGGATTTACTGAAATGCTGCTAGCCCCAAGTTCCCTTCTTCAAGCAACCACAGACCCATATGACTCCAGAATAAAAAACTAAGGCTAATGACTTTGCACAACACTCCCTTACTTAATCCAATTCATTTGTATCATTTTCCTGATGTCTTTAAGAACAAAGGACAAACAAAAAATGATAAGTACATGAATACATTGTGTCTATCTGTGAGTATTTTGCTCTTTTGTGGTTTTGTGGCGTAGAAGAAGGGCTGTCCTCTATACATTATTTTTAAGGAAAGGAAAGTCAGATATAATATAATTTGCATCTGAGATTTTTGGGAGAACAGATTTCAAAAGGTTCAGAAGAAAGATAGGTGGGATCCTGTCAGACTAAAAATAAGAGAAAAATCAGTCCAAGAAGGATGGGAAACTCCCAAGAATAAAATTCTGAATACACAAAGAAAAAATTCTGATAAGAAGGCAGATTGGGAGTTGCCTACAGAAAACAACTCACTACTAAGGTTTTGTAAACATGTCCCTTTCAGAAAGGGGTAGCAGGATGGTACAGTGGATGGAGCACCAGCCCTGGAGTCAAGAAAGAACTGAGTTCAAATTTAGCCTCAGACATTTAATTCTTACTTCTAGTTGTGTAACCCTGGGCAAGCTACTTGAACTCCAAATACTTCAACAATAGCAAAAAAAAAAAAAAAAAAAAAAAAAAAAAGAGGGAAAAGAGTTGCATTTCAAAAAAAAGAAAGTAAGGACAGGTAATGGAATATATAGAAAATATGACCAAGTACAAGTACAGTAGTAGTGTCATGAGTGCTAAAGTACAGAAGATCAAGCTACTAAGGCAAGCTGACTAAGGACTAAAGAAAAAAAAAATTGGAGATTTTTAAAAAGTCATACCGGAGAAAAGAATGGAATTTTTTATTAAAGTTTTTTTTAATTTCAAAACATGCATGCATAAATTTTCAACATTAACCCTTGCAAAATCTTGTGTTCCAATTTCCTTCCCTTCCCCCACTCCCTCCCATAGATAGCAAGTAATCCAATATATGTTAAATATGGCTGAAAGTTATGTTAAATCCAATATATGCATACATATTTATATAAAGATCTTACCACACAATAAAAATCAAATCAAAACAGAAAAAAATGAGAAAAAAGATTCAAGGAACAACAACAAAAAGAATGAAAATGCTATGCTGTAGTCCACACTCAGTTCCCACAATCCTCTCTCCAGGTGTAGATGGCTCTCCTCATCACAAGATCATTAGAACTGGCCTCATTTATCTCATTGTTGAAGAGAACCACATCCATCAGAATTGTTCCTCATATAGTCTTGTTATTACTGTGTACAATGATCTCCTGGTTCTGCTCATTTCACTCAGCATCAGTTCATGTGAGTCTCTCCAGACCTCTCTGAAATCATCCTGCTGGTTGTTTCTTACAGAACAATTATATGGAATTTTTTTTTTTAAAGGAAGAGAACCTGTACTTGGGGATAGATGTGATAGTGATAATTGATAAGAAAGCAGTTCAACTGTTATTTTGTTTTTCTTTTTCCTGCCAAAGAGAATGATCTTTTAACTGGAAAGGGCATAAACAGCTAAAATGGAGCTGATACATATTATAACTAATATATAAAATATAAGTAAGAAAACAGCAAGCAAGCTTTTTGTAGCTCCTAATAAGTTTGAGGGGTAATTAATTGTTGAAGCAGATAGTGGTCTGGTCTTGGAGTAAGAAAGAGTCATCTTCCAGAGCGCAAAACTTGCCTCAAAAACTTGGTGGCTAGGATGACCTTTGGCAAGTCATTTAATCCTGGTTGCCTCAGTTTCCTCACTATAAAATGAACCAGAGAAAGAAATAGCAAACCTCTCTACTATTTTTGCCAAGAAAATCTCAAATGGTGTCATGAAGAGTCGGACACAACTGAAAACAAAATCTGAATGACCAGGACCACATTAAACATACACCTGATTATTGATAAAATTGGCAGATATGATTATTGAGCTACTAACATCTGAGAGATCATGGAGAATTACAAAGATACCATAGGACTAACAGTGTTCTGATTTTCACAAAAAATGAAGAAAATAGAATCTGCAAACTTATAGAAGAGTAAAGCTGACTTAAATTCCTACAAAAATTCTAGAATACATTATTAAAGAGATGGTTAGGAAACATTTTGTAAAGGAAGAGCGAATCCTAAAGAATCAAGAGGACTTTATCAAGTTTAGGTCATTCCAAATTAACTTTTGTTTCTTTTTTTATAGAGTTACAAAACTGGTAGAGGAGGGCAATGCTGTAGATTTAAATATTTTATCAAAGGATTTAAATCAATATCATATGTTGTTCTTGTGGAAAAGATAGAAAAATGTGGGTCAGACAATAGTAAAATGAGATGTAAAATGTATCATCACCCCCTTGACATGGTGGAGAGTGGATGTGCTTTTTTGTATTCTGGTACCACTAGAAGACAAGATAAATCAGAAACAGCAAAACCTTGCCTACATAAAAAAGCTTTCTTGTAGGTGGAGTTGACCACAAAAAATGGGTAAATCACAAGTGTGCATGAAATGGACAGAACATATGGATGCTTTCATTACATGTCAGCACTGTAACATAACAAGAATAAAATGAGATACTACCAGTTGTAGGGAAAGGCTTCCTACTGATTTTTATCAGTTTCAAATCACAGAGCAACATATTGCAGAACAATGTAAGATAATTATAGGAATTAATGTCATCACTAAACAGATTAGAAAAAATGCAAGCTGAAATCAAGGAGGTATTAAAATCTAAAGAAGGAAAAGTTGAACAGCCCAAGGTCAATTGAAAATTTTCATTTAAAATACAAAATCTAGAAATTGTGTTTAGAAAGAAAATGAAGTACCAAAAGAACATCAATGGTTCAGATGGTTTTAAGAAAAAAAAATGGAAAGTGATTCTTTGTTACTAATTGAAAAATACACAGGTTTACTATAAAACTGTAAATTCTGTTTGCTCTAGTAATACTATTAGCATGTCTGCAACCCAGAGAGATTTTCAAAAGGTGGGATGGGGGAGAAGATAAAGACCTATTTTGAAAAAAAAAATTTCATAGCAGCTCATTTTATGGTGGCAAAAAGGTGAAAATTGAAGTGATATTCATGAATAGGGAATAGCTGAACAAATTGTAGTGTAACTGGAAAAATGGAATACTATGTTCTATTAAAAAAAGAATAGGTAAGATTATTTCAGAAAAAACCTGGAAAAAGTTACATGAATTGATGCAACCTGAAGAGAGAAGAACCAAGAGAACACTGTATACACTAACACAACATTGTATAATGATCAACTGTGATGAGTCAGTTATTCACAGCAATACAATGATTCAAGACAATTCCAAAGGACTCATGATGAATAATGCTATTTACTTTCAGAGAAAGAACTGATATGATCTGAATGCAGATTGAAATATTCTCTTTTTCACTTTATTCTTTTCACCTTTATTTTCTTTCTTGGTCTATGTTTCCTTTTATAACATAATTAATATGGTAATATGTTTTCCATGGTTGCACATGTATAATATATATCAAATTGCTTATTGGCTCAAGAAGAGGGGATTGAAGGCCAGAGGAAGAAAATTTGGAACTCAAAACTTTTTAAATGGATGTTAAAATTATTCTAACATGCAATTGGAAATAAAAATATCTTTGAAAGATATAGCTCTGTTAGTAGAAATATTAGGCACACAATATACAGACTCTAGTAAACAAAGTAGCTTGACAAAAATTGCTGGGTAAAGTAGAGAGCATTAGGAAGAAACTAAACAAGATCTCACATCATATACTAATAAGCTACAAATGGGTACACAACTAAAACATAAAAGGGAGCATCACAAACAAATTAGAGAAGCAAAAAATTAAAATGCTTTTCAGTTCCATAGATTGGGGGAAAGTTCCCAACTAAACAAGAATAGAGAAGGTCACAGCAGAAAAAATGAACAGTTTTGAATTTATAAAATTTAAATTTTTTGCATAAACCAAGTTAATGAAGCTAAAATTAAAACTGAAATAAGTAAAAAAAGAAAAAAATGAAGCAAGTTTCTTTAATAAAGATCTCATTTCCAAGATACATAGGGAACTGATTCAAATTATAAGAATCAAATATGATTCCAATCAATAAACGGTCAAAGGACATTAATGGGTGGTTTTCACAGGAATAAAATTGAAACCATCAGTAGCCCTATGGGGGGAAAAACAATTCCAAATCACTAATAATTAAAGAAATCCAATTTAAAACAATTCTGAGGCTCTATCTCATACCATCAAATTGGCAAAATTGATAAAAAAGGGAAACTGACAAATGCTGTAGGAAAATAGAATAATGCCTTTTCGATAGAGCTGTGAACTGGCCCAGGCATTCTGGAAAGCAATTTGGAGCTCTACTTGAAAAGTTACTAAACTATTCATACCATCTGACCCAGAAACACTATTAAAGATACCAAAAGAAAAGATAAAAAAGAAGAAAAGAATGTATATATTTATAGCTGATCTTTTTATGTTGGAAAAGAACTGGAAACTGAACAGGTATCCACAAATTGGGGAATGTTGAAACAAATTATATGAATGTAATGGAATATTGTGCTTTGAAATGATGGAGAAATAGTTTCAGAGAAACCAAGAAAGAATTATATGAAATAATGCAGACTAAAATGAGCAGAACCAGAATAACAATGTATGCAATATTAACAACTTTATAAAAGAAGCAACTTTGGCAAACTTAATAACTCTGACCAATGCAATGATCTATAATGATTCCAGAGAATTTATGATGAAAGATGCTAACCTCCTTTAAACAAAGAGATGATAGATTCTGGGTACAGATTGCAACATAACGATCTTTCTTTCTTTCTATAGAGAAATCTGTATATCTATCAATAACTATTTAGCTATAGATAAAGAGATCTATAAAGAGATACTGATAGATATATCTATATAGATATAATCTACATAGATATATATGTGATTATATCTACATATATCTTTTTCATGGTCAAATAGATATATTTGATTATAAACAATGCAGAAATTTGATTTTCTTGACTATTATGTAGGTTTTATTTCTCTTTCTTTTTCAAGACAGGAGATAAAGAGAGAATGAAAAGGAGATAAGATGATTTTTTTAATTAAAAAAGGAAAATTTAATTTTAAAAAGAGAAAATGAACATACTTAGGAATTTCAAAAACTTTTTTTTTGAGTTGATGGCACAAATCTAGTCAACAAAGAAACTATACCAAAAAATGTGTAATTCAAAAAATTTATCATTTTTATAGCCATCACGGGAAAAATGTTCTTTAAAATGTGCCAAAAACTTTAAAGATTTCAGGACCAGCATATGACAATGTGTGTGTAGTTCTTTACCATGGTAAAAATCAATCAAGAAAACATACAACTATCTTAAATATTCCTAAAATCGGGCATAAAGACACCATCAAGACAGAAGTGACTTGAGAAAGCTGTTGAAGTTCTGCAAAAAGGCACTGGGAGATGATATCAATATCTAGCCAGTCTGCATAACAGAAAAATTGAATGCTATATCTCTCAATTAAAGACCACAGAGAAGAAGCATATCAAAAGGAATAAAAAAAAATAAAAAGTATGTTGGCATTTCTAATTTCCTCAAACATCAATTAAAAACAAATAGCAGGTTAAGATAATATAAGGAGTCCAAACATAAGAAGAAAATAATAAACAAGATGAACAATTCAACATCAAGCAAAAACATTTCTGCAGAGAAGTAAAAACAAACAAACAAACAAAAACAAAAAAAGAACTCTTGAAGAAAAAGGATATGGAAAATGTCTGGTCATTTCTATGGTCTTAAATCTAATTTAATGAAGATAACGGAATATTATTGTTCTATACGAAATGATGAACAGACTGATTTCAGAAAAGCCTAGAAAGACTTACATGAACTAATGCTAAGTGAAATGAGTAGAACCAAAAGAACATTGTATACAGCAACAAGATTATGTGATGGCCTACTGTAATGCACTTGGCTCTTCTCAACAATAGACTTGTGATGGAAAGAGCTGTTCGCATCCAGAGAGAGAACTATGGAGAGTAAATATGGATCAAAGCATAGTATTTTCATCTTATTTTTGTTGTTATTGATGTTTGACTTTTCCTTGTGTTTTTTTTTTTCACCTTTTGATCTGATTTTTCTTGCACAGCATGACGAATATTAAAATATATTTAGAAGAATTGCACATGTGGTAACCTATATTAGATTGCTTACTGTCTATAGGAAGGCATGGGAGGGAAGAGAGGAGAAAAGGTTGGAATATAAGGTTTTGCAAAGGTGAATATTGAAAACTGTCTTTGCATGTATTTGGTAAAATATAAAGCTATTATAAAAGAAATCTAATTTAATGAAAACAAAGGATGGAGCAAAGAAGAAATTGAATTATAGAATAATTGCATGTTTAATTACTTTATGCAAAACATCTACAATTTCTATCATATGCAAAAATTGTAAATGCTCACAATAAAATGCTACATTGGTTGAGAAGAAAAAAGTCTCAATAAATTCCAAGTACGTAAAGAGCATCTTATTGATTCAGTAATTATTGAATGAGCCACCAAAAGCTTTGTAATATTTGTAATTCTTTCAATGGTTATCTCAAAAGCTTTTGACCCAGTTCCATATTCATGGCTTATCCATGTCCTACAAATATATTAATTCAAAAAATATTGTGAGATTGCTAGAATATTTTATGTCCACTCAGAAAACTGTTCTCTATCTTCAAAATTCTATCAATATAATATATATGTATATACATATATATGTATAATATATATAATGTCAAAAGTAGTGGGTTAAAATAAGGAATATTTCATAGGGGAGAGTTTAAATAATCTATGGTTCTGCCTAGTTTTATATTCATTGTTATCACTTCTAAATAGGACTATGTATTCCAAGCTAAAGAAAAAAGTTTGGTCATAATATCTTACTAGCCACTTGAGTTACATGGATGTTATACAGTTATATAACTCCAACAACAACAACAACAAAACATTAAACAGCTTCTCATTTACTTTGCCTCCAATGATATTGAAATATTACTTGGACTTGAGTCAACAGATATTTATTAAGCACCTAATATGTTTCAGGCATAGAACTAAATAACAGGGATTCAAAGAAAAGATTTTTTTAATCAATCCTTGCTCTCAAGGAGTTCACAGTTTAATAAGAATGACAGAATGCAAACAACTACATTTAATATACAAAGCAAATATATAATATTCACAGGACAAATTAGAGAGAATATTAGAGGTAGAGTATAAAGGTTAAGGAGGACTAGAAAAGATTTCTTGTAAAAGGTGGGACACCAGCTGAAACTTTGGAGGAAGCCAGGAGATAGAGGTAAGGACAGAAAGAGTTCTGGGTAGGAGGAATAACCTTTGAAAATTACCTGGGAACCAGGTAATGAAGGACTTTAAAGGACAAACAGATGATTTGCTATTTGATACCCGAGGCAATAAGGAACCATTCAAATTTATTGAGTAAGGAGATGACATAGTCAGAGTGGTACTTCAGAAAGATAAATTTGATAGCAAAGTGAAAAATAAACTGGACTAAAGAGAGATTTAAGGCAGTGAGACCACCCAAAAGGTTACTGCAGTTAGTTACAGTATCAGAGAAGAACACGGAACATATACCAAACATGACATGAACGTAGTAATATCAAAATCTCATAACTGATTAGACTGATAAATACAAAACTTTTAATATATGCCAAGAAAAGATAAAGATTGAAGGCTTCATGCTAGAATCTGCAAGTCAAACTGAACCAATGGCCGAAGACTACTACATTTAGAAATTCCGTCATCTCTCTGAAGAAAGGTACATCAAATATAAAGTTTTCAAAGAGAAAGTCTTGAGTGATCTTTTGGGCAAGTCACTTAAACTCTCTTGTTCTCAGGTTCTCCATCTGTAAAATTATATTGTTGAACTAGACTGGATTATACCTTCTAGCTCTATAACTATAATCTATATGTTAAAAGACATTGGCACTGTGAAATTGAAGTAAGGTGGAAGTCTACTTCAGGCAATTAACACTCATAACATGCCATCCAGAACTATAAAATGAACTATAACATATTTGGAAAATGTACTAAGAAAAACCATTACAATACTAACAAAACACATGATCATTGGCCCTAAGGCAGCTATGAAAAGATTAAGACTTCCTTAATAAAAGGGAAAAAGAAAAATTTTAGATGTTCTTGGAGATTAAAAACTTAAAGAAATACTCTTAGAAAAACATACCTTACTTTGCTGAACAATAGTAAAGACCAATAATGGGTACACAAACTATATATTTCAAATCTGACTAAAGTTTATTCTGGATAAACCTTTTTTAAAATGGCAAAGGTCCAGGAGTAGAATCAAAGGATTCTCTATGGATGACAGCTACAGGAACTCAACTAACAATATGCTGACAAAGAAGCAGCAAAGAAAATGGCTGGATATATGGATTTGTTTATAGAAAGTAAAGTCTTATGTTAATTCAGAACCAAGTCATCATCATAAAAAATTAGACAGTTAATCTTAAGGAGTCCAGATTTAAGCATCAGTGCTTGGATTGCATGATTATGCAAGGAAACAATAGAAACTATGCAGCACATCTGCAGTAGGTTGCAAAAATGTAGTACCTACCTAATACTTAACAAGAAGTATTGTAGGAGTTGGGATTATTCATCAAAACAAACCTCACTATCTTTCATAAGCTAATAAATGACAAATCTCTATATTATAATTATAGACCTCAAGATATTCTATAGAATTAAACAAATATGATTGACTAGAACCAGACTATTATCGCAAGCAGAACTATCACCCATCATCTCCTGAACATAACATTAATTCATAAAAATTTGATGACAACTTTTTAAATAGCTGTCACCATACTAAATTCTTATAATCTCTAAGCTACATGGGGGGAAGCTTTCACAATATAGAGACCTAGAAGTCAAAATTGTGTGGGAACAGGATAAGGTACATATTATCCCCATAGTTCTGTTTTCTATTGGAATGATCCTCAAGATTTCTGTCAGCCTAGAAGAAATGAACTTGCATTCCAATACTTTTGTTCAGTTATAAAAACAGTTATTTTATCCATGCAAACATTTATCTACAGAACATTAAATATAAAAGAATAATAGCAAGATAGCTGCTTGTCACAGAATCATTTTTATTTGGATTCTATTAAAAAGATAAGAATGACTAACTAATAGTATTTTTAAATGATAACAGATTATAGATAGATAACCATAACATCTCTCCCATATGTCCTTCACTTAACTGCCATCCTAATAAACCCCTCATCACCTTATGCCTAAACTATTATTAGTCTAATGTTTTTTTTTAATTTTCCTGACATAAGTCACCCTCTCTCAGCTATTAAACTAATCTTTATTTTGTGAAGATCTAACCACATCACCTCCTTGTTCAGTATACTCCAGTGACTCCCTATTACCTCCAGGATTAAATATAAAATCCTGTGTTTCTCATTCAAAGTCCTTCATCATCTAATTCTCCCTTTCCTAACTTTCTACTCTTTTTATACCTTATACCCTTCCATGTACTCTTGGATCCAGTGATTCTGACCTTCTTGCTCTTTGTCCTAGAAGGACAAGACACTCTATCTCCTAACCACAGACAACTTCACCTGCTATCTTTCATGAATGGAATTCTCTTTTGGTCTCTAGTTCCTGGCTTTCTGACTAAAATCCAACCTTCTACAAGAAGTCTTGTCCTTTGAGTGCAAGCATAATTATCCATTTATTACAAAATGGGAAACTGAAGTAAAGAGGTTAAATTATTCAACAGTCACTGTCAGGAAGCATCAGAACCCATCTTCAAATCCAAGTCCTCTGATTCCAAGTTCAGTGCTTTTGCCCTAATACTTTTTGACCTTTGTATATAGTGTACCTATAACTACTCTGGAGCTGATTATTATTCCCCAAGGGATGCCTTGCTGGAGGATGGATGAAAACTGTGATTAAGAGTCTTCTTTCCCTGGGTGGTGGACAACAGCCGAGAAGAGGTTAGGATGACCCCGTGGAGTCTGTCTTCCCTGGAAACCTTATTCAGTTGGCATAACAGATTACAGGTCTGATTTACAGCATTCTGGGAAGGTTCCATATTCAAAAATAACTTCTGTTCAATGGCACAATCCCTAACATTCCCTTATTAGAAACATGTTCCTTTGCCGTAAACATTGTCCTCTCCAATTATCCTTTCTTTTGAGAGGAATCAAGTCACTAACAATTTTACACGAATTCGTTTATCAGATCACTTCCTCCCTGCCAGGAGAGGTAGCATGAGAATGATGTGGTGCAGCTCCTTAGGAAGACATAGCAATAACCCTAAGGCCTTGGGAGTGATGCAAGGCTAGGTGGCCTTAGGTTATGCTATATCTTCCCTAAGAGCTGTATCACATCAAGAACAGGAGGGAAAGGAAGTTGCCAGAAGGTGGCAGAAACTTTGAAACTAAGCTTTGCCTACTTTAGAATTTTTTTAGGAATCAGTCCTGTTTCTCTGATTTTTTTTTTCCCTTTTTAATGACTGTCCACTTCTGTCTGCCTCCTTCTCATTCCTTATGTCAGATTCTTGGTTCTCAGACTGCCATTTAAATTGTTATGATCACTTAGACAGGGACAGAGATTGTTTTGCCTCCCACTTGCCAACTGAGACTCCCCCCACATACATACACACATATATACTCAAAACACAGGGGAATATGGAACTATATTTGCCTGGGGAAATATATATATATACATATTTTTGCTACCACTGTGTTTTCAAATATTCATTTTAGAACTTTTGAAAGGTGTCTCAGATCTGCAGAGGAAAATACACTTAACTCTCTTGAGTTGTGACCTGAATGTTAGAAGAGTTGTGGATCATCTGAAGACCCCTCAGAAGCTGCCTGTGGGCTACATTTTGAAAACCATGGCTCTACATGGCTTTGTTCTCTTTCCCCCTTCTCCTGGCTTCATTCTTCCACCCCATGGCTTTTTAGGATTCTGAATACTAATCTACATGCTTTGCAAACCTTGGTACAATACCTAGAGAACTGCTTATTTGCATGTGCAGAACCATCTCACCTGTGGTCTTTCCTAAAATTCAGTTATCTAAAATTAGGAAGAAGAAGTCCTTCTTATAAGCCCTCACAAATACATAAAGAAAGAACATGAGATTTGGAGTCAGAGATGGTATCTTCAGTTATTGCAATTGTTTTCTGACTATTCATGACCCCATTTGATAGTTTTCTTGGCAAAGATACTGTCATTTTCTTCTCCAGCACATTTTCCAGATGGGGAAACTGAGGCAAACAGCATTACATGACTTGCCTAGGATCTCACAGCTATTAAGTGTTTAAGGCAAGATTTGGATTCAGGAAAATGAGCCATGATTCCAAGCCCAGGCCTCTATCCCCTGCACCATCCAACTGTCTTTTGGAGTCAAGGGACCTGAAATGAAATCTTATATGTGTGATCTTAGATGAGTTACTTCCAATTTTTTCTGCCTCAATTTCCTCATCTGTAAAACGAGAAGACTAGATTGGATGGCCTTTAAGGTCCATCCCAACTTTCAATTTATGGTTTGTTCATAGCACAGAAACAAATGAGCTTAGCACCTAATTAGCCAGAATAATTAGTTCAAATAGGAAGTTACCAGATGGCAGCTCCTCTCCCCCAAACCCCATAGCTATACCCCCAAGCAAGCTCCTCCCCAACCTCATCCTGCATTCTGGTTACCATCATGTTTTTTTTCCTTAATGCCCAAGGCACAAAAATGGCTAGTAATGGCTCTAGGGTAGACTTCAGGACTTTGTGCCACCTGTTCTCCAAAGTTTTCTCTGTGTGAATGATTTATGCTTAAAAGGGTAACCCCTTTACACGTGAAGCTTCCATGATTCTGAGACACCAAGTGGTTGAGGGAAGTTCGTGCCAGGATGTCCTGCCAGCTCCCCCACTTCCCAGCTGCTCTTCAGAAGCCAAGCCCACGCAGTACCTGCACATCCCCTGAGAGAGATTTCCTTCACCTCTCATTAAAGAGGAAGAACAAGAAAGAAGAAGAGGAGAGGAGGGGAGGGAGACCAGGCTGATTAACTAAGCTCTCTAATGCCCTTTATGTTTTACACCTATGAGCAAAGCTCAGTTCAGAGACAACAGCTTCCTTATATCAAAGGCCCCTCTCTCTGGGTCTGAACTCCACAGTCCCTTTGTGAATGCCAGGAGACCTCAGCTAGTTTGTCTGAAGTGGTTCCTGCAGCCTCCTTGAAGAGAAGAAGGAGCCATGACTAGAGGCAAGGGCACTAAGGAGGATGTCCTCAGTTCTTTGTTAATAGGAGCCACTTCCAAAATCATCTACTTATGTATAGCTCCTGGATTTGAATGATACCTTTCCAATGGCTGCCCACCCTCTAAGCTTTGGTGCCATATTCTACCAGCCTATTCCTTCCTCCCCTTCCTCCTCGTCTTCCTCTCTGCACCTCCCCCCCCAAACAACAAAACATCTCTATTTTTCTATACTTCAAAGAGATCTGTCAGTTCTTTGCTTGCTCCCTCCATTAGCACAGAATGTCACTTTTCATGCCTCATTGGATGATGGGTGCATCACAAGTTGCTGTGGCAATGATAATAATTCCTCCTGGTGGTCAAACATCTATTCTCTGCACACTTAGCTAAGCCGATCCTTGTCCATCAGATCAGCCCTTCAGCAAGTCTACACCTGAAATCTTTCTTGTTAATGTCCAGATGCACCTGAGTGGACCCGCCGCTCACTCTAGGTGAATGGGTCAATAGCAATAGACGAAACTGGATCATCCATTCTAATGGAAAATAGCAGCAAAGGAAAACTCACATAGTACATAATCTAAAACTCATTTTCTGTTTGTCTTGGGAATTGGAGTACATGAATTCTCATTTCTGGTCAATTTGCCTTCCAGATTAAGTTTCTCTTTGGGCCAGGAATACTATTTCATTGGTGTAGGAAATTCCTGATGAGAAATACAGATCAGCAAATACACTGTCCTTTTTTCCATTTCAGAGAGTTGCCTTGGGACTCTGAATGTTTAAAGTGTTTGCCAAAGACGTACAACCAGTAAGTGTAGAGGAGGGACCTGAACTCAGGTCTTTTCAACTCTAAGGCAGGTTCTTTCTCTCCACTACGTTATACCATCTCTCTGATTCATCCTATACCACTGCATTGAACTTTCCCCCCATTTTGCTCCACACTGCTCTTTGCCTGGTTTTATCTCCTTGGACCATGATCCCAGGTAAAGTTCCTCACATCCAATCTCATTCCCATGCAGCTAACTTGACTGGCATGCCAAAGTCTTCTCAGTGCCTTCCTGTTAGAGGGCAGAAACTGGACTTTTTGGCCCCTTCCCCCCACATCTGCTGCTCTTCCTGGTTTCAGCTTCATGTAACAAGATGCACTCATGCTGGCTACCCTGCTAGTCCCCTACCACCACCACCATCACTTATTCACACACTGCTTTCCTGCTTCCCTTTGTGTGGTATCTTTCCCAGCAGAGTGTAAACTCTTTGAAGGTAGGAATTGTCTTTCTTTTTATTGATAGTATCCCCAGTGCTTAGCACAGTGTCTAGCATATAGTAGGTGTTTAATAAATGCTTATCCGATTAGATTGGAGTTTGCCTTCCCTGATTATAGTGCTAGGTGAAAGAAGAGAGATGATTCAAAAATGCAAAATGGTAAAGGAAGGAAAATTCAGGCAACCTGGAATTTTTTAATTCTCTGGAAACAATCCAATCAATCTACACACACCTGTGTGCAGAGTATGTCACCATTATAATCTACTGTCTTCCATTGGACTGTAAGGTCCCTGAGGACAGGAACATTCCCCCCCCCCCCCATTCTTTGTAGCCAAAAGTTTAGCAAAATGTTGGTACATAGCAGGAATGTAATAAAGATTTGTTGACTGACTTACTTCAGAGCCCTATGTTAGATACTAAGTAGATTTTTTAAAATTGAGATGAGATATGATCCCAAGTTACAAGGATCTTTACATCTAGCGATGAATAAGAGCCCAGACAGCTATAACAAAATGTTATATGATAAGTGCATTAGATTATTCCAAAAACGTTTATGTAAAATATGAAGGAAGTGGTCATTACCAACCAGAGAGATCAGAAAAGGCGTCCTGGAAAAGTTAACATTTGAACTTGGCTTTAAAGAAGGAGTTCAAGAACTAAAATAAAATAAAGTGGAAGTGGAAGGCAGAGCATTATAGGCAAAGGGATTTGCTCCTTTTGCTTCATAATTAGAGACATGGAGACCTGAATACATGGTTAAGGGGCATAGACAGCAGACTAAATTTGATAGAATATAGAATGTGAAAGGAATATTATGAGATAAAACCTGAAAAGTAGAGAAAAAACAGATTGTGGGGGGTCTGAATGCTAAACAAAGGAATCTAAGCTTTATTTAGGGAACAGGGAGTAATCAAAACTTTTTTTTTTAACTAGAAAAATAGCATCTCCAAGTCTACACACAAGAATGATTATTCCAATAGTACTATGCAGAGTGGATTGCATGGAAGAAGTGGAAATAGGAAGAACTATAAAAGTTTACCAAGGGAATAATCTATACATGGAATAATTGAGATCTATCTTTATTTATAAGTTAACTTAATTGACATTTCTTTTATCAAGTGGGTCTAGATATTTTTCACCATCTTCTTTTTTCCCTCCTGGGATACAGTGGAGATTACAGGAAGATAGATATAAGGAAGAGCTTTATAACAATTGGACTTGTCCAACAACTGAATAGACTACTTTAAGAGGAAAATGGCTTTTGGATTATCTACTCATTGAAAGTTATCAGTTTTCCTCCATTGGCAAATACAATAGTTTTCTTTTGCTTGTGGCCCAGTTACTTTGAAAAACAGACTCATCTTTCTTGGTTTGTTTCCCCCAATTTTTTTATTTTTAACATTTTTTTTGCATTTAAAAATATTTTATTTTTCCAGTTATATGTAAAGATAGTTTTCAACATTCATTTTCTTAAAATTTTGAGTTCTAAATTTTTCTCTGTCTATCCCTTCCCACCCTCCCCAAGACAGCAAGCAATCTGATATGGGGTATACATGCATGATCATAATGTTCATTAAAAAAAAATGGTTCCAAATTGTTTCCCTTCCTCTGGCCCTCCCCCCACATGTAAGAAGACAAGAAGTGTGATATCACTTATATATGTGAACTCATGCAAAATATATTTATTATTAGCAATGTTGCCAAAAAATCTAGAAATATAAGAAAAGTAAAAAATATATACACTTCCATTTGTACTCAAAGTTCATCAGTTGTCTCTCTAGAAGTGAATAGTATTTTTCATCATAACTCCTTTGGAATTAATTGTCTTGCTGAGAATATCCAAGTCATTCACAATTTTTCATCACACAATATTGTTGTTACTGTGTACAATGCTCTCCTGCTTCTTCTCACTTCACTTTGCATCAGTTCATATAAATCTTCCCAGGTTTTTCTGAAGGCATCCTGCTTGTCATTTCTTAAAACACAACAGTATCCCATGTATACTAAAATTTGATCAGCCATTTTCCAAAGAGAGAAACTCATCACTTTTCAGTTACTGGAAGCATTCAAATAGGCTACCTGTCTGGAACATTGTTAGATCAGATTGTTAAGTATATCCAATGCTTCATCTCTCTCTTACAGAGGAATGGGACAGCCCTTAGTAGAAGCTTCTAATGGATGAGAGATTTGGTATCATCCCCATGGGCGTATCTCATGGAGTAGGAGGTTTGGGATGGTGAAATTCTAAGTGGGTGGCAGTTAGGGAGTACATCTCTAAAACACAGGACAGACAAAAGGCTCGTGACTCTTACCTACCTTTAAATGGCTCCAACTCATTATGGACACAGTTGCTGTGTTGTTAATTGGCCTTGGTTCTATGGCTCTGCTTTTCCTGATGCTTTCTCTCAAATATGTACCTGATCCCACTTTTTTCAGTAGAAGGAATCATATATTTACTACAGAAGTATAGGAAAACCAGTAATCCTTCCAAATATAGATCAGCTGTAAATATATGTGATTTATAGAAAGCATTCACAGCTTATTTTACACACACACACACACACACACACACACACACATTTTTAAGGGATGAAAGATCTAAGGCAATAGTTGTCTGTTTTTAGAACACAAATTATCCCATACTTTATTTGGGCTACATTACACAACAAGCCATTCCCCTCAATCAACAAAGATCCACATGATATACTCGCCACCATAACAAAAGAGTAAAGACCAAATACTAAGGACTAACTGCAGCTCGCAACATTGTACCATATTTCTTAACCTCATCTGTTGTTTCCCACCATTCATGCAATTTTCCCTCCAAATACTCTCTTACTACTGTCATATGTGGGTAACCTAGGATTAGGGTCCCAGCTCCAACTTAATTATTCAATATAATTGTACAAGATAGATAATGAGTATGAGACAGATTTTGGCTCACTCATCACAGAAGTTACATGATATGTAAAAAATTCATAGGAGCTCATGAACAAATACAAAAACATAAAGTAGACTTCCGGTTAAGATGGCGGAGAGGAGGCTCACAGTTGCATAAGCTCCGCACTTTCTCTCACTATCCACTTCATTACAAGCCTCTGAATCAATGCTTGACTGAAAAAAACCCACAAATAGTTACCAAGAGAAGCCATCCTTGAGATCCGCCAAGAAAGGTCTGTCTTTACTGGAGGGCTGGGGCGGTTTTAGATCGGGCGCAGGCGGCGGCAGTGAGAGCACGGGAGCAGACTGGAGAGGGGGTGGGGAGTGATCGCAGCTGTCTCTGCGGGGAGAGCTTCGCTACAGGTTTGGAACCTGCAGCAAGTCAACAGCCCAGCAGAGAAGCTAAAAACACCGGGGCTGAAGAACACAACCGCAAACAGCTGGAGTCTCTCAGGACCTGGCCGTCCCCCCCTTCCCCCCCCTCAGTGACTCAGCACGCTTTGGGATCTCAGAGCGCAGGCGCAGCACAGTCCTGCTAGTGCCTCACTGCTGCCACCTGCAGTCTGTAGAGGAAGCTCGATAACACACCCAGCCCCCCCCCAAAGAAAGACTCCAGTTTTTTCTGTTTTTCTTTGGTAGTTTGTCTCTGATTAATAGACAGAATGAGCAAGAAGCTGAAGAGGACTTTAACCCTAGACAGCTTCTACACAGATAGAGAGCAGACTCTAAATCCTGAGGAGACTAAAAACAGGCAGTCCCCAGGTGATTCCCCAAAGGAGGAGATCGTCTGTTCCTCAGCACAGATGAACCTCATAGAAGTGATTAAAAAGGCTCTCACAAGGGAGCTAGAAGAAAAATGGGGAAAGCAGAGTGAGGCTTGGCAAAAGGAGAAGGAAGCTTGGGAAAAGGAGAGGGAGGCTTGGCAAAAGAGCCTGGAGAAGTCAGTTAAAGAGAGAGTGGATAAAGAAGTAAAATCCTTGAAAAATAGGATTAGTGAACTGGAAAACAAAATTGGCGAAATGGAAAAAAATTCCACAGAACAAAAGAACTCAATTGGACAATTAGAGAAAGATTTTAAAAAAGTGAGTGAAGAGAATACTTCACTGAAAATCAGAATTGAACAAGTGGAATTGAATGACTCGAGGAGACAAGAAGAATCAGTCAAGCAAATCCAAAAAAATCAAACAATGGAGAAAAATGTGAAATACCTTCTGGGGAAGACAACAGACCTGGAAAACAGATCCAGGAGAGACAATCTGAGAATCATTGGACTCCCAGAAAAACATGATGAAAAAAAGAGCCTGGACACTGTCTTCCAGGAAATTATCAAAGAGAACTGCCCAGAAGTCATAGGAACAGAGGAAAAAATAAACATTGAAAGGATTCATCGATCACCCACTGAAAGGGATCCTAAAATCAAAACACCAAGGAATATAGTGGCCAAATGCCAGAACCCTCAGATGAAAGAAAAAATATTGCAAGCGGCTAGAAAAACCCAATTCAAGTATCAAGGAGCCACAATAAGGATCACCCAGGATCTGGCAGCATCCACATTAAAAGATCGAAGGGCCTGGAATATGATATTCCGAAAGGCTAAGGAACTTGGTATGCAACCAAAAATAACTTACCCAGCGAGAATGAGCATCTTTTTCCAGGGAAGAAGATGGACATTCAACGAAGTAAGCGAATTTCATCTATTTCTGATGAAAAAACCAGAACTTAACAAAAAGTTTGATCTACAAATATAGAACTCAAGAGAAATCTAAAAAGGTAAAGATTAATCTTGGGAACTATATTTTGACTATATAGATGCATAAAGAATACATGTATACCTTGTTCTAGAAATTGATGTGGAAAGGACATTGTACCAGAAAAAGGGTAAAGTGGGGGTAGTACATCTCATGAAGAGGCATAGGAAACCTATTATATCTGAGAGAAAGAATGGAGGGGGATGAATATAGTGGGTATCTTACTGCCTTCAGAATTGGCTTTAAGTGAAAAATCTTAAGACATATTCAATCTATGGTGAAACTTCTCCCATCTCATTGAAAAGTGAGAAGGGAAAAGTGGAAAGGGAAGGAATAAGCTAAGCGGAAGGGAATACGGGAACTGGGAGGGAAAGGGGTAAGATAGGGGGAGGAACTCTAAGGCGGGGGGAGGGACACTAAAAAGGGAGGGCTGTGAGAAACAAGGGGTGCTCACAAGCTTAATACTTGGAAGGGGGGGAAAGGGGAAAGAAGGGAGGAAAGCATAAACCGGGGTTAACAAGATGGCAAGTAATACAGAATTGGTCATTCTAACCATAAACGTGAACGGGGTAAACTCCCCCATAAAGAGGAAGCGGTTAGCAGAATGGATTAAAAGCCAGAATCCTACAATATGTTGTTTACAGGAAACACACCTGAAGCGGGGAGATACATGCAGGTTAAAGGTAAAAGGTTGGAGCAAAATCTACTACGCTTCAGGTGAAGTCAAAAAAGCAGGGGTAGCCATCCTGATCTCAGATCAAGCTAAAGCAAAAATTGACCTAATTAAAAGAGATAAGGAAGGACACTATATCTTGCTAAAGGGTAGCATGGATAATGAAGCACTATCTATATTAAATATATATGCACCAAGTGGGGTAGCATCTAAATTCTTAAAAGAGAAACTAAGAGAGCTGCAAGAAGAAATAGACAATAAAACTATAATAGTGGGAGATCTTAACCTTGCACTCTCAGAATTAGATAAATCAAACCAGAAAATAAATAAGAAAGAAGTTAAAGAGGTAAACAGAATACTAGAAAAGCTAGATATGATAGATCTCTGGAGAAAATGTAATGGAGACAGAAAGGAATACACTTTCTTTTCAGCAGTTCATGGAACCTATACAAAAATTGACCATATATTAGGACATAAAAACCTCAAACTCAAATGTAGTAAGGCAGAAATAGTAAATGCATCCTTTTCAGACCACGATGCAATGAAAATTACATTCAACAAAAAAGCAGGGGGAAGTAGACCAAAAAATAATTGGAAACTAAATAATCTCATACTAAAGAATGATTGGGTAAAACAGCAAATCATAGACATAATTAATAACTTCACCCAAGAAAACGATAATAATGAGACATCATACCAAAATGTATGGGATGCAGCCAAAGCGGTAATAAGGGGAAATTTCATATCTCTAGAGGCCTATTTGTATAAAATAGAGAAAGAGAAGGTCAATGAATTGGGTTTGCAATTAAAAATGCTAGAAAAGGAACAAATTAAAAACCCCAGTCAAACACTAAACTTGAAATTCTAAAAGTAAAAGGTGAGATCAATAAAATTGAAAGTAAAAAAACTATTGAATTGATTAATAAAACTAAGAGTTGGTTCTATGAAAAAACCAACAAAATAGACAAACCCTTAGTAAATCTGATTAAAAAAGGAAAGAGGAAAATCAAATTGTTAGTCTTAAAAATGAAAAGGGAGAACTCACCACTAACGAAGAGGAAATTAGAGCAATAATTAGGAGTTACTTTGCCCAACTTTATGCCAATAAATTCGACAACTTAAATGAAATAGAAAAATACCTCCAAAAATACAGCTTGCCCAAACTAACAGAGGAAGAAGTAAATATCCTAAACAGTCCCATCTCAGAAAAAGAAATAGAACAAACTATCAATCAACTCCCTAAGAAAAAATCCCCAGGACCAGATGGATTTACATGTGAATTCTACCAAACATTTAAAGAACAATTAACTCCAATGTTATATAAACTATTTGAAAAAATAGGGATTGAAGGAGTCCTACCAAACTCCTTTTATGACACAGATATGGTACTGATACCTAAACCAGGTAGGCTGAAAACAGAGAAAGAAAATTATAGACCAATCTCCCTAATGAATATTGATGCTAAAATCTTAAATAAAATATTAGCAAAAAGATTACAGAAAATTGTCACCAGGATAATACACTATGACCAAGTAGGATTTATACCAGGAATGCAGGGCTGGTTCAATATTAGGAAAACTATTAGCATAATTGACTATATCAATAACCAAACAAACAAAAACCACATGATCATCTCAATAGATGCAGAAAAAGCATTTGATAAAATCCAACATCCATTCCTAATAAAAACACTTGAGAGCATAGGAATAAATGGACTTTTCCTTAAAATAGTCAGGAGCATATATTTAAAACCATCAGTAAGCATCATATGCAATGGGGAAAAACTGGAACCTTTCCCAGTAAGATCTGGAGTGAAGCAAGGTTGCCCACTATCACCATTATTATTTAATATCGTATTAGAAACACTAGCCTCGGCAATAAGAGTCGAGAAAGATATAAAAGGAATTAGAGTAGGCAATGAGGAAACCAAACTATCACTCTTTGCAGATGATATGATGGTATACCTAGAGAACCCAGAGATTCTACCAAAAAGCTATTGGAAATAATTCATAATTTTAGCAAAGTAGCTGGCTACAAAATAAATCCCCATAAATCCTCAGCATTTTTATACATCACCAACAAAACCCAACAGCAAGAGATACAAAGAGAAATTCCATTCAGAATAACTGTTGATACCATAAAATATTTGGGAATCTATCTACCAAAGGAAAGTCAGGAATTATATGAGCAAAATTATAAAAAAGTCTCCACACAAATAAAGTCAGACTTAAATAATTGGAAAAATATTAAGTGCTCTTGGATTGGCCGAGCGAACATAATAAAGATGACAATACTCCCTAAACTAATCTATTTATTTAGTGCTATACCAATCAGACTTCCAAGAAAATATTTTATTGATCTAGAAAAAATAACAACAAAATTCATATGGAACAATAAAAAGTCGAGAATCTCAAGGGAACTAATGAAAAAAAAATCAAATGAAGGTGGCCTAGCTGTACCTGATCTAAAATTATATTATAAAGCAGCAGTCACCAAAACCATTTGGTATTGGCTAAGAAATAGATTAGTGGATCAGTGGAAAAGGCTAGGCTCACAAGACAGAATAGTCAATTATAGCAATCTAGTGTTTGACAAACCCAAAGCCCCTAACTTCTGGGAAAAGAATTCAATATTTGATAAAAACTGCTGGGATAATTGGAAATTAGTATGGCAGAAATTAGGCATGGACCCACACTTAACACCATATACCAAGATAAGATCAAAATGGGTCTATGACCTAGGCATAAAGAACGAGACTATAAATAAATTAGAGGAACATAGAATAGTTTATCTCTCAGACTTGTGGAGGAGAAAGAAATTTGTGACCAAAGATGAACTAGAGACCATTACTGATCACAGAATAGAAAATTTCGATTACATCAAATTAAAAAGCCTTTGTACAAATAAAACTAATGCAAACAAGATTAGAAGGGAAGCAACAAACTGGGAAAACATTTTCACAGTTAAAGGTTCTGATAAAGGCCTCATTTCCAAAATATATAGAGAACTGACTCAAATTTATAAGAAATCAAGCCATTCTCCAATTGATAAATGGTCAAAGGATATGAACAGACAATTTTCAGAGGATGAGATTGAAACTATTACCACTCATATGAAAGAGTGTTCCAAATCATTATTGATCAGAGAAATGCAAATTAAGACAACTCTGAGATACCACTACACACCTGTCAGATTGGCTAAGATGACAGGAAAAAATAAGGATGAATGTTGGAGGGGATGCGGGAAAACTGGGACACTAATGCATTGTTGGTGGAGTTGTGAACGAATCCAACCATTCTGGAGAGCAATCTGGAATTATGCCCAAAAAATTATCAAAATGTGCATATCCTTTGATCCAGCAGTGTTTCTATTGGGCTTATATCCCAAAGAAATACTAAAGAAGGGAAAGGGACCTGTATGTGCCAAAATGTTTGTAGCAGCCCTGTTTGTAGTGGCTAGAAACTGGAAAATGAATGGATGCCCATCAATTGGAGAATGGCTGGGTAAATTGTGGTATATGAATGTTATGGAATATTATTGTTCTGTAAGAAATGACCAGCAGGATGAATACAGAGAGGCTTGGAGAGACCTTCATGAACTGATGCTAAGTGAAATGAGCAGAACCAGGAGATCATTATACACTTCGACAACGATATTGTATGAGGACATATTTTGATGGAAGTGGATTTCTTTGACAAAGAGACCTGAGTTTCAATTGATAAATGACGGACAAAAGCAGCTACACCCAAAGAAAGAACACTGGGAAACGAATGTGAACTATCTGCATTTTTGTTTTTCTTCCCGGATTATTTATACCTTCTGAATCCAATTCTCCCTACGCAACAAGAGAACTGTTCGGTTCTGCAAACATATATTGTATCTAGGATATACTGCAACATATCCAACATATAAAGGACTGCTTGCCATCTAGGGGAGGGGGTGGAGGGAGGGAGGGGAAAAAAATCGGAACAGAAATGAGTGTCAATATAATGTAATTATTAAATAAAAAAACTTAAAAAAAAAAATAAAAAAAAAAAAAAACAAAAAAACAAAAAAACAAAAACATAAAGTATTTAAATAAGATATTAGTTTCTCCTAAAATATATTTGGGGGACTTCTGGGGACCTGTCCCCTTTCACCTCAGGCCTATATAATCCAAATAACTCATTATAATGGCAAAGTTAGATAGATAGCATCGATTATGTGCTAAGGAGCTGTGCCATGCTTTTTACAAGCATTATCTCATTTGAACTACATAGCAACTCCTATCAGATCAGTGCTATTATTATCCATTTTACAGTTGAGGAAACTGAGGCAGACCAAGGTTAAGAAAATGTCTGAAACTAAATTTGAGCTCAGATCTTTCTGATTACAAGCTTAGCAGTCTATCCACTGCACTGCCATCTGCATTTAAAGGAGTTGAGGGATAGAAGTTAAGCTTAAGCCAAAATATAGACTAGGTGCTTTCCACTAGTAAAGGAGTAATGCTGGATCTATTGGTAGTTTAGAAACTTATCCTAATTACCATAAGCACCGTTCCTCTCCCTGCCTTTGCCCAGCTTGCTCTAGGTTTGGTCTAGGGTGGGCTTACACTGTAAAAAGATCATCTGCATATGATAATAAATGCATTACAAATATGATTTGGTAGTTTTCCAGGACTCCAGGAAAATACAAAAAATTATATAGCCTGTGCTTCATTTTCCATTTAGATTTTTATCTCCTTCCTCCTGTCACATGATACAAAAGGAAATACATTCCAATTATAGTCTAGAATACCTTTCCTCCAAGAAATTGCAATTAAAAAGGCACAGGAATAAACCTCCAAACTGTGGTTCACTGTTCGGGGAAAAGGTCAATCATCTCCTTGCCTAGTAGCAGAAGCCACTGCCCTGTTAAAGTCTAAGTTCACACTTTTACATTTCCCCAGGGAATGGATGCTGCTAGAAGCCTTTGGCAGAGTAGAGTTATATCATTTGTTGCCCCAATATCACAGTCACAGATGGTAGAATGCACTCTCACCGCACTGAGGATGACTGGTTAAATTTATCATAGTACCCAGGAGCCATCTTGATTTTTTTCCAGAGATGGCTCTTTACTGGTTCCCCACTATCTCTCAACTTGAAATCTCCACGGAAGGTTTTGCTGTCTCTATTTTCTTAGTTGTGCAATACAAGGTCTTTCTGGTTATTTTAACATTGGTGGCTGGAGTCTCTTGGCAAGAGGAGGAGGAGGAAAGAGTAAGGGGCAGAAAGAGAGACAAAGACAGACAGACCGAGGGAAAGAGAAAAGGAGAAAGAAAAAATAATACACAAGCTACATTTATAATAGAATCGCCTTTTGTAAACAAAAAATGACCCTTGTAATTTGTAACTGAGTTCAACTTGAGTTGAAATCTGGCCTCAGAGACTAGATGTATGACACTGGGCAGGTTGCTTAACTTCTGTTTGCCTCAGTTTCTCCAACTGTCAAATAGAAATCATAATAGCACTTATTTTGTAGGGTTGTTGGGAGTTTCAAATGAGATAATATTTGTAAAATGTGTTTAGCACAATACCTGGAACATTATTAGTCATTAGATAAATGCTTTTTTCCTTCCTACATTGCCTTCTGTTATTAATTTATATCTTTTCATGTGTAATTGTATTTCCTGTCTCCTTGACATACAACACCAGTAGAAGATTGCTAAATTTAAAGGCCTATTTTCTTAATTCTCATCCTTCTTGACTTCACTGCAGCCTTTTATATTGTTTATCACCTTCTTTTGCTTGATCTCTTCTCTCTAGGTTTTTGAGATACTACCCTCTCCTGGTTCTCCTCCTACTTGTCTAATCACTCTTTTCCCATCACTTTTACATAGATCTTTATCCACATTACATCAATTCCAGTTGCCTGGATTCAAAATCTAGGTATCATCCTGTCTTCTTGCCTTCTCCCTTTCTTCTTTCCTCCCTTCTCCCTCTCCCTCCCTTCTGTCTTCTTTCTCTCTCTCCTTCCCTCCCCCTTCCTGCTTTCTCTCTCTTCCTTTCCCTTCCTCCCTCCATTCCTCTCTCTCTCTCTCTCTCTCTCTCTCTCTCTCTCTCTCTCTCTCTCTCTCTCTCCTATATCCAATCAATTATTAATCCTAACATTTCTACCTTTTAGTATCTCTTATATATTTCTCTTTCTCTTCCCTGATAGGACATTCACCTTGATGTAAGCTCTCATCATCTCACAACTTAACTATTAAATAGCCTACTGGTTGGTCTCACTGCTTAAAGTTTTTCCCCACTCCAATCCATTAGTTATAAAATCAATCTTCCTAAAACACAGGCCTGACTATGTCACCTCCCTCTCCTATTCAATAAACTCTAATAGTTTCCTCTTGTCATCAGAATCAAAAATAAAATCTGTTGTTTGGCTTTCAAAATGCTTCATAATCTGGCAACTTACTCTTCTACATGTACTCTGAAATTCACTGACACTAATCCTTTTTACTACTATTCACACAAAATTCTCATCTTCCAATTCCAGATATTTTCATTGGTTCTTCCCAATGCTGAAAATGATCTCCTTCCTAATCTTTACTTCCAAATTTCTTTGGCTTCCTTCTAGTTTCAGCTAAAATCCCACTTTCTATAATAAGCCTTTGCAAATTCTTCTTAATATAATTATTTTTCCTCTAAGATCACCCTCAATTTATTACACATGTACATACACACATACACATACACACAAATACATTGTTCATAGTTGTTTGCACATCTATTCCATTAGACTGTGTGCTTTTTGAGAGCAATGACTTTTTTGCATTTCTTCATATCTCCACTGCTTAGCACATTGCCTAGCACATAGTAGGCATTTAATAAGTGCAAGTTGATTGAATTACTGAGTAGAACAAAAGGTAGGCACAATTTAGTAACTATTTGGACATGCTATATAAAGGTAATGGAACATTATTGTTCTATAAAAATAATGAACAAACTGATTTTAGAAAGACCTGGAAAGATTTATAGGAACTGATGCTGACTAAACAAGCAGAACCTAGAATACATTGTATATAGTAACTGCAAGATTGTGCTTGTCAAAGACTGGTTCTTCTCAATGCTTCAGTGATCCAAGGCAATCCCAATAAACTTTGGATAGAAAGTGCCATCTGAAAAAGAACTATGGAGATTGAGGGTAAATCAAAATATTCTTTTCTTTTTTTTTTCTTTACTCTCATGGTTTTTCCCTTTTGTTCTGATTTTTTTTCTCCCAACATCATTCATAAAGAAAGGTATAGTTTAAAAAGTTAATGTACATGGATAACCAAAAAAATAAAACAACTAAAATAAAAATTTTAAAATGTCTGTTCATATTCCTTAGAAGTATATCATTTTAAGGATTAACTCTTCTTTTAAATTTGAATCTCTTTCTAAAAAGCTTGAATACAGGAACCTTATTTTGGATAAAAATGATTATAATTGGAAATGTCATTTCTGTTATCCATTTCCTTCTAATTTTTTAAAAAAAATAAAATTAATAGTTTAGAGTCAAATTTTTTTAAATTACATGCCATAACCTTTTCTCATTAGCACTCTTTCTTTTTTTTTTCTCCACCAATTTGGCTTTAGCTCTGGCAAGCCAGCAGTTTAACCATACATGCCTATTTGGTTTACATATAACTGCCACAAAATAAAACATTTTGTCCTGTCAAAATATAATATTTCATTCTTTATGGTGCTTTTAAATATTCACTATTTCCATTTCCTAACAATTGTTTGTTATTTTGAAGAAAGTAATCATGATATAGAGGTGGGAGATTTCTCTTTATTTTAAAAGGTTTTGATTCCTCTCATTCCATCTTCTTAAACCATTGGTTTCCCATATATTTCTGCCTAATCTCATCCTTTTCATCTTGAATTAAAGCTGTCCAGTATCAGAGTACTTTCTGGTTCCATTTGAAGGGTCTTATCAGGCTCTTTATAGAATTTCTCTACTACTTCATCCTCAACAACCCATGCTGATAAATAAATTGCAATTATTTTCATTGGCAACTTTGTTTTCCACAAATACTTTTCAATACTTAATGTCCAAATATCCCATAAAAATAATATTTTTTGATGTTTTGGATATACAAAAAACCCTATTCTATCAATTCTTTTCATTGGCTTTCCAAAGAATATCTGGGATCCAACTTTCCATTCAGCTTTTTTTTATTCTAGTTCTCCTCATAGACAAAATGCCAAGATTAATATGATTTAGCTTCTCCAGCAAAATATTTACTTATAAACTAATTAGGTAGGACTTTTATTCTGGATCTGATTCTCACAATGTCTCCAGGATAGTTAGGCCACTGAGTCATCTTACAAGGAGGAAATAATGATAACCTTATAATGAAGTTACCATTCCATCTTAGAATTTCTGTTAGAGAAGAGAATAACCAGAAAATAGTTTTATATGCACTTTAGTTTTAGAGAAATTAAATTCAAATGGCTTAGAAGAAAAAGTTATGATCCTAAAGACTAAAATTCTAGAGAGATAGTCGACCCAAGGAATAAGAAGCATTCTAAGAATGAAATTATGAAGACACAAAGAGGAACAATTATAATAAAAAAATTGAAATTATCTAAACATATTGACATGGATAATGATAGAAAATATCAATTATGGATGGGGAGAGGGAGTGGGAAAGGGGTGAACAGCAGAGCAGAGACAGAGAGAGAGAGAGAGAGAGAGAGAGAGAGAGAGAGAAAGAGAGAAACAGAGAGAGGAAAAGAAAGAGGGGAAGGAGGGAGGAGAGAAAGAGAAAGATGTAAAGGCAGTAATGGAAACTGAATACAAAACCCTTGTAAAAAATAGTATCAGTGTCAGGAGTACAGAAATTCAAAATGAGCTAAAGCTGCTGAGAAAAGTTCAGGATAATGAAACTAAAATTCTCCTAGGAGAATAAGAAGGTCAAATAGAGGATAAAGCCTTCTTAGGGTGGATGGGATGAAGACAATAGATAACAGGCAAAACAGAGCTGCTTGATTCTTGTTATATTTCTGTTTTCTTTGCAAAGGAGTATGTCTTTTGTATTATGTAGAAGAAATATGACTATTAGATAGATGATACCTAAGATAAGTAGAGAGATAATAATAGAAAAGCAGGTAACTGGAATTGAATTCAGATGATCAAATCCAGAGGATCTCATCCTTAGGAACAAAAAGTTGAAGGATATAATTAATTGTTTAGCAACTATAAATTATATCTGAATGATTGTAGGGAATCTCCACAGTAAAATCAGAGGAATGAATTGTCCTAACTCTTCTCCAGAGTTATTTTTAATTAAGTAATTTTCCATTTCATTTCATTTTTTTCTTTCCATTTACTTTATTGTAGTAATTGTGTATATTGGTTTCCAGCTTGTGTTTTCTTCATTTTTCATCAATCTAGAAAAGTTTTTCTATGCTTCTTCATAGACATAATTTCTTATGGCACAGTAACATCTCATTATCTACATCATCTACATCATCTTATGTGAAGATGTTACTAGATAATTTGTCTTATGAAATCATAACCCCGAATGATTGGAAATCCATAGCTAAATGTCATAAGCTAAATGTGTCACAATTTATTTAGTCATTCTCCAATCTATGGACATGGGATTTTTCACCCAATTGCTTTCTTATCATAAAAAGTGCTTTTTGGGTATATATGGAACTGTCCTATCTGTATTTGACTTTCTTTCCACATATTCTTTTAAATAAGTCTAACCACAATCTTTAGGTCTTTCCTCTAGGTCTTTTTTTTTAACTTTATTTTTAATTTAAGTCTTTTGACATTAGGAGATAACAAATGTAGACCTTACATTGTCCATTTATTATCATTAAATTTTATTGTATATCTAGTCCAACTTCTTTTACACTTCAATGTTATGGTTAATTCTACTATTTGCATACAATTTGTTATTAGAAGTAAGTTCTATACTATTTATGTCTACCATATATCTTTTCATTGGCTTATGGGCCAACTGTGATTTTGATTCCATGGAGATTTTGAGAGTCTATGGTTCATAGTTGCATAGCACCACTAGAAAATAAAGAAATGGGATTTTGTTTCTAGGAAGAGCTGTGAAATTATCCAAATGCAATCTGATCTATTCTTCTCCTAACAATTCTAAGTCAAGTTCACTGTCCATCTGCAGCATCTGTTCAAGATATATGTATTAATATGCCATCTCTACAGGTTATTTATCTACCTGCATATTATATTCTAGATGATAAGCATTCTTTATCCTCTTGATTTTTTCCTATATGGATAATTACATTAGGTTGAACTCTTTTGAATGATTATAAATCTCAGGTGGCTCTGTTGTGTTCTAGGATTTAATGTAATCAGTAATCAGGTTTTCTGAAAATGGAAGACCTCATAAAAAGTGTTCCTCTGGACACTACCCCACATGTTCCCCATAAACATAAGTAGAATATTATCTTCTGAAGGGAAAAAGGAATGTACTCAAGCCTAGTGCAGTTAAGTAATATAGTGGATAGATCCGAAGAATCTGAGTTCAAATCTGGCTTCAGATACTTCCTAACGCTTTGACTCTGACCAAGTCACTTAACCCTATTTGCCTTAGTTTCTTCAACTGTAAAATGAGATGGAAAATGAAATGGCAAATCACTTCAGTATCTTTGCCAAGAAAACCCCAAATGGAGTCTTAAAGATTTGGACATGACTGAAACATCTCAACAATATCTTCAAGCTGGCACAATGCCTGGTACATAGTAGGCATTTAATAAATGTTTGTTGAATTGAATGACAGTGTAAAGCTTTTAGTAAGCATACATTTCCTTCTTTTATGTCTCAATTATTATCAATAATAAGACAATCAAGCAAAGTTATCTCTGACACATCAATCAAAAAATCTTATATATGATCTCAACATTTGCATGTCTACCATGAAACATGATTTGTAAAAGCCTACCAATTCCCTTCCCACATTTCAACTGAAGATGTTCTTAATACAGATATAAATTATTCCCATTAAAGACTCTTTAGAGGTAGTATATGGGTCTGTGATTATTGACATCTTCTTAGTCTTTTGGGGGGGAGGAAACAATAAGGTGGCATCTGCCCAATCATTTAGCAACTTCCCTCCTTTTGAATATTTTAAAAACAAAAATTTCTTCAATGTTCTCAAATTTGTGTTGTCTCAAGTAGCAGCCTCTTCTGTATTTATTTGGTAACCAGGCTGTTAAGTCAGATTGGATAATCCAACATTTTCCCAACTCCTTCTGCCTCCCCTCCCCTCTGATTGGAGAACTAGAAGATGGAGAACTAAATTCCTAAAGTTTTCATATATTGAGGATAGCATTTGGACTTTCCATCTGGAAAGTCTGCCTGATTTCAATTCTACAGAAGATGCCTCCCCTACCCTCTGGTATTTTCTCAACTCCTCTCTCTCTTCTTCCCCTCCTATGTTTCTCTTCTTTTTGTGTGCTGTCTTACCTCCTTTAGAATAAGTTCTTTGAGGACAGGAAACATCTTTCACTTGTATACAAAGCATACCTGGTACATAATGAACACTTAATAATGTTTATTGAATTGAACTGAATTAGTATAATTGTTTTGTCATTTTTGTTTTTGCAACATCATGGTCCCCCGATGTTGTGGTTCCACTGAAAGATATCTCAAATTCAAAACTTTTTTGAGAAGGAGGTAGCACTTGCTTAAAACTGTAGATCATGATTTCCAATTGACATTTCTTTTAGCAGGACAATCAGAAGATAAATTAATTCTAAGCAAAAGGCATCTAATTGAATATCTTTGAAATAAGTGACAAAAAAGACTTACCCAACATGGAGAAAGTCTTCCATAGGTTATCATATTATCAATAAGAGATGGGGGTACATACAGGGGACACACAAGACTGCACAACTCACTTGGCTTGCAGAGACAGGGCAATTTATTTCCCTTTTGCAACACTTCTTCATCTCTGATATTGCTATTTATGTCCCACAAAGCTGATATTCTCTAATGATATCATCAAGATTTAGGCTCCTTTCTCCAATGACCTTCTCTTCTCTTCTCTCTCTTGAATTATCACTGTATCTACTAGGGATTTCATCTCTTTTGGAACATAACTTTAAAGAGCAATTTCAGCTATTTTGTGATTCCTGACCCTCATCCAGCTATACCTAGCCAGTAAGCCAGAGAAATATTGAAGCATTTAAGTCTGTCTTTTAAGTTGATTTTCCTCTACCACTATTGAGGTACTGTCACTTTTTATTTACGGCCAGAAAAATCTTTTTATCTCCTTTCATTCCCTTGGGTACTAACTTAGGCCCTTATAAGTCATTATAGGAACTACTCTGAATAAAATTATAAATGTGCCAAGTGAAATTATGATGAAAAAATTCCTCCCAATCGCTATCATTTCTCTGATTTCTAGGTCTCTAAATTATCTTAGGACCAAGACCAAAGCAGCTTGATTGAACTTCCTTCTCTCATCCTCAAATAACCACAATGCTGTATTATCAAGTTATTGATCTTTGTCCTACCTCCCCCCAGAAATCAAAATTTATATGTTTCTATATCTCTACTTGCCATTATAACACATCAGAACTATAATGTTAGCATCAAAATACAATGGCTCTGCTGTCATTTATAGGAAGATAATTATAGAAATATTGAAAGGACCTTCAAATCATTTTGGGTTATTTATTTATTTTTAATATGCATTGCTTTATGAATCATGTTAGGAGAGAAAAATCAGAACAAAAAGGAAAAACCATGAGAGGGAAAAAAACAGAAAAAATTAATGAACATAACATGTGTGGATTTACATTCAGTCTCCTTAGTTCTTTTTTTGGATGCAGTTGGCATTTTCTGTACAAAGTCTATTGGGATTGTTTTAGATCACTGAATCACCAAAAAGGACCAAGTCTTTCATAGTTGACCATCACACTTTCTTGCTGTTACTGTGTACAATGTATTACTGGTTCTGGTTGTTTCACTCAGCACCAGTTCCCGTAAATCTTTTCAGGCCTTTCTAAAATGAGCTTGTTCATCATTTTTATAGAACAATAGCAGTCCATTCATATACCACAGCTTATTCAGCCATTTCCCAATTGATGGGCATTTATTCATTTTCCAATTATTTGTTACCACAAAAAGAGCTGTTATAAACATTTTTGTACATATGGGTCTTTTCCCCTCCTTTATGATTTTTCTGGGCATACAGATCTGTAGTGGTACTTTAGGATCAAAGGGTATGTATAGTTTTATAGCCCTATGAGCATACTTTTAGATAGCTGTCTAGAAAGACTGGATCATTTCACAACTCCACCAACAATGCATTAGTGTCCCAGTTTTCTCATATCCTCTCCAACATTCTTCATTATCTTTTCCTGTCATCTTAGCAATTCTGAGAGGTATGAGGTAGTGTCTCAGAGTTGTTTTAATTTACATTTCTCTAATCATTAGAATTTGAGCTTTTTTTATATAATTATAGATGGGATCTTTCCAATTTTTCACTATATTTTTCCTTCCAATTTTATCTTTTCAGGATTGCCTATATTAATTTGGTCATTCACATTAAACTTTCTATAAACTATTTTTTTCCCATACATCACTTCTCATTTCTATGAGGTGATATCTTTCTTATCCTCCTCCCTAGAATTTTGCAGATCATAAAATGGTGTTGCCCTTGGCTATCATGTTTCTGCTTGATAAGAAGATCAGGTGTCTTCTCTTTCAGGTAACTTTCCTCCTCACTGGGGCAATCACATTCCCTCAGTTAAACTTCCAAAGAAAATTATGATAATCTGTGTGGAAGTCTTTTCCTTTATCCATTTTTCTCTTTTTTTGTTACAATAGCATACTTTTAACAAGATCAGACTGGAACTGCTTCGATTGTGGGCCAGATATTCATTTTATTTTTCTTCTAATTTGCTCTTGAATTTGATCTTTGCCCTGATAAATTGAGAGTTTCTTCCTTTCTCTACACAGCAGACTCCCACATTGATGATCAGTAATTTCCTGTCTGTTAACATACAACCAATTGGATTTAATATTATTTTGGGGCTTTCCATGTTCTAAGTTTCTTTTGAAAGAAAATATTTGTGATATGAATGAAATTTCTGTATAGTTTACAGATCTGTGGGCTCTTTTATTTCTTGAGCCTAAGTGATATTTTCCAGCATATATTTCATTGATCTTCCCTGAGCCTACTTTTGCATTAGTGTAACTAAAAATAAAAACACATATTGAGCTCTTCATAGAATTTCTCTATCTTGTCATCCTATGCAACCTTACTATACCATACAGCTATGGTAAGCTATCCTTCTATGTATCTGCTTCTGTTTCTGTGACTCAATTTCCCCAGTAACATGTAGACTAATTAACAATTGGATGCAGAGCTCACATTTGATGTAGTAGGAGTTGTTAAAGAGCTTAAAATTTGTATGATTCTTAGTACTCCTTGTCCTCTTTTTTACCCTTCTACCACCATGACAACTGAAGTAGAAAAGGGTATCACCCTTTTCTTTCATAATAACCTAAGGTTATTTTAAATTTTTGTTTCCTTGATCCATGCATTGCCATGGCCAAAGAATTTATGATCTAGTAACCAGCCTCCTGGTAATGAGTTTCACTGTCTTTAGTTAAGCTTCTCCTGGGAAGGCAAAAATATTATGCCTCGGGGACCATACCTAAAATCTTTCCAATAAGTCTGAAACTGACAGAGTCCTTATTCTATGGGTGTAATCTTTGTGATCCCAGGCTCATCTTGATATCAAAATGATGCATTAGAATGGTACTTTTGTGGAGAAATTAATTTAGATTATACAAAAATAATCTCCTTGAGGGAAGGGACTATTTTTTGCTCTTTTTGTATTTTGTAATCCATATTAGTGCAATGCTTCATAAATGTTTATTGATTGTTAATTGAACACCCACTATGCATCAGATCTTATACTAGATACTGAGGGAAAGTCAAAGACAAATCAAACTTGTCCTGTCCTCGAGGAGTATACAAACTATTTAGTGGAGTTAAAACAGATACACAAATTGTTCTAATACAAAAGACATAGTAAGAACCCATAAGAATTACAAAGTTTTATGTGAATTCCAAGAAGAGAAACTTCACTTCTAGTTGGGCAAATCAGGGGAGATTTCAAGGAAAAGGCACTAATGTATACAGCTACAGAAAATGGTACCTATATGGTCTACTGCCCCTAAAGGTACCCAGGACATTTTCTTTTTAAAAAGCTCTTTTCTGGGTTCTTTTGCCACTTGCTTGGTTAATTTTTGCTGCCAGCACTCAAAGAATGGAGGGAAGAAGGATAGATGTTTTCTCCTTGAGAGATTATTTCTTCCTGTGATTTGCAATTTTCCTTTCCACGGTGTCCATTTCAATCCAACACATGCTTTGTCAGCTTTTTAAAATGCACAGCCTATTTTTATTACAGAGAGAGAGAATCTTGGGTATAAACTGTATGATCTTTACATTGGAAGACATACACAGTCTCATGTTACTCAGATAACGTGATGACTAAAACATTTTGATCTGTTTCATCCTCTCACCATTTCAACCCTCCCAAGAAGGATGGCTCCTCATGTCATCTGAGCCTTCCTTCCTTCATCCTACTACTACCTCTTGTCCAAGGCTGGGCTATTTCTTTCAGCTCTCTTTTATCTCTGAAAAAAACAGGGTTCTCTTCTGCTTGGCTTTAGGTCAGCTTGATTGTCCTTGTGATAAACTGAACCTCAACTCTTGGATCACCTGGATGGTACCCACAGAAATTTCCTGAATTAGTTTCTCTCCTGTTATTTACACACAGCTTTCTTCTAGCCGTTCATGGCTGAGTTCCTCCATCCCTGCTTTTAATATGTTTCTCCTGGGTGGATTACTCCAGCCCCTTGTATTTTGATTAGCCTATTATAGCTTCTCTTCCAGACTATTATCTCCTTCTTTAAAAGCCCTTACACTTTTCTTCACATCCCTGCCCTCTAGCATCACCTTGAGGATTCCAGTCTCCCAACTTGCATCTCTATTCCTCCCTCTGAGAATCACCTGCCCATGCTCTCCTCTTTGTGCCATTGTCTCTTTTTAAATAATATTAGCTTAGAACAATAGCTTATCTGTAATTCAATTACAATTCAGTTCCTCTGGTCTCTGCCAATCTGGTGAAAGTAGATGGTTCCTCATGAATCCTAAAAAACATAGGAGACAAAGAGTAGTTACTATCACATATGACAAAGAAAAAGTAAAAGATAGATACAGAACTAGACAGTTAAGTGTCAATTAGCCTCCAATATACATTATGCTTGAAGATAGTTTGGGGGGAAAGGGAAAAATACATTAATTTTGTGGAACTGGGAAAGGAAATAGGCTTGGGAATTTTTACTCCATTTATATAGCCTTAATTATAAATTTATATATGCATATATCTGTATTTATGAATAATATTTATAAATTTATTCATGTATATAGCTTTAAAGTTTACAAAGTGCTTTGCATATATTATCTCCATTGAACTTACTATACTGGCTTGGGTTGGATTGGATTGAATTGAACTGGAGGAAGGAATATGCTACAACAGATAGCAATGGTTATGCAGTGAATAAAGGACTGGATTTAGAGTTAAGAAGTCATGAGACTGAATCCTGTCTCAGATACTTATTTAGCTGTGTGACTCCAGGTAAGTCACTTACTATCTCTGGGCCTCAGTTTCACCACATAAAAATGACTTCAACGACTTCTAAAGTCCCTTGCAGTTTAAATCTATGATCTTAATAGAAAGGGGAATCCATTCTGCAAAAGAGCAAATTCACAGCAACTCTCTAAGGTACTCTCCATAGTATTATTTCCATTTTATAGATGATAAAACTTTAAACAGTTAATTAAAATAAATTAATTAAATTAAAAGGCTAATTATCTTTCCCATGGTCATGCAGCTATTCCATGTCAGAGGTAGCATTTCAATACACTCTTTCATGACCCTAAAACTTGTCACTCTACTATATCAGAAGCTGCCACTCTAATCCACCCTCTGATACAAAGAAGGCTAAAACATAGGAAATAATTAGAGAATCATTAAGTGTGGAACTAAATCCTAAATTGTGGATCTCTCCCCTTTCCTAGATTCATAAAAACAAAATTCCCTTTCACTCTTTCCACCCCATGATGTTTAACATCTAATTACCAAATCCTGTCAATTTTGCTTCCATAAGTATATGTACAGTGCATGTTGTAGGTGCTTAATAAGTGTTTATCATGCTAAGATGAACTAAATTGAATCAAATTGATTTGAATGACTGACAGTAGGTAGCATAAGAGTAGAAAATAGCACAAGAACAGTGTGGGCTTATATAGTCATAAAAGGCTTCATTAGGGGAGTTAGATGAAAGGAGAAATACGCCTTAGAGGCATTCAGGGCTATGAACAAAGTCATGAAGATGAAAATGACCATGGTATGTGTGGGACAGGAAGAAAGGAGATCTATTTGATTCAAGCAGAGAGTGAGTGCTGGGAATGTAATGTGAGATGTAGTTAAATAGATAAAGTGTGGCTTGTAGAGGGTCTTAAATGCTAAGCCAAGGAATGTAAAAATGGGCAACCATAGTAGATTTTTAGGGCAGGGATGAGATGATGAAAGTAATGTTTCCATAACAGTCTGCTGGAAGTATACAAAAACTTTTGAAGGTGGGGTAGGAGAACAGTTAAGAGTCTGAGTTGTTAATCCAGATATCCATTGAAAGGTTCTAGATGAGAGTAGTCACAATAGGAATGAAGAAAAAGGGGAGAATCTGTAATGCATCTTGAAGAAAGAAATCACATGAGCCAATAACTGAATGAGGAAAAGGAAATAGTCAAAGGTGATTGCAAGGTGTCTAGTTTAAGCACCCAGCAGGAGCATGAAGCCACTGAAAAATATGGGAGGACTAGTTTTGCATGAAATCAGTTTTGCGTTCCCTATGATGGTAGGTCTTATAGGTAGAAAATAGAATTACCTGTAAAAGAGGTTGCAGATAGGTGGAATTGAGTGTTACAGGAAGCTGGCAGGTATAGTTGGGGAGATCAAAGATAAGTGTGGGAAGAAGGAGTGAAGGGAGAATATTATGTGCCTGGGGACTTAGAAGCCTGGGAAACCAAGCGTTCCTCTTCCTTTCTGGAGATCATCTGGTCTGCTGGAACTCACTAGGGAAGCCTCCCCTTTCCTCCTGCCAACTTCCCCTCTCCACCTGGCACCAAAGGGTCCAGCCTCAAAGTCCCAGTTATGAAAGCTATGCCAGTATGCTAATTGCTGTGCCTGACCTCCCCTTTAGATAATAAGGGAATCGCTCCCCTAATTAGCCTTGCCATCCACAGACCAGCAAAGCCAAATGTTTATTATGGGATGAATGCACTTACTGTAAATTCTGACATATGCTGCGGAAAGATGTTGGATAAATAAGACTTCAGAGGCATGGACTGTTTAAATAATGAATACCCAATGCTGTGGGTGATTGGAGGTGTGTGGAGGGAGCCCACAGAGAGGAAAGAACAAGGAAGATTTCAGCTACACAGAATTTCTAGGACCAGATGTGACCGGAGAAAAATAAAATCGGTTATTCTGTGGTATGGGTAGAGGAGAAAACTGACCAGAACACGGAGAAAGATTGTGGTGACCTGAATCTAGCTATTGGAATTGAAACTACTCTGAACTCCTCACTTTCCATTCCCTTAAAAAAAAAAAAAGTCCTGTGGGATAATACCAAGGGAGTTTGTGGAGGCTTCATCTAATACCCTCATTTTATGGATGAGGAAACTCAGGAAATTGGAATGATTGGGTAATTTGCACACAGGTAAAAAGCAACAGAATTTGGATCTGAACCCTGAGCCAGTTATTAAATCATCCTCCATCCTTTTTTTTTTTTTTTTTTCCTTTCTTTTTGGCAGCAATTAGGTTAAGTGATTTGCTTAGGGTCACATAGCTAATAAGTGCCTGAAGCCACATTTAAATTCAGGTCCTCCTGATTCCAGACCTGGTCATCTGTCCATTGTGTCACCTAGCTGTTCCCGTACTCCACCCTTTTCAAGAATTCCTCTTTCCATCTATTCTCTGTAGTATTTCTACGACATATTGGTGAAAGGTGGGGAAATCCCTCCTCTATTTCTTCATAGGTTTCCTTGTTCTCTCCTCCCTTAGGAGGGTCCTCATGTGAGAGTCAGGGAAAGCTCCAAACAGAAGGGTGTGGATTGCTGGAGGCTTGCAGTATAATAGCAGATTGTCTGTCAGAGACCTGTTTCTCTATACCTCCCAAAGTCCCCCAAAGAATATCCAGATGAAGGTTCTGGTGATGCAAAGCAGGCATCCTTGAGAGACTGGGAGAACCATTTTATGCCCCTAACATGTGTCTCTGACTCTCAGCCCAGAGGCTCCAGTGGAGATGGAGCTGAAGATAGTGCCCCAAGGGAAGCTCAGAGGATGGAGTTTCTGTAGGATTGGGGATGACTGGCCATATCAGCTATGAAACTGATCAGCAAGCACTCATTGGCCCATTAAGCATCTCATTTTCTCAGAGACATCATTACTATCACAGTGCCTCTTACAGAGGGAAGCTTTTAATCCCTCCCACACTGTTAGCTCATCCTTTCCCCACCCTTTTATCATTCTGATCTTCTGCTGACCACCATACCTTTATCTAGGGTTTTTGTTTTTTGTTTTTTTTTTGCTTTATTATTCTCCTGGCTCACTTGACTTGACTTTAGACCATTCCTTTGTCTATTCAGATAATAGAATCACAGGTTCCAAACCTTAGATTCTTCTAGTCCAACAACCTCTTTTTGCAGATCAAGTAAATGATAAATGAAATAACTTACTCAGTTTTAAATTCAGGTCCTCAAACTCGACATGCAGAATAGTATCCAAATTATCTAGCTCATCATATGGACTAATGGCCTGAAACTAGGCTTACAAACCCCCGGCCCCTCCCCATGTGCTTCTGGGAGGTATCTCCCAGCACAAGAGCCCCCACTCAGCCCATTGCTTGAGAGCTGAGCATGGACCCTCTGGTCCTCAAGCCTCTAGCTGAATCACTTCCCTCTAGCCCCTCCTTTGCTGGAGCACTGGTTCCCTTGTAATTTTTATTTCATTATTTCCCCCGCCCCCTTCTCATTCTGAGGAACTTCCAAATGTCATTCTTTCTTTAGTTTTTCACCTCCGAGGAGGGCTCCTTTTCTTTGCCTGCGCTCCCTCGGGCAGACTCTATCGGTGAAAGGTTTTTTTTTTTTATTTTTTTCTTTCTGCCGAGCACGGTGACCTTTTCCTCTTCTCCGTAGGACAAAGCCGGGCCTGGCATGTTCCTAACGGGAATTGGCTCCAAAAGTGCCAGTAATTGCTCCGTCCTTATTATTGAAACCTTCGAAGCTGGCCCTGCCGACTGTGCCCCCCTTCCTTTCACCCTTCTCTCAGGCCCTGCTTGGAATTGGACTGCAGATGGGTTGCTAACGAGGTGACCAATTAATACACACTTAATAACAAAAAAAAAAAAAAAAAAAAAAAAAAAGGAGGGTAGGGGGTGGAGGGTGTTTTTCCCTCAAGCCTGAATCAGGCCTTTTTGTTTTCCTTCTTGGGAATCTGGCCCCCATAAGGGAGTCCCTGCTGGCTCTGCCCTCTATGCTGGCTCCAAGAGAACCTAACTCACTCCTTTTGGTTCACAGGGTTCTGACAGACCCAACTGGCTTTAAGAAAGCTGGAGTTTAGAGTATAGAAAAGAACTTGTCAGGGGGTGACTTGAGAAAGCCTAAGGTAGCTTTCTCCCCAGAAAACTTTAAAGCAAAAGAGATCAGCTAAATGACATTGCATGGCCCTTTGTTTGGCCATAACCAGGAGCCACCATCCTAGCTGTCCCGATGTACCCTCCAAAGCCTCCTGACTGTACCAACTTAACAGAGACAGCAAAAATCAACTTGCAGAGAGAAAATGATCATAAAGTCCCTATATAGACTTCCAACCTCACCAAAAAAGTTATTAATTCTTATTCTTTATTCTTATAATTCAGTTCTGCAGTCATTAAGTTTCTATTAGGTAAGGTATTATGCTAATGGTTAGAGACCATTACCCTCTCTGCCCTCAGTGAGCTTACATTCTACAGAAATACTATGATGTATAAGAATGTGTCTCTGAGTATACATTTGACCCTTTCCCACCTACCACTTTACTTTGGGGTCAAGTGCCAGTCTGCACCCTAATCCCTGTCTTTCCCTCCTCCCCCCAAAAATGGTGCTTTTGAGATTTTTATAATGGTAGAGGTCAAACTGGATTGTTAAGCTGGTTGTGTTTTGGCAAAATGCTTATTACTAATAATAAAGTGATTTCTATAAGGGAAAAATGATATTGCATATAGCTTTTACCGAACTTGGAATTAGCAAGACCTGAGTTTGAATCTTACCTCAAACATCTAGCTGTATATACAGCACAAGTGATCAATATTGAACCTTTCAGAGCCTCAACTCTCTTATCTGCAAATGAAGGGATTGAATTGGGTAACTTCTAAGGTCTCTTTCTTCAAACACTACAAGCTATGTGACCCTGGACACATCATTTTACTCCATGTGCCTTATTTTCCTCATCTGTAAAATGAATTGGAGAAGGAAATAGCAAACCACTCCAGTATCTTTGGCAAGAAAACCCCAAATACAATCACCAAGAGCTGATAATGTCTAAAAAATAACTGAACCACAACAAAAGATCCCTTTCCAGCTGATCCTGTGACTTGCCAAGTTCTACCTATGGCACCTAAAGCTAATCCTTTCACGATCCTTAACTCAGTTTCCTTATTTAGAAAATAGGGGTAGGGGGTGGACATTTTCTAAGGTCTCTTTCAATTAACAATTGATTCCTATCTGCTAGGCTTGGAAAATTAGACTAGTGAGAGTTTAGCTCAGCCCAGAAGCCAGGGGAGAGACAAAATGACCTATGGAGGGTCCAGCCAGCTGGGGAAAGTTACTATACTTGAAGTACCCCCAAGAGATCATTCTATGACACTTACTACCTACACTACACTAATTTAGCTCTTTAATATCAACTGGAATGCCTGATGGGTGTTACCTATTCAATTATACTGCAAGGTCAAGGAAGGCAGAGACCATGTTTTACATGCCTCTTAGAGCCCAGCACTTTAGGTGCTCCATAAACAATTCCATTCCATGGTCCTTTATGAAGTGCCTTCTGTGGGCAAGGCACTGGCTGACAAACTTTACAAAAACAAAATACAAGCATCCCTTTTGCTCAAAGAATTTGTTTTATTTGCTAATTAATGAAGGAGGTTGTAATACAGCACACAGACAATAGGATCACAGGTTTGGAACTGGAAGGACCCTTAAGGAAACTTATGTTCTCATTTTTCAGAGGAACAAATAGAGATCCTAGAGGTGAATGACATGTGCAAGATCACCCAGCTAAAAGCTACAATCTGAGACCAAGTCTTCCTCACTCCACATCCTGTGTTTTTCCCACTATGCTATACTGCCTTTTTTAGGTGCTGTGAGGGATCCTATAACCGTTTCCCTATCTTCTCTTCCTGTAGCCCTTTTCCTGGTCTAAAACTGTCATCTCTAAGGTAGCTTGAGATACTAGTCGTGTTGGGAAGGAGAACATCCTTCTCTACCTTTCACCCCCTTGATAATAGGACAGAGTAAAAAACCGATGAAGTTGCTAATGCAGCCAGGCTCAGGCTAGGTACTCTAAACTGCCATTCCAGGGCCACTCAACTCAGATGGGCAGAACCAGAGAGAAGCTTGTATCTCGCCTCATTTCACCAGGTGTGATTTCCAATGAGACACTGCTCCACTGGGGACTAATGACACAGGGAGAGATGAGCAGGAAGGTTGTCAGCCTATCATTATTGCCTGGAAATGGGTTTGTGCTGGGGACTTGGAGCCCCAACCCTCCCACTCCCACCTGAAATCCTACATCCCTAGCTCGTCCCCACCTGTCATTTTTGAAGCCTGGAGCCACAGTTTGGGAAGGAGCCCAGGGGTCTGATTCCCAGCCCTATTCTACTCCTCAGTTATGCTCAGTCTTGTGTAAAGGCCGGAGGACAGTTTCCCTTTGGAGACTAAGATTCCCCTTTAGGAAGCAAGGCAAGAGGATAGAACACAAGGAGGGGATGCTCAGGGGTCATGGAGAGTTACAGGAGGTCTCTCATCTCCCCGGGCATGTGGAAGAGAGAGCAGCAGTGACAGAGGTTTATTCAGCCTTTGAAGACTTCACTATGTTTGGACAGAAGTGTGTGAATAATATTCATTTAGATTGGCGTCTGTGCACACTGCCGAAAGGAAAATGCCATTTTGTCACGGGCTTGATGAAGAGAAAGCAGCCCAGGGAGACGGGGGCTGAATATCTTGGGGAAACTGGAAGATAGTTGTTGCTTCTGTTCATTTTCCTCTCACTTCAACTTTGTGATTTGAACATCCTGTCTCAGAGCTGGTGACTAGTGTCCCTGGCCCTTTGTAATGGAGACTGAACAAAATCAGTCCTTGACCAGGGCATTCTACCAAAAATTAGGGAACCTGGGCTCCATTCTTTCCCTGCCAGTGGATTGCTGTGAATCTTGCACAAGTCACAGCATGGTGGCATAGAAAAAGCACTAGATTTGTATTTATTTTTAAATTTTATTTATTTAATTTTGAATAGCAATAAAACCATCATTTCCATAACATAGAGTAGAAAAAAATGATTAAACATGAAACTGCAAATCTATTACATACAACTTACTATTCTTTTAAAATACATAACAAAGTTATCATGTAACTTTTTTCTTTTTTCTTCCTCCTCTGTCCTAGCTACTATTAGACACAAATATGTATATATATGTAAAATCATTCCATACATAGTTCTACTTATCAGTTTCTTCTCTGGATGCAGATTTAAAGGATCTTGGCTTAATCCTAGGTTTGCTACTTACTATCTGTGTAACCTTAAGCAATTCATTTTGAGGGAATGGTGAGGCAAAATTGTAACCTGCATGAGTGACTGAGCCAGCTGTAAGCTATGATCATGTAGGGATGTGTGCCGTGTATTGCCTATGCAGGTTATATTTGTCCACATGGGTCTGCCTAGATATGACTTCCAGGAAGAAATGAATAAATATTTCTAGAGCCTCTTCTGTCCACCTTTCTCCTAGGGATACTTTGATTTCCTGCCAGGAAGGAAAGCATGAAGCTGAGGCTAGAAGTTAGCCACTCTGCTCTCCTCAAGAAAAAGTAGCAGGCTAGAATTATGTCTCTCCCTTAAATATTGCTGGTATAGAAGAGATGATTTCTAGGTCCAAATTGAGTTGCTGATTGTTATCCCTTAATGGAAAAGGAATCCCCGAAGTTATATATATATATATATATATATATATATATATATATATATATATATATATATATATATATTATATATACATATATATATAATATATATATATGTATATATATATTATATATATATATATATATATATATATAATATATACATATATATATTATATATATATTTATCCAACACTTAACCCTTTTACCACTAAATTCCAATTCTGCAATTAATACACAGAACAAACATCAAGTAAATCTATTTATCTAAGCCAAAGCAAATGAGAGAATAAATGATAACATACCAGAAAAAAATGCAGAATGAATATGTTTTCTCTCTAGTATTGAGATATCTCATCTCAAGAGGTATGGGGAAGGGATACAGTAAGGAGTGTATGCATATATGTGTGTGTGAGAGAGAGAGACAGACAGAGAGAGAAAGAGACACAGAGAGAGAAGAAACCAAGAGATAGAGAGAAAAGACAGAGAAGAGAGAGGGAAAAGAGAGAGAGAAGAGAGAAAGAGAGAGAGAGAAAAGAGAGGAGAGAGAGACAGACAGAGAAACAGATAGAGACAGAGATAGAATGAGAGAGAAAGATGGAAGGAGGGAGGGAGATTGAGAAGGGAATACCAAATTTCACTTAAAGGGAGACATTTCTAAAGTTTCTAATGTAGTAGGTTTGGGATAATGATGTGATCAAGGTACCAACTCCTTTACAGTCAGCTTCTTCCCAGAGTCCTTCTCTTCCATCAGGGACATAAAGAGAACCTGCAACCACATCTCTTTGGAAGCTGGAAGGCAGAAAGACCTGGATTTCCCCTTTTCCCATACTCTTGCCAATTCCATCCTTAATCAGATAGTGAATAAGCAGTTCCCACCAATGAGTCTGAAAAGAGATTTTTAATCTCAAACCATAATCATAAGTGTGATGAAACTACCTGATCACGTCTTTGTATAAGAATACTTTTTACCTACTACCAATCATTTCTTATCTACTAGCAATCATTCTGTATATCATGGGTTCTTAAACTGGAGTCTATGAGCTTGCTTTCTTTTTAATACATTGATAACTGTATTTTCATATAACTGATTTTCTCTATAATCCTTTGAATTTTGTTTTAAAAACATTATTCTTAATAAGGGGCCATGGATTTCATGAGATACAGAAAGGAACTATGATATAACAACAACACAAAATTAAGAATCTGTATTTATCAAATTATTTGATAGATATTATTAAATAGTAGAAAGAGCAGTGGTCCTGGAGTTAGCAAGTCCTAGCTTCAAATTCTCCTTCAGATCTTTGCACAAATATGAACTTGTACAAATCACTTGACTTATTTGGGCCTCAGTTTCCTCAGCTACAAAATGAAAGGATTACACCAATGACTTCTAACATTCCCTCACCCCTCAAAATTCATAGTTGTATAATTTCTAAGAGGCCCTATGTAGTGCTCATAGATGAGAATATTCATGTATTCTTTAGACGATGAGCTGCAAGCTATCAGTGGGCTAGGCCAAATCTCCTTTTTACCATCTCTACCAATCAAAATGCCCAAAGGTCTCCACAGTAGTACAGTTATCCCTTTCCCATGGCTAGAATTAGGGATGTGGAACTCACCTGATCTGGAGAACCCCCGTAAAATTTGTTGGTTCTCCCCTTGTACCAGAGAAGAACTCAGAATTATTATGATATTAAAAGATCAACTATGTTGATGTTACATAACACTACACATATATCATCTTATGCATTTTTGAGTTTCTAAACCTTTTCTGGGTTGTCTGTTGGCCTTCACATGTCTTCTGAAGTTTCTACAAAACTCCTCCTAATTCCCATTTAACTTTTTTTTTTTTTTTTGCTGACCTGCAATATATATTGAAGCCACAATGCAGAAAGCCACAATGAAGAAATATAGTTCTTGAGGGGGTTGGGCAAATGATACTATGTCTTAGATTGAGACCACCACGACCACCCTGTACCAAGATATAAAATCAAAACTTGAGCCATAAGTTGCCTTTCTGCTCTGCTCCAAGATGGGGTCATTTCAACACCCAACTACACACATCCAGGAGGAGTGCCTCTGGGGACCCAAACTCAAGCATACCTAGAAACCAAAGGCAGATGTGGGCTACATCAGTCATTTCGGTTATCCCTGTAATACCTTCTGATATTCCTGAAAGAAAAAAAAAATACTAAAACCAAGAACACCAAAGTGTGAGCATTGTGTTCTCCTGGTGTTAATAGGATCATATCATATCCTAACTGTTTAGACCTTGAAGGTTGAAGGCACCTCTACCCCTTTTCACCTTGGCAAAGCTGGGCATATGGCATTTTCTTCTCAGGGGTGTGTACACAGATGTCAACTTCTTTCCCATATGCTGCAAGCTGGGCTCTCCTCACTCTAAAGCAACATCAGCTCTCTGCTCCTTAGTTTCTTCATCTGTGAAATAAAGGGGTTGCATTTGATGACTTTTAAGATCTCATCTAGCTCTGAACTCTATGATTTTATCCTATGACTATGATGTTACCCATTTATGACATGCCCTTTTCCTGCCACACGAGACTGTTAAGACAGGCATTCAAAGACTCTGAGCTCTTTCAGTAAAGGACTGCCTATCTACCAGGGATTCAATCTAACAATGTTCTCCTGTTAGCAGGAATTGGCTTCTCACTGCCACATCATAGTATATGGCACACGGATAGTGAGCTCACCTCAGGATCACAAATGCTGTGGTTCAAAAACCCATTTCAGTCAGTCAGTCAACAAACAGATGGCAGAGACTTTTTAGATGCCATTCTTTAGAAGTAAGAAAAAGAAAAAAGGAACCAATAGTATTAGGGTTTAATTTATATACCAGGTCCCATGGTCCATAGAAAGATTTTTAATCCATCTAGCCTATGCAAATTTAGCCTCTGTCAGAGAATGTCTCCAACTAAATTCTTTGTTGTGGAGGTGTCTTGGGATCATGGTGGAAAAAAATCTTCAAGTAATAAGACTAAAAAAAAAAAAAAAAAACCCCAAGAAGCCAAGTTAACAAATAGAGTTCCCAGGAGTTCATGTTAGCCCTTCTTTCTCCTTTCCTCTTCCTTCCCTCCTTCCTTTGCTTCCCCTTCCTTGCTTCCTTTCCTCCTTCCTTTCTTCCTCTCTCCCTTCCTTCTTCCTTCTTTCTTTTTTTCCTCCCTCCCTTCCTCCTTTCTTTTTTCTTGCTTGCCTTCCTCCTCCAAAAAATAGGAATAATAGTTCACTCAGATCTCAAGATGATAGACTATCAAAGATAAGAAGAAACATATTTTGGCTCAACTACCTTATTTTCCAAAAGACACTAAAACCCAAAGAGATAAAGTGCTTAAGATTACATAAGTTGTATGCAGATGAGCTAATATCTGAGCCATTTCATCTAACCATCGAGCACTTTGCTCACAACAATGTTATAAGGTGATTGTGCAAATAGTCAATCCCATCTTACAGATGAATTGACTGAGGTACAGAAAAGGAATGGAACTTTCCCTCAGTCAAATGTCTGATGAACTTCAGAACTCGGTCTGAAATTTCAATCTCAAGTCCCTTGTATTTTCTGGTATATTCTTTGTCTCAAAAAGCATTGGAAATGCCAGTTGTTCCAAAGGCTTCCACCCTGACCCTCACCCCCAGCCCAATTGTCCCTTAAGAAATCTGATGATTCTCCCAAACACACACTTATATTTGGGAGATAGCCCCAGGGAGACTGATTCCTAAAAGCTTTCATAGAGTTTTTCTAGTTATTTTAACCAAAATGGAATAAAACCCTAGGGGGCTGCACGGCTTCCTTCACCCTTTACCCCCAGTGTGATAACTTAATTACTAGAACATATGCCTGTCCTCTCTCCTCCCGCCCCATTCCCCTTGCATTTTCTCCCCCACCCCTGCCCACTGCTCTTCTCCTCCTCTTTCAAGAGGGCTGGCAGAAATTGTCAGGGAGTTGATCAGATTTATTCAATTTGGATTTAACAGACCTGGGACTCCTATTTCTCCTTCAGGTTCATAAGGTTTTTGATTCCATTTACAGGTTTATTCATTTATCAGATATTCGTTTCAATTCACTTTAAACATCAGGAGCAGGGAGATGAGTTCAGGGGAGACGTGGATCATTTCTGGCTCACATTCATTTGAGAACCACGTGGCTCCCAGCAGCAAGGCTGGGCTGGGGAGAATGTTAAAGGGATGGGCCACTAAGGAAATGTAAATGTGCCCAGAAAAAGGAGCAGAAAGGCGTTGCATTACTGGGGAGGGGACTGAGGTCGTTCTCTTGGGGGCACTTGCAGGAATCCCCTGGCTAAGAGTCATTGTCATTTCATGACTACAGAAGACTGTCTTTCTTGCCCATTGAATATACCTGAACTGAATTTTCTTTCTGCTAAAATAGCACTAATAGGTGAGAAACCCTGGGCTTTGCTGATCTGACAACCCTATGGAAGGAAATTTCTTTTACTCTTTTACTGCACTAACACCTGATATTGTCAGAGAAACAAAAAAATCTTGGGTTTGCTATGGATTTCCTCAACCACCCAAATGCAAGATCATCTCAGCCTTTAGTATTCTATCCCCTGACCCTCTTTTCTCTTACCCCAGAGAGTGCTCCTGGGCCATCAAAAGGAGTCAAATGGTCTCTTAAACTATTTTCATTGTCACATTCCCTTCCCCTTTCTTAGGAAACCAGTCACCATTCTCTGAAAATTGACCTTCAGAGCCCTGAATATTATCATCAATTCCAACTTCAGTCTTCTCTTTTAGGAGAGAAACAGCCCTAACATCCTTCCCCATCCACACATATCTCCCTTTATAAGTCCTCGCAAACATTGTTTCAATAGGAAAAAAAACTAAACTAAATGGAGTTATCCATGGTGACAAGCCATTAAGTGACAGTGGACCTGGCCATAAGAGTTATAACTCATAAATCAAGAATTATGAGACTGAGGAGACCCTCCATTGTGTTTATTTTTTTGCAACTGAGGAAACAAAATTTTCCAAAAATTCAAATAACTTGTTCAAGGTCACACAGATAGTAAATACTAGAAGTGTGATCTGAACACAGACCTTTGGATTTTAGGTTTGGTATTTTTCCCTCTGAACTATGCTTCAGGGGCAAAACCAAGAGCCAAACCCATGTCCTCTGCCCCCAAATCCTTCTTTTACTCCTATCTTCAGTGATCCTCTTGGCTTTCCACTTGTCATGTGTTTCCTGGCTGAAAAGTGTACTATGATACCATAAAATGTGGTCTGCCCAGGAGAAAAAAAATTGGAAGCTGTTCCCACAATGGCCCCAGTGGCTTTGCCATTTTTCAGTCCATACCCTGGTTCTGCGATGACATGCATGGACGTTTCCTCTGGTGTCAGGGTCCTGGTACCCAGGATCTCTTGGGCAGGCATCAGAATGTTGTAAGGAGTGGAGGTTCCTCTGGAAATCCTTACTGCCCAGAGCATCCTTGTTTCAGAGAAAGGCATGGAGCCTAGGTGAAGCCCAGCAGGTGGGGGTAGCTGGGGGCCAGCTCCCCGCTAAGCTGTCTCAGAGGCTCCATTATCATTCTAGCTCCTCTGCTAGCTGTTGGCGGGCTGTCGTTTTTTTACCTTACATGGAAGGGGGGCCTGGGGCTTGGAGAAGCTCAGATTTTTTGACAAGGTGACACGAACAGAGAGACAATAACTACATCCACTTTCTCCACTAATCTCAACTCACTCACTCTGTGTGTGTGTGTGTGTGTGTGTGTGTGTGTGTGTGTGTTTCTGTCTCTTTCTGTGTCTGTCTGTATCTTTCTCTGTTTTTCTCTCTATCTCTGTCTGTCTGTCTTTCTTTGTCTCTCTCTCTCTCTCTTTCCTCCCTCCTTTATCCCCCTCTCCATTTCCTCTTTCTAGCTCTGTCTCTTTCTCTTTCCTCTTTCTCCTTTCATTCCCTTCTTCCTTCCTTTCTTCCTCCCTTTCTTCACCCCTCCCTCCCTTCCTTGTTCCTTCCATCCTACCTCTCCCCTCCCTCCCTCCCTTCCTTTCTTCCTTCCTTCTTTCTTTCCTTCTCACCTTCCTTTCTGTCTTTTTGTCAGTATCTGTCTCTTTCTTTAGCTACTTCTGTCTCTCCATCTCCATTCCCCTCTTTCCTCTTCCTTCCCAAATCTATTGTGTTTTTCCCTAGAAGAGGAGACTATTGGATTCGCTAGCTTTTCTCTTATTGCCTAGAGAAACTTAAATAACTCTTAGCATACACAGTAAGATCAGGTGACAGGACTGAGAAAGGTCAACATTGTCCCTAGCAACACCTCCCCTGACATCTTCCTTAACCACACAGAGCCTTGATTTTCTTATCTAGAAAGCCGAGGTTAAAATCCTTCTCAATCCTCCCTGTCAGTCTGTGAGCTAAGGAAGGTGAAGGGGTGGGGCAAGCTACTATCTTGAGTGTTATGACTTCTGGAAAGATCATAGATCACGGATCACCAAATATGAGCACTTCAGGGAACCCTGTGACCCCACCTCTCATTCCACAGATGAAAAAATTGAGGTCCCGACTTTTCTCCAATCAGATCTCTTTAGGGGTGGGCTCCCCTATTCAGCGAGGTCTTTGCGGGGACTGTATATATAAAACACAAATAGCTGCCCAGTTTTAATGACCCTACTATGGAATGAGAGAGTAATAATACACACTTTCTGGCTATCCTTTCAGTAACAAATATCCAGGAAATGAAAAGAAGATTGAAAACAGGAGATTAGGCCTTAGGAAGAATTTGTCATGTGACTCAAACTATAATGTATAAATTGTGGTAGAAAGAATGCCAGGAGCCTGAGTTCTATCACAAACTAGCTACTTTGGGACAATTATTTAACTCCTCTGGGGCTCAATTTCTTCATCTGAAAAGCAGGTATGATACCTATGAAAATCATAAAGGTGAAGCTAAAAGAGATTTTGAAGACCATCTATTACAACCCTCTTCTATTTCAGGTGAGTAAAGTGAAGGCTGAGAGGTGAAATAATTTGGTCAATGCCATTCAATAGGAAGAGTTAGAAATGAGATTCAAACCCAGGCCCTCATATTCCAAGTCCGATGTACTTTTCACTGTCCCACATGGTATGTGGCTCAAATAATTATAAGTAAAAGTCCTCTGAAAAGCATGTCATTCTGTAATCATAGAAGTTATTGTTGTTCAGTCCTTTCAGTCCTGATGCAGGCTGAGGTTCAGGTAAGGGGCCTGAAAGTTGACCTTGTGGGGAGCCCTATATTCTCCCTCAAGAGGCAGAGGTGGGGTACATAACCACAAATGCCAGTTACTTGAGTATCTTTATGCAGTCTGAGAGCGTAACACCTTTGCACCAGGACTGGAGGGGCAACAGAATAGACCCACTGCTGAAAGAGTCCATGATGACCAGCAGTCAAGAGACCTGACTTTAGGCCTGATCAGTTCTTCAGTAATGCAGTTAAAAACTTTGGGAAAATTACATAACCTCTCTGGGACTCAGCATCCTCATCTGTAAAAAGCGGAGTAGAGTAGTGAAGCTTCCAGGATCCCTTCCAGACCTAAGATGCCACGATTCCATCCTGCTTGCTGTACCTCCATCATGGACTCATTCCTTAGGATGAAATGCCACTTTGTTCTCCTATCCTCTTTTTAAAATAAAAATATTTTCAAGGGAAGGGTAAGCATGACGGGCTTGAATGTGTATTTGGGAAATCCTGGAGCAACATGAGCATCCTTAGTGGGGTAATAAAAGAGAAGAAGAGAAAGAAAGGACAGGGAGAGGTCGGAAGCAGGTTTTAATGACAAAATACCACCTCTTTTCTGGCTCAGGGCTAGCTTTAAGTAGACATTTGGCACCTGAGGAGTCTGGCCATAGGGCAGAGGAAGAAGTTGAGTTGAATATAAAGTATATCCTAAAAAAAATCCTGGGGGCTGTATTGAAGATTTCATCCTTTCTAACTCATCCCAACTTACTTAGATGTGTTTAAGAGTAGGGGAAGGGGGGCAGAGATTTAACATGAAAATTAGGAAGCTATGCCAGGGTATTACTATTAGTAATGTCATTAAAAATCTATCTTTCTATAGTTATTTTATTTTAGTATATCATTTAGTATTTTATTATAGTATTTATTGCCAGTGAAATACCCTCCTAAAAATATAATGAATATAGCATTATCCCCATTTTACAGATAAAATTCAGAAAAATTAAATAACTAGCCTTGATCTAAATAGCTGGCAAATTCAAATGTCATCCCCTGAACTTGTTTTGTGACCTTAAGTCCAGTACAGTTTCCATTATACCATGTGGCCCCTCAATGGCCCTGTCTTCTTCTTCTGAAGGAGCAACATAGTTTGGGGGAGGGAAAGAAAGGGAAATCAAGCTTGAGTGAAGCTACAGTGAAAAGCCCCCAGGGCAGGGTCAGCTCCAAGGAACCGAGCCGGTGTAGTGCCTGGCTCAGGCTATCAGACACTGCCACAGCAGGGCACTGCAAATGACTTTATAGTTATTGTTCCTCAAATTGGACACCCCCTTGGAGCTCACATAATATGAGATGAAACAGCCTGCAGGAGGCTGCAGGGAAATGGAACACTGATGGAGGGGACTTTTTATTTTTTTCCCCGTAGGAGAAATGCTCCAGACACCACTCCCCCTTCCTCCTCATCATCTCTCCCCCCTCCCCACCTTTCCTAATCTCCAGTTCTGTCTCAGATTCTCCAAGTGTTGTTATTTAGAAAGGTTCAGGATGTTTCAGGCATTGAAACAAACCACTGCCCCCAAACATCTGCCCCTATAATTAGAGAGGGAAGATCTTGCATTTTTAAGGGGGAAGGTAATGGGGAAAATTTGTACGTTTGTGATTGTGTAGGTATGTGTGTATTATTTTATTTATTCAACAAACATTAACTATAGCCTATTACGTGGAAGATTCGGCTCAGGTGCACGTCTGTCTGTATGGATAGGAATGCATTTCTACATGAATGTTGTATATGTACATAATCTACATTGCATCATGTGTAGCTGTGCATGTGCCATCTGGGTTGTGCCTTGCGAGCCCTGTTTTTCATGTGTCTCTATTTATCCTGGATAAATATGTATTTATGCATGCGTGTTATGTGCATGTCATTCTATGTGCATCTCTGTGAAGTACTACGTGCCCTAAATAACTGTACAGATATTTATTGGGAGCCTGCTGTATGCAAGGTTCTAATACAAGTGTTTGCGTGTAAGCTTTATGCATTTGTGCCTGTATGTGTAGTAGGGACACATTATGCGAGCTACTGTTTGCAGGTGTGTGTATGTTGTGTAGGTAAGTCATTGTATATGCTGTGTGTGTACAGAAGGGAGAGCGCTTCTTCCCACGGCAGTCTGGGCTCAGCCTCGCAGCTCTATGTTTTACTCTTTCAGCATGGGCAAAGCCTGATCTTTTCTATCAGCTGGAGATATAATTTGCTGTCTCTTGGAATCACAGAGCCCCCATCCTCGTGTGGGGATCCAGCGGAGGAGAAGTGTCTGGGAAAGGGACAGAGGAGAGGGGGAGATGGAGAGAGAGTGCAGAGCAAACAAACAAGAACCTTTCAGACAAGGAGAAGAGATGGAGCCACACGGAACAAATGAGGAAGCAGAGGGAGGGCTGCTCTGAGAGGAGGCAGGCCCCTGGGAAAGGGAGTCAAGGAGAAGGAAGTCAGAAGCCCTTCCCCACAGCTCGGCAGTGATGAGCAAGAGATTTTTATTACATTCTGAGCAATCAGACCCCCAGCCCACTTTAAATTTCATAAAACAGTTAACCTTTTAGACAAGTTCTCCAGAGTCTGGGAGATGGGGGAAATCCCTTAGCATAAATGTCTGGATCTGGGCGTGTTGAGTTTCAAATGCGTGGTCTCATTAATACATGGTCCTCACAGAGCCCCCTGAAGAGTACATATTCGGGGGTGGGGCACCTAATAGAAGTGGGACTTGAGGCCCTTTACCTAAACAAGTTGGATTCAGTCTAAATAGGGAAACATGCCTTTTTAGACATTTAGACGCCACCCCCTTCTTGGAATCATAGACAGGGGCCCAGTCTCTGCCTGGGAAGCTGGTGCTAGTGAGTGGATGAATAAGTAGAAAACAGTCCATTATTAATGACATTCAGTGTGTGACCCCTGTGTACAGAGCCGTTTATGATTTATCGTAGAACCATAAAAGGCTGGGGATGGAAGTGATAAGGAAAGGTCATCTCATTTATCCCCTGTATCCAGGCAGATCCACACCTAAATAATCCAACAGTTGATAATCACCCATCTTGGAAGATTCCCGCCCCCCCACCCTGAGAAAAGTGGGGCAATAGAATCCTTCTGTCACGTATCCATCAATGCCAGGAAGTTCTTACAATTCCCCATGCTTTATGATTGTGATTACAAAGGAAAACATCATGTTACTGTTTATAATTTAACACTAATGGAACAGCAGAATGTACTAAGTGTAAAGCACCAGGATGTATTTGCCATCGTTCTCCTTTCCCCTTATTTCAGATCTAGGTACGTGGACTTTTCCAAGTGGTCTCCACTATTTTATTTAGAGCAATGTGCTGATACATTTAAGAAATTTGAACTGAAATTTCAATAGTATAGAGAATTCCTGAGGAAGAAACTCCTCCTAGCAATGTAGGTCAGCACTTATATATAAAAATGTGATTTGTATACATATTTATCCATATACACATGTGTGTTTGTACACATGTGCACATGCACACATTATTTATATATGTATGTATATATACATATAACATTGATGGCTATAGAAAAACATCTGGTGTGCTGAGTCTAAATGATTCACCCACCATCAGAGACAAGTCTTCTTGGCTCAGAAGTCAGTTCTTTACTCTCTACGCCTCATTGTCTCTTAGTATATCAAGAAGAAAAGCTGTTGAGACCATAAGAGGGAGTAAGGTTGGATCCATACAGGACCAAACAAGAAAAATGATGAAACCCTCATATGGATAACTGTAGGTGGCTACCTAGCCTTACACAAACAGAGAATCCAATAAAGCTTTGTTGAATAAATGAATGACTAGGTTTCCTGTTGATTATCAAGAATGGGTACCCATAAACATGCCTGCCATGGATGTTTTAAGAATAACGAGACAGGGAGATGACCTGGGTGGCCATCGGAGTTCCTCTTTGAGTGTGGCGATATTGCAGGAGGACTTGAAGAAGCATATCGCTGTGGAAAATGAGGAAGTGGAATGGGAAGAGGTTGACTCTGAAGTCAAAGTTTCTGGATTCAAATCTTTCTGTGTGATTTTGGCCTTTCACATCTTTAAATGAGGAATTTAAATTGTATAACGTCTAAGGATCCTTAAAGCGCTAGATCTGGGATCTCCAACAAATCAACATAAAGGGAAGAAACATGACTGATGGATATTGGGTCAGTAGAAAGAGCCCTTAAAGAGTTATTAAAACTGGTTCTGTTCTCTGCAATGCCTCTAATTAGCACCAATTAGGAGTGACCTTAGATATGTCACATTCTTCCTACAGCTATTTCCTTATCTGTAAAATGAAAGCAATCAACTCGATAATTTCTCAGGTCTCTTCTACTTCTGATATCCTGTGACTCTGGGAACTTCTCTGCTGATATCACAACTTCTCTGGACACCTGCCTATCTTTCCATATAGGATGCGGAATTCAATGTCGCCAGGGAATTAACATGGGAATAAACAAGGGCCTGTCAGTTGTCCCGACCCTTCAGAAAGAGTTGGAAATGAGCCGACTCCAGATCCCAAGACGCCTGATTCCAATGACAATCGATGACATCTCCCGGAAACAAAATGGGGAGGGGAAGGGGGGTGCTCTAAATCACGTGCAGATTACAGTCGTTCTGTTTGCCTTTTCCGCTGCAGATCCGATGATTTAAATTAGGTCTCGATTCTTGTTTAAATTATAGTTTACTGTTCTGCACCCCGCTCAGAAGTGAATTACCTTAAGCAGCGGTATTAATAACATGGTTATAATTAAGCCTCATTACTGCAGGCAGTTTGCTGAAACAAATTGCTTCTTCATTATTATTATAGCACCTTTGGTAAAAAGACATTTCCCCAGAATGCGACCTTGATGCTTTATATAGTAAAAGGGGAGATGTGATAGAGATGTAAGGATGAATTAGCATCTTTTGCCTTCTCTATCCGGCTCATTAAAAGGAAGAGAACGCAAGTCAAAACCAAGCAGCCTTGATGGCAATTTTAATCTGTATGAAATGGATAATGAATAGGTTTGAACTTTCTGCGACATTTTTGTAATGGTGTTTTATTTATATGATGCAACTATCTGAAAAAATAAATAAATAAAGAGCTGTACAGGAGAGACAAGCAAAGCCAGGGAGGTTCCCACAGACAACCAATAGCTCTGAACCCTCGTCTTGTTATCATCAATTGGTTTGAGATTTTACGGCTCAGAGCCAGTTACACTGGAGATCCATCTGTTTATTCTAATTCTGCTATCATACCTGGGCCTTCAGGACTGAGGAAAGAGAGTTGGGGAGGTAAAAGAAATGACCTAGAAACAGAACACACCCAGTTAAAAATGTGTGTAAAACACTGTGCGTTTATTCAGCCCTGTAAAGACATCTCCCATTTTTTGTTTGAATCTTTGGCCATCCTTTTTGATATCCACCTGTCTTGAGCTTGACCCCCATTTTCCCACTCCCATCCTGGCTCTTTAAAGACTGAAAAGCTAGATTCAGACAGAGTAGATGTAGGGCCAAAGGCCATTGGCAAGGTCATTTCCTGTTTTGACTTTTAATTACTCTTTGTGGTGATAATTAAGATTCTTAAAACTAAATTTTGTTTGGGATTTACTTTTCTGTGTAATTAGATGTGCAGATTAGATTGCACTTTTCCTACTTTTCCTAGAAAAAGGCTTTCCCCCACTGGCGGGAAGTCTGAGGACACACACAAAGCCTCCCTTACCGCCGCAGGAGGCGTTTACAACCACTATTGTACGACGAGTCCCATTTCTTGGACGCAATGACCTGGGATTCTCATTGGATAAGGGAGTCTTTGCTGGGCACCTTGCTGTCTCTCTCTTTTCCATTTTGTACCTCACTCCTGACAGGGGCTAATCCATCTCTCCTGACTTTATCTCCAGCTGGAGACACACAAACCAGGGCAGGCAGCAGTGCCATAAAGACTCTCTTTATTGGCGTGCCATGTTTCTGTCACACACGCTGCCCCCAAAAGAACACGCTGGCATAATCAGTGGAATAAATCCTCTGCCACGAGCATGCACCCATCTACAAGTGCACGTGCGCGCGAGCTCTCACGCAGGTTTGCCTTCCTCACCCCCATCCCTAAAACGGGCAGGACGAACTACAGCTGGCTAACTTTGCACTCAGCCCCTCTGCCCATCCCACTAGCCAAGGACAACAACCAGCATTCACACAGGCTGCCCCACAAGTCTGAGACCAATATGAAACTGTTTTACTCTTAATAGCTTAAAACCACACCAAGACTTTGGGGACAGCCAGTATAGCCCTTCGAGCAAAGCACTTTACATATGTCATCAAAGCCAGGTCATGCTATCTGTTCCCCAGAGAGCAAGGCCAGAGGCAGTGGATCCCAAAGAAAATTCAGGATAAATCTTGACAGTCTGATAACCTCAAACCCCTCCAGGCTCCCTTCTTTCCCTCCAATTCTTCTCCTTGATTTTTCTTTTTGCTATAGGAAAGCAGTGTCTGTATTACATAAAGGGCAATAACTCAGCCTTAAGGAAGCTCTGGGAAAGGTCAGTTACCTAGCCAAGGGATTTTATTCATCACTCAAAAATCTCTCAGGAATTGGCAGACCTATTGGAAGAGACCTTAAGGCCCAGGCCTCTAGATCCCTCTGCAGTTCTGATGCTGTGTTCAGGCCAGCACTTTAATGAGAATGAAAGATATGCACACCTCCAGGATACATAGTGAGCCTGGGAAAATTATGGCCACTGGCCATTCACCTGGCATTCCCATGGCTCAGCATGGGTGAGCAGGTCATGTGCCAATCCCTTAGGTGCCCCCTCAGTTCCTCTTGTCTCATCTAGGAAGGTAGAAAGTGACAAATCAGTGTTCCTTGGCTCCTGTTCTGTGGTCAACAGAGAAATGTGGAAATAGGAAGTGTGGTTATCCTTATTTAGAAAAAAGAAAAAAATAAGAACAGCCAGGCACATCGCAGTTCTTCTCAGTAGCCACACATGCATTGTTGTCATTCACAAATTTGTCTTAACCTTTTTTGAATCCATTTATATCTCCTACCAGTACCTCCTCCTGGGGTAATGAGTTCCATAAGCTTATTGCCTGCTGTGTAAAGGGACACTTACTTTTATTAGTCCAAACTTACTTTGTTTGAATTTCAAAAGCTCCCTTCTCCTACCTCTATCATGTAGGATTTAGTGAACAAGTTCATATTCTCCTTTTCACATCATTAATACATGTAATAAATGGAGGAGAAAGAGGGAGTGAGAAAGAGAGAGGGAGTGAGACAGAGACAAAGACAGAAATAGTGAAAGCTACAGAGAGACACACAGAGACAGAAAGAGAGAAACACAGAAACAGAGAATTATGAAAGAGAGATGAGAGACACAGAGAGAGACAAACACAAAGAGAAAGGAGAAGGAAAGGAGGAGGAAGAAGGGGAGGTGGAGGAAGAGGGATGGAGGGAGAGAGAGAAAGAAAAGAGAGACAGAGAGAGAGACAGAGACAGAGACAGAGACAGAGAAAGAGACAGAGAAAGAGAGACAGATAGACAGAGACAGAGAAAGAGAGACAGAGACAGAGAAAGAGAGACAGACAGAGACAGAGAGAGAAAGAGAGACAGAGAGAGAGACAGATAGACAGACAGTGACAGAGAGAGAGACAGAAAGAGAAGAAGGAGGAGGAGGAAGAGAAGGAGAAGGAGGAGGAGGAGGAGGAGGAGGAGGAGGAGGAGGAGAACGAGAGAGGGGAAAGGCAGAAAGCGAAAGAGAAATAGAGAGAAATGAAGATAAGAGAGATTAGACAGACAGAAAGAGAGAGATGAGGTAGACAGACCAAAAACGATGACGCAGATAAGCCAGATAGATGAGGTAGATAGAGATGACATGAAATGTGATAGAGAGAGATGAGATGAAATAGAGAGAGAAATGAGGATGAGAGAGAGATGAAATAAAGATGAGGTAGAGGGAGGGAGAGAGAAAGAGAGAGGAAGGAAGGGAAGAAGGGAGAAAGGGAGGGAAAGAGAGAGACACACAGAGAAAGAAGAGATGAGATAGATACTTAGATGAAGCAGACAGATAGAAAGAAATATGAGATAAAGAGAAAGAGAGATGAGGGAAAGGGATAAGACAGAAAGACAAACAGACATGAGATAGATGAACAGTAAGAGATGAGATTAATAGACAGAAAGAAAGTTTTACCCCCTTTTCTAAATATTCTCATTGCTCTTGTCTGGACTTATCTCTTTTAATTCCTTCTTAAAGTGAAGACAGAGCATCTGTATGTGAGGGGAGAATCTACTAGTAAAGTTGTAACTAGAAATTCTTTCACTAGAGGCAAAAATATTTGGAAGGAGGATGATGGTAGCACAGAGGACTTTTCTCACAGATACAACTACCTCAGGTTTTTCATCTGTAAAATGGGAATCATAAAACCTCCCTCTCAAGGTTGTCGTGGGGATACAATAAAAGCAATGTGTAAAGTATTTGGCATATCAGAAAGCACTATACAAATGCCAGCTGTTGGGATTATTGCTGTTATTAGGATGGGGACTTCCCATGGCAGCCACCTGCAGACCACGCTCATTGTTGTTCAGCAAGAAGCTGTGATATGTCCCGTCTGGGGCTTGGCTGCCTTGACCTCCCTACACAGTCTGGAGTCCCTCGCCCGTCTCAGGGGCTCACCAAGGGGGTGGTTGGCTTAGGGCACCAAACCTAGTGCGTTGTGGTTCCGCCAAACCCAAGGGCTGATCTAGCAGCTGTAGCTTCCTCAGCAGCAGGGACTGTGGGCGTGCTCAGGAGACACAGTCATCTAAGAAGAGAGGACAGAGCTAGGGGACGGCACCCTAGCAAAGGGAGGCAGCCACTTGTGCTAAGGAAGGGAGGGGGCAGCTAGCTAGAGCCCTAGGCCTGGAATCAAGAAGACCTGAATTCAAATCCAGCCTAGTATTTTCATCTTTTTGTTGCTATTTGTTTGCTTTTTTCCCTTTTTTCTTTTTTCCCTTTTTGATTAGATTTTTCTTGAGTAGCATGATAGATGTGAAAATACATTTGGAAAAATTGCACATTTAACCTATATTGGATTACTTGCTTTCTGGGGAGAGGGGAAGTTAGACAGAGGGAGAAAAATTTGGAACACAAAGTTTTGCAAGGGTGAACGTTGAAACTATTTTTACATGTATTTTGAAAAACAAGACCTATATTTGAGTAGCAACTTTGTTACTAATTAGCCATGTCTCTGAGTCTCCATTGTCCCAGCTGTAATGAGAAAACTAAATAAGGAGTCTCTAAGTAATCTTCTGTTGGTCTGGAATTTTGCTCTGGTTTCAGATAATTTTTGTAAAAGGTAGGGCATTACCCATCTCCTTTAATCACTTGTCCCCCACTAACAATACTCTAGGGAAGAGAAAGAGAATAAGCATTTGTATAGTACCTACTATGAGCCAGGAACCATGCTAAGCCATTTATAGATTTGATCTCAGTCATTTTGGTTGCGATCCCATTTGGGGTTTTCTTAGGAAAGATGCTGGAGTGAGTTGCCATTTCATTTGACAAATGAGGAAACTAAGGCAAACAGGGTATGTGACTTGCTTAGGGTCACACAACTAGTTCACTTTGAAGGCAAGTCTTCCAAGTTCCCTGTACTAGTGCTCTATCCTTGCTGCCTTTATAGTCTAATAGAAATGACTATAGACTGTGAGTTGGAAAGGATCTTAGAAGCCATCTCATTCAATTTGCTCATTTCAAAGATGAGGAAAACAAGAAACAGAAAGGTCAGTTACTTGTCCAAAGTCACATAAAATAAGGGACATGACCAAGATTTTAATCCACATTCTCTGACTCCCCATGAAATACTCTTTCTACATTACACCAAACTACCTTAAATTCTACCAAGGTGATTACATGCTGCTCCTCACACATAGGCTCCTCTGGTTCCTATCCTTCCATCTTTGAGCTGGCCGTCCCTCAGGACCAGAATGTTGTCTCACCTCACCTTACCCTCAACATTCAGCTCAAGTTCCACTTTCATAAAAGGCCTCTCCTGGTCCCACCAGTTCCTAGAGCCCTCCTCTAAGCTTACTTTCTATCTGTTCTGTTTTGTGCCTTTTAGATACTTAAAAATATAAATTAAATTTATATTAAATTTGTATAATCCAATCATTAAGAGTAGGGACTGTTTTTCTTTGCATCCCAACATTTTGTATGCCAGTGTCTGGAAGATAGCAAGTGATTGTAGGCTACCTGATGACAATATCCCTGGAACAACTGACTACATCTCCATCAGGAGCTGATAATATCCTGGACATAAGGATGCAGATTCAGGACTTAAGAGTCCAGCAGAAAAGCTTTAACATATTTAGGGATACTGGATCAAGACCTATCCCTTCAAAAGAGAGGGGACAGCTTCCAGTAATCAGAAGTTGTACATAATCATTTAGCCATATATGCTATCTAAACTGGAGCCCACTTTCCCATGGACTCACTATGTACTAGTGGAGAATATGTCACAGACTTTTTTGAAGAATGGTTTTTTATAACCACAATTCTTAATCATACCAATTTAGTAAATCCCCATTTTTGAAAGCTAATTGGCTGACTGACTAGTTGATATCAACTGCTAATTATAAGGGAAATACACTGATAGGAATTTGCAAGCTATAGCACTAAAAACCAGTCTCTAATGAAGCCCTCAGGACTACCCCAGTAAACAATCCCTAAAACCATGAAGGGAAGTAAAGCAACATTTCTTTTGAGACCTAACCTGCTGGTGTTGCTGGAAATTAGGGAAACAGCTCCAGAATATTTACTAAATATGAAATCACAAATATCTATTGTTGATATATTGTTTCTGTGAATATATATTAAGAATGTTATTATAAATAATAATATATAAATATTACATTATATAAATATAATGTTATATTAAATAAACAAATATGTTATGTTATATATAATATATTTTATAATAAATTGTGTGTGTTTATCATTTATATATGTTATTAATTAATGGTTTGTTATATTGTACATTAATTTTTAATATTATATATTTTATATGTAATATGCTATATTATGTAATATTATATTATACAAATTATATGTGTGTGTATATATGTATATATATATTCACATTAGTTCCAAAGTTGTCTTACTCTCTGAGTGTAACTTTTTTTTTTCTATTGTATCACACTTGGAAAGTGTTGTCTACTAAAAACCCAAGATAACTGAGAGATCAATGGCTATGGCTTTCTAGTCATATATTTCTTCATCTTATATTTAATTTTGTTGTTGAGTCATTTCAATTGTGTCTGACTTTTTGTGATTCCATTTGAGGTTTTCTTAGTAAAGACACTGAGTGGTTTGCCATTTCCTTCTCCATCATTTTACAGATGAGGAAAATGAGGCAAACAGGCTTAGGTGACTTACCCAGAATCACACAATTAATAAGTGCCTGAATCCACATTTGACCTCAGATCTTCCCGACTATTGTCCCAACTCTCTATCCACCATAACACCTTTTATTTGGTGCCCTCTTATGCTTGTACAATTTACTTGGACACTTGAGTTACAAATTTACATTTATTTCCTAATAAATTTTATCTTAATCTAATCCAACATACTATCCCATTGAGATCTGTTGGGATTCTGATTCCAACATCAATATGTCAACTCTCCTAGCTTCCTATCATCTGTATATGTGTCTTTGGGGATGGAGTGGGGAGCAGTTGGCCATATACCTTTGATAAATTGATTTCCTCCTAATTCAGATGAATCATAGAAGGTTTGAGTAATAGAGACATGAGGCAATAACAGATTGAACAAATTGCCAAGGTGTATTTTTTCTTTTTTATCCCCTTCATGAAATATGAAGTTCACAGTTGGAATTCAAAAGGTAGTTTACCTTTGGTTATCAAAAGACTGGTTACACTTCTACCAGCCTTAAAAAGTCAGCTGTGGCACTAGAGTCAGGGCAAGACCAGTGTGTGGATTTTGATTCCTGACAGGACAGAGAAGAGGAACCTACCTCTGAAGAGAAGACTATTTTTTGCCTTTTCTAAAGGGTTTGAGGCAGAAGGGGATTATTTATCTCTCCTCTCCCAGTCATATCAGCTCTAGTGATTTACATCAAAGATACTCACCTAATAAGAGACACTGCAAACAGCAAATAGCAGACACAGTCAGCATAGACAAGTGTGACTACAACGAACCTAAGCTGCACTGAATCAAGAGGTTATTATCTCTAGTTGTGGCTAGTAGTGCTGCACAGACAAGTAGGACCAGGTAGCCCGGTTGAATGGCTTGCTAAGCAAAGGGGGTGCTGCCTGGGGAAGGATCATGAGGGAATCACTATGAGAAGAGAAATGACAAGTAACTCTCAAAGAGTGGAGGTAAGAATTGCTTAGGCATGTGTTCCTATATTTATGTCTCTGAAGTAGTCAGTGTAAACATTCAGTCTTCCCACTGATACTGCGTGAAAGTGTGCCCGAGATTTAATCAGGAAGATGTTTAGAAACTAATGCTTTTACTATGCCATATTTTTAATATTTTTTTTTGAGGTTCTAAAGCCTTTGCTTTCAGCTAAGTATGTTCTACTGGTTGACTATGAAAGGTGAGCACACCGGTAGGGATCTTTGGGCTGTGTCGTTTTAGAAGTAAAATGATCTACAAAATACCTGAAATCTAAGGTCATTATTATCTCACTGGGTTACCAATTTGCCACTGCCTGTGCAAAATAGATGACAGAGATGCTACATATATATTTTTTATAAGCATACCATCGATTTTTCTATTCAAGTCAATGATAAAAGCCAAGCCCAGAAACTATCCTTTCAGCTGAAGTCAACCCATTAATAACTACTCTTTGGACCCAGTCATTCTAGGGGTGGTCTTTAATGGTTCAAATATTGTGCTCTCCCAACTTTATGCCTCTTCCATTGTTAAGTTCTGGTTCATTTTCTATGTCCAAATCAATTGCCACTTCTTCAGGAAACCTTTGTTCTCTCTCAATAAAAACCTCCCCCCCAATCACTCATATCACTTTGTTTTGGATTTCTCTAATGCACTTGTGTGATATTGTGTATAGCAATTCAAAAACTGTATATGTGATACAGTAATCATAGTACATAATGTAATTATGCCACAGTCTCTTTGAACTGTTCTACCTCAGTTTCCCTGCACTAGGTTCCTGAATTGTTCTTTCTCAGTTCTGCCTCAATCCCCTTAGTTGTAAACCGCCCCCCCCCTCTCTGGTCCATTACCATTTGCTCTAAGGTTATACATTGTCAATGTAAGCAAGGTAAGGGGGAGATCAGACTTCCTGGCTCCTGGCTCCTCCTGTCCTCAAGAATCTATGACACTAGCCTTCTAAAATATTCCAAAAGATAAGACTATCCCAGATACCTCACTGACATCTTTACTTCTATTTATTCAGACATCCTGACTCTGGCTTTTAGTAAGAATTTATTGCCTCCCCCCATCCTGACAGAACCAAATGGATCTGTGAAGAAGTTTCCCGCTTCTTTCCCCTTCCTTTGTAAAAACGGTATATAAGGGATTGGGATTCTCCCATTCATCGCTGGATTCTTTGAGATGACAGTCTTGTCCAGCCCTGAGACCAACATGGATCCATTTAATAAACTATTGAATTGGTCTCTAATCTCTGTCTGGCTGGACACTTTGAGAGAAGAGTACTGTCCAGTCAATTACACTCTCCAATTAATAAAATATTAAAAACTCTAATCTCTCTCCTGCCTCAGTTTCTCCGGCATTACAATAATAATATGTAATATGATATAATATTGTACACAGTAGTGTTTTATCACTCTCCTAGACAGTAAATTTTATGAAAGTTTTGAGTCTCATATAAACTTATTATCTCTCTTAGAACTTAGCATAGTAACTGAGCACAGAAAGAACTTAATAAACATCAACTTCAACTGAAATGAATTTTTCCTACTACCTTTTCTAAAGATAGGGAACATTTTGCTGACCTTTTTAACCATAGCAACACATTGGGCCAACATTGTTAGGGATCCGGACTCCCTGCTTCCCAATGCCCTTCCTCATCCTCCCCAGCAGAGTGCAGACCTCACTACTCACAGATGGCCACCCCTCATCTCACCCCTCAGTACTTACTAATAGGGCATTCTGATTTATGGAAGGCAGCCATTGTGTGTTTGCTACAGGCGCCCAGGTGGCCTTTGAGGCAAAAAGCCACCAAGCCATGGACTGAACTTTTCCCCAGGCCCTTCAGAGTCTTGTCATTTCATTTCTTCCTGAAGGAGCCCATTGTCAGTCTCCTGAATGACTGAGCTTAGCTGGCAATTAAATCACAGTCTCCAAAGGTTACCAGGGAGAAGGTGCTTCTTTCCATTGTTCCTTGGAGAGGGAGGCCACACTGAATTGGACCTAACCTTTCCCCAGGGAGGTTAACCCCTTGAGGCTGGGCAGGGCAGAGTAATGGGCCTCTCCCTTCCTTATTGGTCTAAATAAGTAAGCTACTGATTATGAATGACCAGGCTTATATAACCAAGCACAAGTAGAGAATTTGTCTCAAAAAAGAAAGATATTGGGAATTAGAATTGGGGTGGGTCAGGGTAAATAGAGTCAACTCTTGGTTAGGCACTGAGTGTCCAAATGATGGATGATCTTGCACAATTCTCTACCTTAGGGGCAGCAAATGTAATCTTGGCTTATTCCATATTTGGGATGACTTCTGGGTTTACTTTATCTATTACTGTCCTGAAGCAGTTGTGAGTTAACCCCAAGGTCTGGTATTTTCATAGTTTTTTTTTTTTTAATTGTCTGATCCACCTCATAGATCTATGACATCCTGATATTCAAAGCATTAAAATAAGTCACATTTAATTTGTACTGAATGGCACTAAATTCTCAACCCTGAACAAGTAAGGATTTGCATTCAAGGACACAAGGACAGTTACAGGTTAGCGGATCTTCTCTCAAAATAACCCTCTCTCCTCACATGCCAGACCAGACTCCTCCGCTCTTTTCAATAGCAGCAAGGAGAAAACTATGCAGTCGTTTTCTTTTCATTTCTTTGTATTAAATTTTCAGGTGTTTCAAATAATCACCTTGAGGGACTGGTTGAAAATAATTTTTCTATAGTCTAAGACAATCATCTAAGGAAGTGCTTACCAATAGTCCTTCCCTCTTTTAAAGATAATCACTAAATGGTGCTGACCACTTTCAATCTAGAATTATGAGATAGCACTTTTCAGTAAGAAGCCATGTATTGCTAAAATACATACTTTCATTATCCTAACTTTTCTAATTCAATAATGGTATTTCATATACATAATGTATGTAATTTTCCTTTTGTGTAAGTGGTACCTCCATGGCTGAGCAATTCAGGAGTAAACTATGTCCCTTACTCACTGCAGGGGAAAAAAATCCTGTGGTTTCTTGGTTTGTTTTGATAAAGAGATCTTTCTTTGCTTTCTGTTAAACTAATATAAATCTGAAGTAGAAAAAAAATTTAAGGCAAATGGACTCTTACTTGGAGTCATATATTATCCACAAGAACCAAATGAATCTGTATCACCTGTTAAATATTATACTAATTGAATTTTTTGTATACTCCTCTGCATACTTTATGATTTCCACTATTTTAGTCTGAAATAACTTGTATAGGAATAGGGATACATAAACACATATGTATAAGTATTTTTTGGTGGTCTGGTCTTGTCAGAAATATCGAAAAAACTCACCAATGAACTTGAATTCCTAAAATTAATTCGGTCTCCATTCACTTCTTATTTGACAACAGTTTTAAACCAAAAGATAAAATGCCTCTTAAAAGTCTCCCCTTTACTCCTCCACTCTGGAATTTCAGATAGATTTTTTTTTCTTCTCAGATTAGGAATAAAAGTTGCTATAAGATTAAAATTTAAGTTTAGCCTCTGATTTTTCAGTCCCTATGTTGAAAGCTTATGAGAACTTCATGGTCTTCATAAGGAAGCAAGACTCCTTTCTGTGCTTGTGGAAGGATCAAATTTCCATCCTTGGACTTCTGTGAACATCAAAGACCTACTTTTTAGCTATTAGCACTTACAACATCAGAGATTAATATTGCACTAAGGCCAGAGACCATCCCAAGCCTAAAGAAACATGTTCAAACTAGGAGGTACTTTGAGGCTCATTTTTCAGCAACTAGATACCTGCCCATTTAAGATCAAACTAGATGACTACAGTCATGAATTTAATCCCAATACATTTGACTTCATATAAATAAGGTTTCCACATGGATTATTTTTCATTTTCTAGTGTGGCTATTGACTTATTACAAAAGTATTCACATGAAGAGTTTTTGCTGCTAAATGATAGAAAAGACCAAAAAGTCTCCTCTTTCCCCTTTAACATAAATTCAGGTCCTACTGCCTAAATTAGTTTCGAGGAACATGGAAATTTATACCATCCCTGTGCTAACACCATTCACAATCATCATAGTATCCTAAAAAGTGAAGATCATGATTTTTTGATTCCCCAACCTTCCCCTCCCCCCACCATTCTGCATCTGGCAAACTCTAACCTCCTACTATTCCCTATATTTCAGTGGCAGATACATATTTTTCAGTCATTTGCAGTTCAATTACTATTTGGGGTTTTCTTGGCAGAGATACTAGAGTGGTTTGTTATTTCCTTCTCCAGTTCATTTTATAGATAAGGAAACTGAGGCAAACAGGGTTAAGTGACTTGTTCACAATCACTCAGCTAGCAAGTGTATGAGGTCAAGTTTGAACTCAAGAAGATGATATACTGAAGGAAAAATCTCCTCTCCTTGCTAACTTTCCCTCTTCTCTCCTCAAAGGAAAATCCCTCTGTATTTTCCTCTATTCTCTAGTTTTGTCTCAGAGTGAAACAAAAGTACACCTCCTTGCTAATTCCCTCTCTCCTTACCAACAATCTCTCTTTATCTATTGTGTCTTAACTACAAATTTGCCCAGGTTTCTAACATCTTTAAAAATCTTTCATTTAGTCCTACCATGCCCTCGAGCTATCATCAGACAGCTCTTCTATTTTTTTTTTTTCAGTCAAATTCCTAAGAGAAAACAATCATCTCTACATATCCTCTTTCCACTCACTTCTCAACACCTTGTAATTTGGCTTCTATCCCAAACCCTAGACTGTTCTCTCAAAGGTTAAAAGGGATCTCTTAATTGCTAAATTCTAAGACCTTTCTAATTCCTCTTCCTTAACTCTGCAGCTTTGGATGATAAGGCCATCCTCCTCCAGCATAAACTCTTCTGTCTCAGCTTCCTAATTCTCCTTTTACCTAAATGAACACTCTTTATCATTCTCCTTTTGCTAGATTATCATACAGCCTCCCATCTCAGCATTAACTGTTATTTCTCAGGATTCTGTCTTGGACCCTCTGTAATTTCTTCTTTTGGTATTCTTATCAGCTACCACAGGTACAAAGATATATGCAACTTTAATCCAGCAGTGTCTCTACTGGATCTCTATCCCAAAGAGATCATAAAAAAGAGAAAAGGATGCACATGTGCAAAAATGTTTGTAGTGATGAGGAACTGAAAACTTGAGGGGATGTCCATGAATTGGGGAATGACTGAATAAGCTATGCAATATTATTGTTCTATAAGAAACAATGAGCAGGCTAATTTCAGAAAGGACTGGAAGGACTTATATGAATTGACACTAAGTAAAGTGAGTAGAACCAAAAGAACATTGTAAACAGCAACAGCAAGATTATATAATGATCACTTCTGATGGATGTGGCTCTTTTCAACAATCAGGTGATTCAGGCCAATTCCAATAGTCTTATGATGAAGCCATCCACATCCAGAGAGAGGACCATGGGGACTGAAAGTGAATTACAAAATAGTATTTTCACCTTTTTCATTGCTGTTGCTGTTTGCTTGCTTGTTTTTCATTTTCTCATTTTTAAAAATTTTTTAATCTGATTCTTCTTATATAGCATGATAAATGTGGAAATATGTTTAGAGGACAAAAGGATACATACAAATGACACAAAAATATCCATTCATTGTTGTCATCTGGTCATGTCTGACTATGACCCCATCTAGGGTTTTCTTTGCAGAGATACAAGAGTGGCTTGCTATTTCCTTTTCCAGTTCATTTTTACAGATGAGGAAACTGAGGCAAACAGGGTTAAATGATTTTCCCAGGGTCTTACTGATAATAACTGCCTGAGGCTAGATTTGAACTCAGGAAGATGCTTCTTGATTCCAGACCCAGTGCTCCATCTACTGTGCCAGAGCTACCCCAAAAGGTCTTGTGATGAAGTTTGGGAGAGCAAAGATAAAGTGCAAAGAATGTGACAAATCACAATAAGGTATTCTCTCTGCCAAAAGGTACCTTAATTGACAAGTAAAGGTCACAAACAAAATTCAAATGTGATTTTGTGCCATAATTTAGAAAGGAGCAATTTTTATAGACAGAAGGAAAGAGGAGAAACCAGGAGAGAACAAGATCTCTCCAGGGATGTTTTGAAAGAATCCAGGAGGAGTTGGGGAGATGTTCGAAGGATAAAATTAGGGAGGAATTGGAGAAAATGCTTGAAGGATAAGGACAAAATCAGGAGAGAGCTGGAGAGACAAAGTAAAGGAAGAGTTGGGAAGATGATCTCAAAGTAGATTTAAGGAATCTTGGTCTTAGGGGAAGGACAAGCTGGCTTAGTTCCCATCATTCAGTACTAATCCAACTTCTTTACTATGGTATTATATTGTCAACTGCCTAATGAATTTATCCACTCTGATCTTCCATAGACATCTCAAGCTCATTTTGTCTATAACATAAAATTATTCCTCACCGTTGGGTCCCCTAATTCCATTCTTCCTCCAACCGTCTCTATTTTTGTTAAGGATACCTCTATTGTTTTAATTATATAACTATAGAACTTTGGTAAACAGATTGTAAGTATCATGAGGAGAGGCACTTTTTTTCATTTTTCTTTGCATTCTCAAAATCTAGTCCTACTTCCAGTACATATTGACCGTGTGACTATGGACAAGTCACCCAACTTCTCAATATTCCCAAGAAAATTTATTTCTCTAAGAGACTATTTCTCTAAAAGAATAAATTTATTTATTTCACAACTGAAATCAGATTTCATCAACAATAATAATAATAATAATATTCAGTTGCCTAACCTGGCATTCACAACTTTCCTTTCCAGCCTTATCTAACATTAGCTATCTGTATAAATTTGAGACTCCAACTAGAGAGCTAGGAACTGTCTTCTACATTTATCTCAAACTTTACTGACTTCTATGTTTTGGGGTTTTTTTAATTAATTTATATTCACATATTGAATAGCTTTTATTGTTGTTTTAGTCTTTAAATTATCTTTATTTCTCGCTCCCTTTTCTTATAACAAAGAATAAAAAAAGGGATAAATTTCAACAAAGTTAATCAACATATCAACTAATTCCAATGGTCTCACTGACCCATCTCTTCAAAGAATGGAAAGAGCTGAATGTTTAGACCTCTTTTGCAGAGATAATCTTGGTTATTATACTTTTACAGTATTCAATTTCAGGGATTCTTTGCTGTTGTACATTGTTGTAGTCATTATTCATATTGTTTTCTTGATTCTGCTTATTTCCTATTTCATCAGTTCATGTAAATCTTCTCTGTATTGATATTCTCCAAATCCATTGTAGACATCATTTCTTCACTGGTCCCACCATGAACTTATCAGCATCTCCTCTTTCCAGTAATGCAACCTAAATATCACTGGGCCTTTCCTTTTGTTCTCTGATTTTTTTTTTTGTTTGTTTTTTTCTTCCAATTAAGAATGTAAACTTCATGAGAGCAGTACCTATTTCACACCAGAAAACATATAGTTTAAAACAAAGGAAGAAAAATCTGCTATTTTTTTTTCTCTAGTGGATTCCTGAAAACTAAGGTATCCCACAACATGAGTCTTAGATGGAGGATGCTCGCCAATGTGTGCTTGGACAAATACAAAGTTTGGAAATTATCCCAGATGAAGTCCCCACAGTACAACCCTCTTGGTTGGCCTGGCCCCCAAAGGTTGACTGCTACTAGTTCACTCAGGATTCTAATAGATAATGGGATAGGTTTTCTAGTACTGTTGCTTATGAGCCCCAATTGTTGTGTTCCCACTGATTATAAGACAGTGATCTCCATTTGTTTTCAGGAAAGGTTATTTACTAAAATGAGATAGTAGGAACAGTTGGCACAAAATGTTCTTCTAAAGCCAGGGTCCATTCTCACTGAAAATAAAAAATTTCCTGAGGAGAATAGGCTCATACTTTAAATACCAAGATTATGAGAAACATGTAGAAAAGACACGTAGTAAATGGATACCTCCAGGATATTTCCTGGTTACTAGAAATCTTTTTCTCTCTTCAGACAGTCCTCTTTAAGTTCCCCTTGAGTGTAATTCTCTGCCAAACTCCAAGAATCAGTGTTTTTGTAGGGTGTATGGGCCACACTTTCCTCCATCACACAAGGTCATGATCCCTGAAGTTGCCACTGTCCTTATAAGTTTGGCCAGAGATATTCTACAATTGGAGAAGCTAAGTGACCCAGTAGATAGAGCACTAGGAGGATTCAAATCCAGCCTCAGAAACTTAACAACTATGTGGCTGTGGGCAAGTCACTTAGCCCTGCTTGCCTCAGTTTCCTCATCTGTAAAATGATCTGGAGAAGGAAATGGCAAACCATTCCAGTATCTTTGTCAAGACACAAAGAAAGAGTCATATGCAACTGAGATGACTGAACAACAAATTCTACTATCAGACTGCCTGCCTCAGGACTTAGACATTTTAAATTGACTTAGTATGTTATGTTTAGGTTCAAAGATGTTTCTGATTATTTCCAGCCAATCATAAGATATTTCGCTGTGTGGCACCATCTGTTTTTATCCAGTGATCAAAAGGCTTTATTCCTCTCAAAGTGATTAAGGACTTATTCAACCTAGTTTACATTTCTGATTGATTAATACAGGGCTTTCTCTGATTACATTAATTGGGAACAAGTATAAACCCCTACCCTTATTAAAGTCATAATAAGCACTTAATACGTGTTTTTCCATTCTATACTAGTATCATAGATGCAGAGTAAAAAAGACTCTTAGTGGCCATTGGGTCCAATCCCCTTACTCTATAGATGACAAAACACTTGAAATGTTAAGTGCCTTGTCAAGGTCACATAGCTAGTAAATATTGAAGGCAGGAGTTGAACTCAGCTCTGACTCTGAGCCTAGTACTGTACCTACTATGTCACCTAATTATTTCCATTTTTAATTTAACCTTTATGCCCTTGCATATCTCATGAGATAATATACATAAAAATACTTAACAGGATGTTTGTTATGTAGTAGACACTAAATAAAGATTACCTATTATTATTGGTAACAATTGGTAATTGCTGTTATTATCGGGGGCAGCTGGGTGGTGCAGTGGCTAGAGGAACCAGCTTGGAGTAAGACACTCATCTTCATGAATTCAAATCTGATCTCAGACACTTGCTAAGTAACCTTGGACAGATCCCCTAACCATTTGCTCAGCTTCCTCTTCTGCAAAATGAGCTGGAAAAGCAAAACACTCCTGTAGCTGTAAGACCCTGAGCAAGTCATTTAACCCTATTGCTTCAGTTTCCTTGTCTGTAAAATCACCTGGAAAAGGAAATGGCAAACCATTTTGCTAAGAATACCTCGAGTGAGATCACAAAGGGTTGGAAATGACCGACTGACTCAACAACAACACTCTTCTGACAGTTGCTGTTGCTCCTGTTATTATTATCACCATCATCACCCCATTTCCTAGGTACAGACTCTGTCACCAAACCTACTCTGCCTATTTCCATCTTTTTAAATCCTCTTTGCCCTTCAAGGACCTAGGCAAATTCCATTTCATTTATAAAATGATGATTTTTTTTCCATCCTGACCGTGCCTGACATTTTATTAAACATTTATGATCTATTCTGAATGAGACCAATTTGTATAAGTTCCATGAGGGCAAGGACTTTAACTTAGTCATGCTGTTATTCTGCAGCTAAGAGCGTTCTGGCTGAGAGTGGGCACTTTACTCTGCATCCCTTTCAATCAGTCTTTCCATGCTTGTCCAATTGAATTGAATTGGTAGCCGTTGTCTGGGTATCCTAGGAGCTGGGCATTCAAGTTGTTCTATTGATGCTCTTAATGAGAGCAAAGCAGATCAGAGTATTAGGGGGTTAGAGTGAGGGTCCCACCTTGGAGGTAGAAAGGTGGAAAAAAACCGTTATGTATATATCTCCTCCCCTATCTCCCCTATCTCCACAATAATTTTAACTATTTTGGCTTTTTTCTGAGAGCACAGAGCAAATTCACCAAAAGAGCAAGTATTCAATGACAAGGTAATTCAGATAGGGCCCAGGCTCCATTAGTTGAAGTTGGTTGTCTGAGTATCCACACCTCATCAATTCCATAAGAAGGATATATTTTAGAGCCCTAAAATAGCCAACATTTCCACATAGTGTTGGGCATCATTAGGGACCCACTTGAAGAAGCACTTCACACAATTTAAACATTACATACATATCTGTTCCCATTGCATTACCATCATCCTTGAGATTTTCAATTGCTGAATTTATTTTAGCTCAGATATGGGAACTCTGACTTTTTCAAACCTCCAGGGTCTGCCTCCCTTGCCCTAGTCTTACCATCATATATTTGGACTTTCTGGGAGGGTGTAGTAAGATGCTGTTTAAATTATATAATTTCAAGGACACTGATTAAATTTAATATAACATTTCTTAAGTGCCTTCTATATTCCAGGCAATGTGCTGAGTGATGGAGATACAAAGAAATAAATGATACAATTCCTGACACAGAAGAGGAACTCAGTACTCTGTTTATTTGGTTCAAGTCTGTCAACAACAGTTATTAATTATCTAAATACAAGCAACTCTGCTTAGAGAAAGATAGCCAAAAGGGTTCAGGGGTCTGTTTTGTTTGGAAAGATCTTACTGCCCAACATATTTTCTACACAAAATTTAGAGTTCAAAAGACAAAAAGATAAAATTTCATAATAAAACAGATAAATCTTTAGAGTTTAAGATTTTTTTTTGTTTACCAAGTAAAACTATAATAATATTAATGTTGGGAGCTGAGCAGTGAAGATGTCTTCCTGGAAAATCAAGGTCTGGTTCATCATTTAACAAAAGTGAAGTAAATTAACATCTGATTAACAAAAAGACATTTCTTCTTTAATATTTCCCACTTCAAACTTTCTCTGCAAAGCAGGGAATGTTAATATTCGTTTCTGCACATGCATGTAGAAATAATGCTTTTAAATGGGCAGCTACATAGCACAGTGCATAGACTTCTGTATCTGGAATTAGGGAAATCTAAGTTCAAATTTGACTGCAGAGTAGCTATATGATTCTGGGAAAGTCACTTCATTTCTGTTTGCTTCAGTTTCCTTCTCTGTAAAGCAAGACAATAATAGCCTCTCCTTCCCAGGGTTGTTCTGAGGATCAAATGAGGTATAAGGGGTTTAGCATAGTGTCTGGAACATAGTAAGCACTAGATAAATGTCAGCTATTATTATTATCATCATCATCATCATTAAATGAATAAAACATAATACCCATAAGATTACCAAGGAAACCAATTAAAATGAAATATAATACAAATTTTTTAAGAAACAAGTTCACAGGCCATAGGTTAAGAACCCCTGGCAAAGGCGTACTCCAGAGACATCTTTAATCCAAAGATCCTAGCTACTTCCCTTATTTTGAATTAAACAAAGACCAGCACTCTTAATTAGGTTACCATTAACAAAAAACAGAAGTTTCTTTGATATTCAGGTAGATTATTTCCCATACCCAGTCCCTACCCCTCCTGTCTCTACACATACATACACCTTTGATTTGTTTTTTGTTGTTGTTGTTGTTTTTAATATAAGAATAGGTTGATTTGAAGAAAACAAAGAATTTTATTCCAGGGCACTAATTAATGTTTGCTTAATATTTCTTAAAAAGGAGAGAGACTTAGTGTGCTTCCACACCACTCTCAGGGAGATTACTGGGGAGGAAACAATATATACACACATGAGTTACTGCAAAATTATGCAAATATATAAAGCATTATTGTGAAGTGAGGTAGCACTAACAACTAGAAGATAGGAAAATCTTCCTGTATAAGGTGGTACTGGAATCAGTGTTAAAGAGAAGCTTGTTCAGTTGTACCCAACTCTTCATGACCCCATTTGGAGTTTTCTGAGCAGAGATACAAGAATAGTTTTCCCATTTCCTTCTCCAGTTACATATGAGGAAACTAAGGCAAACTGGGCCAAGTGACTTGCCCAGGGTCACACAGCTAGGAAGTATCTGAGGTCACATTTGAATTCAGGTCTTCCTGACTCCCTGCCTAGAGCTCTCTGAGCCATCTAGTGAACCCCAGAGAAGCAAGAGATACCTAAACTTTTAAACATAAATTTTAAAGTCAGATTGTGAAGAAATGCTCTATTGAACTAACTTATACTTTATTTGAAAAGGAAGAGGGAGCCATTGACCCTCCATGGGGAAGGGGAGTAACATGATCAGATCTGCACATCAAACAAATGCATTTTGGTAGCTGTTCAGAGAATAGATTGGCAAGAAGAGAAATAGGAAAAGCAAGGAGATGAGTTAGAAGGCTACATCAATAACAGATGAAAAGTGACGGGTTGTGGTTGTATGAGTAGAGAAAAGTGGGCAAATGTGAGAAGTGTCATTGAAATAAGAGGATCTAGGGGCATACCAGCTGGGTGGCAGAGTGGAAAGGGCACCAGCCCTGAAGTCAGGAGCACCTGAGTTCAATTCAGGCCTCAGATACTTACCAGTTGTGTGACCCTAATTGGATCAGAAAAGAAAAAAGAAAAGGACCGTTGGCAACTGTTGATGGGGAAGGTGGGAATGAGGGGGGTAAGGAGACAGCGTTTTATAAAAATGACGGAGGAAACTGGTTTAGACAGAAACTAGGTTTAGACCAACATGTCACATCATAAGTCAAAGATTAGCTCCAAAATAATAAATGGCTTCTATATAAAAGAGAAACTTACGTATAAAATTAGAGGAGCAAAGAAGAATTTACCTTTGGGATCTAGCGATGGGGGAAGAGTTCATGAACAAACAAGAGCTAGAGAAAATCATAGAAGATAAAAGACAAATTTGACTACATATTAGCTATTGCACAAAAAATTAAATTAGCAAAAATGGAACTAGCTAATTAGAGAACATTTTTGTAGAAAGTTTCTCTAATAAATGCCTCGTTTCCAAGATTTATAAGGAATTATTAGGAAGCTTTTTTTTTTTTTGACATCAAACTTAAATAGTCCTCTTTGCAATTTCTACTGGTGATTCATGGTTCTTCCATCTGGAGCTAAACATAACAAGTCCATTCCCTCTTTTAGTAGCAGCTCTTTACATACTTAAAGAAGTTATCATGGACTCCCTCAGGCTTCTTTTCTCCTGGTTAAACATACTCATTTATTTCAACCAATCCTCAGATGCCATTAACTCAAGGTTCATATTGTCTGCTGTCCTCTGGACATTTTCCAGATTATCACTATCCTCCTGAAAGTAAGGCTTCCAGAACTGAACATAATATTCCAGACAAGATCTGACAAGAGCAGAGTACAGTATGGTTATCACCTCTCTATTCCTGGAAGCTGTGTTCCTCTTAATGGAGTCCAAGATTGCATTAGCTACTTCGGCTGTCACATCAGGCTACTGATTCATATTGAGCTTGAAATCCACTAAAACCTCCAGATTCTTTTCACTGCAACTGCTGTCTATCCATTACTCCTTTATCTTATATTTGCGGAGTCATTTTTTGTAGCCAACTTTAAGATTTCACATTTATTTTTATTGGATTTCATTGTGTTATATTCAGCTCAATGCTCTAGCCTTTCAAAATCCTTTTGGATCCTGACTCTGTCATTCTGTGTATTAACTATGCCCAGGCTTCATGTCATCTGCAAATATGGTGAGCATGTATACACACTGTGCCTTTATCTAAGAAATTGATAAAATTTTCAAACAGCAGAGGGTAAAAGCAGATCTACCTGGAACACTTCACTGAAGACCTCTTGCCATATTAAAACTGAATCATTAACAATTACTTTTTGAGTTTGGCTAATATGAGTTGTTCTAAATCCATCTCATTCACATCTCTTCATGTTCTCAGCAACAATAATATGAGATACTTTATCAAAAGCTTTGCTAAAATCTAGGTAAAATAAACCCACAGAATTTCTCTCATCTACTAGTTAAGTAATACACCCCCCAAATGGGAATGAGATTATCTGGGCCATGCTGTTTTTTTTTTTTTTTGTAATCAATACTTTCCTTTATAGATATTTGCCAATCATATCTTTAATGATCATTTCAAAAATTTCCCCAATGAAAGAAGTCAAATTTACTGTCCTAAAACTTGCAGATAGTTTTCTTATCTTTTTTAAAGATCAGGAAAATATTTCCCTTCTCTATTCTTATAGTATCTCTCCTGTTTTCCAAGATCTCTCAAATAAACATTACAATAATTTTATAATCACAGCTACCATTCTTTCAGTACCTGAGTACATAGTTCACCTAGGTCAGAAGACTACAATTCATAAAGGGCAGATAAAAGTTATTTCTTTATTTAGGTTTGGATATCAATTTGATGTTGCTCCTTTTTGTTTTGTTATTTTCATTACATGGATCATACTCCTTGGCAGAAAAAAAAAGAAGCAAAATAAATAGGAATTAAGTCTTCTCTTTATTGTCAGCTATCAGCATCTCATCCATCTAAAGCAAAGATCTTATTACTTATTTGACCTCCTTTTTCCCAATAAAACTTTAAAAGTTTTTCATTCTTAGCTCATTAGCTTTGGCCCCACTGACACTATTTTTTACCAGTTCAAGTCACAATTGTATATCCTTCTGTTACCTTCCTTTGTTTCTATCTTCTGCACATTTCTTTTTTTTTTTTTAAAAAGTTGATTTGTGAGTTCCCTATATATACACATTCATTTCTTCATGAAAGTCTTGAAGTTTCATTGCTATGATGCCTGTCCTGTCTTCTCAAGGTTTCCATATAGCAGTGATTCAATTCAATGTTCAATCCTAACCATTATTAGGAGAAGATTTATAGTCAACCAGCCCTATTGATCTGAATGACAATGAAGAAAAAAGAAAGATAATAGTACAGGAACTGATACATTATTTGGGGGAAAAGTGAATGAACTATCAACAAGAAAATTGAGAAAAAATGTATGTCCAATACCTGATCAGTGATACTGACAAAGGAGAGAAAATGAACAAACTACTCATAAAAAGACATAATATATTAAAATTTTCCAGGGAGTAAAGCATAGAAATTTAAAACTCTAAATGAAAAATTAAATCAAGGCAAGAATTTCTTGTCCCCAAGAAATAATAATGGAAAAATAACAAGAACTTTCAAAATTGTTCAAAAGAGAAATAAGAGAATTAGAAAAAGAGATTTTTTTAAAAAAAGGAAATTGTGCAAAAATCATATTTCTCTAAAAAGAAATAGGGATAGGGGCAGCTAGATGGTGCAGTAGATAGAGCACCAGCCCTGAAGTCAGGAGGACTTGAGTTCAAATCTGGTCTCAGACACATAACACTGCCTAGCTGTGTGACTCTGGGCAAGTCACTTAATTCCAATTGCCTCAGCAAAAAAAAAAAAAAAAAAAGAAATAGGGATGAGCAAATCCTCTGAAATAGCAGATAATTGAAAAAATGACAAATGTAAAGTAAAAAAAGAAGAAGAAATAAAATGGGATGGTAGAAAATTTGATAGCAAAAAATCAAAAGAAAATAACACTGGAAGAAGACAATAGCTTTATATAAAACAAGGTGCGTGACCTTGGATATAGAATGAATAGAATGAATCTAAGGAGCATAGTTCTTCTACCACAGCACATTGAATTAAAAAGACTGAATACCATACTTCAGGAAGAATACCACATACAGTGATATAATCTATAGGTTATTAACAAATGGAAATCCCAAGTTTAAATTTTAAGGTTTTGGTTTCATTGCTCCAAAATCAAATAAAAAAAAAATATAGTGAGTGGGAAGAGGAAAGTCCTTCATTTACCATGGAAATAAGAGTTTGAACCATTTAAGAATCTATCTCATTCATGAATAATAATAATTATAAAAAAGGAATTTAAAGGTTCAGTTGTTCCAAAACTAAAAAGATATTTGTATTCTCCATCAAAATAACATTTCCTTCAGGGCTTAAACAAATAATTAATAATAAAAGATGGACATTCAACAAAGAGATAAATTTGAGTTAGCTCTTTAATGGAAAATCAGAGGTTAGTAGTATATTTAACATGTAAACATATTAAACAAGAGAAGAATAAGAAAAATAAATAAGTACACTTAACAGGAAAAGACTGAATGATGAAATTAATGTTCTCAGATTTCTAGCAATAGGGGAGGTTGACTGGTTTAAAAAATCTTTACATCAACTAAGAGCCAATGAAAAGACAAAAAAGTTAACACATGGGGGCAAAAGATCTAAAGGAGTTAAAAATCAGGATAGGAGGAAAATTAGATTAATGCTTCTTGTAATAAAAACCATGTTTCCTCATAAGTGAACCAATATTTTTGTAAGTAGGGTAAGGCTAAGGGAAATCACTCACATGGAAAAAGGGAAGAAAAAAATAATATACACACTGATTACAAACTTGAAAATTAAAACCACTTAAATTCATACAAATTTTGATTAAATTTGATGACCAATCTTGGTTCCAAAGGATAGAAAATGAATTACCTCAATCCCCTTGATAAAGAGTTAGACACTATAGGTACAAAAGATAGCATATTCTAATCAGGCAAATCTAGTCATTATATCTACTGACTTCATTTAACTAATCTTAACTTCAAGGGGGGATTTCTTAGTGAATAGTAAACGTGGCATAAAAAAACTAAAAAACATTCATTATAATTTTTAAAATTAATACAATAAAAGGAAACCTTTAGAGACACACAAACAAGGGGCGGGGAAGGGAGGAGGAAGGTAATATAGCACAGAGGGAAATGAATAACCTAGTAAAGACTGATTTGTGATCATACTGGTAAGAAAGAATTATGTTATGAAAGCCAGGGAAGGCAAAATTATGGGGAGGGGATAGAGAGCAAAAAAGAGCAGCAGAGCAGCAGAGGACAGGATCTGTGAATATAGAAACACATTTTGAGGTACAGCAGGGAAATGAGGAATATCAGGGTAAATGACCTCAATCTGTCCAGTAAAGTAGATAGAGTCATCTGTAGGCTGAGGTTGAGGATAACCCTGAGATTTTTAAGTCAAGAAGTCTGAAACAGCTGCTAAGAAAGTGTGATGCTGATTCCACTGGGTAGAGTAAATACTACAAATAAGAATAGGTTATATTTATCTACTATTTAATATTTACAAAGAACTTCACATACCTTAACTCTTTTGATCCCTGCAACAACTCTATGATATTATAATCCTCATTTAACCTATGAGGAACCTGAGACTTAGAAAGGAAAGATAAGTTGTCTAGAATCATTCCAGCTAATTAAGTGTCTGAAGTAAGATCTGAATCCTTCTTCCTGACTTAAAGTCCAACTCTCGGTGTACTACATCATACTTCCAGGTTACTATGAACTACTAGCAAGCCAGTGAAATTAGATAACAAGTACTTGTAGGGAATCTAGTTAGCATGGTGCTGTGGGGAGTAGGAATGAAGAATGTGGATGTGGGGAACATCTAAGGTTGAGAATTAACAAGGTATGAATGGGGGGAAGGAGATAATGTTCTATTGAACTGTTCAAGAGTGTGAAGGATATAATCCCATCTGGTCATCTCCTGCAAATGGACCCAACTCTCATCCCCATTCTCTCTATTATTTGTAGATGTTCCCTGCTAGCTTCTTTTTTGATACCTAGAAACGCAGGCCTGTCTCCCTCATCTTCATTGATCATCTGATAGCTCTCCATTATCTATCACTCTACATCTCTCCTCCACTTTTTTGGATAAAACTCCAAGAAAACTGCTTACAGGAGATACTTCTGCTTGCCATCCTCTCAGTCTCTTCTAAAGCAATCTGTCTTCTGACTTCATCATTCGACTGACAAATATAAGGTCTTTTCTTAATGAAAATCTAGGTGATTTCATCTTTCTTGACCTCTGTGCAACTTTTGATGTTGTCAGTCACCTTTTCTCCTTACAGATTCTCATCTGTCTCGATTTTCATGTCTCTGCTCTCTTCTGATTCTCCTAGCAGTCTGACCATTGTTTGGTCTATTTTGCTGGTTCTTTCTACATGTCCCACCCATTAATCATGATTATCCCCCAGGGTTCTGTGCTGAGCTTTCTTTTCCCTCCATAATGTCCCACTTGGTGATCTCTTCAGCTTTCATGGATTCAATTATCTATTTAGCTGCTTCTCAAAACCATATATCTAGCCCTAGTCTTTCTTCTGTGCTCCAGTCCCACATCGCTGACTGCCTTTTAGACACCTAAAACTGGCTACCCTATAGACATCTCAAACTCAACATGTCCAAAACAGAACTCATGTTTTTTCCAAAACCTTTCCCTTTCTAAACCTCCTTATTATTATCTTTGAAGCACTCATAATCACTTAGGCTCACACTATTGCATTACCTTCTGCTCTTCATTACCACTCATCCCATACATCCAATTTATTGTCAAATCTCCTTGTTTTTTAGCTTTACACCATTTCTTATATACAACCCCCTTTCTCTACTCACACAGCCACTAATTCATAACATCATCACTTGTTCTGACTAATATCTTCTTATTGGCTGCTTTGTCTCTAGTCCAAACCATCCGCCACTCAATTGCTAAAATGACTTTTCTAAAGGGTAAATCTTCTATTGTCATTTTACTCACTAATTAATAAGGTCAATAGGTCCCTATTACCTGCAAAATCTGTAGGCTATTTAAAGCTCTTCTTATGCTGGCTCTTCTCACTTGGGTGAACTTCTTACTCTTTACTATCCTCTATTCATTTTACAATCCAATATGCTGACCACTCTCCGATTCTTAAACACTGTCCTCTATACCCTGTATCTATACAGGGACATATTCTTAAATTTAAGGTTTAGATCAGTTAGTCCATATACCTGTTGTTGCTTTGAATCATTTTAGTCATGTCCAACACTCCCTGACCCCATTTGGGATTTTCTTGGCAAAGGTACTGAAGTGCTTTGCCATTTTCTTCTCCAGCTCATTTGACAGATGAGGAAACTGAGGCAAACAGTGTGAAGTAACTTGTCCAAAGTCACATGGCCAGTAAGAGTCTGAAGCTGGATTTTGAACTCAGGTCTTCCTGACTGCAGCTCAGTGTTCATTCCACTATGACATCTAGCTGCCCTAATTTTATTCTTTTAAAAAATGTTTTACTGATGCTTTTTTGTTTTTTATGTCAATCATTTCAAGACATAGATTTCTTCTCTTCTCTATACTTCCTACCAGTGAGTTTTTTATTGTGACAAAGAAAAAAGTAAGACTAATAGACACCAGGATCCTTGTCCATCAGTGGAGGGAACATTTCACACTTACAGACCCTCACCTCATTTTACAGGTGAGGAAATTGTAGTTCACAGAGTTGAAATGACTTCCCTAATACTGCAAAGGTTTAAGAAGCAAAGCTAGGATTCTGCTTATTTCAACCTTCTTCTTGCCCAAGGAATTCCAGTTTGGTGTTCATTCTGGGAAAATGAATTTAAAAAAATAAAAAATATTTTTTTTTAAATCCTCAAGAGGCTAGGAGGCCTTCTCCAAAGGCCTAAAAGAGATGGCTGACTCTCTCTCTCTCTCTTTAATTTCTCCATAATTAGCTCCCCTCCCAAGGAATAGAAAGCATGGAGCAGACCAGGGGAAAAATCCCCTTAAAGTGGAACAATTGGTTTCCTGACAGTTTTGAGTTTCCTGTGTCCCCATTTGCATAGGTAATTGACAGCTTGTTAGCAGCTCATTAAGAAATGTAGGGCTTTTTGTGCCCAACAAAATGGGGAACAAATCCCTCAGAGGAGGAGGGGGAGTTGGACCAGAATTCTGATTTAGAAGCATAGAGACGGTAGACATAGTCACTCCATAGAGTTTTAGCACTTTGTGGGGCCCAGCTTTGAGTAGGACAGCTGCAATCCAAGCTGAAAAGAAAGAATAGTGGGAATAGAGGGGTGGAGACAATAATCCTTGAGGAATTAAACGTAGAGTTAGCCAGAGGTGTATAGGAGCTGAAAGTAGCTTGCATTGTATTTCCTGCAATGATGTAGCTTCCGTGCCAAGGAATTGGGTGGTCAGAGAGCAGTGGTCTGGTCATGTATGGAGCGTGAGAGTTACCCGAGGCACAGAGACTCTGTCAGTAACTATGCAAGAGCTTAGGAAAAGATCCCCATGCATTGGGGGATCCTGCCAGAGAGATAGGGGTAGAACCCACAGCATGACACCAGATGAGAATTTGGGGGACCACTATAATCTGGCCAGAGTAAAGGAGTGAGGATAGACCCACCTGAAACACAAGTATTGGATCTTCCCCAAAACTCTTGGTCCACTTAATTAGCCTTTAGATACAGCCTTGTTAACTGTTTAGATTAATCCAACAAATCTATGTTTCATATATGAAACACTGACTTAGGCTTGTGGGTGGGGTGAAGGATGAAGAATACAGAGGAAAATTCAAAATGAAACACAGTCTCATAGATTATTCTATGACCTTGGAGGGAATCTAGAGGTAATCAAGTCCAATATCGTTGTTTTATGGATGTGGAAACTGAAGCCCCCAAAGGACAAGTGACCCTGCCCCAGGATGGCAAAGTTATAAGGATAATCCAAGTAACCTTTTTCCTAGTCTGAGACCTTTTCCTCTGTGTCTGTAAGCCCTAATTGAAATTATTTTATAAAACTTGTTTAAAAAAAAAAAAAACCTATTCAGGCCTTCTAACTCTCAGTATAGTAACTCTGATTAGTCAAAGGATGGAGAAAGAAAGCCAGGAAGAAGGTGGGGTATGGGAAGGCATAAAGAGGGTGCAGAGAGATGGGGAAGTTACTTTTCAAAGATGACTGGTTTTAAGAAGTAAGAAAAATAGGGGTAGCTAGGTGGCGCAGTGGATAAAGCACTCACCCTGAAGTCAAGAGGACCCTAGTTTAAATTGGGCCTCAGACATTTAATACTTCTTAGTTGTGTGATCCTGGGCAAGTCACTTAACCCCAATTGCCTCAGCAAAATATATATATATATATGGAAAATATGGTAAAATAGAGATGGTAATATACTGGGGGTGGAATTGTGAATTGTCTGGAATATAATTTGGAATTATGCCCAAAGGATTATAAAACTGTATATAATCTTTGGCCCAGCAAAAGCACTACTAGGTCTAAATCCCAAAGAGATCAAAGGAAAAAGAAAAGTAGGTAGATAAGTGTATATGTATATGTATATGTATATATATGTATATATATATATACATATATATATTATTTAGAGCAGTTTCATGGTAGCAAAGAATTAGAAAATAAAGGGATGCCCATCAATTGGAGAATATCTATGGACCAAGTGTGGTAAATGAATGTGAGGAAACGCTATTGTGCCATAAAAAATGATGAGCGGGATGATTTCAGAAAAACCTGGATAGACCATATAAACTAATTCAAGGTAAAGTGAGCAAAACCAAGAGAACGTTGTACCCAATGATCAACTGTGAAAGGCTTAACTATTCTGATCTTTGCAATAGTCCAAAACAATCCCAAAGGACTTGAGATGAACTCTGAGTACAAATTAACATGTAATTTTTTCACACTCTTTACTTTTCTCACTTTAAAAAAAATTGTGACATGGATTGTGGCTAATATGGAAATATTTTACATGATTTCACATGTATAATTGCTATCATACTGCTTCCCTTCTTAAAGGGTGAAAGAGGGATTGAAGGGAAGGAGAGAATTTGGAATTCAAAAACATTTTAAATGAATGTTATAAATCAATAATAATTTTTAAAAGTAAATAAGGAACTTCAGTAACAAAACTTTTGTGATTCATATAAATTTGTCACAAATCAAGGTTAGAAAATGGTCCATTACATTGATACATTGTTGGTGGAACTGTGAATGGATCCAGCCATTCTGGAGAGCAATTTGGAATTATGCTCCAAAAGTTATCAAACTGTGCATACCCTTTGATGCAGCAGCATTACTACTGGGCTTATACCCCAAAGAGATACTAAAGAAGGGAAAGGGACCTGTATGTGCCAAAATGTTTGTGGCAGGTCTCTTTGTAGTGGCCAGAAACTGGAAACTGAGTGGATGCCCCTCAGTTGGAGAATGGCTGAATAAGCTATGGTATATGGATATTATGGAATATTATTATTCTATAAGAAACGATCAGGAGGATGATTTTTGAGAGACCTGGAGAGATTTATATGAGCTGATGCTAAGTGAAATGAGCAGAACCAGGAGATCCTTGTACACAGCAATAACAAGACAATATATATCATATATATGATCAAGTCTGATGGATGTGACTCTCTTAAACAATGAATTGAGTCAGACCAGTTTTAATTGTTCAATAATGAAGAGAGCCATCTACACCTAGGGAGAGGATTGTGGGAACTGAGTATGGAACACAACATAGCATTTTCACTCTTCCTGTTGTTGTCTGCTTGCATTTTTGTTTTCCTTCTCAGGTTTTTGTTTTTTTTTTTTGTCTTTCTAGATCCGATTTTTCTTGTGCAGCAAGATAACTATGGATATGTGTGTGTGTATGTGTATGATTTAACATATATTTTAATATGTATTGGACTACCTGCCATCTGGGGAAAGGAGCAGGGGGAAGGAGGGGAAATTTTGGAACAGAAGGTTTTGCAAGGGTCAGTGCTGAAAAATTACCCATGCATATGTTTTGTAAATAAAAAGTTATAATAAAAAAAAGAAAACGGTCCATTACAACACATCTGTCCTGCACTCAAGGAATTTAACATCATGTGGAGAAAGGAAGACATGTTTACTACTTAAAGAAATAGCTTCTCAAGAGAAGGTACCATATAACATGTCTTTTGCCCCTCCTGAGCACCTGAAACTATATAGAACACATAATATATGTATGATGAACTCATGCTGAGTTAAAATAGAGTATAAGTTTCTTGAAGGTAGGAATTATTTAAAATTTGTCTTTATATCCCTGTCAGCGTTAAGGGTATCCTAAAAATAAATATTTAATAAATGAATGAATTACATGGTAACTGACTGGCTGAACATTCATTCATTTAAGTAGAACTGAATTGCATTTTGTTACTATACCAGTAGAGCACAGAGTGTCACTCAGTATAGGTTGACAGTGGCTGTCTCTTGGATGGCATGAAGAACACTGGGAGTCTTATATAGTTCTCCAGACCAGTGATTGCTTTTAGGCCCTCTCCCCGACGGCCTGTCAAAAGGATAGGTACTGATGGCAGGACAGTCAAGGGCGTAACCCCGGGTGGCTGAATCCAGCTTGGAGCTGTCGTTCCTTCTGGCCTGTATCCAACACGACCTGTCAGTACCTCTCTGGCTGGGTCGCCCCTGCTACAAGACCGCTGAAGAAACCCAGCTGTCTCCTCAGGTTCCAGCCCCTGGCAGGTGCAGGCAGGTTGCCAGAGAATGAATAAGTGACCTGCCTTTCTGACCTGCAGCAGAGGCTTCCTCTGTCCTGTCTTGGCTTAGTAGCATCTTCCAAAAACCCAGTTCTACAAAGGCCGGGGAATCCTGTGCTGGACTGATCAGCAGTTTGTCCTTAAAGAAGTTCAGGGCTGAAGAAAGGGTGTTGGACTGGAATCAGAAGAGCTGGATGCTAACTCTTGCCCTTCCACTAAACAGCAACATGACTTGGGGTAAGCCATTTTGTCTCCCTATTTCTGTGTCCTAGTTTCTTCATCTGCAAAAAGAATATGCTATGTCAGATACTCTCTAAGGTTCCATCTAGCTCTCTTAACACAATGATCAACTGGGAAAGTCTTAGCTACTCTGATCTATGCAATAGTCAAAAACAATCCCAAAGGACTTAAGATGAACTTTGAGTGCAAATTAAAATGTGATTTTTTCACACTCTTCACTTTTCTTGCTTTTAAAAAAATTTTCTGACACAGATTGTGTCACATATGTTTTGTGGCTATGATTTTAAGATGTCCTAGCCCTTTCTTGATCACCCATCCTAGATTCTCACACCCACATTAGACATTTCTTTCTGTTCTCTACAACAATTCTCTCCCACTGTAAATCAGACTTCTTCCTTTCCTGTTGTCCGCGAGCTGGAAAGCTGTCATTGCTTATCCTACTGTTAGTCCCACCCATAGCTGTTTGAAAGTCACTGTCATGGCGGATTGAGGAAAAGAAATTGAGAAGAGGAGGGGACAGTCCCTCTCACTCTGCCTGCCAGTTCTGGTGAATAGAGAGCAGCAGTTTTAAGTTTCTTTGTCTTCCTTATCAGCATGAGCAGCCAACATGCCATAGCAACTACAGGCTTGAAAGTGGGGTGTGAGGGAGGTAGGGGAGGAGAGAGAAGCAGCTCTCTACCACTGGGAAATTGGAAAAAGAAACAGGGACATCCTCAATAGACAGCCCCAAACTAATGTGCCTGCCACCAGCCAGATAAGGCTTTCCTGAGTCCTGGGTCCACTCTTACATCTCTGACCCTGCCCTGTGATTAAGGTCCAGCCCAGGGGCCAAGGTCCCTGACCTCCATCATACCAGGGGAAATGACTGGTGGCACTTCATGGTCAGACCTGAACCTCTCCAGGGATGAGCAAGGGAGTGGGGCACTGAGGCAGGACACTGTCTGTCCCTACATCCCTTTCTGTGATGTGGAAATGAAGGACGAGAGTCACAGTGAAGAGAGAGTCTAGATGGTGCAAACCGAATGCTGACCATCTTTGCCCACATCCTTCGTCACTTTCCAATCCTCCTGGTGAATTATGTAGTAGGACACTGGCAAGGACTATCCCTATTTTATAGGGCTTCTATTACATTACAATATTATATTATATTATATATATGTATGTATGCATATGTATAATATAATATATAATATTACATTCCAATAGTGCATTACATAGTTTTTTAAAAGAAGGTCTCAGGGCCTATAAATCTTTTCCCACCACACCCCTAATTGGTTATTACTAAGACCTGGAAGGGCCTTATAAATCACCTAGTCCTCCTCTTTATTTTATGGATAAGAAAACTGAGGCTAAAAGGGGAAGTTTCATACCCAAAATCTCACAGTATGTGAGTGGCAGAGGTGTCATGAGAAGTAGAAGAGGGAACTAGAATCCAGTTCTTCAGATCCCAAGACTAACATTCTTTCCAAGACACTATCTGGATGCATGGAGGAATCATATATAAGTTGCTTAATAAATATTTGCTGAATGAATGAGGAAACAAATGAATAAAATTGTATCATATATCACTTGTGTACAACACACAGTAAAATTCAATTCAATCTAATTCAAAATCAATTCAATTCAATTTCAAATTCAATTTAATAACCATGCATTAAGTATATGTTCAAGGCACTGTACTAAACACTGGGGTTACAAAGACAAAAAACAAAATAGTCCTTGCCCTCAGGGGGGTGGAATTATATTCTACTATGGGAAGAACATGAACACAGATAATAAATAAATAACAAATAAATGTAAAATAAAGGAAGCACTAACAACTTGGGGAATGAGGAAAAACTTCGAATAGGACATAATACATAAGCTGAGATTTGAGGGAGCTTCCATAAGAATCTGGCAAGAAAGGATAATATTCCAAATATGGGGGATAGCCTATGCAAAGGCATGGTTGTGAGAGTTTGATGCATGGCTAATATAAGGGTTCCCCAATGTATGGAGAACAGGGAGGTCAATTTAACTTATTACACAAAATATGTAATGAAGAATAAAGTGACATCAATCTAGAAAGAAAGATTGAACCAGATTGAAAAAGGCTTTCAATGTCAGACAAAGGAATTTTTATTTTGTATTTAAGGCAAAATACTGATGCTTCCTGAGCATGATGATGACATGGTCAGATCTGTGCTTTAGAAATATCAATTTGGTGACCTTTTAGAGGATGGATGGAAGAGGGAGAAGGTTAGTGGCAAGGATACCAATTACTAGGCAGTTATGATAGTCCAAGTGATGGGAACCTGAGCTTAGATGGGTGTGGTATGAAACAGAGGGGATGAATATGAGATATCTTGTGGAGATGGAATCAGTAAGAATCATTAATAAAAGAAAATAATTGATTGTGAGAAATAAGAATACAGAAGTAAGAATGACTTCCAAGTAGCAAAGTTGAGAAACTCTAAGAAAGTCACAGGATGAAAGAAATTAAGTCTAGACCTACATTTATCCTACTATATAACACACTAAACTCCAAGTGGATATGTAATTTGAATTTTTAAGATCACATCATTGAAATATTAGAAGATAACCAGATAGTGATCTTACATAGCTAGGCCTTTGGGTGTGTTTTTAACCAAAAAAATGCTCTTAACCATTTTCTTACTCCAGAGAATGATAGAGATGATTGTACAAGATAAAATGAAGCATTTCAATTGCATGAAATTTGAAAAATTTTGCACAAAAAAATTAATATAACTAGGAAAAGAAAGCAAGCAACTCGGGAAAAATCTTTATAGCAAATATCTAATAAGGTTCTGAGAGTCAAGATATATAGACAAGTAATAGAAGTATATATAAGACCAAAGACTTTATAATTCTCAAAAGAAGAATTATCACTGTAATCAACCCTATGAAAGAGTGCTCTAAAAAACTAATAAGAGAAATTCAGATCAAAGTATCTATGGGATTTCACCTCAAACTCAGTAAATTAACAAAGATGACAAAAGATAGGAATAATCAATGTTGGAGGAGTTATTAAAAAAACAGATACACAAATACATTGTTGGTGGAGTTGTTCCAGCCACTCTGGAAAGCATTTTGGAATTGTGTGATTAAAATGATGAAATGCTGATATTGTTTGCAAAGATATTTTGCTGCTAAGCACATACCCCCAATAATTGGTCAGTTACTAAGAGACAAGTTCCATATATACCAAAATATTTATAAAAGTGCTTTATTTTTGAAGTAGCAAAGAATAGGAACAAGGTAAATGCTTATCAACTTGGAATGGTGAATCAAGCTATGGAATATTAATATGTGGCAAGAAAAGACTAATATGATGAAAGCAAAGAAGCCTAGGAAGACATATATGAAGTTATACAAAAGTAAAATATGCCAAATCAGGAAAACAAGATACACAATAAGTACAACAATGTAAATGGAAAGGAAGACAAAAGAATAACAACTGAGTTCTGGGAAATGATAATGATCAAGTTTGTTCCCAAAAGAAAAGATATGAAAAGACATCTCTACCCATTTCTTTGCAGAAATAAGGGACTATGATTTTAAAATGCTACTTATGTTGAAATACTTTTTGATATGTTATTTGGTTTTGCTGATCTTTTTTCTCTCTTTTTTTATTCTTTGTAACAAATAAGGGAGAGAATGAACCAGGCCATTTCTAATTGCTTAAATGTGTGAGAAAGATTTTTAACATGACCAATAGACTAATGTCCAGAGGGCCAATAACTAATGAAACTAATCCACTACCTAAGGGGCTGAGAAGAAGGAACAACTATTTTGCTAGTATCCAAGTGCCTAACATAGTACCTGAAACATAGAAGGGGCATAATAAATGCTTGTTGAATTGATCCTGGGATTCTGATTAAAAATTCATCATACCTGACTGTGGTTCAATCTCAGTGCAATATTACTAAAGGCCTTCTTCATGACTTGTCATCACACCTCTATCATGGATATAGATGGTAGATAGATAGAGAGACAAGATAAATAAGATAGATACACACATAGATATGTATATACATATAAGAATATAGAAAATTCTATATTATTAATATAATTATTTTTTTCTTGCTATATTCAGGGCATCTAGAAAAGTTGGTAATGTTTGTAGGGGGAGGGGTAGAACAAGTCATACTCAAAAATGGAGTAGACCATGGAGTTTCAGATTGCTCAGGGTTTAAGTTATTAAGCAGGAATTAAGCCATGAGTAAAAGCTAACACAGGAGTCCTTTTCCACTGAGGAAACTGTGGTTTTTGGCAGGGTCCCAGGATTGTGTCTTCCCAGGTTCCCGTTAGAATGCAAATTTCCTGGGTCAAGGTCCCTACATTAAACTTTGACAGTCACTTATAATACTTCCATTGTAAATAGGTTTATCAGCTATTTTTCTTGAAAGCAGATTTTAGTGAGAAGGGAAACTGGAGAGAGAACAGGAATACTTGAGGGTGAAGAGGGCAAAGGGAAAGGACCCTTAAGGACATTAACCTAAACATTAGGGCTTGACCAGAGATTTTGAAGGCAATTAATATTTCTGCTCAGGACTGTTCAGGATATAGGATCCTGATCTCAGCTTTTAAGTTTTAAACCATACCAAATCCCTGGATTGGAGAAAAAGCCTCATATTCTACCCTTCGGATGGAAAGTTCCTTCCAGAACCTTTAGTCAATGGAGACTATATCAAACAGTACCCCATGTCCTTCTTCAAAAAGCTTTCATTTCTCTGGCAGAGCATTTGCTGCATTGTACTCCAGAAGAAGCTGTATGGCCTCTGGGGCGAACTGCTCCTTGCTCTAGCTCCTTACCCCTAGACGCCAGACCCTCACCCCTTTCCTCTGTTTTTGCTACACCACAGACATTTGGGCAAACACCCACTGCTCCCCAGGCAGGGGATGGCCAATTTGCATAACTTAATTAAATTCCTGGGCCTCCTATTCCAAGGAGCCAGCCTATGAAGGATGCTGAGCACATGATCTTAAGGCACATCAACGCGGATGATGAAAGAGCCTATTTCGGTTAAGCAAATTATGAGGAGGCGGGCGATGTCCTCACTCTAATAATTCCCCGTGAATTATTTATATGGAAACTGCAATTACATCAGGCAAAACAGTGTTATGTGCATAAAGCTCACTTAATTACCCAACCACCTGTTAGGGACACAAGGACCTTCACTAGCCACTCATTTCCCCCAACAGGTCCCTCTGAGAGAGAGGAGGGGGTCCTGCAGATTAGGAAAGGGGGAAGGGGAAACTGAAGTCAAAGTATTTTAGAGAGGGCCTCATAAAATACAGGATGTCCACATGAAATCTCCACCTATTCCTAAGCCATCTGGTCAGTCCTGACCTGGTTGTGTCCAAGATACCTCAGACCCTGGACAGAGACACCCAAAGAAGGAAGGAAGGAAGGAAAGAGGAGAGAAGGAGGGAGGGAAGGAGGGAGAAAGGGAGGGAAGGAGGAAGAGAGGAAAGGAAGGAGGGAGAGAAAGGGAAAAAGAAAAAAGGAAGGAAAGAAGGAAGAAAGAGAAAGAGAAAGAAAGAAAGAAAGAAAGAAAAAGAGAGAGAGAGAAAGAAAGAAAAAGAGAGAGAAAGGGAGAGAGAGAGAGAGAGAGAGAGAGGAGAGAGAGAGAGAGAGAGAGAGAGAGAGAGAGAGAGAGAGAGAGAGAGAGAGAGAAAGAGAGAGAGAGAAAGGGGGAGAGAGAGAGAGACAGAGAGAGAGAGAGAGAAAGAAAGATTGCTTCACACATACATATGCACACATGAACCCTTTTAACCAACACAAATGAGACTCCTCTCATCAGTGCCTGGTTGTTTAACGGAGAAATGTAGGTTGCCATGGAAACCATTCTGCCACATAGTATTTCTACCACGTGCCAAGGGAAAAGGAATTGGTGTGTGATTGGGGAACGGGGGGAGGGGAAATGTTATTTGGGAATTCACATGTTGCAGCAGCAGGTCTCAAAGACATAGAGGGCAGGCTTAAGACTCTTCTGTGCTCCAGGATCCCTTGTCATGCTCAGGGTCAGGATGCCCCTCTCACGGTTTCTTTCAGGTTGTAGATAAGGGCTTATGAAGGTGCGGTCAGAGATTTGTCTTCACAACTTTGTAGTCACGAGTTTCTCACACAGCCAGCCCTTAATTATTGGTTGTCATGATCCCCGAAGCTTGAGTTCTACTTTTTCCTCCGCCACAAGGAGCTACATGATCTTGGTCAAGTCTTTAACTGTCCAATTTCCTCACCTATAAAATAAGGATAATACTAACCTGCCTCACAGAGTTGTTCTACCTATGTGACCTTAGCTGAATCACCAAATTTTGTGATAAATAGTAAAAAGAAATCTGAAATTTAAAGTCACATGATCCGGGTTCAAAGAAGAAGAAAACGGTGAATTACTCCAGTATCTTTGCCAAGAAAACCCCAATGGGATCACAAAGAGATGGACATGATGGAAAACAACTTAGCAATCAGATCTGTGTTCAAAGTTCAGCTTCTTATTATTTATGAGATTCTGGGACTTTGTTTAATCTCTCTGGACTTTTGTTTTCTCACCTATAAAATGAGCCAGATGTTATTTAGGGTCCCTCCCATCTCTAAATCTATGATTCTATGGTCCTATAAACCTCTTTGGGCCTCAGTTTCCACATCTGTAAAATTGAGGGATTGGACTAGAAGATCTACCTCTAAGGCCCCTTTCACCTCTGAGTCAATGACTCTATGAAATATGATGTATATGAAAATTTGGGTATATAATAAATCACTTTACAAAAGTTCAAGGATAAGAAAGAAGAAGAGGGGTTTATTGGTATGCTGCCCAGGGTTAACTAAAGTCTGCATGCAGCCCAGTTCTGGGCCCACTCTGCTCTTGCAGATCATGATTTCTGACTATTCTGACACATATGGCCTACAGCCAATACAATGGGAATAAGACTACATCATCCATCATAAGGGTGTCAAAATCTACTGGTTCAAAGAGAAACATCAATTCAGACAACACCCTTGATGTGAGTGAGAAGGGGACGAGGGAGAAAGGAAACAGAGGCTGATTCTCTGTCTTTTCTCCTGAATGAACAGAAGACATCCAAAGGTAGGAAGGAAGGGCTGGGGATGAGACAGTAGGGTTACTTGAGACCCAATCCCAGCACTGCTGTGCTCTATCTTCATCCAGCCTGGGACCAGCTGTTTAATAGAGAAGAAATGGAGTGTTTTTTCTCCTTTAAAGATTTACCATGTATAAATGTATGAGAATATTAAAGGCAACAATTAACTTTATTGGAAACCTTATATTCTCCAGCCTCATTAGAACTGCCAACAAGATCTATTATTAGTATTACTATGCAGATACTGTAATAAAAAGGGTATTTAAAGTGGATAGTTTGGCAATGAAATAAAATAGCTTTTCTCTCTCTTTCTTTTCCTTTTTAAGATATATGTGGGTATCTGAGCTGGTCCAGAGCAAGGCAAAAGCCCCCTTGGGACCAGCTGGCTGAAGAGCTCATAAAATTTTCCTTTGACATCATCACAGTCTATTAGAACTTACAGAGCCCCCTAGAGGAAATTCTTTTTATCCCCCTGCTTCTGTGTAACAGTGTAGGTATAGCCCCACTTCACAGAGCTCAGGCTTTCTTCAGGTAGGAGATGGCAGAAACCCTAAGGAATGAACCCTACTTTCTCCTAGCACTAGAAAGACCAGAATTTAAGAATATATCAAAGGACTGAGCTGCATTAATTTTATTTCAAAGCAAAATTATAGTATCTGTAATTATTTGTATTTAAAGTGCATTTGTAAAAATAGAAGAAAGAAAATATTACCAGATATAGTTCCTTTTCAACTGAAACACCTGGTCCTTCCTAATTATCTTTTTCTAGGAATAATTCTTAGTGTCTAACCTCAGTCCATCCTCTGCATTATCAGCCTACTTCTTAGTTGGAAAAACATTTAGGGGTTAGGACTTTCATCTCAGAATGGCAAGGTGGAAAAAGCAATGTATTCAGAGTTAGAGGGCCTGAGTTCCTAATATGCCTCTTATGTTCCTTATTATGTTGTTGCTGTTCAGTCATGACTGACTCTTTGGGACCCATTTGGGGTTTCTTGGCAAAGATATTGGAGTGATTGGCCATTTCTTTCTACAGTTCATATTACAGATGAGGAAACTGAGGCAAAATGGGTTAAGTGACTTGCCCAGCATCATATAGCAAATATTTGAGGTCAGATTTCAAACAGGAAGCTATGTCGAGGGCCTAGGCTCTAAACACTGCACCACCTTGTTATGTCCTCCCTATTATGTAACATTAGGTAAAGCACTTAAGCTCTCTGGCTCTCGATTTCCTAATTTGAAAAGTGATGGCCTTTGAGTTTCCTTCCAGGAACAGGACTCAATGAAACAACAGAAACCCCACCCCTTTCCACATTACCTTGAGCAGCTCAGGAGATTCCTCCTACCCAAAGTCATGTTGGAGCAGAAGGACCCAGGGGTCCTGATTTTGTAACTCTGGTCTCACTGACCAAGATTAAGTATAAAACTCCAGCCTGATGTGCCTGACTGCTTGGACCACACCCATGTCATTGATCTGGATTATCTACCAGCTTAAAAAAATGTGACCCTTGTATGGTAAATAAACTGTGGAATATTAATAAAAAGAAATATTGTATAATGCTATTAAGTGTGACAAGTTTTAGAAATTCAAAGAAAATTTGAAAGATGCTAAGAAATAATATAGTCCCCCAAACAGCAGGACCAGAAAAATGTAGCACATACCAATGAAGTCCATATGAAAGGAAAAATAAATGAGGATAAATAGACAAAGAATCCTGATGAGAATTCAAAGGGAATGAGTAGGAAAAAATGTTGTTAGGATACTTTACGTGCTGAAACTAATTAATTTAAATGTAAATAGTTACTAAGCAAGTTTAGTTGATTGTGTTGCTGTTCTGTATGTTTGTTTGTTTAATAAAAACACACTGTTTAAAAATGTGCCTTTTCCCCATTTCCTTCAAAGCTAATGGAGCCTGGGATTAGGAAGAAGGAAGTGAAGTTGGGGAGGAAAGGGACAGAGAAGTCTAACCACCAAAACTACCCAAATGCAGACTTTGGTAGCAAAGTTTCATAATAATGCAATTCTATTCAATCCTATCAACTCTTGTTAAGATCTTTCCTTATGAGAGGCAGTAAAGCATACAATTTGGACTCTACACTTGGAGGAACGATGGCCTGGGTTCAAATTCTACCTCAAGTGCGTAATAGCTATGTCAGAAACTCTATTAGGTGCTGGGATTGCAAATACAAAAAAGAAATGGCATCTCCCCTCAGGAACCTTATATTCCAATGAAAGAAACTGCAAATACATTGTTATGTAAATAGAAAATTAATACTTAATAACAGGTTTGTTCAATCTTTTTTCAGTCATATACTGGAGCATTTTGATCTGGATTATCTACCAGCTTAAAAAAAGTGACCCTTGTATGGTAAATAAAATGTGGAATATTAATAAAAAGAAATATTGTATAATGCTATTAAGTGTGACAAGTTTTAGAAATTCAAAAAAAATTTAAAAGAGATCTTTTTCTTCTCCAGCTCATTTTGTTACAGATGAGGAAACTGAGGTAGACAGTCATTCAGCTAGTAAATATCTGAGGCAGGATTTGAACTCAGGGAGATGACTCTTTAAGGACCTCTCCTTTAGAAATATCACTTTTATAGCTGCATGAATGGAACATGGGTTGGAGAAGGGCAGAGTTGGAAAGAGAGAGACAATTTAAGAGGTATTTCAATAGTCTAGGCAAGGAATGATGGGGCCCTGAACTCTTCTACATTCTTTTGGCTGTTTTTGCCTCTTGTCCCATCTCTTACCCTTGTCAATTCCTTCTGGATCCTAGCTATCTCCTGTCCGCCCCCCCCCCCCACCTCCCCAACCCAGTATAAACTCCCTCCATTGCTAATAAAAAATAAAAGGTCCAGTCCTCTCCCAATTCAGTAATGTAGAGCGTCACCCAGTGGACAGCAGATGGGAGCAGGGAGGAAAGAGAAACGAGGGGCAATAATATCTGAGCTACATCTTGGCTACAGTGACATTCAGAGAGATGGATAACTATGAATGATAGAATTGTAGATTTAGAGAGAGAAAGGTCCTTCCAGAGCATTTAGCAAACCCCTTCCTTTTACAGAGAGGAGACAGGTCCAGACAGGTTTAACTCACTGAATAAGTGACAGACCCTACATTTGAACTCAAGTCATCATCCAACTTCAAAAGCAGCATCCTTCCCATTAAGCCAAGCTGCCTCACAGGGAAAGATCTGCTACAGGACAGAATGAAGGTCAGCATCATCAAACCACAAATTCTTCCAGCAAGAGGGTTCTCTGCTCGCTGGCTGAGCTCCATTCAGTATCTTCTCTCTATGTCCTCATTTGTCAATGTTCCTACTGGCGGACACATGTGTATTAATGTATGTGCCCCCAGGTGGCCCTAAGATGCCTCATTATGAGCTGTTAAGTGGACAAACAATTTACATAGCTTAATTAAAATGGCCCAGCCACCTTGAAGGGGTGGGAGGGGCAGGAAGGCAAGGGAGAAAAGGAACCTGACCCGACAAAGCAGCAGCAGCAATAACAGTACCAGCTCTCCTCCCTCCAAGATGCAGGTTAATGAGGTTAATGAGCACTGGGGAATTAAGAGTTCTGCATTGAGATGTATGTAGACAGAGAGTGGCAAGACTCCCCTAAACTCACTTCATCTTGGCTTGCCTCAGTTTCCTCAATAGTAAAATGGAGATACTAACGGCATCTACTTTCCAGGGTTGTCATGAAACTCAAATGAGATAATATTTGTAAAGTGCTGACAGAAAACTGTTAATATAATTGTTGACATGACAGAAAATTATTAATGCCAAATGTAATGTTACTTGCCACTCCCTTAATCATCCTAGTAATGTCAAAATATTTAGTAATAACATTATATTACTACTCTTAAGATACTGACTCTCAGGTTGAGCTGCATTACACCATAAGTCTCCCTCTACTCTCCCCCCACCCCACACAAACTATATATTATCCTGGAAAGGAACCTAGCTTAAATCAGATCTCAGTTTTTAATGCCTTTGCCCTCTTCTGTTGAGATTCAGGGCATGAAGGCAAAACAAAGTGGTTTTTCCTGGTCCCACTTGCCATGGGTAACTCAGGTCTAGTGAGCAGGTCTTGCTCATATTCCTCTTTCCTCTCCCCTTCTAAAAGTATAAAGAACCTGTTCATGGGCTTTCTTGGTTGGGGAAATACCCTAGGAGTGGCAGGTTAGCTATCATGTAATCTCAATTAAAGATGCTTTATTCTTTAACTCATGACTTTGTTTATTTTGGGACTTTGCAGTGCTTAGCCCTGTACCCTTAAATCCTGTAAAGTAACATTCATGAGGAGGGGTGGATTGGCAGAGAAGGTAACCTGGCTGCCCTCAGGAGGCACCTACTCAGTAGGCATCCTAGACTCTTTCATCCTAAATAGAAATCATTTGCTCACTTTTCCCCTTCAGTGCCAGGGAAATCTCTAATGATTATATGTGAGTGACTACCACCAGCCTGGCTAGGGAGCAATAATCTTCAGCTGGCTTCCTACTCTGAACCTGCTCCTCTATCCTAAAGCAAGCCACAAAAAAGACAACTGTAGGGTTTTCTTTGCTGGCATCTATACCATAAAGTGAGTTATTCCTGGGCACAGCTGCCAAGGGAACTAACAGGTACCTCTGCTTCTGTGTGGGGATTATCACCCATACCCCAGGGATCACAGAGAAACCCTAGGTTTCTCATTTTCACCTAAAACAAAAGTCTTTCTATTTGTCAGTATTGTTTTAGGCATGCATGCTAAATTTTTTAAAAATGACAACACAGTCTGTATTTCTGAAGAAGTTTACAGTCTAACTGAGGAGATAGGCAGGGACACAGAAGGAGAAAGTGATTTAAGAACCTCCAGGAGTCTCCTAAGAAATTCAAGTTCAAGTCTTAATTCCAGCATTTACAAGCTGTGCCATCATGGACAAATCACTCAACTTCTCTCTTTCCCCAGGCTGCTCGCTAACATTCTAAGTAACTGGACTCAGTAAGATGTTCAGAGAGTTTCCACACCTGGGATTTCCATCTACAAATGAAACCAAAAATCAATCAGTATAACCCTACTCCCCTCCATGCTACCTCCCACAAAAAGAAATAAATAAAAATTTCAAAAAGCCATGTGTCAATAACATGGCACAATAAAAAGAACAATTAGAGGCAGAAAACATCCATTAAAATCTCAGTTTTGCTAGTTTAGAACTCTGAACCTTAGTTTCTTTATCTCTAGATTGAGTATCACAACGGCATTAGCTATGTCATGGGGCTATTATGAAGGATTAAATCGCATGATGTGTTTAAAATGCTTTAGAAACATAAAAGCCTAGTCAAATGTGAGTTCTTGCTGTTTAAAAATAATCCTGTGCCAAATACAGAAGAAGGGGCAGTTGGATAGAGAAAAAAATATTTGGGTGGGAATCAGCAAAAGGGCTCCTAAAATTCTTTAGCTGAAGGAACTTAGCTTAGTAACAACAATCAAATCATAATATCATAAAAATGCTTAACTGGAATGGGGCAGTGGATAGAGCTGGGCCTGGAATCAGAAAGATCTGACTTCATAATTCAGTCTCAGATACTTACTCACCCTGAGCAATGTTTGTTTGCCTCAGATTTCTCATCTGTAAAATGGGGATTATAACAGAACTGACTTCCCAGGGTGGTTGTGAGAATCAAATGAGATAATATTTCTAATACTTAGCATAGTGCCTGACACATAGTAAGCACTATATAATGGTAGCAATTAGAATTATTATTTTTTAATGCAACCACTTGTTTTTCATTTCACAGATAGGGAAACTGAGGCCCAAGGCTGTAGGCAAAACTTCTTCAAGCTAATTTTGATTCCTAGTTATGTGACAAAACTGAGCCTAAAATGCCATTGTCTCTCAGTTCTTCTTTCACTCCTTAGAAAAACTAGGGGCTCACCTGTCTGGGCTTAAAATTGGAGTTCCAACCTGACCCCAAAGTCTTGTTCCATATTCGATTTCCTAGATAGTGACTCTTCGGCAAGTCAGTTGTGAAGCTGTTTAAAATTTATACATTGAAAGATATTGGGGTAAAACCTCTGTACCGATCCCAAAAAACAAAACCCAGATACGTACTGAAACAAAACTCTTCTTAGATAAAGACCCACATCCACTTTTTCTGCCTGCCTTTTTTTCCATACCCAGGCTAGCCATGTCCTTACTACATCTGGACCCAGTTCTTGGGCCTGCCAGGTTCTTTTTGGTACGACCTCAGTTGCAGGTTAAAACAGCCCTCTTCTGTAGTCAATGGAAACCTCAGCTGGTTGTTCTCTCCCTCTGTGTTCCTCAGCCAAAAGCTCCTAAATTTCTCTCCCAGCAACCAGCTCCAGCACTAACAAGTCTCTCCTCTAGTTCTCTCTTTTTAATCTTTTCCCCATCACCCGGTTTTTAAGCAGGCTCACATTTCTGTGAGCCCTCAGGCTCACCAGGAGCCAATTTGTCTTTTCTTTTTTGTTCCCATTCCCTTACCCAAATAAGGATTAACAATGACAAAGCAACAGTGTTTGTATTCAGACCGCTCTGATTTCAGAGTTATTGCTTAAAACCCAACTACCACTTCGGCAGAAGCCTCCTTGCAATCGTGGCATTGATTTTATTGATCATCAAATCCTGTTTGGGATGAGAAAGTAGACAGGAATCCAGCTATTCCTTGAGCATTGTGGTCATGGGAGAAGAGCCAGTCTGCTACTGGAGAGCTGGACTTGGAGGCAAAAAGACATGGGTCAAGGGGAGGCTAGGTGCTCAGTGGATTGAGCACCTAAGCCAGGAGGATCTGACTTCAAATTTGACCTCAAATATTTACTTAGCTGCACGTCACTTGATCCCATTGCCTCAAAAAACTAAAATAGAATAGATAAATGACAGTTCAAATCCTGCTTCTGCTACTAATTAGCTGTGTGTGTGCAAGCGACTTAAGTCCTCTAACCTCAGTTTGTTCATTTGCAAAATGAGGTGGATACAGTCTAAAATTCCTTCCAGGTGATTCCCTAATCTCAGGTGGGGTGTGTCCACTTCATCCAGTCCTCTGCACCACCATCCCTAAACCAGGGCATGGAGAACAGGAGGCAGGGATGGGGTGTGGAAGGTACAAGAGGAGCCAGAAGCTAATTGGTTCAAAGGAAAGAAAAGTTCCTTATGTTCGGTGAGAAACTCCCTGCTAGCACATTTCATCCTCACCTGGAAGGGTCTGATAATGAAGTCCGACCGGCGCTGTCCCAAGGTCCATCTTGGGGTGAGCACGGTCCCTGGGGTCCCGGAGGGGAGGGCCCTGGGGTCAGCGGAAGAAATGCAATTTCCATTGCTGAATCCACAGACATTTGGTGAACAGCAGTAGAGATGCCTCTGTCCTTGCATCCTACAGAGCTGTGAGCCATGGTGGGGGTATCCAGGGACCAGGACCAACTCAGTGCTTATCATCATAAAAAGGAATCTGTTTAATCTGCAATTTTAAATTTTAAATGATTCCACCAGAGAGACGCATTGCTCCTGGCCGCTGTCATCTCCAGACCCAATACTCAGCTGCTCCATTCAAATTCCACTTCTGTATTTTCTGCCCCCCTGGAGGCTGAAACCATTGCAAGGAGCCGTTGGCTGTTTTTATTTTATTTTTTCACTATCTCTATAAACGAGTTCCACAAAGCTACAGAACCTTGGCCCCAAGGCCCTACTTGCACTACCAGGCTGAGGGGATCCACTTTCTCTGCTGGGCAGCTGTCCCAGCTCAAGAGCCATGTCCCAGGATTCTTAGTGTAAAGCTGCCCGACCATTTCCAATGCTGCCTCTCCCTGTCCCAATCCTGGATTTTTACTAGCCCCTACTTAAATTCTCAAAACCCCTGGATTCTGAGTTACCCCCTCCCCACAGGACTCACACGAACAACAAGCCCTCAGCAGCTCATTTTCTTTTTCTTCCTATCAGATTCCTGGAGATGCTAAGATAGAAGAACCCCATTATAATGTTTTTCAGAAAATCATCTTCACTGCTGCTTTCAGTCTCCTGCCTAGTTACAGATTTTCCTCTAACAACTCCTTGTGAAAAACACTTTAACTATCAGGATCTCAGTTTCCTATCTGAAGACGAGAAGAATGAACTAAATTCAATAAATATTTATGGAATATTTGCTATGCATAAAGTATTGTACTTGGAAGGTTAATGATGGTGTTGGTGGTGGTGGTGGCAGTGATGGTGATGAGAGACATATATATAAATTTGCAAAGCTCTAATATTATCTCATTTGAGCCCGCAAAACAATTCTATTGGAGATAAATATTATTTTATAGATGGGTAAACTGAGGCTAGAAACTAGGTGTCAAAGTGGATAGAGTAATGGGCCAGGAGTCAGAAACACTCATCTTCCTGAGTTCAATCTGACCTTAAACATTTACTAGTTATATGACCCTGACAAGTCATTTAACCCAGCTTGCCTCAGTTTCCTCCTCTGTCAATTAGCTAAAGAAGGAAATGGCAAATCATTCCAGTGTCTTTGTCAAGAAAAGCCCAAATGGGGTCACAAAGACTTGGAGATGATTAAAATGACTGAACAACAATAACAAATTAAGGATCAGAGAGGTTTCTAAGACTTTTTTAAAAAGTTAAAAAGCATGGTCTCATTCACCAAATGAGCCAATTCCCAAGGATTTAATTATATCTCTATTTTAAATCACTTTTCTTGCCCCAAACTCTCTGCTGACTAAAATATTACATCCCAAACTGCCTTTCAAACATCTCCATTTGGATATCCAGTATACATCCTAAACTCAATATGTCCAAAACAAAATTCATTATCTTTCCTCCTAAATCCTTCTTACCTTCTTGTTCATCGATTGATTGATTTACAGTCTGGTTGGGAGATAAGACATGTACCCACTAAATAATTATGATATAAAATAGAACATCATAAGTGCATAGGTGATTTCTAAAGTTCCTTCCAGCAAAAGCATCATTCTAAGATTCTATAATTCTGTGTTTAGATGGCAATAGGACTAAGTTTATTGGCTAACAATCTTATAACCTATCATTTGCCTATTGTTGTGATTCAAGACTTGATTTGGTCTCTCTTATATGTGCATAATAATACCATATTCTAGCTCTCTCTTTTCTGTTTAAAATTTGGTACCTTCGTCTGACTGGAAAATTAGGTATTTCACAGACACTCCAGTTTGGGGAAGAATGTTAACATCAACAATTTGTTGCCTGATGTTTATATAGCATTTTTAGCTTTTCAAAGCACTTTTAAGTCCTCGATTACATTTGACCTGACAATAGTACTATATATAAACAGGAGGTATCTAGCTCTCCCTGTTTTACAGATAGGGAAATTGAGATCTGGAGCGTTTGAAGTGACTTTATCCAAGGCTAAGCTGATAAAAGGGCCAGAATTATCACCTGGCTAGTATTTGAACCTGCTTAACTGATGAGTCCAACTTCTTTCTGGAGTAATGCATTTTCAGTTCATTATTGCTATTGTGGCTTGGTTTTGATGTGAGTAAAAGGCATCTTTGTTCACCGATTCCTAGTTCCCTGACTGTTCCACTACTCTCCACTGCTCTCCACTGCCACGTGTCCTACGTCCATCTGGTCTGGATTTAGATTGTTGACATATTCAGGAAGCTTCCAAGGACATGATTGCTCCTTCTGCTTCTCCATCCCAAAGTCACATCCTCCTCCTTTCAAGGAGCTGGAAGGCTGAGTGACAGATGTTTGTCTCAAAGCTGACATACAAAAGTTCTTCCTAGGCAGGAGCAGAAAGGCTTTGACTATGGTGCAGATCCCTTCTCCTTTTGGGGGCAGGGGACAGTTTTCCAACTACTGGGACTGAGAGAAGGTCTCACGGTTCCCAGCTGTACGGGGATGGCAGCAGGTGAGCATCCCACAGTGAGATGGATGGGGGAAGGTAGGGGGCAGACACTGCCTCTGGGGCCAGCCAGCTGAGGACACCATGCTGCCCTACTGCCCGAGGAGAGCTCAAGCTGTGCTGCTACTTCGTTAGCACCAGGCGGCAACCTTGCTAATTACCAAACCCAAACCCAAGATTTGCATTTTTATGAAACGCTCATGCAGGAGGCAAATCTTTTTCCCCTCTTAAAAAAAAAATTTAAGAAGGATGGGGGGAAAAGAAACCATACCAGTACATACTAATTCAATCTAATCTTAGCCATTTCAGTTTCCATAAGAAAGTGCTTTCATAAAGCTACAAAGCTAACATCCATAACTCTCTGGTTTCCCCAGACAGGATACCTCTGCATTAAGTTTCCCATTTATCTTCAGAGATGGCAAATCATCCATTTATAATGGGATCTAATAAAGCAGACGACCATTGCCTCTCCGACTGCTGGAATGGTCTCTGGATCCAGGGATGCTAGTTTTTCTAGGGATGCTGCTGCTTCTCAAATGTTTCATTAAGTTACCAAGTGTTTTCACATATGTAGAAATTCATGTGTACATACATGCATGAGGTAGCTGGATTATCTTGGTTTTTATAGAGAGGTTAGCTGAGGAAGGGTGAGGGAGGATGGGGGAATACTTCAGGTCATAGGTGAATTCTTTTCACTCGGGCCTGATTTTAACAGCTCACTCCTAAGGGGAGAAGAGGAACTTTCTCTCCTTTTTTCTGACAAACCTATTGTTTAAGGAAATTTCCCTCTGGTATGCCAGTCCCCAGCTCTTAAACTCAGGAGCTCTTGAACTGAAGATTACTAATGAGGCAACTTTTCAAGGCCAGAAAAGTCCATTTTTAGGACTGCTAATCTCTGACCTCTACTCAGAAAAGAAAATAGGAAGATAGCCAAGAATTAGAGGTCCCAAAACTGCCTTCTCAGAACTCACCTGGGCAGGCTTAGACCATCAGTTATGTGTTTTCCTTGTAAATCACTGTGTCTCAACCCCACTCCCCTCCAAATCTAGGCTGTTACCAAGGCCTGTCAATTTACAAAATCTTTCCAATTTGCCCCCTTTTCTCCTCTGACACTGACATTACTCTGGTATAAGTCCTCATCACCTCTTGCCTAGACTCACTCTTCTGGACATTCAAAACCTTTCATATCCTTTTACCTTTCCATTCTTCTTACAGTGTACTCTTAGATACATGGACACCGGTCTCCTTTCTCCTTCCGTGAAAACAGGCATTTTCTCTGGCTGTCCCTCATGTCTCTCCATCTTTCTGATCCTGTTTTCCTTTGAGTTCCGTTTAAAATCTACTTTCTATAGAAAGCTCTCTGAATTCCAGTTCTTTCCCTCTTTTAATATTTTCTATTTATCCTATATATAATTTGCTGGAATATATTTATTTGCATGTATACATACACACACACACCTGTAAGTTCTTTGAGGATAGGTACTATCTTTTGACTCTTTCTGCATCCCCAGCATTTAGCATAGTATCTGGCACATAGTAAGTATTCAATAAATGTTTATTAAATTTAATTGAATTCTGCTTTTGAAGTTGCCAGAAAATGAGAATTCCCCCAAGCCCCATCACAGCCCAACCTCTTGCTACACTTCTGTCTGGAAATTCAAGAGAAAGAAAGCTCAAGGAAAAGACAAAATCCATATCCAGTAAACTCATCAAGTTGATTGGGGGAAACTCATGAAGTTGATCAGGGATTCCCATGATCACACAGAGCTTGCCCCCAGCACACATACACAAGATTCTCATTTGTCTTGTGATAAGCTGTCATAAGAATGTAGACTTAGAGCCCTGAGAGACAGCAAGGAGAGACAGGAAGGAGGGGGAGCCTCTGCTGAAAAACATGGGGCACAATTTTCCAAACTTTGCCTATTATGTATATGTGTACATATGTGAGTATACACAATATATTCAGTACATACATGCCTGGGCAAGTCACACTGTTTGCCTCAGTTTCCTCATCTGTAAAATCTGTAAAACGAGCTGGAAAAAAGAAATAACAAATCACTCCATAGCTTTGCCAAGCAAAACCCAAAACAGTCAAAAAGAGCTGGGCACAACTTAACAGCAACAACCTCAAGAAAAGTGCTTGTTAGCTAGATTAGTCCCTCCCATTGATGGGCAACTCTAAATCATTTACATTATTAATTACAATGAGCCTTTTACTTCTCAGAGTAGATACTGGCCTTGATTTTAGGAACAAATTCCCATACATCTGCCCCCACCCTCAGTTCTTCTTTTACATTCTTATGATGGTGCAAGGGCAGGTGGGTAATGTGATAGATAGGCCAGAATCAAGAAGACTCTCTCTTTCTAAGTTCAAATCTGGTCTCAGACACTCATTAGCTATGTGACCCTAGGCAAGTCACCTGTTTACCTCAGGTTTCTCACCTGTCAAATAAGCTGAAGGAACTGGCAAACCACCTCAGTATCTTCCCTAATTAGAATCATAAAAAGTTGAACATGATGGAAATGACTCAATAACAACAACACAATATGCATACAGCCAGATCATGCTTTTTCTCACTATGTTCTCACATGCATCATTCAGGTACTATTCAGGTAGCCCCTCACTTGGTTGTCTTGTGAAGGACAGCGTGGAAAGTGGAAAGAGATTAGAATTGAGGGCCATAAAAGTTGATTCAGTTCCTGAATTTGTTACTCATTCTCTGGGTGGCCACTGGTAAGCAGGCCTTTACTTAACTTCCTTATGCCTCAGTTTCCTCATCTGTAAAATGAGAAGAAGTGGACTAATTGACTTTAGATGTCTCCAGCAGCTCTAAACTCCTATGAGTTCAAGCCACCGGGACTTCTAGACTGTCCGATCAAATCTTTCTTTTCTCTCTGAGAAGCTGTCCAGAGTACAAGCTACTTCTTTGTCTAACTTCCCAGATCAGGTGAGCACATACATCTTTCACCGGCTTGTCAAACTTCCTCATTTGACAGATGAGGATTGGGAAGATCCAGGGCTGTGGACCAGGATAATAAGGGGAGTGGGGAGCTGACCCAGCATTAGTATCCCAGTATTCTTGTTTTCCAGCTAAATTTCTCCTTTCTGTTCTCCACTCTACCATTCATGGGCAACACGGTTCTCTGGGCCTCTCCTTGAATGTTGCTTGAAGCCACTGGTTTTCTCCACATTTGAATTTCATTTGAGAAGCCTTTGTGTGTGGAGTTGGGGGGAGAGAGGATTAGCTTTTCCTCCTGAAATGTGCTCTGGATGCCGGGGAAAGGGAGGGTGGGAATCAGCAAAGCGAGTTAAGCTTCCTGACTCGAGCTGTGGGCTTAACGGTGCAGATTACAACAGCAGGTGATGAGCAACTTAGCTGCCGCTGTGGAGACTGTGAAAATCCTGTTACAGGGCAAGGGCGTTTGAGCTACAGCTCCAAATTTCAAAGAATGATTGAGTTGGAACGGAACAGGCTGACGGCAACCAGAGACCAAAGTTATTTGGCTTTCAACAGAAAGCTGTTGGGAGGGAGGAGGGAGGAGGAAGAGGGAGGCTGGGGAGGAAGAGGATTCCAAAGAATGATGCAGTTAGCACCAGCATTGTGCTCCCTACAAAGAAGTATGCTCCTCCCTCCCATGGTGCTCCTCCCCCAAGTCTTCTCCCCGGGAAGTTCAGTTTCCAGTTGTCTCTGGAAACTGCTGGAGAACAGAGACCGCGTCTTTGACCTCTTTATAGCTTAGTCCTTAGTCAACATGTATTTGTGAAGTGGTTAATAGATATAGCATGGTGCTGAACAACCATAGAAAGTTAAGAACAAGGTCCCTGCCCTCAAAAAGCTCACATTCTCATAAGGGAAATTATTGGCCCCAAACCCCATGTTCACCTACGTATCACACAGTATCAGTGGATGCTAACCTTCCACAACTTTTGAGGATGGCTGTTTTATAAAATAGTTTTAGGTTTGGTACTGCTAAGCCACGCTCCTTTGTGTTTTTTTTTTCCACTGATTCCTTTGATGTTCTTGATCTTTTGTTCTTCCAGACGAATTTTGTTATTATTTTTTTCTAGCTCTACAGAATATTTTTGTCATTTTGATTCAAAGGAAATGTCTTCATTAAATTCTGTACTTGGATCAATTAAATAGTATAGTTAAAAGAGCACTGGATTTGTAGTCAGAATTATTTAACCAGACAATAAAACTACTAAATGTCAGGCTCTGGGCATATGAAGATAAAAATGAATAGTCCCTGGCCTCAAAAAACTTACATTCTGGATTTCAATTTTATGGCTTTCTAGCTGGATGATCTTGGGCCAACTTGTCCAACTCTCTGAGCTTTAGTTTCCTTATCTATTAAACAAAAATAATTACTCTTCAACTCTCTACTACCACGCAGGAAATAGAAAGAAATGAGCTCTGTAACAACAACAACAACAGGAGTTCCTATTTATACAGTGCTTTGCCAAATATTGCTTTATGTCTCCAAACCTCTGTTTCCTCACCTGTAAAATGAAGGGATTTATCTTTAAGGGCCTTTCCAGTTCTAAAATCTATGTTTTTCCTAAGAAATTGAGTAACCCTGTGATTCACAGAGTACCTTTGTGCTGAACATTATGAGAGTGGAAATAACTGAGTATTTTGCACCTAGGACAGCTATCATAAATTCTACTGTCTGGGACAAAAGAGATCATTTGATGGAAAGAGGGACGAACCAGTGGTGAAAGGTAACTGCGAGAGAGGTTGTACTATGAGTGAAGATGAGGAAGATGGAGCAGAGAAAGAGCTCACCCCAATCCTGCTGTTAGTTAATTAACTAACTAATCTTGCTAACTGGAGCTAGTTTCTCCTGTTGAAGTACCAAACATACCATTAGTGGCCTGTAAATTGAGTTGCTCTAAATTCAGCCACCCTGGAACAAAGTCCTAGTCACCTTGTCCTAGTTGTAGTTCAACCAAGAAGGGAGGAAAGGAAAAAAAAAATCAAAGAGAAAAACCTCTCTAAAAATCTGGAGAGCTTCTTCTAAGGAGCCCATTACAAAGAAGCTAAATAAGATCCGGAAAGGTCAAACCTGCATTTTCATAAGGGAAGCTAGAGCTTCTCAGGGTAACATGGAGATCAGTTGCTCCCCAGGTAAGCTTAGCACAGCTTGCATTTTCTCATCTCACATAAGCCATCCTCCTGCCTCCTTCAGGCCCTACTCCTTAGGGCTAAAGACTTAGAGGACCCAGAGGTCCATCTTCAGAGGGATAACACAGAAGGACGAAATGCAAAGCCCATCCAAAAATCCCTACGTTTACACTCAGAGTCTCAGAAGATCATGGAATGGGAATGATTCCAAGCAAACAGAAATATCGGGCATTAGTTCTGCTATGGCCATTGCAAAGGAGTCAATGTCCATAGCTACATCAACCTCTGCTTCTTGCCTACACCCTTCTGGAAGCCAGGGCACGGTGGGGAACTTGTCCTGAGTTCCCCTCCCAAAGCAAATGTCTGGATTCTCAAAGTTTGGGAGGAAATCTTGTTGGAAGTCACCTGCAGCTTGTGACTTGTGCTTGCATGCTCATATTTCACAATACCAGGGAGTTTCTGAGGGTCTTTCAGATGGCATCCTTCATCTACACACATAAAGGTTCTCTCTTGCTCCTGATGGGCTCCAGGGAGAGGAATGACCTTTCCTCCCTAAATCACCTTTATACCAGCCACCTGAACAATGAGAAGATATTTCCTTCTGCCAAGCCTTAGAATGGTTGTCCTCTTAATTTAGGGATGAAAGACTGTACTGTATAGAGACTGGGAGCTGGGAACCCAGAATATGAGAGCAGAGCCCAAAACAATCAGAATAATACAACTTTCCAGAGAGCCATAACAGAGAACAGAGTGAAACATGAGGAAGATGTCTTCCTCCCCATCTTTTATGAGTATGAAAGGAACAAACCCCTGTCAGAGTATATAGTTCTTTGGTGGGACAGAATGAGGGAATAAAAACAAGGAGAAAAAAGAAGAATCTTTACCTCCAGTGTTTTGGAAGGAGGTCCGGGAATTCCATTCTAGATTACTGAAAGAACTGACAGATAAGATAACTAAGCCATTATTAATGATCTTTGGAAGATCATAGAAAATAAGATAAGTATTGCAAGGCTGGAGAGGGGCAAACTTCCTGATTAAAAAAAAGAAGAAGAAGTAAGAGATTGGAGTCTATAAGATAAATGAGCTCAGCTTTGATTTCAGGTACAATTTCAAAGCATATTTTTTATCATTCGTATTTTAGTTTCTAAATACATGCAAAGATAATTTTCAATATTCATTTTTGTAAGACTTTGTGTTCCACATTTTTATCTCTCCTTCCCTTACCTCCCCCTTCCACAAAACAGCAAGCAATCTGATATAGGTTAAATATGTGCGATTCTTTAAAACATTTTCAGATTTGCAATGTTGTGCAAGAAAAATCAGAAAAAAGGGGAAAAATGAGAAAAGGAAAATCAAATGAACAAAAGGTGAAAATACCAAGCTTTGATCCACATTCAGTTTCCATAGTTCTCTATCTCTGGATGTAGTTGACACTTTGCATCATAAATTTATTGGAATTGCCTTGGATCATCACATTGTTGACAAGAGCCAAGTCCATTACAGTTGATCATACATAATCTTGCTGTCACTATATACAATGTTAGCTTGGTTCTACTCACTTCACTTGGCATTGGTTCATGTGAATCTTTAGAGGCTTTTCTGAAATCAGCCTTCTCATTATTTCTTATAGGACAATAATATTCCATTGTATTCATATATCATAACTTATTCAGCCATTCCCCAACTGATAGGTATCTAATCAATTTCCACTTCTAAAGGTATCCATTCAATTTCCACTTCTACAGTGTATTATTAAAGGGAAAGTTTTTAGACAAGTAGAAAGGGAACCAGAGCAAGGATAGCAAAACTCAGATATCACTCCCATCAGCCATGAGTCAGCGGAACTAGTTCAGATCCTAATTCTACTATTGTCCTAGTTGTAGTTCAACCAAGAAGTAAGGGAGGAAAGGAAAAAAAACAAAGAGAAAAACCTCTCTAAAAATCTGGGGAGCTTCTAAGGAGCCCATTACAAAGGAGCTAAATAAAGATTTTTAGGCAAGACATTTTACTTCTCTCTGCCTCAGTTTCTCATCTAAAAAATGATGGGTTTAGACTAAGTAGCCTCTAACATATATTACAATTCTAAATTTAATATCTTAAGTACATGTCAATCAGACTCACTTATTTTTCTTATAATTTTACTAAGCTGGGTAGGTAGCTATAGCTAAATAAAGATTTTTAGGCAAGACATTTTACTTCTCTCTGCCTCAGTTTCTCATCTAAAAAATGATGGGTTTAGACTAAGTAGCCTCTAACATATATTACAATTCTAAATTTAATATCTTAAGTACATGTCAATCAGACTCACTTATTTTTCTTATAATTTTACTAAGCTGGGTAGGTAGCTATAGCTTGTTTAACTTTAAAGTAAGTGTTTGGCAAATTATCTCTTTTTTTTACCTTGTTATAGCTCTCAGTCTCTGTGGCCAGCCACTGTGCTATGTACTAGGGATACAAACATGAAAAAGAAAGGCAGTGTCTGACTTCAAGGAGATTAAAATCTAATGGGGGAAGATAATACACCTAAGGAAGTTGATAAGAAGGTAAGAAAAAGAAAGGAATCTAGCTCAAGGTTGTGACAGGGAATTCTGAAAGGCAACCCATTTGAAAATGAAGAGATCATAGAGGTAATTAAGCTAAATCCCTTCACTTTATCTATGAGGAAATTGAGGTTTGGAAAGGTGAAGAAGTCACCTGTCCAAGGTTACACAAGGAATAAGTGGCAAAACTGAGGAGAAAGTCTTGGACTTCTTATAAATACAAGGTGGGAGAAAGATGGTTAGGTAGTAATTCATCTGAACAAAGAATGGGGAATTTTAATGGACTGACAGCTCTATAAAAGTCAATAGTATAACATGATCACCAAAAACGTTCATACAAGTGTAGACTGCATATGGAGGCCTAGGATTCAGGACTAAGGAGCAGACTGTAGTCTAGTCTGCCTTGGTCAGCCCACCCCTAGAATATTGTGTTCATTCTGGAAAGTCACTGGTGAGCTGTAGAGCACACCAAAGGGCCCTGAGATCATGCCATGTGAGGACTAGTTGTGGAAAGCTGGGATGTTTAACTTGGAAAAGATTCCTACCATCCAATATTTGAAGGGTTGTCATATGGAAAAGAAATCGGATTTGTTCTATGTGATTCTGGATGTAGAATTAAAAATGAGGTGGTAGAAACAGTAATGATTCATATGTAGTAGAGAGGTGTGCAAAGGGGGATTGAGTGACTATGGGAGATGTCAAGCCCTCTCAGAAGGGCCAGATAACTCATTGTAGGAGGGACTGTTTCCCAAGATGGGTCAGATTCAGTGGATCCTGAAGTCCCATGCAATTCTGAGATTCTCTACTTCTGTGAATCCTCCCAATGTACATTGGAAGCATTCAGCCAAGATCCCCAAGTCTTTATGAGGAGCCTGCCCCATCTGCGCGCACACATGCTTACACACATACACTTCCACTGCATCTTGTGGTTCCGGGAAGGGGATTCATGTCCTAACCAGTCACACAACTTTAGGGAAGCTTCTCATCCTCTCTGAATTTTAGTTTATTCATCTGTAAAATAAGCAGATTTACCAGGTGACCACAGAACCTCTGATTTCTAATTTAGGGCTTCCCAACAACCTGATAACTTCTAGCTGGAGGAATGGGCCCAAGATGCATTCGATCTAATGGCTGGGTTGGGGTTGGGGTGGTGGGGGTGGGGAGGTGCTGTCTCCCTTCACTCCTATTTGACTTTTCTCATATCAGGGCTCCAGGGGCCCCAGCGAGGCTGGGACACAGAGCCAGGACCAAGTGATCCCCCGCTCTGTTTAAGAGAGCAGTCCCTGCCACTGGTTACTGATATGCTTCCTTTAGTTCAATGGAGATCAATACATGGAGGGGAGGGGAGAGGAGTGAAAGGAAAAGCAAGTAGAGGAGGGGTCTGCATTACCTTGAGAAGGCCTGGCATTTATTCACTTTATGGTAATGATGGTGGCTGGCGCCATGCTCCCTCCTGTATCCCTGCGCTTAGCTGAAGGAGGCTTTGACATTTCCCGGTATCCAGACTTCACTGCAAAGGAGGAGTCCCAGGGGTGGGAGGAGGGGTTGGGGGGGGAGGAGCGGGGTTCAGATAGAGCAGATCTGGCTACAGGCTGGACAGCGCCTCAGCTTTCCCCTCCCTCTCACTCTGGATGGAGAAACCGCCACTTAATTAAAGGCAGCAGAATTCAAGAATTTTAGGAGAGAGAAGGTAGCTGTTGGCCCACTCGGAGCTCTTTCCTGGAAGGAAGTGAAAGCAAAGCCAGCTATGCTTGTCACACCAGCTCAAAGGAGCTCCAAGTCTCTGTGCATTCTGTCCACAGTGAGAGGCTGTGGACAGAATGCACAGAGACTTGGAGAAGCCTCTTCTCTCTGTTCCTCCACAGGCTCCCCGACCCTTCCTGACCCCGATTTATCTCATTTGTGAACAAAACAAAAGGACCAGAGGAGAATTCTGGGCCACACATTCATTTCAAGGATGCAGTCTGAGCCCTGCTCAACCTCCCAATCCCCACACCCTTGGGCATCCCCTTTGCAGAAATAGGAGAGCTGGGAAGTTTCTGACCACTGGACAAGAGAACAAGAAACAAATGACTGAGACATCAGAAGGTTTCAGGATTAAGGAACTTGTCCTTGGAGAGCTGGTCAGAAAGGACCTTTGTAGAGCAGGATGAAGTAAAGAAGAACAAAGGAAGCTTCACTGGAAGAGTCCTGGACCTGGAGTCAGAACATCCAAGATCTGCCCTTTAATGATATGGACAACTCATTTTCCTTCTTTGGGCCACTACATATACATATGGATGGGCAGATATATAGATACATACTTAGATAGCTATATAGATACATAGATAGATATATAGATACATAGATACATACTTAGATATATAGATACATAGATACACACTTAGATATATAGATACATAGATACACACTTAGATATATATATACATAGATACACACTTAGATATATAGATACATAGATAGATATATAGATACTTAGATAAATACATACTTAGATATATAGATACTTAAATAGATAGATACATAGAGACATAGTTAGATATGTAGATACATAGATAGATACATACTTAGATATATAGATACATAGATACATATACATGTATATGTGAATATATACATATATTGTAGTGTACATATATGTGTGTGTGTGTGTGTGTGTGTGTGTGTGTATGAAAGAGAATTGGACTTTGTACTTGCAGTTTTGCAGTTCCCAGCACATAGTGGGTACTTAATAAATACTTACTGATTACTTAGCTTCTTAGATCCCTTCCGACACTTAATCTATTATCATAGGATCTATAAATCATGGGTAAGGTACTACTAATCATGTTTGGCACCTACAATTCATTGCCTACATAAGAATCTTATTCTGAGAATCCAAAACTATTACATGGTTGACCTGAGGCGCGTTCAGATGGATGACTCGCTGTGGAGGAATGCCCAAACCATGGTTGTAGGGTTAAGGACTGTGAGGGGATGGGATAGATCATGCTTTTCTTTCTTAGATGATGGCCATAAAACTGAGAGGCAACAGAAAACCATACATTTGGAGCCCAGTCTAGAGTTTTCACTAGGATAAGAAGCACAATAAGTGAATGATGGGAAGCAGAATGATTGGGGTTAGTCCTGTCCCAAGAAAGCAATCTAAATAAAGTGATCTTGGTAGAGCTTCATTATTTCATTGAAAACAAGACCAAAAATCAGAAAAAGAATTTGACCATTTTTTTCTCTATCTTTTTCCAGATTCTCTTTTCACTCCTTTCCTCTGCCTCCATTCCTCTATACAGCCTTTCCCAAGTTATCTGAGATGCTTTTCTTCTCTGTGTCTGGCTTTGCCTCAGCTCCCCTGAGAACAACCCAATTTTCTATTCTATGTTTTGTGGGTCTGATGTTGTCTGACTTCCTTTTAATTGAAGGGCTTGTCAACAGGAGCCTCTCGCTGGAGAAGTGAGCTGAGGGACTCTGCCCAGCTTGGTGCATGAAGGGTGGCACCTCTGATGGCATCCAGGACTGAGCAATTAAAACCCATAGTGCCCTGGGCACTTGGTCAAGATAGAAGAAACCCTAAAGACACATCCTTGCTCCTGACAGACCTATTAGACACCTTCAGAATTCAGGTGACATCAGAAAGACTGTTTCTCTTCTTTTTAGATAAATTCAGGAATGAAAAGAAAGCCAGGTATGAAGCTAGCTATATAAGTCACAGATCTGGGGTAGGTGCCAGGTTCTCACTTCATGATGCCATAGCCCTGATGCTTCTCCCCTGGGTGGGAGTCTGCAGAAGCAGATCAAGCCCCAGGCCCAACTCTCTAAAGCATACTTCTTGGGCCCAGACGTCCCGATTTCTGACCCGCCAGCTCATTTGGGGAGCAGATTCTAGACAGGACCCATTTTAATTTGCAACAAGAAATCATTTTTAATTGGGCAATGGTGACACAGTGGATGAGAGACCCGAGGAGACAGAGAGGGCCCCATGCCAGCAAGGAGGGACAGGATGCCAGCGCTCAGCTCCTTGTTTTAATTCCATGGCTCATCAGGGGGGCTCTGTCCCGCCTGTGGGTTTGAGAAAGACAGGGCTACTTATCAGCAAAAGCAGATGCCCTCTGAGGGGCCTGGCTCATGCCCTTCTCGGGCTGGGGCATATTCCTGGCATGTCACAAAGGAGGGTGGGAAAACAGGAGAGCCAGAGCCAGGGAGAGAAGGATGGGCTGAGTGGGGAGGGAAAGATCTCAGATGGGAAAAAGGGAAGACGGACCCTCAACCAAGAGACACACACCTTTCATAGATAATGCATTCTCAGAGACTGGTGGGAGACCAAGGTCCCTTTGTGACACTAGGAATGAGAGACAGGCCAGAAAAACAAACAGAGGTAGGAAGGGCTCTGGTAGGCATCCAGAGAAGGTTGGCTTGAGAACAAGGGACACACACACACACACACACACACACACACACACACACAGGAGGCAGAGATGTTTGTAAAGCAAGTCAGGCCAACTTTTTTAGTTTTATCGAGACTTTACAAGTGTTACCTTTGAGATTTGCCCATCACTAGAAGTTAAAGACATTACTGCCTGAATTCCTCCTTCCTCCAGTCCTTTCTTCCCCCTCTCCCTCTCTGTTCCCCCACTCAGCCATCTGCCCCAGCGACAGTTGCAATGGAATATTCTCTTCCACCAATCAGCCTCAAATCTGGTATGCATTAGTTAAGAGAAAGAAGCCCAGTTCCTAAGGTGGAGAAAAGATAGGAGAGGGAGAAATTTCTATACATATATAGCCAAATAATAAAAAATAAATAAATCATCAGGTTGATTTTGGCTTCAGGAAACAGGCAGATCTGCACATGATAAGATGCCAGGGCAGCCTAAAATAAGCAGGAGTTAATTCAAACCCAAACAAATCTGTATTGAAAACAGACGCTTCCTACCATACTTTTATCCCACTTAAAAGTGCTTTTGAATTCTCGGTAGTACTGGGAGAAAACATAGCATCCTTTTGAAAGACAGTGGACAGTCCAAGCAGGTTCTAGGATCCTGCTTATGTAAGGGAAGCTCCAAAAAGGGCGCTGAGGGGCTTTTCAAAGGCTCCTAACCTTTCCCCTAATCCCTAGGCTTCCAGTTCCTATTGCTTAGGCAAATGAATGTTTCATTGTTCTTGCCCTCTGATTAAGGCAACCTAGTGCAAGAAAAAGAGGCCTGGACTTTTCTGACACTTTTTACTTGTGTGATTTTAGGAAATTATCTTAACTCTCCAGACCCTCTTAGATCCCTTCTAACTATAAAATCTCATGACCTGGTTTATATCTTTTAAGAGCATACCACCCCCCAGAGTCTTATCTATGTGTTTACATGAAAACAAATGCCCAGCCATGTCTATATGAAGACAAATGCATTCTAAAAGAGCTGTCCCTTGTTCTTAGCTTGCTTTCAAAGTTGGCTTTGTAAAAAGAAGAAGAAGAAGAAGAAGAAGAAGAAGAAGAAGAAGAAGAAGAAGAAGAAGAAGAAGAAGAAGAAGAAGAAGAAGAAGAAGAAGAAGAAGAAGGAAGAAGAAGGAAGAAGAAGGAAGAAGAAGAAGAAGAAGAAAAGAAAAGAAAAGAAAAGAAAAGAAAAGAAAAGAAAAGAAAAGAAAAGAAAAGAAAAGAAAAGAAAAGAAAAACTGTTGGATGGAAAGAGGGTGGGAATTAAATGATTGGAAGTCTAATATCATTATATTGCTTTGCTATCTTATTATAGTAGCATTTCTCCCTCTCCTAAGAGTTGTTTGGGTTGGCAGTGAGTACTGTTTCTGTGTCTCCCCAACCTCCTTCCCTTACCTGGGATTATTTCTGCTCTCAATAATTACATTAGATATAGAAAGCAGCTTTATGGCTCTAATAATTATACACACTTACAAAACAGATGGGCCTGCAGATCTGGAGGGGGGAGCTTTTATGGACTTGGAAATGAGAGGTTTTGTTGGTAGGAAATAGAGAGTTATTTCCAGGCTTTATAGCTTCGTTACTCAGGCTCTCTCTAAATCTTACTGATCATGCTTGGCTCATATTGCCTTCCAAGCATTTTACAAATATTAGCCAATCAATCCTCAGCGTGGCTGGAGAAATGCTCTTTGCCACCTGGTGCAGGTAAAGAAATAGGAAGCCAGCAGAAGGGAGAGTGACACTACTTGTTAGAAGTCAAGGAGCCAGTGGGGATTTCAGTATATGGACTTCAACTCCCTGCTCAAGCCTGGGCTTATGATGAGAAGAATCGGGCCTTCCTTGCACTGAGTCTACTGATCAATTGTGCTGTCTTGGACAGATCACTTTGCCATTTTCCTCATCACTAACTGAAGATTTTGGACTAAATAATCTCTAAAGTCCCTCCCTGTTAGAGAGTCTAATAACAATCTTAAACTATATTTGCATAAAGAAATATGTATTCCAAAGTGTGTGTATGTTATCTATTTCTCCTGACAACCTTGTGAAACATGTAGGAAAGAGTTTATCATCCCCATTGTACAGTTGAGGAAACTGAGGCTTGAGAGATTAGGTGATTTGTCCAGGTTGTCACAACTAGTAAATGACAGAGTTAAGACTATAAATTAAATCTTCTGACTCCAGAAGATTCCCAGGCTACCTTCCTTTTCTGAGGTCATTTTGCTCCTCCTTTTTGCCCCCCAAATCTCTCCCTCTTAACCAAAAGATAGAATGGTAGAGTAGAAGAAATATTTCTTCTCTCCCTAAAGATATTGCCTTTCCTTACACATTTTGGGTTTCTTCCCCACTCTCCCACTGGCAATGAGTGTTTCCTGATCCTTGGTCCAACTCTGTCTTGCTATTATGCCAGTGATTCCTGTGCCTTGAGTAAACCAAGGTCTGAAAACAAAATACCCAGGAATTTGATGAAGCTCGTTGAAATATTTCCAATCTAATTTGGACCATTTCTCCCTCCTGTCCAGCCGGGGTAACCTTAGCACTTTCCACTAATTAGAAACCACAGCCTCTCTGGCCTCCAAACACATCCCATTCCTCAGGCTGCCAGGCCACCCTGTTGCATCTCTTTTATGCCCCTTCCTCCTGGACTTCCATTCTCTTCTTGCTAGTATCTGTTCACACACAAAAATTGATAATGCATAAATCTCTTTCAGAGAAGGGAGTGGGCTGGCTCGCCCATGGGGAAGGCCAGGAAGACACAGGCAGGATGGATGGCTGGCGGGAGCTGTGTGGTTGGCTCTAATTAACGTATTGTTCTTAGGGCTCCAGGAGGATTATGGATGAGTTCCACAGAGCAGCCCACTTAACCTGGGCATTCTGGTTCCAATCTATTACTTTGTTGGCTGCTTCTGCCTCCCTAATGGCCAGGCTTGGAGAGAACGGCAGTGGGAAATGAAAAAGGTAGGATCCTTTCTGGAGAAATCACCCTCCAAACTGCCACTCTACTAAACCTACTTTGTCTGAGTTCTTAGTCAGCTGGAGGCCCAGGTGACTATTCTACCATATGGATGGGAAAAAACAAAAATGCCAAGAACCCCGTGTTTCTCTGACTTTTTGGTTCCCAGAGAGCCAGACTTGCAGGTAAGTACAGGCAGTTTACCAACCCACAAAGACACAGGGGCTATCATAGATTCCCCATATCCGTGACCCTGCAGAAAATAATATTCAACTATATTACTAGTTACTAACAAGACTTTATACTTGAATAGCAATTCCATGCTCCAATTCCAAAAAATGCTTCTATAAACTCAGTGCCTCTATTGACTCTCCACCTACTCAATTCTCATCTTGTGAATCTTGACTTCTGACCCTCATCTCTCAAACGAAATTGCCTTCTTGGGGAATATCAACACTTTCTTAACTGCCAGACCTATTGACCAACTATTCTTTGTCCTCTTGACTATCCCAATTTTTGATACTATTTGCCTATCTTCTTAGATATGTCCTTCTCCTTGGCTTCCATAATACTTCGTATTCCTTACAAATCTTGGCTTACATAATACTTCTATTTTATTGAGTCATCATGTTTCTTCCTTATCAAATTTGGATATGGCCCTGTATCCAACTCTTTTCTCTCTCTAAGTGATCTCATTTGTACTCAAGGATTCAATTATCATGGCTGAATGACGACCAAATCTCTCTCTCTCTCTCTCTCTCTCTCTCTCTCTATATATATATATATATATATATATATATATATATATATGTCTCTCTCTCTCTGTCTCTCTGTCTCTCTCTGTCCCTTTGTCCCTGTCTCTTCTCCATCGCTATCTCTCTGTCTTTCTCTGTCTCTCTTTTAATACATACACACACGTGTGCGTGCGTGTGTGTGTGTGTGTATATGTATATATATATATATATATGTGTGTGTGTGTGTGTGTGTGTGTGTTATATGTGTTTATATCTGTCCTGGACTAGACATCTACAAATGGATGTAACATCAGTATATCAAGCTCAATTTATCCAACTCATATTTCACTGCAAACCCACCCCTTCCAAACCTTTTTTCTGCCATGATATAGATCCCACAAGTTCAAAATCCCCTTTCCATTTTGCTTCTATAATTCAATAATTTTCCAAATTTTGTTGATTTTATCTCTATTATATATCTTACATATTTCTTCCTCTCTATACTCAAAGAGCCATTATCCTTATTTCAATTCCATATTGCTTCTCATATGGACTATTGCAGTAGTTCAGTAATTGGTCTTTTTTGCTTCCAATCTTTCCCCTCTCATATAGTTGCTACATTAATATTAGTAAGACACAGATCTGATCATGTTACTATCATGCTCAACAATTTTCAATGGTTCCCTATTGCTTCTAAAATATAATGTAAACTCTACAGTCTGTCATTTAAATCCTTTTGCAATCTGGCTCCCACCAACCAACCATCTCAGACTCATTTCATATTATTTTTCTCTACTCAGTCTATGTTTCAGGCAAACTGGCCTACTAGCTATTCTGAGAATCTGACACTCCATATTTCATCTCAGTGACTTTGACCAGGTGGTTCTTTTTGTATTGAATGCACTCTCTTCTCATCTCTGCATCTTAACTCTTACTTTCTTCAAGTCTCCTCTCAGCTGCTACCTTCTACATCATTAATTTCCCTCCCTCCTTCCCTTCCTCCCCCATCTATCCTTCCTATCTCCCTCTCTCTTCCTCCTCCTCATCCTTTTCATTCTCCTCATCCTTTTCATCCTCCTCTTCCTTCTTCTTCTCCCCTCTTTCTCTGTCTCTCTCTCTCTGTGTATGTGTGTATGTGTGTCTCTGTTTGTCTGTTTCTCTGCTGTCTTATTTTTTTTTTTGCTCTTTTCCTCTTTCTCCTCTATTTCTCTGTGTCATGTATCTCTATCTCTTTCTTTTCCCCCTTTCCCAAAAACAGAACAATTAAGATCTTTGAGTTGCCTTGGTGAAAAATTTCATTGATAGTCTTATTCTTCAAAAAGAGAAAACAACAAGAGAAAATTCTATTCTTGATCTGATTAGCATAAACGGTTGAACTGATTGCTGGAATAAAAATCATAGTACCACTGGGGGTAGGGTATAAAGTGATCACTCCATCCTAGAATTTTTGATAGGACAAAGGAAATCTGGGCAGGAAGTCTGACATGCATCTTAGATTTGGGGAAAATAGATTTCAAAATGCCTAGAAGAAAGGTAAGTAGGATCTCATGGACTAAAATCCAGGAGGAATGAAAAGTGCTTAAGAATGAAAATGTGAAGAAGGAAAGGGAAACAATTCAAAAGAAGAGGAGAAATGGGAATTGTTGAAAGAGATCTATGTAGATATACAGGGAACTCACCAATCAACTCAGATATCAAAAAGAATTGTATAGAAAAAAAGAAAGCAAGGCCAGGGAACAGAGAATGACTATGAGCAGAATCCCAGTAGCTCAAAAGAAACCCAAGATATGCAAATTTAGAAATATTTTTATTCCAAATGTTCATACAGATAATTTATATCCAACCTGTGATAGAGCTTTCTGAGTTCTTAGTGATCTGATCAGCCACAACCAAATACACTGTACTTTGACTCAAAATGTGTGATGTCATTTTGGTCCTCTTTGAGTATGAGAACAAAGAAGGATAACAAAAATATGGCCCAGTTTTATAAAACTATCAAGAATTCTGACGTACAAAATGAATGGAGCAGAAGAAAGTTAAGGACAATATAAAAAGGAATTTTTTAAAAAGCTATAATAGGAAAAAATAATATGAAATAAGGGATAGGACCTTTGGGGCAGATGAGATAATTATAATTAACAACAAAGAGAAGACAAAGTTGTTCAATTTTTAATTTGTTTCTATTTTCTTCACCAAGGGGAACCATCCTTAAACTGGAACTGACTCTTCCTCTCATATAAAAAGAGATACTAAGAGATAATACCCAAGATAAATAATGAGAGTTTATAGTTGCCCTTGATGAATTAAAGCCACCTCACCCCTAATCAATTATATCCTCAATCCTGAAAAAAAGGTGTGATTCTAGATCCACTGTCAATAATAATTGAATGATTATGGAAAATGAAAATTCCAGAGAAGGGAAAATATTGTCCAAATATATAAAGAAAAGGGAAGACAATAGAGCTTATAAATTATAGGCCAATGAGCTCAAAACTAATTTCTGGGAAAATTCAAGAATGGATCAATAACGAAATTTAGAAAGGGGGCATGGTGATCGTGAAGAGACAGCATGACTTTACATATATATCCATCTCTAAACAGAAGTAGATAGAGATAGATATAATGACTAAGCTAGTATATCAGGGGAATGCTTAAGATACAATAAAACATTTGAAACAGTACCCCATATAATCTTTTTGGAGAAGATGGAAAGATGAAGACTAGACAATAACACAATTAGATGGATTCAGAAATTGTTGAATGGTCCAACAGAGAGCATAATCAGTAAAGGTTTAGTGTCAACTTGGCAGGAGATCTCTGGTGGAATGCCCCAGGGATCTGTGCTTTGCTCAGGGCTATTTAATAGTTGTTTCACTTACTTGGATAAAGGCATAGATGGTATGCTCATCAAATTTGAAAATGGCACAAAGTTGATAAAAATATTCAACACATTGGATGACAAAGTCAAGATGCAGGAAGGTTTTTAAAAGGCTAGTATATTGATGCTGAATCAAATAAGATGAAATCCAATAAGGATAAATAGTCTTGGACTTGGACTCAAGGAATTGGTTTCATAAATAGAGAACTGGGGAGACATAGATGGACAACAGATTGAAAAAGATCTGAAGGTTCTAGTTCTTTTCAGGCTTAATTTGAATCAATAATATGGCTGGACAGACCAAAAACAACAAAGAAAACTAATACAATCCTTAACTGCATTCAGAGAAGTATAGTTTCCAAAGCTAAGAAGCTCTACTTTATTTTATTCTCATCAGATCACTCTCCAGTACTGGGTTTCATTTTGTGTGACATAGTTTAAGGAGGATATTGATGATCTAACCTAGATAGAATTGCTTAATGAAAGCTTGTTCCCTTTACTTCTCCCTACATTTTTCTCCTTTCTATTTCTATCCAATGCTTCTGCTTTTCCCATGTGATTCCATGGTTGAAAGTTGAAGTAAGCCTCCTTTCACAGGACAATCCTTCATGATTAAAGATAGCTATCATGTTCTACCCCTTCCCCAAATATACACCACCGAATCTTCTCTACTTCAAAATAAATATTCCCAGCTCTGTCAGCAGATCTTCATGTTAAACCAACTAGAGCCTTCATTAAGCACTCACTACTTGCCAGGTCCTCTGCTAGGTAAGCATTTTAAAAATATTATCTCATTTGATCCCAGAACATTACTCTGAGAGATAGTGCTGTTATTTTTATTTTACAGTTGAGGAAATGTTGGCAGACAGATTGGCAGCTAGGTGGAGCAGCAGATAGAGTGCTAGCTGGACATCAGGAAGGTTGAGCTTTATGAGTTCAAATCTGGCTTCAGACACTTATTACAACCTGGACAAGTTGCACAGTTCTGTTTGCCTCAGTTTCCTCATCTTAAAGTGAGCTGGAGAAGGAAACAGCAAACCATTCAGTATCTCAGTGAAAAAAAAGACCCCAAAGAGGATCCCAGAGAGTAATACACAACTGAAAACATCTTCAAAACAACAATAATCGAGGTTACATAGATAGTAAGTATCTGACACCAGATTTGAACTCAGTAGGTCCTAATTCTAGGCCAAGTGTACTATCTACTTTGCTATCTTTCTGCCTCAATATAGATCTCCTATGAGAAAAAAAATAAGCAGAGGTACCCAAAGATGAAATGAGATGCTTCAGGAGGGAATGTGTTCATTTCTCTCAGTAGAAACTCTTCAAGGGGAAGCTCAGTGTCTATTTATGGGGGATGTCGCAGCCCTTTCTGGCATGGATTGGATGACTGGAAGTTGAAGTCTCTTCCATTTCTGAAGTTATTTAATTCTGTAACCGTGGCCCCTCACTACAAAGATATACAGGAAATAAACATCTTTTCCATTATCGACTAGTCATCCAAAAAGATAGGGGGATAGGAAATCAGTCTCAGAAGCCAAGGGTTCAAATCCACCCTCTGACACATAATGGCTGTTGACCCTGGTCAAACAGCCAAACTTCTCAATATTCTAGGCTTCAGCTTCTTAAACTGGGGGTAGTGATCCCATATGGGGTCTCATAATTGAATAGGGGTCATAAAATTATGATTTATTATCAGTAAATGTTTGATTTGTATACCTGTTTTATATATCTATATATTTGGGGTCATGTAAAATTTCTCAGGCAAAAAATGGGGTCACAAGTGGAAAAAGTTTAAGAAGCCCTGTTTTAGGCAACTCTCTAATCCTAAAAACTGAAGAGAAGGTACCAGCCAGCATTGATATCTGGAAATTGCCTATGCCTGTGAAATCACAGATCTAATCCTTATCTCTGTCCCTATAATTTCTGTGCCTCTGTCCAAATCATCTTATTAGCATTTCATTTTAATCAGGGAATATGCCTCAGTAGAAATGGAAAAATATTCTAAGTACTTTAGGATATAAGTGCGTTTACTCCTAGGATTCATGCCCTGCTCAAATTCACATTCAACAAACATCAAGTACCTACTGGGTAGGTATCACAGGGTCTTTACACTAAGTGTAGAAGAAGCTAAGACATTTAGGTAAACCATGAAACTTACTGTCATGAAATTTACAGTCTGTTTAACCAAAAAAAAAATCCACTTTTCTTTAGTGCTTTAAAGTTTATAAGTACTTTACAAACAGTATCTCATCTGAGCTATCTATGAGATAGGTACTAGTATATCCATTGTAACAAAAAAAGAAATTGAGATTCAGAGATGTTACATACCATCAAAGACAAGATATACTTAACATTAAGTACAGCATTTCATTCCCTACATTATTGATTAATGCACTTCTAGCACTTAATAGAAATGACCTTGCTAATAAATACAAGGACTCACTCTCCCTTGACCTGTCTGCTTCTGTGCCCATTTAGCACAGGTGAGGGCAAAGGATACTGGGGAAACCACATGTGTATCAAAGCTTGCTTTCCCCACATTTTAGCTGAGAGCAGATTCCTTGGCTTGCCCTCCTACCCTAGCTCCACCAATCTGGTACTATTAACATCTCGCTACTGAAGCGGATGGACCCACGCAGACTCCAAATTGATCCTGCAAAAACCATTGGTGCACTTGAGCCCATGGGAAGCCAGACACATTTTTATCCATTTATATAGAGAAAAAACCACAGGGACACTGCCATTGGATCTTTAGTGCCATCTTTGGAAAGTAAAACATCTGTCGGAGAGCCAGCCCCTGCTGATGAGAACATGCAGATGTGAGCATGCAGATGTGTGAAGGAGATGGTGACTCACCTGGAAAACTACTAAAGCAGTATTTTTTTTTAATACCCACTCTGCAGAAAGTGTGGCTGGCTGGGCCCTGAGCAAGGGAAGGAAGGGAGACTGTGGAGATGTTTTCCATTTCCTTCACAATTTGACCCTTTTGCAGGCCCCTTTCCCAAGGGAAAACCTAAGAGTTTGGATATAAAAGTTTATTAAGTATGTTTTAATAACCCAAATCTTTTGGTGGAGATTTTCCCAAAATGAGAACTTTAAAAAGCAGCCTAACTTGGATTTGGGAGAAGAGAAAGAAAGCAGGAAAAAAAGACACCAGCAGATGGCCTTACATTGGCAATACATATTTCCAACTTATACTTCCAATCTGTCTTCCCTTTAGGCCTTCAGTTTAAACAACCCCCCTCCCCACCACACACCCCTCCCCCAAAAAAAGAATAAACTTGTTGGAATAGCCAAGAATCAGAAATTAAGTAGATGCTTGTGTATTGAGGAAAGTCCAAACTAAGTATGTTATGGTACATGAATGTAATATTACTGCACCATTAAAAACAAATTATGCTTGTGAAGATTAGAAATCAGGAAAGACGGCAAAATGAGGTAAATAATACCAGGAAAACAATATGAACAGTAACTACAGAAGTGTATCTGTAGGAAAAACCACAACAAAAAAAAATCAGCATTAAAACTGAATGCTGTTGGGTAACTATTGACCACATTTGACCATGAATAAGAAATTACAAGAGTGTTCTTCCTTCTCTTTATTTGTAAAGGTTGAGGACTAGTAGAACAATGCTAACTATAGAACACTGGAATCCTGCCTGGATATTTATTTATTTATATAATATATTTGTTATATAATATAATAATATATTGTAATATATATGGCATATATGTTATGTATTATTTATATATTTTGTTTACATTATATATATAAATATACACACTATACATAAACATATATGGTGAGTATGTTATTGTTGAATTGTCCAATTTGTGGTTTTCTTGGCAAAGATCCTGGAAGAGTTAGTCATTTCCTTCTCCAGTTCATTTTACAGATAAGAAAACTAAAGCAAATAGGGCTAAGTGACCTACCCAGGGTCACACACTATATCTAGTCTATATCCAGTTAAATGTGATTAATTTTGCTGAACTTTTTTTTTCTAATTTTTTACCATAAGGAATATATCTCTGTTATGGTGCTGGAGTAGGATGGGGTGGAATATGTTGTTAAATTAGGAAATTTTAAGAACAAAAGATATCAATAAATTTTGTAAAGACATTAATGAAACAAAGAAGGAAGCATCCTAAACTAGAATTCTCTGGAAGAAAAAAAAAAAGCTTTACTAGTAGGTTTTTTCTGGGAGATGGGCTGCTTTATGTATATATTTGGAGAATGAGGGGGAGCACTGCAGCTTTCTCTGGACAGAACAAGGAAGGCTCTTCAAGACAGTAGCAGACAATTGTTTTTAGCCCAAGAGTGGGGTGAGATAGGAGGAGGAGAAAAAAGTCGTACTCAATTCTCAGCCCAGCAGGAGGGCTGCGGAAGAAGATGTTCTCAGCGTGCTGTGGCCTTGGGGTTAGGAACAGGCCTCTTTGACACTAGGGGTTTGTACAGATACACGAATGAAAGAACATCAGAGAAGATGAAACCATACAAATTCCGGGTAATAGAAAGAGAGGAAAGAGATGCGTTCTGGCCTGGGTCTCGGCTCAGAAAGGTCGATTCCGAGAAGACGCCGCCCAACTTTATATTACTTTTCAGAAAGCCAGTGAGCTGAAAAATAACTCTCTCACCTTTATATATATTTATTATTATTCGTTTCTTCAGAGTTTCTTCTCATTGTCTTGGCTTCTGGGCTGTTCATTTCTTCCCAGCCTGATTTCATTTGGAGATTTGGCCCAGCACCTGCATGGAGAAGAGATGGAGGGGGCCAGCCCTCTCCCATCAACGCTCAGGCCATCTCAGCCTCCTAATACCCAGCTCCTGGCTTCTACTCACTCCCCAGCCTAGCACCCAGCCCCGTCCTCTACTCACCCCAGCCTAGCATCCAGCCCCGGCCTCTGCTTGTCCCCTGGTCTAACACCCAGCCATCGGCCTCCACTCGCACCCCGGCCTAACATCCAGCCGCCGGCTCTGCTGGCTCCTTGGGCAGTGGGACCCTAAGGGAGGGGAAGGGAGGGAAAGAGAGTCGAGTTTGCTCTCCAGATTGCAGACAGGCTGGAGGGCAGGCAATGGTAAGTTTTCCTTCTCCCCCTCCCCCCAACTTTAGTCTACAGAGGCAGGGATGGTGGAGGCAGCAGCACCCGACAGTAGCAGCAGCTCCTTCACCTTTCACAGAGCTCAGCGAGCCGCAGATGTTGTTTGAACCAGGGAAAATGTCAGCCCCCATGAGGAGCCAAGCTTTAACTTAGAGCGAGCCCCTAGGAATCGTGGCAGTGTATTCTGGGTATTGTTTTTTGGCCACATTTGCATTTGCTCTTTTCAGTAACTGGGGACAGAGGGAGCCGCTCATTCCTCCTCCCCATCCACCTCCTAGAGGTTAGGACCAAAAAGAGGGAGAAGCAGAAGCGAGCTGCTCCCACTTTTGAGCTGGGACCTCCAGGCTCCCGAGAAATTGCTTCGTCTTGGAGCATTTCTTCCTGGGTCTCTGGCTGGCTCTCTGGTGCTCTGGGCAGGAAGAGTGGGCACGTAAGATGACTAATTCCATTTACTCCCAGTTGGCCCCAGCCAGGGTGCGCCCAGAGACAACCCGCAGCTTCCAGCAGGCCTCGTGGCGTCTGGAGAGAGATGGCAGAGCAGGAGCGTTTAAATTAAAGAATGACTCCAGGTAGCGTGTTCACAGAGCCGGCTGCCTACAGGCCTTCCCCCTCTGTTCTTGGCAGGATACCTGCAGGTAATAAGAGGCATCTCCATCCTCGGGTCAGCTCCCTCACAGGCCATTTAAGTCCAGCAGCCAGTACCACAATCCGCTCACCCCTTAGCGTGTCCTTAGGAAGAAACCTTAAAAGATAACTAGTTCTAGCCTTCTGTTGTAGAGATGGAGAAAATGACGCCAGAGAAGGTTAGGATGCGTTTAAGTCACATAATCAGTGAGTCAGTGACAAAGCCAATCCCAGGCCTGTTGGTCTCGCCTGCCAGAAACCATTGCAGCTGAAAGGATCTGGGACAGTGGTTTACAGAGCCCTTCCTGAGCCCAGGTAAGAGGGGCCAAGCCAGGAGGCAAGGAACAAGCAGGAGCACCAAGGTGGGCTACTATTCAAGGGGGTTCCTAGGAACACATGCAGGCCACGCCTAGCCTGCTCTTAATTAGCATGAAAGTAGGTTCCTTCCTAGTGAGTGCAATGTGTGTGTGTGGGGGGGGGGGGCACTAAAATGTATTGGATACAAGTGGGATGCAAGGTAAGGTGTCATGGTAAAACAAGCACCAGACTTAGGAGGAGACATTTGTGTTCAAGGCTCAGCTTTTTTGTTTACACTATGCAACTGAGCAAGATACTCCTCAAAACTTGGGGCCTGGCACACAGTTCATAAATGCTGGCTGAATGATTGATGCTTATCTGTAAAATGGGAATAAAATGCTCACACCACCTATCTCATACTTAGAAATAAAGCACTGAATAATAAAGGACAAAGCTTTATTTAAGTGTGAGCTATTATTATTAATAATGCTACTTCTACTTTGCTACTTTATCATTGTCATGAATTAATATTCATTAAATATCCCCCCCCCCCTGCATTTGCCTGCATTTGCCAAGAAATTTTCAGAAGTCCCTCTCCACTCCAACTCCTTTGGGCATTGCTTTAAGTCAGATCTCTGCTCCCAACCTTTGCTCCCTCCTGAGCAACCAAAGAAAGCTAAATGTGGGGTGAGGGCAGTCATAGATAACGGTGGTACCTTCAGGATAGGCTGGGGAGCATTCCAAGGAAAAGCTAACTCCAGCTAATCTAAGTCCAAGCTCTAGAAATTCAAATACTCAAATAGCCCTATGATCTTCTCTATTTGGAAGTTCCCATCCACAATACTTAATGGAAACTTTCCATGCCTGTCCATCCTATCCAATGTGACTCTCCTAGATACCTATGTCGACCCATGAATCAAAGTGTGCATATTTTTTGTTAAATGTGCTCTAATCTTCAAATACACAATGAGATAACCAAGAGCTTTCCATTCCACTGTGGCACAGAACAAGAACCTATAGGGTTTGGACTCAGCACTAATAAGGTTAGCCCTAGGAATGGACATCCTTAGAATAACAGATGTTTAAGAAAGAAGGGACTGAGACATTAGCTGGCTGCTATTTCTTCAGTAATTATTAGCCTCCAAGTTAACCACATCCACAATTCCTTGGGCCGCTAGTGGAGCAGTAGATAGGGCATTGAGGTCAGGAAGATTGATTTTTTCTAGAGATCATATCTAGCTTCAGATAACTTATTGGCAGTGTGACCCTGGGCTAGTCACTTATCTCTATTTGCCTCAGTTTCCTCATCTGTAAATGGACTAGAAAAAGAAATGGCAAACTACTCCAGTATCCTTGCCAACAGGGTCATGAAGAGTGGGATACAACTGCACAACCCTAATTTCCATTTGAAAGAAATCCCCAACATAGGTAGATAAATTCAAGAAAAATTGAACTTTCATCTACTTGGGGAATCTTTCTCTCTTCATGAGGAGGAAGCTTTTCTCCTCATTCCATTCCATGTCCTGATGGTCGTCACTCCCTGCTCCATCTGCTTACCATCATCTCTAATCCCTATACTTGTCCTTTTGTCTATGAAGGGAAGATAAAATGATTGAGTCTGGCTACTCTCACATCAGCTTTCTCCAAAGAGGTGGGGGCTGGAGAAACTCTCTCTTTCCTCCTCCAGTGTCCAGAGAGAGACTGATGCTGACATTGTGAGGGGTTATTCATTAGCCCAGCACTCGATAATTCCTGATCCTGATTTATCGGATTCACCAATGTCTGAAAACTAGCCCTTTCCTTGTGTCAAGGACGATGGGTCAGGACAGCTGGAGTTACAGCTGTGGTGAGGTAGGCTGGAGGAGGAGGGACATGGTTTCCTTCCCTGAGATCAGGGCTGGGCTCAGATATCCAGATGTAACTGGAGCCTACAGAGGAATTCTGATGACACAGTGACTTTCAGAGGGGCCTTGAGGTCCAGCTTCCTCCCATTTGGCATCCTTTCCAGGGCCAAGGAACCTTTCCCATTCCCCAGTTTCAAATGCCCTCCCCAGCTCCAACTTCCCTTCACCCATCGGGAGATGATCAAGCCCCAAGAATCCTTATGTGCTACTTTATATCGCAAATAATTGAACCAGACCCGTGTGGTCTCAGTAAGGGGTTTCATCCATATTCATGACTCTCTGCTCCTGTGGAAATGAACATGCCAGAGATTCCAGCACAACCACTGTAGCAAGAAATCTTAAGTAGTAATTCAGCATTTCTCCAGTGCCCGCTCCCTGGCTAGGGAGGAACTGGATTTAGATATTGTCTAACAAGCCAGAGGCAGCTTCTCCTACAATGGCTCCTCTCCTCTCTTCTCCTCTCCTCTTCTCTTCTCTCTCTCTTTCCCTCCCTCCTTCCCTCTTTCTCTCCTTTTTCCTCCTTCCCTCCTCCCCCTTTCCTCTCTCTCCCCCTTTCCTCTCTCTCCTTTTCTCTCTCCTCTTTTCTCTCCTCTCTCTCTTCTCTTTCTCTTCTCCCTTTTTTCCATTCTTCCTCTTTTTCAATCTGTCTTCCTTTAGTGGTCTTTAATCCCTTCCCTTATCACTACCTTCCCTTTCTCCTCTCTTTTCTATTTCCCTTCCCTTCTGTCCTCCTTTTCTTCCTTCACCAATTCTTTCCTTTTTCTAACTCTCCCTCCTCTCTCAAGCTTCTTCTCTCCTTCCTTTTTTGATTTCTCTCTCTGCTGCTTTTCCTTTCCTTTCTTCTCCCTTTCTTTCCTTCTCTTTAATTCCCCCTCTTCTTTCTCTTCTCTCTTCTTCCTTTTTTCCTTCTCTCTCAGCCTTCCTTCTCTGCTTCTCCTTTTTTCTTATAGCTACTCTCCTTTTTCTTCTCCTTTCTCAATCTTCTCTTCTCCTCCCTCTAGTCCCTTTTATTTCTCCACTACTGACTTCCCTTTCTTCCAACAACCCCTTTCCATCTTTTTTCTCCTTTTTCTTTTTTCTCCACTACTCCTTTCTCAATGTTCCTTTTTCTTTTTTATCTTCTCTTTTCCTTTCCCCTCCCCTTCTCTCTCTCTCTACTCCTCTCCTTTCTTCTCTTTCTCACTCTATATCATTTTCCCCTTTCTTTTCCTTCCCCTCATCTCTCTTTTAATTTCTAGTTCTAATTTCTCTCATTTTTAAGTCATTATTTCTCTCTGTATCTCTGTCTCTGTGTCTGTCTGTCTGTATCTGTCTCTCTCTCTCTTTTTTCTCTCAGGCTTCCTTCTTTAAAATTGTGTAAGTTAAATGTCTTCTAATTTCACTTTCCCTGCCTCATTAGAATGAGGGGGGGTAAAAAAAATTGGGGTTGTTGGGGAGAATGGAAGCTTGTGTGGGGAGAGTGCATGTCTATGAATACCAAGCATGTTAATAGGTTAAAGTAAATCTGAAGTAACATTTGAAAGCAGAGAGATGAAAGCAGATCACAGGCCAAAGATCAAACAATCTAGAGCCACTTCTAAGCCTTTTACAGCTGGAGATTATTAGCATTTGAAAGTGAAGAGCATTAGAGGGAGAGAGAGGGAAAAAAAAAGTTGGAAGGAATTTTTGTTGTGGAGATAAAAACTGAAATAAATGACAGTGGAAAGGGAGAGCTAGAAGGAGGCTGACTTATTTTAAAAACCACATTAATACATTGAGGGAGGAAGGGGATACCTATCAATATATTTTTAGCTCTCTGACCAATATTTTAGCTTACTGATGTGGTTTGCTGGCCTCCTGGCTTTTCTCCTCCCCTGATTTTTGGGTTCCTCCATCAGGCAATTTTGCAGCTCCTTCCATGAGGGTTTAGGAGACATTGGAAGCTCCCTTTCCTCCCCTACGGGGACCGGCATCAGGAAACAGATGGGGAATCCCAAAAGACAGTGGGGAAATGTGTTTTAGGGTGAACTGCTGGACACACTGCCTAATGTCTTCTCCTGAGGCTGCCCTGTTTTGGAAAGTACTTCTACATATACCTATCTATGTCTACATATGTGTGTGTATTTTGGAAAATGTGTGTATCTCTACATATACCTATCTATGTCTGTGTGTGTGTTTGTGTGTGTGTGTCTGCTAGCATAGTAGCAGGAAGAGCACATACTAGTGGAAAAGAGCCAAAAAAAAGAATCCTGGTCTTAGCACTGGCACTATTTGTTTTGTGATCTTGAGAAAGTGTTCTTACCTTTGTGTGTCAGTTTCTCCATAAATAAAATGAAGTCATTAAGCTAGCTGCTCTCTAAGGTTGTTTTCAGTTTCAAAATTCCATAGGTCCAAGTCCCTCCCTATTAGCCTTCCCTCTCTTTCTTGGAGTGGTAAAGGTAACAGAGTACAGATAAAACCCATTTTTGCTTTAAGAAGAAAAAAAAACCAAACTCACCAGAGTTTATGGGGGGAAACAGGATTGTGGGGAGGTGGGAGAAGGGAGGCAGAACCAGTTGGTCTGGGCTTGGCTTCCCCATCTGAAAATGTTACAGGGCAGGAGAAAGGATGTCAGCATCTTGGGCTCCCAGGGATAATGAGAGATGGGGAATAGGGGCATAAAATTCTCTTTTCTCACCATTTGCTATTCATGACCCATTTGGAAAGAGGCAGAGATGGGAGTAAAGCACTGTTCCTACTCCTAGAACTCTGGAATTGGGAAGCACCCAAAATCGGAGTGAGACCTGAGTGAGAGACAGCAAAACCCCTCTCTCTGGCAGGTCCCTGATCTCAGTGACAGTGAATGGCACCAAGCAGAGACGCCCAGGGCTCTGGCATGGAGCCGGCAGCTGCCACTACCCGAGGTTTTTATGCTAATGCCACCTGTCAAGTCGTCAGAGCTCAGGGCAGCTGGACCTGACAGACAAGCATCTGGGTCCCCCGGGGCTTTGCTTCCCCTGAGCATCTCTGTACTCCCTGGAGTCATCCAGCAAGAGCACACAGCCACCGCTCACCCAGAGAGCCGGGGTGCATCCGTGTGGATCGTCTGTGTGAGGGGGAGGGGGCAGGTATGTGCACTTAGGGGGGCGTGCTGTGTTTGGAGAGCGGGCTTTGGTTGAATCTGATCTGGCAAATATCCTCTCCGTCCATGTCGCCTAGCTACCTTTCATCTCTAAGTGCTTCACGGAGGAGGAAGCTTTGACCACCCTTGAAATGCAAAGAGCACTGGGTTGGAATCTCAACAGCCAAACCAGAACAGATAAACTACACGATTGAATTTTCTGTGTGAGAAGGCAACAGAATGTCAGTCACAGGAAATTCGGAAGAGAATGGCCCTTGAGTCGCTTAGGACGCTTCAGAACACCGGAGAGCGCCCCACCCTGAGCCTGTCTCCCCACATGGGCACCATGACTGATGGAAAGGACATGGGTTTTCCCACACAGATTATAGCCCACCCACCCATCTGAACTTTTCTTTAGCATTTAGGGAGAGGCCAAGGAAAAGGAAACACTGCCTGTAATTGGTTTATGAATGATTCACTCAGCATTGTGTCTGCCCATAAAATACGGACACACTTAATAGTCTCCCAGGGACTCTAGGGCTCCCAGGCTATAACTCCCTGGCCCCCGGCCCCTCCTGCCGAGCCCGACACCTTGTTTGGTGAATCTGATTTCATCTTGATCTTAAATCTGCCCTAAATGCTACAACTGCAGTGGCTACTATGAGAGGAGGAAGTGAAAAGAGGGGGATGGTGGTTGTGAATTACAGCCCAGGCCTATTAGGAAGGGATGACTCCTCCACACAGCCCTTCCTAAATCAGGCCCAAGGAGCCTGTCAACAGGCCCGGGTCAGGCAGGGAAGGCGGGAGGAGGGGGCGGGCAGAGAATTCTGAATGCAGGAATCTCTCACTCATTGCCCTCAATGATCTCTAGCTATCCAGGCCATTCATGCGTCCTGAAATGCCCTCGCCCTCCTGTCCCTGCTGCCCATGAACACACACTGCTCTGCTTTCATCTGCTGCAACAAATCAGGAAAACCAGAAGAGAGCTGAATCATTGGCTTGAGGGGACGGACACAGGGATGCTTGGATAGGGAAATAATTCTTCTTTGCTGAGGAATAAAAATAGCACAGAGAACCAAGATCTAAGCTTTACCCAACAAGAAGTTGATGGGTGTGCCCACCATACATGTGCAATTATGGCTATAAGTGGGGCACCAGGGTAAAAAGGGGAAGGAAAATAGTACAGAAAATACAAAGTAGGTCCTTCTGGCTTTTGCATGAACAAAGTAAGTGCAACAAGGATACAAAGGGAAAAAAACGTCAATTGAAAAAACAAATCTTTGTATCAAATACTTCTGATAAGGGTCTGATTTCCACAATGCATAGTGAGCTATTATAAACGAATGCAGTATGTCATCTCCCAAATAAAGAAATGGTCAAAGGATGTGTGCAAACATTTCTGAGGGAAAAAATGACAAATAATTAACAACTATTTTTTATAAAAAAGAGTAATTTAAATTACTAAGAGAAATGCAGATCAAAATTACTGTAAGATTTTATTTCATACCCATTAAATTGGGGGAAAATGGCAAACAATGTTAATTATCAATGTTAGAGGAGCTAAAGGAAAATAGACACACTAATGCACTGCTGCTAGAGCTAGGAACTATTCCAACTAGTGTGAAAAGCAATTTGGAATCATGCTTATAAACTGACTAAAATGCCTTTACCCTTCCTTAAATTCACACACACACACACACACACACACACACACATACACACACACACAGTTGTTATTCAGTCATTTTTCATTCATGTCTGACTTATCATGACCTCATTTTGGGTTTTCTTGGCAAAAATACAGGTGTGCCACTGGAGTGATGTGCCATTTCCTTCTCAGATGAGGAAACTGAGGCAAACAGACTAAAGTGACTTGGCCAGGATCATACAACTAATAAGTGCCTGAGGCTGGATTTGAACTCAGGAACAATCTTCTTCCTGACTCCAGGCCAAGTGTTCTATGCTTTATGTCATCTAGCTACTATGTGTATGGATGGATATTTACATATACACACACACACACACACACATCTATATATATATGCAATGAGATCTTTGAGTATGGGTATTCTAGTCCTTTTATAACTATAAAGATATAGATATATGTTTGTATATATCAGATTTATATGCCAAATATAGAAACGTGTCAGATGCACCAAAATATTTGTAGGAACACTTCTCAGAACTAGAAAATAATTAGTTGCCCATTGATTGGGGAATAGTAAACTATGGCATAGAAATGTAATGACTGTCTTATAAGAAATGTTGAATATGAAGAATTCATAGAAGCATGGGAAGACATAAATGAACAAATGCAGAGTGCAGTAAATGGAAAAAGGATAATGGCATTCACAATAACTACAACAATATAAACTTAAAGAATAATAACAACGAAATAAACTGAAAACTGTATAATTTTAAGAATCAAACTTGGTTCTGGAGAAGAGTTAGGAAATTTCTTTTCTTTCCCTTCATTGCAGAGGTGGGAGGCTGTGAGCATAGAATGTGGCACATACTGTCAGACACAGTCAATGTGTTTAATTTTTCTTTTTCTTTTTTTTCAATGGGGGTAGGGTAGGAGGTAGAGAAAATGATTTTTGTTTAATGGGAAAAGTAAAATAAAATGTAAATGGAATAAAAGAAAGATACTTAGAGAATTGAGAGGTTAAGTGATTTTTCCAAGTGTCAGAGGTAGGATTAAATCCAAATCTGAATCCCCATGTCAGCATGCTATTCACTACTCCATCTTACCTGTCATTGTATTACCTACTTTTCAGCTATAACTTCCTATTCCTTCTAATATATTAAATTCCTGTTCATCCCTTAAAGACCAAGTATTCCCCCACTTGGCAATGTCACTCCTTCCAATCTTCTTGTAGTTCAGTCCTTTCTAGTCATATCTGATTGTTGGTGACCCCATTTGGGGTTTTCTTGATAAAGATACTGGAGGGATTTGCCATTTCTTTCTTCAGGTCATTTTACAGATGAAGAAACTGAGGTAAACAATGTTAGTGAGTTGCCTAGGGTTATGCAGCTAATAAGTATCTGAGGCTAAATTTGAACTTAGATCTTCCTAACTCCAGGCCCTTCACTGTACCACCTCACTAACCAATATTCTCAAATTTAACCTAGAACCTAATATTTTTAAAACTATATTGAACTTATCAAATGATATCTATGTATCTTCTTTCTTTATTACAATATTATTCACATAAGGGTCAGAATCATTTATTATCTAAACTGTGGAAAAAATGGCAATCAAAAAAGAGAAAGAGAGAAATTAGCCTCCATGTTCAAATCTTGGTGTTATCTTGGACTCTTCCTCCCCCTCCCAACCCCCCCTTCCCTGTCCCCTTATCCCTTATCTGCGATTACACAATACCTCCTGTGCAATATCTTTTTTTTTTTTTAAATAACTTTTTATTGATAGAACTCATGCCAGGGTAATTTTTTTACAACATTATCCCTTGCATTCACTTCTGTTCCGATTTTTCCCCTCTCTCCCTCCACCCCCTCCCCCAGATGGCAAGCAATCCTTTACATGTTGAATAGGTTACAGTATATCCTGTATACAATATACATGTGCAGAACCGAACAGTTTTCTTGTTGCAGAGGGAGAATTGCATTCAGAAGGTATAAATAATCCGGGAAGAAAAACAAAAATGCAAGCAGTTTATATTCATCTCCCAGTGTTCTTTCTTTGGGTGTAGCTGCTTCTGCCCATCTTTGATCAATTGAAACTGAATTAGCTCTCTTTATCGAAGAGATCCACTTCCATCAGAATACATCCTCAAACAGTATCATTGTTGAGGTATATAATGATCTCCTGGTTCTGCTCATTTCACTTAGTATCAGTTCATGTAAGTCTCTCCAGTCCTCTCTGTATTCATCCTGCTGGTCATTCCTTACAGAACAATAATATTCCATAACATTCATATACCACAATTTACTCAACCATTCTCCAATTGATGGGCATCCATTCATTTTCCAGCTTCTAGCCACCACAAACAGGGCTTGCAATATCTTTTCATTTGCTCTTTCTGTTCTATCATTGGCCCTATCTTCCATTCACGTGAACTATTATAAAAACCACCTAACTGGTGTCACTACTTCTACGTTTATTTCCCTTTAATCTGTCCTTCATACAATCAATAGGTTCATCTTTCCTTACATAGACTTGGTCAGGATGCTTGACATTTCCATTCCCTAAATCCATACTGCTTCCCCACTGAGGGAACAAAGCTTAACCTCCTTAATTTGTCACTCAAAATTCTTTACAGTTTGGTGCCAATTTACCAAATTAAATTCATTTCATAATATTTTTGCTGCAGGCAACTTGGGCTATAGACATTCCTGATTGACCCTTAAATTTTATACCTCCATTCATTTTGCTCACAGCTTTTTAAGAATCTATGTCTTGAACTCTACTTTTCATCCTGCCACTTTGGTTTGTTATAGTCCTTCATTCTCAAAGAGGACCAAAATGATATCACTATATTGGAGTCAGTATTTCTAACTGGTAGATCAGACCAATATGAGCTCAGAGTGCTCTACCACAGGGAGGGCACAATCAATCTACATGAACATTTAGAGGGAAGATGTCTCTAAATGTGTGTGTCTCACATTCTTAAGCTACTTCTTTTCTGCTTTGCTCATAGAGCACAGTGCCTTCTCTGATGAGGGCACATCATTCTGGGTAATCCTTTGCCAGTGTCTCCCACGTTACCCCATCAATTCCTAAGTTCTTCAAAGAGACTTTGAGAATGTCCTTGTATCACATCTTCTGACCCGTGTGAGCTCTTACCTCGTGTGAGTTCTTTACAAAATGGACTTTTTAGTGAGCATACATTTGACATGTGAACAAGGTGGCTAGCCCATCAGAGTTGCACTCTCCACTGTGGTGTTGGAATGCTTGGCAATTTAGTTTGAGAAAGGATCTTGATGTCTGTTGCCTTATCCTACCAGATGATCTTCAGAAGCTTGCTAAGACAATTCAAATAGAAGTGATTTGGTTTTCTGGCATGGTTCTGGTATACTGTCCAGCTTTCCCAAGCATAGAACAATGAGGTCAGAACAATGGCTCTGCAGACCTTCAATTTAATAGTCAATCTATTACCTCTCTTCTCCAATTTTAAAGTCTCTTAAACACTGAACTAGCTCTCATTAACAACATATACATTCCTGGAAAATGTATTGCCAATGTAAGTGAACTTATCCTTAGTATTCACAACTATCCATTTGCTGTAACCAGTGATTCCACATATGGATGGAGTATCTTGGTTTTCTTGGCATTAATTGTCAAGCCAAAATTAACACAAGTAGCAGAGAACTGAACCATACTTTGTTGTATCTCAGCTTCAGAGGCTGTGTTGAGGGCACAATCATCTGCAAAGAAAAAATCATGTACCAACTCTCCCTCCACTTCAGTCTTGACTGGTAGCATTTTCAAGTTAAATAATTTACCATCAGTGCAGCAGCTGAACTTGACGCCAGGTTCATCCTCATTGAAGGCATCCAATAACATTGCTGAAAATATCTTGCTAAAAAGTATGGGAGCAAGTGTGTGTATGTGTGTGTGTGTGTGTGTGTGTGTGTGTGTATGTACACACACATATACAAGTATACACACACACACACACACACACAAACATATATATAATCCTTGTTTCACTCTATTAGTGATTGGGAAAGCGTGAGAGTATCATCCATTATCCAATATCCAGACAAGCATGCTATCATAAAACTGACATACTAATGAGGTACTAATGAACTTCTTTGAGCAACCACATTTTGACCTGATTTTCCACAAGACCTCAGGATTGTGGTACAATAGATAGGGTGTTAGATTTGGGGGTCACAAAGAACTGAATTCAAATCCTGTTTTAGATACTTAATAACTGTGTAACTCCTGGCAAGTCATTTAACTTCTCATCCTTAGTGTTTATAAATGGGGATAATAACAGCATCTACTTCATAGGGCTTTTGTTAGTGTCAAATACAATAATGTATAAAAAGTATTTTGAAAACCACAAAGTGAAATATAAACACTAGATATTATTAGTGATCATAGTTTCCCTTTTCTAAGAACTCTAAAACCAGCCTTTTAATAATACATACTAGAATTTGTCAGAAATTAAAATCAAACCTACCAGACTGCATTTTGAAGAATATGACCTTTTCCCATTTATGAAAATCAACCATTGACTATCTCCAATAATAGAGCATATTTGCTGTTTTACACAATTATTTAAAAACTCATCAGTGATAACCCAGTAATGATACTTATAGTTTTAGTACTCTTGGGTGTCTACCTCTTCTAAGCTTTATGGCTTGAATTCTCTGAGCCTAGCTCGATGCTCTCTTACTGTCATCTTGTTTGTGTTTAAATTCCCAGTCAATTATTTTTGCTGTTTTCCAGACTGGTGGTTATTTTTCTTGGTGGAGAAAACAGAAGCCAGTGAGGAATGGAGTGATTCTGCCTTCTCTCCATCATTCAACAAACATTCAACACTTATTGAGCATCTACATTGTTCTAAGCATAGTACTTGAAATTCTTATCATCTTCATCTTCCTATTCACTTTAAGCAGTGAGCTATCCATTATCTGAGTCTTGCTCTACTCTCATTGTACCTAAAAAGCTCTGTTTGTTTCTCTTAAAATCAGTTTCCAGCCTCAGTGTATGCTGAAGCCCAGCACCATAATCATCATTCTTACTAGATCTTGCCACTCCTTTATATTCATGTCCAGTTACCTGTACTTGTTTCCATTTTCTGTACATTGCTTTTAAAACTCTAAGATGGGGAATGTGTCCCCTGTGATATCTTATAGTTCCTTTTAAACAGTTCTCTCTTTTCTTTCTCATCAGAATCACTTCTATTTTTTCCCCAAAAAATTAATTCTTGAGTGCTTCCCATCTCTTCGGTTCACTTTTTAAAAAAGATTTTGGGACATGGTACCCCACCTATCTATTCTTTGAAATTCATTCTCCCCAAATCTATGATGTATGTCAGTTTATGCCTGGCTTTCTTCTTCTCATCTTATCTCAAATTTTTAAATGGTGTGATTGCTTCCCAAGGTTCTTATCATTTTTCACTTTAGAAACTACTTTCTACTTATTACTCAGAATATGGTCCACAGTTCATATCACTTTCTCTCCCTTGGAAGCACAACAAAGCAAGTCAAGAATATTTACTTATCCTACCTTTAACAGAAAGGTTTCCATTCTTCTTCTATTTTCCTACAGAAGGTTGTGAATTTGAATCTACTATTACTCTGGAATTTCTTCTTGCTGACTTTCTGAATTGCTTCTAGAACCTGTTTCCTTCATCTGACCAGGCAATCTTTTAATACACTCCCTTCACAATAATGCTTTTATTTCTCCCTCTTTTGCTCCTCACTCAACTGTTCATCATGCTTACTGCCCCCTACAGACTCCTTTAAATAAGATAGACAAAACTATTATACATTAGTTTTGAGTCACATCACAATAGGTCTCAGTAATAGTCCTCATTTATTAAGTGGTTACTGTGAAGTTGAATCTTCCTCAGCCGGAAGGGCATTCCTGAGCAGTGGAGGGAATGTAGCCATCATCTGAAACCATGAGAACTATCATTATTCTTCTTACAGTACATTTTAATTACAAGATTTTTAGCTTTAAGGGGTCTTAGAAATTACCTACCCCATTCCCTCATTTTGCAAAGGAGGATCTATTAAAGTGATTTGTTCAAGGTCACACAGGCACTTAAATGGCAGAGCTGAGATTTGGATCTAAATCCTCTGATATTTCTATCCTTTTAAATGTAAGTTCTTTGAGGACAGGGACTGTTTTACTTTTGTCTTTGTATTGAGCACAGAAGCTAGCATCTCAACTGAGAAGCGATCAAAGGCAATGTTCTTTTGATATACCTTGATTTCTCTTACAGATTGTTTGTGGTAATTGGAGGTTTGAATCCTGCTTCTGAAACTTCCTAGTCATCTAAGCTCTCAGAAATCCATTTTCCTCATTTATAAAATGGACATGATGTTACATCCAGTACATCTGTCATTGATTTGGTAGCTAGCAAATGAGGTGATGTTCGTATAGCACCTTACAAGCCTTAAAACCTTATATAAATTTCAGTTATTATTTCTGCATTCCTTCCCATGTCATGCCTGCTTCTCTCTGTGACACCTGGCTTAGTACATGTTTGTTTTCTCATTTCTCCTCCATTTTCAGTTTAAAGCCCTCTTGAAGATCTCCAAGTCTCCAGGCAAATGCAATCTTCCCAGGCTTCATTAGACATATCCTATCCTTGGTCAAGAGCTCATCATTCTGAATCACAAGCTCTACTGCAGAAATCCAAATCATATTCTCAGGCTCCTCATTTTAGCTAGTTGTTGACTTTCCCTTCCACTTCCGCCCACACTGATATTGCTCAGGTTTTATACATATTGATAGGTCTCTTATCTGTCTACTAACCTATAACTACATGAGGGCAGTGAGCATGCCTTATCTAAGCTTTGTATCTAGCACAGTAATTTGCATACAGTAGGTGCTTTATAGATATTTGTGCAATTGAAGCATTTTTAAAAGAATGTATATAGAACATATAAATTTCTGTGTTCCAAAGTCATGAAGTGACATATCTTTTAGCTAACCCTGGGCTATTTCTCAATTCAATTGCAATGAAATAAATATGTGTCTATCTCCACTTGTATTTTTCATCATTTTTTAATGTTACTTCAATCTTCTCTCTTTCCCTCATTCCTGAAGTGTGATTTTAATTCAAGTATGTCTGCCATCCCACCCCACTCTCACGAAAGAAGTCAGACTTAGTAATGCAGTAGTTAGGACTCCAGACAAGGTCGCAGAGAGTGGGAGATAACTAAAATGAAAGAACAGAGGACATTGGGGTGGTTTGCCATTTCCTTCTCCAACTCATTTTACAGATGAGGAAACTGAGGCAAATGCCAGGGTCACATAGCTAGTGAGTATTTGAGGTCACATTTGAACTCCAGAACATGGGTCTTCCTGACTGTAGTCCGTCTTCTAGGTGCCATGGCAAAACCTCTGCTGTGTGTGCTAATTTTGGTCTAACAATTAATAGCAAGAAAACGCGGGTCTTCCCTCAGCCAACACCACATTATCCATCAGTGGAACCATGGTAGTAGTTATATATGTTATATATAGCTATATATATAGCAAATGGTGACGTTTTGAATGCTGTGGATCAGTTCACTTACCTTGGCAGCATACTTTCCAGGACTGTACACCTTGATAATGAGATGGACACACACATTGCCTGACTCAGATCAGTTTGGGAGGCTTTCTAGGAAAGTCTGGGAGAGGAGACTCGCTCAAACTGAAGGTCTACAGAGCTACTGTGCTGAGCTCATCATTGTATGTCTGTGAAACCTGGACAGTGCCGTGCCAGGAAACTGCATCACTTCCATCTGAATTGTTCTAGGAAGAGTCTAAAGATCACCTGGCAGGATGAGGTACCAGACCCTGAGGTCCTTTCTCAAACTAAACTACCACGCCTTCAAACTCTACTGCAGAGAGTGCAACTCTGGTGGATTGGTCACCTTGTTCAAACACCAAATGTACATTTGCCAGGAAAACTCCCACAGCAAGTGCTCACAAGGTGATCAGAAAAAGTGATGTAAGGACTCTTTCAAGGTCTCTCTTAATAACTTTAGAATTGATTTATAACATGGGAGACATGGCATAGGACTGCCCAGCAGGGTGGGCCCTCATCAGACAAGGTACTGTGCTCTATGAGAAAAGCAGAAGTGAATTAGCTCAGCAGAAACAGGAGATGTTCAAAGTGAAAGAGTCCACCCCAAATGTTCATAAGGATTATTTGTGTCCAATCTATGTATTGGTCTGACTGATCATAGCTGGACATACTAACTTGACTCTTTCAATTTTTTTCTTTTATTAAAGTTTTTTATTCTTCAAACATATGTGTGAACAATTCTTCGACATTAGCCCTTGCAAAACCTTGCATTCCAATTTCTCCCCTTTCCTTCACCCCCTCCCCTAGAAGGCAAGTAGTGCAACATATGTATTAACCTGACTCTTATGTAGTGGATGTCATTTTGGTCCTCTTTGAGAATGAGGGACAACAACCAACCAACACCTTTAATCCAAAAAATTAATTGAGGTTCTCCCATATACTCTCAGATTAAGTCCATGTTCAGCCCTTGAAATCAATTTCCTCACATACTTTCTCTTCCTACCAAATGTGGCCACTGACAGAGTTCTTTCCCAGACTGGATAGGAAAAGGAACTACTTGTTTTTAATCCAGCCAGGAAACTAAGAAGGACCACTTGTACCAGCCAGTTAAGGTTAGACCCTGCACTGTTGGTTTTATCTATTGAATGGCTCATGATTCCATTTGGAATATTCAATTACATTCTATGCATATTTTAATGTGCACTTCTATTGATATATTTGGTTTTTACATTATCTACAGATCCCAAAGTATCCCTTCCAAATCTTCCACCCAAAGAACTATCCAGTATAACAAACAACAAACAAAAAACAAAAACCAGGAAAAAGAGTTTAACAAAACTAACCAATGTATTAGATACAGCATGCTACATATCCATAGTACCCCATCTCTGCAGGAAAAAAAAAAAGCCATTCTCATCCTTATTCCTTAGGGCCAATTTTTTTCCTTATAATAACTTTTTAAAAATAAATTTTATTGCAATTTTCTGTTTTTATATCCCCACAGTATCCAATGTACTCTCTCTCTCCCTGCCAGAGAGCTATCCCATGTGACAAATAACATTTTTTAAGAGAAAGGGAGGAAAGAGCAGTAAAACTAATCAATACATTGGAAAAGTACCTAAAAAATGTGGAATATAAAACTCTGTGGACCTCCCACCTTCATGAAAAAGTAGATTGGGAATGTTTTCATAGGTAGCTGTTCTTTCAATTTACATTGTTTTAGTTATTCTGTGTGTGTGTGTGTGATTTTCTTGATTCTGCTTACTTTACTCTGTATCAGTTCATATAGATTTTTCCATATTTTTCTGCATTCATCACATTCATCATTTCTTATAGCACAATAGTATTGCAGTACATTAATATACTATAATTTGTTTAACCATTCCCCAGCTGATGGGCATCTACTATTTTTTCAATTTTTAACCATCACAAAAAGTGGTGCTGCAATAAATATTTTGGAGTATATGAAAAACTTTTCTTCTTTCTTATCAATGTTTTCTTCAGGATGTATAACCAGTAATGAAGCCTCTGGTTCAAAGGATATTTTAGAAATTTTATTTGCAAATTTCCAAGTTGCTTTCCAAAATGATTGTACCATATCACTGCTCCACTAATAATTTATTAATATGCCTATCTTTCTACACTCTCTCCAATATAAACGGTTCCACTTTTTGGCCATTTTTGCCAATTTGAAGGATATGTGGTGAAATCTCAGGATTGTTTTGATTTTAATTTCTCTTATGAGTTATTTAGAACATTTTTTTATGTGGTGGTGAATATTTGGTTGTTCTTTTAAGAACTGTTCATATCCTTTGACCATTTATCTATTAGGGACTGGCTTTTATATATATATATATGTATATACATATGTATACATATACATTAGATATACATATATACAGTATATATACACATAACACATTCATGTACATATATGTATACATATACACACATAGAAAATGTTTGCATAAATTAAATACCAAACCTCATCAGAGAAATTTGATGCAAAGATTCTCTTTTCCCTTTCAGTTACTAACTTCCCCTTTTTATTCTGAATGCATTAATATTGTCTGTGCAGAAGTTTTTTTTATTTTCAAGTGATCAATTACCCTTGCTATCTTTTAGTCTATGAGAGAATATTCTTCTCTTCTACTTTTTAAAACTAATATGATCTTTAATATTAAAGTCATATATTTATTTAGAGTGCATTGTAGAGTGTGGTATAAGATGTTGGTCTAAACTTAATATCTGCCAGACAGCTTTCCAGTTTTAGCAGCAGTTTTTTAAAGGAGTTCCTCCCAAAGTAATTTGTGCTTTCCACTATTTCAAACACTGGGTTATTGAGTTTTATTGTTTCTGAATCTTTCTTATCTAGTCTGTTCCATTGATCTGTCTCTCTATTCTTTAACCAATACCAGATGATTTTGTTGACTGTTGCTTTATAACATAGTTTGAGGTATGAAGTGTTACTCCTCTGTTCATTCTGATTTCATTGTTTCCTTTGATTTTCTAGATCTTTTATTTTTACAAATGAATTTTATTATTATTTTATCAAGTTCTGTAAAGCATTCCCTTGCTAATTTGGTATAGTATTAAATTATTTTGGCAGTATTGTATTTTTATTATATTGGCATAACTTAGCCATAAACACTGAATATTATTCCAGTTATTTAAATTCTTTATTTCTTTAAGACTTGCAATTGAATCTATACAAGTCTTTGGGGTGCTTTGGGAGGTCAATCCCCAGATAGTTTATGTATTTTTGTAGTTATTTGAAATGATATAAGATAGAAATATTACATTACATTTATATGTTATAACTTGCTTTGTCATTTACCCAACAAGGACATCTATTTAGCTTTCAGTTCTTTGCGATTATAAAAATTATTGCTATACATATTTTGGCATGCAGGACAGCTAGGTGGCTCAGTGGATAGAGCACCAGCCCTGAAGAAGTCAGGAGGACCTGAGTCAAATGTGACCTCAGACACTTAACACTTCCTAGCTATGTGACCTTGGGCAAGTCACTTAACCCCAATTGCATATATATATGTATGTATGTATGTATATATTAGCATGTTGGCATGGGAGGGAACTTTTCTTTTCATTGATTTCCTTACCTATATGACCATCAGTGAGATCTCTTTAATGAAGAATATGGACATTTTGGTCATTTTTTTTTAAAATGCTTTTCAGAATTTTGGGGTCAATCATTATTATTTATTACCTATTACAACCAAGACACTATACTAGGTGATACATATACCAAGTCCAAAAAAAGGGAGACTCAAAGGTTTTACATTCCACTGGGAAAACACAATATGGACATATACAAAAAAAAGATTTTATATATATATAAAGGAAGGGCGTTGTGTCTAAGGTGTACATTAAAGGAAGTTAGGGATTCTACTAGGCAAAGACGATGAGGGAGAACATTTCAAATATGGGAGAGCACCTGTCCCAAAGGAGAGAAGGAAGACATGGGCTGTGATATACAAGTAATAATAACTACTAAGAAAACTTGATTAGACTAGAACTGTGATGGAATATAATATGAAATGAGTGGAAAGGTAAATGGGAACTCAATGATGGAGGGCTTTGAATGCCAGAATGAGAATTTTTTATTTTATCCCTGAGGCAATAAGGAACCACTGAAGATTTTTCAGTAGAGTGACATAGTCAGTTCTATATATTAGTAATTTAAATTTGTCAGTTATGTGAGGGCTGAACTGGAGAAGATAGATGTCCCATTTTTAGACTTTCCTTATAAATATTAGATATTTGATTTTTAAAAAAAGGGTCTGGGAAAGGAAAATAAGGGCAAATATCCAGAGGTTAAGGGAGCGGCATTCTACTGGAAAGAAACATGGAAGGGTATAGAGAATGAGGATGGTAAATTTTAAAAGCTGTAGGACTTTTGAAGCCAGGATTGGTGAGATTGGTAGAATTAAGGAAATATCCCCCAGGGCCTGGTGTATGCAACTATTCACAATGTGAGCCTAGAATAAATCTTGATGTCTTTCTATTGAGGCAATCTTACAGAGTACAAAAGCTGATATAGTCAAAGCTATGTTTTTTCCAGTAGCAATGTACAGGTTGTGAGATTTTGACTATAGAGTTGCGTGCCCTAAAATCAATATTTTCAAATGGTGGTGCTAGAGAAAACTTGTGAGTGTCCTTTGGACAGCAAGGATGTCAAGTCAGACAATAATTAAAGAATTAATTCAGGCAGTTCACTGGAATATCAAATAGTGAAGCTGAAGCTTAAATACTTAGGCCACATAATGAAAAGATGGGACTCAGTGGAAGAGACTGGATGATGGGAAGGATTAAAGACAAAAGGGAAAGGTGATGGCAGATGATGAGATGGATGGATAGTGTCATGGAAATAATGATCATAAACTTGGCTAGACTTTGAGAGACAGAGAAGGACAGAATGACCTATGATTTATGGGGTCACAAAGAGTCAGACATGACTGGAGATAACATGGTAGAGACATACTTCCCCTTCCCATCTTCCTACACCAAATTGAACTTGAATGACACTTTTTAAACCCAGAAGTTCATGCCTCCTGTCTCTAACCTTGTGTCACCAGGGTTCTTGTTTCAAGGTCACAAAGCATTATGACAACACAGAAAACAACATAGAACTATGCAGACCTTGTCCATTGTCCATTCTTGCTATCTAAGTTCATAGAAACTTCTTTACAATTCTGTTAATTTTTTTTAATATTCTGCTTGATAAATATAGACTTCATAACTGAACAGAAATGTAATTTCTTTAGAAGAAATTAAAGAGTGACTAGAGACAAGCTTTCATCAATGTAGGAAAGTCCAAGGTCAAAAAAACCTCTTTTGGTAATGAAGGTTGGCACTCCTTCTATAAGTTATAGTCTTAGATAAGTACCTACAACACAGATGTTGAACGATTTATCTAAAGTCACGCATCCAGTATATGTCAGAGGCTAAACTCAAACCTAGTTTTGATTCTAATACGTCCAGGCATTTAAGAGTTAAAGACTTAGCGTTAATTTAGTCAATTAAAGCATTCTATGGAAATGGTAAGTATGATCTGATTGGGACTGGGATAGGGTGAGAGATTTTTTCTTTTTCCTAAAGAAGAAAAATTATGTTCTTCTGAGACATCATATCCCACTGTCTCCTTCACTTCAGTCTCCAGTGAAGAGATAGCCTTTCTTCTTGCCAAGACCAACATCTAACCTTCTCCAGCATATTGTATCCAATGCCATCCTCTCTCTGTCTAGTCTTTAATTTCTCCCTATGTACTGGAACCTTATTTTTAAAAAAGCACTCACTAGAGGGTACCATTCCCATTAGCTATTATCCTGTGTCTTTCCTCCCCTACATGACTAAATTCCTTGAGAAAGCTGTACACATTGTGTCTCCACTTTTCCTTTCACGCTCTTCTAACCCTCTGCAATCTGGCTTCTGACCTCATCATTCAACTGAAATTGCCCCTTTTAAAGTAAGCAATGATCTCTTAATTGCCAAATTTAATGACATTTTCTCAGTGCTCATTCTTCTTGACTTCTCTGTAACAATTGACAGCGCTGACCATTTTCTCTTTCTTTTCTGGATTTTCATGACACTGCTCTCACTTGCTTTTCAATCTCCTTTGCTGGATATTCATCCATATCATGATTAGTAACTGTGAATAAATCCCAAAGCTCTGTCCTGGGCTCCTTTCTCCTCTCTCTATACTACCCCTTTTGTTGAGCTCCTCAACTCCTCTGGGCTCAATTGTCACCTCTGTGCAGATGACTCTCAGATCCATGTATCCAGCCTTAGTCTCTCTCTTGAGATCCTGTCAACTGCCTAGTGGATATCATAAACTGTATATGCTACATTCATTTTAAAGCTAACAGATATAAAACAGAATACATTATCTGCCCTCCCTAAACCTACTCCTCCTCTGAACTTCTCTGTTACTGTTCAAGACATTCCCCTCCTTCCAGGTTTGTAACTTTTTGTAATACTCAATTTTTCCCTTCTAATCAACTTGTTTAACCAATCAACTGCTAAACTTATCATTTATCTCTCTACAGAATCTCTCATATAAGTCCCTTTCTCTCTACTTTACATAGCCACCATCTTTCCTCTCATCTAGGCAACTTCAATAGCCTTTTTATTGGTGTCCCTGTCTCAAAAAAAATTCCTTTTTTTTCCAATCCCTTTCCAATCCATCTTCTGCCAAAGTGATTTTCCAAAGTGCAGGTCTGACCCTGTCTCACCTCTATTCAACACATTCCAAATTTTTCCCTCCAGGGTCTACAATAAACTTTTTTGTTTAGCTTTTAAAACTCCTCACAACCTGGCCCTCTTTTCTCTTTCCTTTCTATTTATATATCATTCTCTTCTATTCACTCTGCATTCCCATCATACTGTCCTACTTACAACTCTTAATACATGGCACATCATCTTCCACTTCCACACATTTGCACTAGCTGTCCCCTATATCTGCAATCAACTTGCTCCTTCCTTTAGCCTTTTACACCTGACTTCCTTCAAACTTAGATACCTTACATAAATTCTACTTTAGAAAAGAGGCCTATCACCTCATTTCTAAAGTATATAGAGAACTGACTCAAATTTATAAGAATTCAAGCCATTCTCCAATTGATAGTCAAAGGATATGAACAGACAATTTTCAGATGAAGAAATTAAAGCCATTTATAGCCATATGGAAAAACGCTCTAAATCATTATTGATTAGAGAAATGCAATTTAAGACAACTCTAAGATATCACTACATACCTCTGAGATTGGCTTAGATGACAGGAAAAGATGATGACAAATGTTGGAGGGGATGTGGGAAAACTGGTACCCTGATACATTGTTGGTGGAGCTGTGAATGGATCCAACCATTCTGGAGAGAAATTTGGAACTATGCCCAAAAGGCTACCAAACTGTGTGTATTCTGATCTAGCAGTGTTTCTACTGGGCCGATATCCCAAAGAGATCATAAAAAAGGGAAAAGGACCTATGAACACAAGGTTCCTTTATGAACACAAAAAGGTTTGTAGCAGCTTTTTTTTGTAGTGGCTAGTTTCACTGGAAACTGAGTGGAAGCTTATCAGGGAGCATGGCTGAATAAATGGTGCTATATGAATGTTATAGAATATTATTGTTCAGTAAAAAATGATCAGCAGAATGATTTCAGAGAAGCCTGGAGAGATTTACATGAATTGATGCTGAGTGAAAAGAGTAGAACCAAGAGAACATTACATATAACAATAGCAAGATTATGTGATAATCACTTCTGATAGACATGGCTCTTTTCAAGAATTGGAAGGAAATAGCCATTTACTTCATTTTCCAAATGGGGAAACTGAAGCAAACAGGATTAAGTGACTTACCCAGGGTTACACAGCTAATATATAGCAATACATACCTAATGCCAAACAGATTTGAACTCCAGGCCAGGCACTCTATCCACTCTGCCCTTCTAGCTTACCTTGTATCTCCTCTGTATCATGGAAATATCTATGTATATACCAACTTCCTCATTAGCATATAAACTCTGTAAGGAACTATTTTTGCTTATTCTTTGTATCCCCAGTGCGTGGCAAACAGTAGGTTCTTATTAAAGGCTTAGTAATTGTTGATTGATTCCTCTTTCTCTGAACACACTCCAGTTTATCAATGTGCTTCCTGAAATGTGGCACTAGAAAGGAATATACTGCTGTAAGTGTGGTCTGACCAGATCAGAGGGCATCATAATTATCCCTTCCCTTGATCTGGATACCATCTTAATGTTCTTCGTGTTCTTAATGCAACATAAAATTGCATTTGTTTTTATTTTGGTTGGGGGGACCCAAATATCTGAGTCATAGTGGGCTTGAAGTCTAAAACTACCAGATCTTATTCATAGGAACTTTTGCATAGTCACACTTTTCTTATCCTGTAGTCGAGAAATTGATTTTTTTTAATCCAAGTGTCAGATTTTACATTTGTTCCTATTCAATTTGATCTCACCACATTGTTACCTTTTAAGATTCTTTTCAATCATATTTCTGTCATTAGCTCTTCCTCCCAGCCTTAAATCACCTGTAAATTTGATGCTCTATTCTAATTAATGATAAAAAATGTTAGACAGTACTAAGTCAATGATAGAACACTGGGATACTTCACTGGAGACCTACCATGTTGACAGTAACTTTTATTTGGTCAGAGTTTGGTTCCAGTAATGGTATCCATCTAACTATAATAATCCAGCAGATAGGTGGCTCAGAGGATAGAGCACTGGGCCTAGTATCATCTTCCTGAGTTCAAATCCAGCCTCAGACACTTACTAGCTGTGTGATCTTGGGCAAGTCATTTAACCCTGTTTGCCTCAGTTTTCTCATCTGTCAAATGAGCTGGAGAAGGAAATGGAGAACTCTTTCCATATCTGTGCTAAGAAGATCCCAAATAGGATCATGGAGAGTCAAACAGGATTGAATGACTGAACAACAATAACTGCAATCTAGCCCACATTTCTTCCTCTGGTTTGCAAGGATTTTGTAAGATTCTTTGAAAAAATTCTCATTGAATTCCAGTTACATTAAAGTCATGTCATTCTTCTCATCTTCCGGTCCAATAAGGGAGATAAAATTACTCTGTCATATTGGGTCATGATCTTACTTAAGCCGTAACAGCTCTTTGTGATCACTCTTTCCTTTTCTAAATGTCCATAAACTATCTTTTTAATGAAATGTTCTAGAATTTTACCAAGAAGAAAAAACAAATTCCTTACCTTATGATTTTCAACTTCTTCCCTTTTTTGAAAATTGGGACATTTCTTGCTCTCTGTCTCTGAAGCACCTCTCCCATCATCCACAATTTTTCAAAGATCACTGACAGTGGATTAGCAATCACATCCACTAGTCTTTTTAGTATTCTAGGATGTAATTCACCTTGGCCTGGTAACTTGAACTCACTGAGGGCAGCTAAGTGGTCTCTTATGATCTCCTCATTTATCTTCAATATTCTGCTAACCATTTTTATTCTTTCTTGCCAATTCCAAAGATTATTTTCTTTGGTAGAGAAATCAGAAGAAAAATAAGAGTTGAATAGCTTTGCCCTCTATCTTTCTATTATCATCATATTCCTATCATTCCCAGCAGAAATTATAGACCTTCCTTCTTTTATTCCATCAAAAGAACTTTTACAAAACACTTTTTTGTTGTTCTTAGTCCCTAGCTGATTTTCAGATCAATGTGAGTCAATAATAATAATTAACATTTTTATAATGCTTTAAACTTACAAGATGTTTTCTTGGCATCAACCCCTTGGGAGATAGAATCCAAGTACTATTATTACAAATTTTCAAGTTAGGAAACTGAGACTCTGAGAGAATAAATAACTTGCTTATGGTCATACAGTTAGTAATTGGAATTTTAATTCAAGTATTACTGATTCCAAATCTAAAGGCAATATTGCCCATGAAAATAATGTTTAATGTTTACACTTATCAGTTTGCATTCATTTTATTTTTGAAATATCACAACTGAATATATAAGGATAATCTTTTTTTGGCTCAATTGACTGCATCTATGGGAAACCTCATTGTTCAGACCAGTAGACCATACCCCAAGCAGCACCATCCATCTGGTGGCAGTTAGTCTAATTGCAGCCAAACTACTTAGAAGGAAATCATTTCCAAAATACTTATCTTGAAAACTTAAATATCATCCTTGCTGCAGCTCTTATAGGTTACCTATTGTACTCCCTACAGAAGTTATTCAAAACCTTCTCCATTTTCCTTAACACTCATTCATCCAAGAACCATTTATTTAGCACCTATTATGTGTGAAGAACTGTTTGGGGCACTGGAAGGAATATAATATAAAGTTAAATATGACACTGTCTCTATCCCAGTGAAGCTTCATATTCTAGCGGAGAGATGTGATACATGTACAAACAGACAATTTCTATTATTTATACAACTACACAATACATATAGTGAGAAACTGAATATGATAATAAATATAATGTAGATGCAAAGTTCTATATATAACTTGAAGAAGGAAAAGTTATTCCTATTGTGAAGATTAGGGAAACTTCATCGAGAAAAGCATTTAAGCTGAGCTTTGAAGGATAGGTAGATTATCAATGGAGATAGGTAGATAGTTCAGTGGATAGGGCACTGAACCTCAAGTCAGAAGAACCGAGTTAAATATGTGTAATTCTGGACAAGTCCCTTAACTCTGTTTGTCCCAAGCCACTGGAGAAGGAAATAGCAAACTGTTCTTTGCCAAGAAAACCCCATAACAGATCAGGTCCACAGGGTCACAAAGAGTCAGACACAATTGAACAACTGAACAACAATAAGGATATCAATAGAAGGAGTCAGGGTCTAGACCTAAAGGCAGTGAGGAAGCATTGGAGATACACACACACACACACTCTAAACACAATATACACACACACACATATGGTCATATCTGTGCACATATGTGTACATGCATGCATGCATATGAAGGGGGGGGTTGTAATCCCCTTTGATTGGATGTATACCCAGAATAAGCCAGGAAGGACTGCAAATTTGAAAATGGCCTGTCTCTGATAGCATCTCCTTTTTCTCCTGTATTTTCTTCCCTTTATGCTCCTTCCTGCTGCATCCAGGGGATGCACAGGTACCCTAAACTGTCCTGGGAAGGGAATCCCTTTACCCTTTTACCTGAGAGCCAAGAGATGGATCTTATTGGGGTTTATGTTCTGTGTTGTTCATCCATAGTTTTAGGTGTCAGTAATGATCACATCAGACCCGGGAATTTGAATCATGGTAACCTTGAAGCCAGGATTGCAAGTAGGATGGTATAACCAGCCAGGCTGACAGGGGACTCCAAAGAAGCCAGGGGGCTTGGATCCAAGTGGTTTTGAATTTGGTACTGATGGTATGTGTGAAGTTCAGCACCAAATGATGAGCCTGAGAACAACTGGGACCAACTTTTGGGATTTGGCACTAAATGTTGAGGTTCGGTCATGTGAAGAACTCACAATGGCATTTTTCATTGGCAAAAGGTACATTTATTTATTATAAGAGGTTACAGACAAAATGAAGAGGTAAAAGCCTGGAGTGGTATTTACCAATAGATTTGGGAGAGCATATAACAAGTTCCCTAATGAAACTCACAACTAACCAGGAGAAAGGGAATACTCCTTGAGGGAGGAGTATACCATTAACTGGCAAACTAAATCCATCAAGGAGTTTTAGCATCCTAAAAGAGTTTTAAGTTAGCTATAAGAAGGAGAAAGACACCATGAGGCATGAGGGAGGGGACGGGAAGAAAGACACCAAGAGGCAAACTGTCTTGGTGGGCTAACTCAGCAAAGAAGGCGTGGATGATGGAGAGATTTATAGTGAAAATTTAACCTCAGGGATTTGACATCTGATTGAATACAATCAATTATTAAGTGGGGTTACCCCCGATCTCAGAGGTTGGAATTGTGAGGCTGAGCTGATCCCCATCAGTGCCCTTCCCTGCTTGCCTCAGGGAGTAATCTCATTAGCACTCCAGGTTTTCTCTGCCAGCCCCACTCTTGACTCAGGACCTCATCAGAAATATGGGATTTCTTTGGTAATGTTTCACACTACCAGCCCTACCTCCTTACCCACCTCCCATACCACTGGTTGAATTTTCATGAAAGCACAATTCATGAAGAAATTATGCAGAGAGTTATAGGGAATTTTCAACTGTAGGCGTGAGTATGACTTCTAACATCTGTCCTTCCCCAATGTCTAACACTGTGACTTCTAAGCCTTGTCCTTAATGATCAGGAAATTGTTGGTAAAAAAAGACTAGTGCCTAAGGACACTTGTTAATTGGAAATATTCTGAAATCCAGAGAACATTCCATTCAAGACTCAGAGAGCTGACAGAAACTCCTTAATGGAAGGGAAAGTTATCTTGGTAGAATGTAAGCTTCTTCGAAGCAGGGATAGAACCAGTTGCTTCACCAAGAAAATGGACTCACAAAGTTCTGGACATGACTGAAAACAAATGAACAACAGCAACAATTTAAACCTTTGATTTATGTCCCCAACAACTAGAACAGAACTCAATAAATACTAGTTGATTGACTGAAGAGTTGGAAGATTCAATTGAAACCAGAAGCTAGAAGAATGAAGGAAGCTCCATGACCTCACATCCAAAACCAACCACAGAACCAGGATAGCCTAGTCAATTAATAACCAATCAAGAGCAACAGAGATGAATACTACTTTCAGCATCCAGCAGAGATCATGTAACACCTGCAGGGAGATCACTAGGTGGGAATAATGCAATAATGTCACCAGGAAACATTGGCAACCTTCTGGAGCCAGAGTCATAAATTATCCTTCCCACATTGTGCCTTGGCCATGTTATGGTCCCTCCACTTTTCCCACTAATAGACTATATATTGATGGGATCATTGCATCATGTATATAAGACAAATGTTTGATTGCTACTTCTTGCACTGAATGTCTTTGCTTTTTCTTATGTACTGCCCTTTTAGTACTGGAGCAGCTTGGTTGTTGAAAGGGAAAGAAAATGAATTTCTGTGAGTGTGGGGGACAGTAAATGAACTGTTGAAAAAAAGAAAAAGAATTCCATCAACCCATGAAGAATGTAAGGTTCTGTTCCTTTCATAAGGGAACAGCTTGGTTGCAAAAAGAACCAGAAAAAAAAAAAAGGAAAGAAAGAAAAAAAAAAACTTGTGTGCAGTCAAAAAAATGTTAAAATCTATGTGTGATGAAACACATGTTTTTCTCTCCATTCAAATGTGAGGACAGATTGTAAGAGGACTGAGAAGGGAACTTAGAGGACCTGTTTGAGAACAGAGAAATGACTGAGGCTGAAAATCACTGTGGTCCCTCAATTCATTTGCATGTACTCAATGTTTTAGTGTCTGAGAGAATAAAATTCACTAAATGATAAATCAAGCAAGTATTTGGGCATTATGGGAGGATGAACAGTTATTCGTTTTATAATTAATAGGAAGGTGGGACATCCAGGTGGCAGGATAGATAGAACACTGGTCTTGGAATCAAGAGGACTCAACCTCATGAGTCCAAATTCAGCCAAATTTATTATGTGTGTGACCCTGGGAAGTCATTTAACTCTGTTTACCTCAGTTTCCTTATCTGTTAAATGAACTGAAAAAGGAAATAGCAAGGAAAATAGAAAGGAAATATCTTTGTCAAGAAAACCCTCCAAATGGTGACATGAAGAGTTGGACATAACTAAACCACAAAAGATTGTCAGTCTTTTTTCTTTAGGGAAAGATGAGTCATTGTGCATCATAAGTCTCTGGACTGTTAAGAACACAACTAATCCAGCAGAAGAGAAGATAGCACTGGCATTTAAGAAGAAAGCAGGAGTGTGATAGAGGATGGAGTAAAAACAGCCAGCTGATGAGAAGGATCCAGATACTGTACCTAGGAGAATACTAATTAGAGGAAAAGCATCACTGTGGATTGACTAAAGAAAAGAATGAGTAGAGAAGCGCTAAATTCTGCTGCAATTCCAGATATTAATCCTTCAATATCATTTATAGTTTAAGAAAAAACTCACAGAGGAGCCTCAGTGCTCTTAGCTTTCCACTCTGGAAACAAAAACCAGAATGACGAAAACAGGGTTTTTAAGACTTTGTTGGAGATTTAGATTTGAAGCTATTTGAAAGGCACCAGAATCTGGTAGTGTAAAGAACTGGCTGGGCTTGTCTTCATTGCCCAGAGAACCACTCTAAGGTATTTTGTCGTGAACTCTTTTTTTCTGAAACAAGATGCTGTAAGCTGATTGAACAATATAAAATTAAATTAAGTGAGTAATTGGCTAGGCTAATTTGTATTGCCCAGAGAGCCACTCTAGGGAGCTTTGCAGTTTTATGATTTAAGAAAACTATTTATCATTACAATAATGTAACACTTCCTCAGAGACCTATTAATATTGAGTTTGAATTAAAAGAGTTTTGTCATTGTTTGAAATAGGAAAAGGAGTAGAATTGCCCAATAAGAAGACAATAAAGACCAGAAAGGGAATGTTATACAGAAAAGCAACTTTATGTGGTTCCTAAATGTACCAAGGACACTGATGCCTTTATTTCAGAATTTAATCAGAGCATAGAGATTTTTCCCACTCATGTACTTCCCTCTTATAGTTTTCTGAGTATATATCTACTCATCGCATGGAGTCTATGTACTTCAATGGAAGATTGTAACCTAGGTTTAGATATAGACTACGATATACTCAGTATTTTTGTATTTGCTTTACATTGAATAATTGTAATATACTAATTATTTTTCCTTAACCTTAAAAAATGCTTTATGTTTAAGAATTAATGGTGATTTCATTATGAATGGCTGATTTCATGTAGATTTAGAGTACCTTGATGTGCCTCAGGAATTAGAGTGGTAGAGAAGATGGAGAGATATAAAAGAAATGGTAATACAATTAAGTGGATTCAGAACTGGATGGCTAAACTCAGAGTAATTGTTAATAGTTCAATGTGACCATGACAGAAAATCTCCAATGGAATTATTCAAGGATTTGAAAATGTTCCTGTTTAATGTTTTTTATCAGTGATTTGGATAAAGACCTAGATGGCATGATCCTCAAATTTGCAGATGATAGAAAGTTAGGATAAGTAATGTGCTGTACATCAGAGTCAGGATCCAAAAAGATTTTGAACATTAAGCTGATTATACAAGATGAAATTAAATACAAAAAAATGAAGAACTTCATACTTGAGTTCAAAAAATCAATTTCATAAGTATAGGGTGAGGGAGACATGGATAAAAAGCCGGTGTTCTCAAAAATATTGGGGTTTTGCAAAAGACTGCAAGATGAATTAGCAGTGTGACATGACAGAAAAGCTGATCTTGAGTTAAATTAAGAGAGACACAACTTCCAGGAATATGGAACTAATTGTTATTCAGTCATTTCTCAGTCCTGTCTGACTCTTCATGACCCCATTTGGGGTTTTTTTGGCAGAGATACTGGGGTGGTTTGCCATTTCCTTCTCCACCTCATCTTACAGATGGGGAAACTGTGGTACACTTAACTGAGGTTGAGTGACTTGCCCATGGTCATACAACTAGTTGTCTATAGCCCTATTTGAACTCAGGTCTTCCATTTCCAGGTTGGGTGCCTGGAAACTATTAAGGAAACTAGCATTACAATAATTTAACACTTCTACCTATTAATATTGAGTTTGAATTAAAAGAGTTTTGTCATTGTTTCAACAGTTTGAGATAGGAAAAAGAGTACATATGACCACAAGAAAGCAATGAAGACCAGAAAGGGAGTATTTCGCAGAGAATCAATTTTATGTGGCTCCTAAATGTACCAAAAACATTGATGCCTTTAACCTTTTGGCTGCCCCTTTCTTCCATAAGGCCTTCCCAATTTACCCATGTTCACACTAATATCACTTTTCTCTGAACTTTTATAACCCTTATTCTTTAACATTTATCAATCTCCTGCCTTTATTTAACTTTTCATTAGTGTTTGGCTTCCCTCCCTTAATAGGTCATAAGATTCACTTAAATTAAGTTTTCTCTTATCTAAAATGAATGAATTGGACAAGATGACTTCTAAAGTCCCTTCTAGTTCTAAATCTATATCCTATAGAGTTTCAAAAGCAGTATTCAAACCCTCTTCTTTATTCCAAGTTTTAGAAATGGATACACAGACAAATAAAAACTACAAACACTCCACATGCTTTCTGGGACGGAGGGAAATTTCACTACCCACCCTCAACCTCACTTCTCAAACTAATCAAATTCTCTGTCCCCACCAAATCTTTGGTCAGAGCAAATCATTTCAATGCAAAGCAAGTCACAATTATAGTTCAACCAGATTTCCAATCTTTTCTGCCATCCCTTCTTCATCTTTCCCCTCCCTCTATGAACTGAGTGTTGGATCCTTTTCCTGGACTGAGATGTTACTAGACCTCTGAGCCAAGGGGGTGAGCTCAGATGTTGGAAGAGTCAAGGAAGGATTTAGCCACCAATCTGCCCAGAGTCCCTTTTTCTCCCATTCATTCAATGTACACTTAATAAGCTATGCAGTACCTGGTGCTTTTCTTTCACTGGAAGGAAGAGGCAAAGGTGACTGCCCCTCACCACCACCCATTTTACAGGCATGGTAAGGATGAATGGAAACTGAGGCTCAGAGACATGGAATGACAATTTAGCAGCAGAAACTGGGCTTTCAGATTTGGAGTCAACTCTCAAGGCTATTCTCCCTTCCTGTCTGGCTCCCTAGTTAAGGCACTGCTGCCAGCAGTCATTCGGAGGCTTCCTGGGACTGTGAGCAGCAGAAGCAGAGATATTACAACTCTGAGCGGGGAAGAGCAGCCCTCCTCTCTCCACCTCCCCACCCCCATGATGCCCTCCTCATGGTGCACCTCGAAGAAAAGTCAACCTTCCAGACCGCCCTTTGTCAGCTGCTCCTCTAAGCAGAACATAGCATAGCCCAAGAAGCCCTGAGTGCCAGGGAGGCTCTGAGCCGGTATCAAGAGGATTTTCATAAACACAACTGTCTGTGTCTGAGCAGCCATGTGGAAAGTTGCAATATAACCCACTGATGTCATGTGGCAGGGGGAAACAAGATTTCCAGAGGCAGCAGTGATTCTCCTTTCAACCCTGGGCATGGAGTAGAATCAGAGACAGGATTCTGAAAGGCAGGAAAAGGAAAAAAACCCAAAAATTGCACAACAAAAACCCCAATTTCAAGTGAAATGTAGGGCCTTCAGGGAGTATAGTAAGGGGAAAGAGAAATCCAGATGGAGGGTGCTGCATTTTACCTCTGGGTAGGGTTCCTGGTTGGCTAGAGTTCCCAGATATTTGCTCCAAATGTTCCCTCCCTGGAATTGGGGGGCTTGGGTGCTGAAGCTAACCACATATTGCATCTGCAGGGGACTGATATTAGAGGAAAGCACGGCTTGCCAACCTGGTAATGACAAATAGCCTACAGAGAAGAGGAGGTCTGATATGCTGACTTGAAGTCACTTGGGTTCAAGTGCTGGCTCTGAATCAAATACCCATTTGTACTCAAACAAGTCCCCTCAACAATTAATAAACATTGATTAAGTGTTTACAATCATCAAGCTTCAGGAAAACAAAGAAAAATCAAAACCAGTCCCTGCCCTCAAGGAGCTTACATTCTAATGTATGCATGTATATACACACATACACAGTATACATGTGCATATTCAACACATGTATATATTGTATATATGTGTGTATATGTACATTCATACAGAGAGAGAAAGGAGAGGGGAGAGAGAAAATAAGAGAAGGAGAGAGGGAGAAAGACAGAGAGAAAGGAGAGAAGAGAAGAGAGAGGAGAGTAGCTGAGAGAGAGAGAAAAAGGGAAAGGAGAGGGGGAAAAGGGGAAAAGGAAAGAGAGAGAGAGAGAGAGAGAGAGAGAGAGAGAGAGAGAGAGAGAGAGAGAGAGAGAGAGTCAGTCATAGCTGGTACCATACAAGGTAATCTTTCAACATGAAGAAACTGGCAGTAGGGGGAGGGTTGGGGTGAGGCGCCTCTATTGGGAAAGGCCTCCTGAAGAAGGGAATATTTGAACTAAGTCTTAAAGAAAGCCAGGAATGCTAAGAGATAGATGTGCAGAGCCACAGAGGTTGCATCAGTCATTCTATAAGGTCTATCATTATCTTGGCTCTAACATTCTTTGATTCTGACATACTCCTTGGGTTTGCATAATGGATCTGTTGGGTGAGAGAAAAAAAAGTGGAAGTATCACCTTCCTCATTTTATAAATGATGAAACTAATATATAAAGAGGTTGTTAAATGAGCTGCCCAAGGCTTCAAGGTAGAGAAAGAGCCAAGATTTTGAGTGCCCAATTCAGTGTACTTCCTAGCACTGAAGAATATTATCCCATTTCATATCATCACAGAAGTAACTGTAGGTTCTTTCAAGAGGATCCTAGTTCCAAAGCTGGAAGAGATGCTATCTAGCTTGCCATCTTTATTTTTACAAATAAGAAAACCCACAAAGATAGAGTGACATTCCCATGTCATACAGATGATAAATGGCAGACACAACTTGACTCATTCAGGTCCTCCGTCTCCTGAGCCATGGATCTTTGTCCTCTATGATCTTGTCCACATAGGATCTATCTGGAAATTCAGGTATTTCAGAATAACATCTCAACTCTAACTTATAAAGAATACCTTTTTAGAAGGAAGAGCAAGAAGAATTCAGAGACTTGTTTATAATCACACTTTGGGACAATCCCACTCCTTTGCCCCTCTCCTACCCCTCTTACTCTTTCCCCAAGAAATGATTTCTTTGGCCCAAAGATACTTAGCAGGCCAGCAACAGAGTAATATTTTTTTTTAAGCCACAGCAATTCTTGAAGCAATCTACTAAATTGCCAGGAGTCAAAGCACAGAATCTCAAAGTATTTATATGGCACTTTGAGGTTGACAAAAAGAATAAAAATTCATATTTTTATAGCATTCTAAGATTCCTAAAAGGCCTTTCTCAAAACAACCCTAAAGAAGGAAGCAGAAGAATAGCTACCCCATATTATAGATGAGGAAATCAAGGCTCAGAAAAGTTGTCACACAACTAAGAAATATCTAACCAGAATCTGAACCCAAATCTCCTAATATTCTACCCATAATGCTTTTTGAAACACTATTGAATATTCCTAGAGATTGTAACTTTCTTAAACCTTAAATCTATGAAACCTCTCCCAGTCTCTCCTTCTCCTCTTCCTCTATTGCTATTGTCTTCCCTACCACAACTATGTTTTTGTTAACATGTTGAGTCCCCATGAGCTGCTGGAGGGCATGGTCTGCAGGGACAGTTTTTGTCTTTCTTTGTATCCTCAGCACTTGACAATAGTAAGTGCTTTTAAAATGTTTGTTGATTGACTACATGAGTTGTTATGAAGAAAAAATTTTAATCAACTAACCAATCTTCTGATGATGATTTTTCAACCTAGCTAGACTGGTTCCCAAGGCAATAGACACCCAATGAATCTCTAGTCTGTTTAAAGCCTTTCTGTCTTACTACTATCTGCCAGACCTTTCATTCTGCTGATAGAATCACTTCTATATCAGCAAGAAGTATCAGAGACAGACCTTGGTAGAGAGGTGGTCTGAGCCTAATAAATGCTTGATAATGTCAACAATAATAACGATTTCCATCTCTATAGCACTTTAAGGTACACAAAGCACTGTCTTCTCAATAATTCTATGAATTAGACAGGACAAGCATTATTATCCTGATTTTACAGGTGAGGAAACTGAGGAATAGAGAAATAGCTCAATAGCTAAGAAGTTTGGAATCCAAGTCTCACACCCAAGTTGTTTGACATTAAATCCAGTGAATAAACATTTAGCTCCTAGGACTTCTGTGTATTGACCAGAGGAAACCACTTACTCTTAAATCCCTGTCTTAATCATGTGGCTCCCACACTGTGATTTTGCAATAGACTCTTTCCCTCTCCTCTCTCTATCCTGTTCCCCACTTCCATGACTACTCCTACTTAAGTGACTCAGTCTTGGTTGCTGGAACTTTACTGGAACTACTGACATAAGCCTCTATCTTCAACAGCCCTAGAATTTGTTCTTTCTTCCCATACGGAACCCAGCACACAGTAGGAGTTAATAAATTCTTGTTGATTAAAGATTGATTACCTATCATTTGTTTACTGAGGCTGATTCCAGCACTTTCACCCCCTGCTAGCTGGGACCCTCTCTCTCTCTTCAGGCTCTCTAGTCGTTCTCATCCATTCTAATTTTACTGTTTTTCCTTTTCTGTTTTTTTTTCCTTCCAGCCCCCTCTTCCTCCTGGTATTAGAGGATCATCTTCCACTGCTTTCCCTGGCCCTGGGCCAGACTCTACCCACACCTGCCTTCCAGCATACTTTTAAAACACTTAAGACTCACATTTCCATTTAAACATAAACAGCTCCAGCTCCCCTTTGCCTGGAGTGCTTCCCAAAGCTCAAACTCCCAGATAGAAAAAAAAAAAGAGAATTCTCCCCTAGCCACTGTAGCTCACAATCTGACATTTTCCCTTTCAACAAGCTGAGGTGGGTCTTGCTTTTTAAGTTAGCTGCTCTTAAAAAAGAAAAGAAAAGAAAAAGCTTGAATGATTTGAATCAGATCCTCTTCTAAATACACCAGAAAGCGCCTTAATTATAGAAACCTCAAAGTAAATTCATTCCTAGACCAAAGAATCTCTAGGTCCTGCCAAGGGGATGCTTCCCGACTTCTTTGACTTCCCAATTCCCAATTTGGGTCCATAGGAATATCTCAGAATGAGCTTCTTCTGGCTCCTCTCCATCAGGGGCCAAGAAGTGGTTCCAGAAAGATCTGGACAAGAAAGGGTGAAAGGACTTCTGCTTTCCGACCAGAAGAGCAACAGGATGGTCATCCCGATGGGAGCAACAGGAAGTATGGTAAAAGAAAAACTGTTACTGGCTTCCCCGCCTCAAAGTAAACCACGCGCCTTCAGCTGCCCACCACCCCTCTATTCTTATCATTATTCTCCCTCTCTTTGGTCCATGGTTGGACTGAGGCTGCGGGGACCACAAGGTGAGAGGGAGGGCTGGGCCAACGAGGCCAGGAGCTGAAAAAAGGCAGTTAATACTATATCTATTATATGCATGCAGCCTTGGTTGTAATAAACACTGCAGCTGAATATTCCCACGGGGACTTACTAATGTAGGAGATGGATGCACTCCAGAATAACCCCAGGGGTTTTACACGCAGCTCTGACTAAACTTCCTATAAAATCAATCCCGCCTTTTCACCAGTTTTGACAGAGTGTTCTAATATTAATCCACTCTCCTTGTCAGTCAGCCCCTCCAACAAAGGCCTTAATGATCTTTAACCAGGCATAATAAATACTACAACACATAGGCAGAGGATTCCGGGACCCACGGAAGAATGGGACTACCTTGTGGGGAAGAGGGAGAGGTTTGGATTTGGGGTAGGGGAGAGGCACGCTCTCAAGATCCTCCCCTCACCCAAAATATAGAGCATTCCGTCGGGGAAGGGGGCGGAGCGAGGGAGAAAAAGGGTAAGGGGATACTTACTCTCTCCTAGCAAGAGAAGCTGAGAGAGCTCTCCATCGGGGGCTGTCCCAGTCAGGCAGCTGAATGGGGAGGGCAGAGTGCTGGGCCAGTCTGGTTCAGACTACAGGAAGCCCAGGGGTTCTTTCAGCACAGTCTCTTGGCACCTAAGCCAGAGAGGAACCTTTCTAGATTATTCTCGGCAGGAACTACTCCTGTTCTCCTAGTCTCGAAGCCTAACTGCCCCGCCTCCGCCTCCGGGGTATTCCTTTCCTCTTCGGTGTATCCCATCCCATCTCCTTCAGAAGAGCCAAGAAGGTGGGGAGGTCTCCCTATGTTCCCTTGTCTTACGGGGGTACTGAGGTCTCTGAGGGACCAGAACAGGGTGACTCCGGAGTGGATTCAAAGGACAAACTGTAAGAGATTGCCTAGTCTGTCCAACTTCATTTCACAAATAAACAGACTTGTAGAACAAAAGTCATTGGTCCCAGGTCACACAGGGAATAATATTCACGTTATACTTAGAGCCTAAGCCATCTTCCACTTCACTGTAAAAAATAGATGACTTCTGTGTGGATCCTAGGGGTTCTAGTGATTGTCCCTCTTCTCTCTCAGGCTCTCTTCCCCCCATGCCTACCCAATCCAGAAAATCACAGGTCAGAATTGCAAAGGATTTTACACGTCTTCTGGTACCACCTGATCACTCTAGTGAAAAGAGGGCCAAAGTCACACAGCTGCTACAAGCGGGGTCCAGGATTCAGGATTCCAAACTAACATTCCTAGAAAGCTTTAAAATTTGTAATATTTTTCATACATTACATGATTTATTATATGTGATATGTAATATATGATTCTAAATGTATCATATGATATTCATTATATAGTGTATCATTTAATTATAAAATTAGTATATAGAATAGAACAATTAGATAATGCATAATTATATTTGTCTAATTATGTAATCTGTAATTCTATATAATGTGATACAAATACATTGTATAGTTTTACATAACAACATAATTATATAATTTTATGTTGTATAATTCTATGGCACGAATATGTAATTGTATATTATATATATTAAACTATTATATATTATATTCATTACATAACAATATAGTGTTTGTTTTATTATTATATATCATTACATATTATCTATTATTACAGTTTATCTATATTAAACATTTTATATTTGTATCTATATTATGTTTGTATATATATGGTATTATATTTACATTTATATTATATTTATGTTTATATTAAATAATTTCTAGGCAGCTAGGTAGCACAGTGGATAGAACACTGGACTTGGAGTTAGAAAGACCTGAGTTCAAATTCTCCTTTAGACACTTACTAGGGGTGTCACTCTGACCAAGTCACTTAATTTCTGTTCATCTCATCTGTAAAATGGGGATAACAATAGTTCCTGCTTCCTAGGGTGATTGTGAAGATCAATTAATATAATTATTGTAATTATATTAAAACAAAGTCTAGGATATAATATTATATAAATGTTCATCATCATTATTATTGATAATAATAATAATTTGAGCTTCACTACATACAGTACTTTGGATACTACAGGTATAAAGGGATAGCCTCATTTTATTAGTGAGAAATCTGAGGTTTAGAGCAATTAAATGATTTTTGTCCATGGTCACGTTTGTTCAAGCCTTATCTTCATGATTCCAAGTCTAGTTTTCCTAACCATGAGGCAAAATTGCCTCTCTACAAGTTACGGATAATCACAGAATTTTGGGTACAAAGGACTAATCAAGATTCATTAGTCCAACCCATGCTCCCCAAAAGGATTTGCACTGTGACAGGCCCAACACCTTGACCATCCAGCCACTGGATGAAGATATCCAGTGATTGTCCTGTCCCTTCTCAGACAGCCCATTCCAGGCTAAACATTTCCAGTTCTTTCAATCGCTCACCCATGTGATGAATTCAAGGCGGTCGCCATTCTGGTTCTCTCCTGACACAAAGATAAGTGAGAGGAGGAGATAATTGGTGAGGGTGGGTGATTTCCAAGAACAGCAAAATTGAAGTCTGAAGGTCTGTGGTCAGGAGATTTATAGAGGGTACAAGGGAGGGGATGGCATCCTCAGAGCCTTTAGCTCTCTCTGGAGGCCACATCCCTTTTGTCCTTCTAATTCCAGATCCAACTCTGACTCCTTTCAAGGCCAAGTTCTATTTATTCTCAGGTAAGCAGAGACCCTTTGCTTCCTCTGATTTAGTCTTTGGGGAGCCTCAAAGGGTCCTGTATACATCAAATGGCCCCAGGAGGAGGCTTACTGTCTAAATCACCTGACATTTGTGAACTGATTACCTGCAAACCCTTGCAGGGGGGATAACATTTAAAGCTTATAGTTTGGTCTCTAACATTTGGGAAAAACAAAAAATAAAACCCAGTGTAAGATGTCTGAAGAAAGCAGATCTCTCTAACCCTATCCTGCCTGTAGCTCAAGGTCAGGTAGAATTGACCCTAGAAGGTTTCCTAAAGATATTGAGCTCCCTTATACCTCTGAGGGAACTAAAGAGCCAGATAGCACCCATTCTTTTTACCCTTCCTCTCCCCCAAATAGCTGAAAATTGTGACTGCCTCAAACAATAATTGAAGGATTTCCACCTTCTCTTCTTCCCCATAAGGAAAAGAAATTGAGATTAGCCAAGTCAGTCCTTCTAAACCCCATTAGACTGCCCCTATTTTGTGGTTTCTGGTTTCCTCTTCCAGGGAGGATTCAAGAGATGATTCTGAGTTTCCCAGGAGTCAGAAGGGATCAGAGATCTAAAACTGCAAAGAACTTCAGAGTCCATCTAGAACATCCATCTCTTATTTTAGATGGGGCTCAGACAAGTGACTTCTCCAAAGCCCCCCAGGCAATAAACATCAGGGGACTCTATGCAGTGTCCTGGGCAAGCACTGGGCACTTGGAACATTTAAGTGCAAAGACTAAAGGAGAGCAGGGGCGATGGGCCCAGAGTGAGGAATTCACCTGGGGAACATGAGAGCCCAGAACACATTCCCTGCCAATGATGCCCAAGAGACCCATGGAGGGGGGGGGGAATATGGTTTTTTCCCCTGCTTTGTCTGAAATCCAGTGGCACTTAAAATTAGTCATCCAGAGTTTGATTAATCGTTCTCTTCTTAGAAAGTCTGAGCTACAGAGGTTCTTAGGAATTATCCCATTCTAAGCAGCTTGCCCACTTAGTGACTAAGATGGGACCCACCTTTATTTTCAGCAAAGTCCTTTTCCTCTTACACGTTGCCATTCTTTGCTTTGTATACACGGAGATGCTAGATTTGGGGTGGGGGTACCTGCCTGACTCCCTGAGGCCACAGGCTCATTTGCAAAGATGTGACCTCCTTCCTTCCTCCAGCCTGCCTCCTTTCCTCCTCAGCCCGTGTTGGCTCAGCTGCCAGGGTAAGCGGGGCTCTGGGTGGCTGAGACACCTCTCACAGCACTGGCATGTCTGGGTGGTGGTAACTATGCATTTTTTATTGAGTAAGTAAGTTAATGGGCATGTAAAACACACACAACTTGTCAGCACGTTAGCGGCTGCCATAGCACTGGCTGCTCTTGCAGCCTCAGGCTGAAGTAAATTGCTCATCGCCTCTCGCCCTTTCTCTCTCCCTTCCTTCCTCCCTCTCCCCCTCTCCCTTCTCTTGCTCTCTTCCTCCTTGGGGTTTTTTGTCTCTTTGGCCCTCTCCCCTCATCACTCTTCCCCTAGCTCCCTCCCCTCTCCCCTGAAAGTTTAGTTGAGTTTTAGCATTATTTTTATTATTATATTAATAATTTTCCTGAGCAAGCTGTTTCAGGGAAGCAGCAACCTTGGCCCCTCCTCAAGTTCAGCTGCCTTAGCGGCTTTCTCCAGCCTCTAAGCCTCTGGTCTTGCCAAGGTGGTTTAGGTGAGAGGATGGAGGCTGAGAGGGAGCTAGGTTTCAGAAAAGGAGCAGCTACACAACGACCGGTCCTTAATTCTGATCTCCAACATCTCCAAAACTACAGATTCACCCCGCAGCTATAGGTAAAACTGCAGGCACATGCATGCTACCCACATGTAAACATCCTTTAAAATATTGCAAATACCAATGTGTCTGCATACAGAACCTCACAAATGTCCCCAGTCCCCAATATAGAGGCCCTAAAACATACATAGCCCCAGAAGTACACTGAAATCTACATGCACATCCCTAACATACACCAGGATAAGCACACCCTATAAATATTCCCCAAACTTCATGATGCAGAGCTCCCATAAATACAATAGCCTCGTATCTATGTAAATTCCCCATATATCCCATAAATAACACATACACAGATCCATGTGTTCTGATATTTACACGCAAATCCCACAACCCAATATATGTACATCTTTATAAATATCCCCATATCTTCATGAACACCCCAAACTACACATATATCCTTATGATATATTAGTAGTCATAAATAATAATAATTGATATTTTTATAGAACTTACTATGTGCCAGACACTGTGCTAAATATTTTACAATTATTGTCTCATTTAGTCTTCACAAAAATCCTAGGAGATAGGTACTATTATTATCCCTATTTCACAGATAAGAAAACTAGGTAAATGGAGTTTAAATGATTTGTCCAAGGTCACCGAACTAGAAATATCCCTGACAACTTCTTATCTGTATGTACATAAATATCCCTAATATGCTCATATCTACGTGCACATCCCTACAAATTCTCTCATTTCATACATATCTCTATTTATAGCTGAGCATATATATATATATATATATATATATATATATATATATATATACATACAGTAAATACCCCCCAATTCCACTAGCTATGTACATATACTCTAGAACATACATGATGTCACACAGACTACAAATATCCCCTCTCTTGTATCTGCAGGCACATCCCCATAGATACAAAGATCCTCATATCTGCATTGAGTACCTCTTAGGAATGCCTCCAGGATCCACCCACTTATTTTGCACTCCTTCCACATGTACACATTGTTCTTCTCATCGGTCTGTGGACATTCACACTAGACTGCCCAGTTTTACCCAGCTGCTTTAACCAGGAATGTCATCTTTGATCCCAGCATGGTTATCCTTTCCCTGTCTGAAGGTTTTTTTTGGGGGGACAGTAGCCTCTTAGGAAGAAGGATGGTCCTTCAGCAAATGGGTGATTATCCAATGGATGGATTATTATTCAAGCTTATCTCTCAATAAATCAATAATTTAACATTTTTTCTATGGTTTTGCTTTTACATCACCTACATTTTCCAGTAAATCCATTCTGCTCCCATCTGGGAGAGCCATTTTTTTAACAAAGAAAAAAAAAAGGATAAAAACAAAATGGTTGGCAAAATTAAAACATTAGCCAAGTCTCACACTGGGTGCAGGTTAACACTCTGCATAGTCTCCCATAGTGACCTCTCCTCTATCTCTACAGAGAAAGGACCAAGGGAAGTTCTACTATGTCTTTTTCGGGGCCAAACTTGGACAAATAAAATGAATCAATCCCTTCTCTGAAGGAGGGGCTGCATCACACGAGCAAGTGTAAAGGTTCCCCCATTTCTGTAACCAGGACTCTCTCTTCCCTAAGAGGAGTGAGACCCACTTCTGGACCAGAAACATTATGAAGATTCCTTAAGATTCTTCTTTAATAAATTTTCCTTGATATCTGATTTTCAGTGTCAGGAGTGTTATTTTTAACAGAAGGGTTAAAGGGGACTTAGAGAAAGGGATAGAGGATGAAGAGACAAGGTAGAAGGCTGAGGTAGGGCATGGATTGAAACAGAATATGGGAAGCCAGAAGAGAAAGATGGAGGGGAAAGTACAGTACATATGGAGTTTGAATTTCAACTTTTCACTTACTATGACTGTTAATCTCCAGGTCTCAGTTTTCTTTTTGTAAAATGAGAGGAATTGGACTAGAGGTCATTTAAATTATTTGTTATAATCTTAGAGGTCTTAAGGACTCTCCCAATTCTGAATCTAAGCTCTTATGACCTGAGTTTGAGTCATCTGTAAAATGGGTATATTGGTTAGGTAGCCTTGGTCTCCTTCCAGCTGTATCCTATGACCCTAAGAGCAAAGATCACAGTAGGAGGGGAAAGAAAACAGGATGAAGGAAGGACAAAAATAATCCCGCATGGGGAGAAAGATAAAATGGAAAAGAAATAAGGGGAAAATTGCTAATGACTTGAAAACAGACTGAGGAGGAAAGGGATCTGGATGTGGGGAGAAGAAAGGAATCATAGGAGAAAGGAGGGAATTTGGCTTCTACAAGAGAAACTTAAGAAATGTGTTTTTAAGTGAAATGATAATTAAAGCAGAGGAGAGTGGGAATCCTAACTTCACAAAGCTCTGGAGATGGAAAATCTTATCAGAACACGAACTGCAAATATTTACTCAGGATTAACATTGTATAGACCCATCAAGCAACCTTGGGGCTGTTTCAAAAGTATCACCTTAATGGCTTGTGTGGCAAGGGGAGTGCCCAAGTGGGCACTAGACCGACCGTAATGTTCTAAACAAATCTAATGGTTGCTTTATTTTTCCCCTCAGCAGAACTCTTAATTATGTATCCTGCAAATGCACGGAGAAAATGGATTAGCTACACCAGCTGTTTGCTACTGAAGTAGTCCCTCCCCAAAAATGATTTTAAGGGGATCCTCATTTGTCCTCACCTCATTCCCCATTACATCCCCTCCCATCCCTCACCAGCTCTCTGGAGGGAAGATGAGGTCTGACTTGGCCCAAGCTAGGGAGCAGGGTAATCTGGGTTTAGAGTGAGCATCACTGAGAAGCCATATGGTAAAATTGCGCTGTGCCCATCTCTCAATTTTTTGTTCAAAAAGTGGATACTGGCATAAAGGAAGAATCACCAGCAAAATAAGAACCCATCATTGAAAAGTTCCTTCCTCCAAAGCACTTCCACCTGCCTTAAAATTCCTTCTCTTCCTCCCTCAGTTTCCAGCTAATGCCTAAAATTTCCTAGGGAAGCCCAAATGCAAATATATTACCTTCAGGTGTGATTCATTATCCCATTACCACCTATTAACAACTTAATAAGAATTACAGGAGCCAGCAGAGTACAGGTGAGAAAGTGCTAAACTGGAAGTTAATCCCCTTAGGTTCAATACCTAACTAGATATATGACCTAATTAGCTGTGTGACCTTAGGCAAGTTATCCCACCTCTCTGTATGTCAAGTTTTTCACTCGTAAAATGCAGGCTTGATGGTCTTTTTAGATGGTCTTTTAGATGATCTCTAAATTTTCTTATTGCTTAGACATTTTAATTGATCACAGATTAACTAGCTGTCATCTAGAAAAGCCATGAAGAAATGGGACAAGTCAGTTTTGAAAAGGATTAAGTACAGACACAGTATGTATGCTGTGGACAAGATAGGTAGGTGATGTATCATAAGAGTATCATAAAAATACTGAGTGCCTGGTAGGAAGCCTAGAAGGTGGAGGATGGAAAGGGTTTGAGAAAGAAAATGCAAGGCTAAAGCCTAACTTGACAATTTGAAGGAAGACTAACCTGGAAGCAGCTCTAGGATACGAAGAAATTTCCTTGACACCATGTTTGCTAGCCATAAACTATGTACCACTGATGGGCCCAGCCCAAAGATGGAGTCTAGATGCCAAGTATCGGCCAAGAGCACCCAAACTAGAATGTAAAAGTAATCAAGAACAAGATTAAACATCTACAACTAACAGGAGTCTTTAGAACTGGAACAGCCTTAGTGACCATCTAGTTCATTTTCCTTATTTTCACAGATAGAATGATTTGCCTTTTTTTTTTTTTGGCACTTTTCTGTAGACTGAAACTGAGTGTTAAAGAGATCAGAATTGGAATCAGGGAAAAGAAGGATGATGAGGAGGAAGAAGAAGAAAAGAGAAGGGAAAGGAGAAGGAAGAAGGAGAAGAAACAAGGAAAAGGAGGAGGAAGAGGAGAAGAAGAAAGAGAAGGAGGAGGAGAAGGAGAAGGGAGAGAAGAAAGAGGAAAAATGGAGATGAAAGAAGAAGAAAGAAAAGAAGGAAGAAAAGGAAGAAGCAGCAGAAGCAAAAAAAGGAGGAGAAAGAAGATAGAAAGAAGAAAAGAAAGAAGAAGAAGTGGAAGAAGCAGAAGAAGTGGAAGAAGAAGGACAAGTGGAAGAAGCAGAAGAAGAAGTGGAAGGAGAAGGAGAAGCAGAAGCAGGAGAAGGAGGAGGAGGAAGAAAAGAAGGAGGAGGAACAGGACATCATGATGATTTGCTCAAGGATTCTCGCAGTGAGTGTATGTGATAACCCTGAGTTAGAGAGTTTTCTGTGTCTAAAATTTCAGTCCTCCAGGAAGATAACGGAATCTTTTTCTATGTTGTCTTTAACATCATCCTAGAGATATCGTGCATGGAAGACAGGAAGCCAAGACAGGGAGATCTGGGAGGAAAGTGAGACTCAAAGGGAAGTTATAGGCTGGAAGATCAGCATGGGCTCAGGGAACACACAGAATTGACAGTCAAAGAGGAGCAGTCATTGTCCAAGTAGTCACCCCAAGTTGATTTTGAGTAAGTTGAACGCTGTGACAGTACTGTAGGAAGAATGGGAATTCATGAGGAAAATTGGGTTAGAAACAGAACCAGAAGCTGGGAAACAGCTAAAAGATGACTGACAGTTTGCCCTGTTCAACACATGGTCTGACTTTCCCGTTATGATGGATTTGCATGGGGCAACTATTCTTCATTTGATTTCAAGTTCTGAGGCTGCAGCTCATATATAGAGAATGTGGAGCTGGATGGAGACCAGCTATTCAATACTATAGCAAAAAAAATCTCTCTACCTTGTTTGGATATGGGGGACATTCCCTTCCGCAGTCCATTGCTTGTGTTGGGAAAACCTCAACTTTTCTTTTAGTTCTATAAGTATTCGATTATCCATATACCATCAACACCCCATTAAAAACTAAAGAATAACAGCATCCCTTCCCCTTCTCTAACCTCTTAGTTTCCCACATGTTTTCTTTTCCTTAGGACCTTTAACTTCATCTTCTAGAAGTAGAAGATTGATGGCAGCTATCATAGTGAGAGAGGAAAAGGAAGAAAAGGCTCAACGAGAAGATGATGTGAAGACTTTTTTTTTTTAAGCAAAGGAAGAATCCTTTCTAAAGACTAAACATTCCTAGAAGGAAAGACAGAAGGACTTCAAGGGGAATCATAAAAAGAGAAGGAGGCAGATCCGAGTTTTCCAGTCTTGGGGGGGTAGAGGGAATAAGAGAGCCCACAAGCCTTCCTTAGCACCTGCTAGCCCAGTCATCTCCTACTCCTCTTTTCTGGGTCAGAAATAGGGATGCTCTTGGCAATGCTTGACTTCCTGAGCCTCTGGAGAATAAAACCATAATGTTTGTGAGAGCAGTTCCCCAAGGTGCCTGAGGCGGGATGTAGTGCTTTCCAGTCAGGAGTGAATCAGGAAGAAGTGTGAATCAGGACCAGATGGAGCCAGGATCCGAGGAAAATGTCTAGCTTTGAAAATAAATGGATCAGGGCACTTGGGAAAAGAGAATAAGGAATGCTGGAGCAGCAGGGAGATCACAGCCTTTAAGGATCTGATGACCATCCACTTGCCTTGGGACTAAAGCCTTTTATATTATTTAGAGAGATTCTTCCTACGACTTTTATAAACCCCCCAAATAGAAGGGGACAAGCAGCTCTCCCTGGGGCTGGTTTTATTTAATCCCAAAATGGAGAGTATAGATGCTGGAGTGGTAGAAGGAGGAGGAGGGAGAGATAGAGACAGAGAAGAGAGAGGGGAGAGAGAGGGAAGGGAAGAGAGACAGAGATAGAAAGAGAGGAAGGAGAGACGGGAGGGAAAGAGAGAAAAAGAGAGAGAAACTGTTTAGATAGAAAATGGAAAGAATATTAAGTACTAGTGTTAGGCACTATGAAAAATGCTAGATAAAGGCATAAAAGCAAAGAAGACAGACCCTTACCCTCAAAAGAGAAAGACAACATTTAGAGATTAGATAGAAATTAGAATAAAATTAGAGTAATCTGCCCAGGTTCATGGAGTAGAGCATGTAGGAAGTGAAAGTAGCATGGATGTCTAGTTCTCAGCAAGATGAGTTATCAAAATGGAGGTCAATAAGAGGTGGTGTCCCAAGTCCTGATGGGGTAGAAGTGGAGATAGCTAGAAAATGGATCCAGAGTGAGGAAACTGAAGGAAGTCTATAACCACCAGTCCTTGTCTGGTCTCTAGGGATTCCAATAGCCTCTTCCCACAAGTAATTTTTTTGATCTTACACAGACCCCTCCTTTCTTCTTTTTAATTCTCCTGAAATAAAGAATAATAATAGGAAATAAAGGATAAGAAATAAAATTTAGTTTTTCTTCTTGTTGTTTAGTCGTTTTTTTAGTAGTGTCCAAACCTATTTGGGGTTTTCTTAGCAAAGATACTGGATTGATTTGCCATTTCTTTCTCCAGAACATTTTACAGATGAGGAAACTAAGGTACATAGGATTAATTGACTTTCCAGGGGTCACATAGCTAGGAATTGTCTGAGATCCGATTTGAACTCCAGAAGAGGAGTCTTCTTGACTCCAGACCCAGCACTATCTATCCAATGTGCCACCTATCAGTTTTTGTTAAAAACTGATGAAATCCAACCTGCAGATTACAGATCTGACATGACAGTGATGGCTAATCTTATCCTAAGACATTTCTAAATTAGCCACGTGTGGCCCACACTGATTCCTCACTCTTGTTTCAATTATCTGCCCCTGTTCTTGCTGAGTGACCAGCTGTTGTCCCATTCACCAACAGGTGACTTAGCCGACCAAGCTTTATAGCCAACCTCCAGAATTATTTTGCATCAAAGCTGGTTCCCATTTTCACATCTCACCAAGTTCTATGCTGAGCAAGCTTCCAGTAAGAATTAGCTCTTCCAAGGCTGGGCTAACATTTCAATACCTCACACTCATTTAGCCCCACTTTGCTTTTTTGAGTTCATACTGATGAGTTAATTGCCCCCTTCAAGCCCTAACTTAACAGTTTTTTTAGGGACTCAAAACACATAATTTATTTCCTTTTTGTATATTTAATGTCCATGAACAAAGTAGAATTATCCTATTGTAATACATAGGGTCCTCTCCCATCCTGAGGTCGAAGGATCACCTTTCCCTTTTTTCCCCTAAACTAGGGCCTAGACCCTTTTTTCACTCTATTTTATCTCACATCATTATCTTGTCTAGAGAGAGAAAAGGAGAAAAATTATGATACTTTTTGATTTAAAAAAAAATCATGTTTCAGGACTGTGTGTAGCAGCTCCTTTCTCTGCCCACCCCAAATGTCAAATGCTAGAAATCTCACAAATCTCCAACCAGCCTTGAGACTATGGACCTTTTAGCTCACTGGCCCAGTTTCTGGGAAAGTCCATGATCACATGCTCCCTGAGTTTATCTGGTCTGGTGAGAGTGGGTGGACACTCTGCTCTCTTTAATAGAACTGTTAGCTCAAGAGGTCTCAGCTTCACCGTGTAAAATTACACTCTATTCTAGTCAAATTAACTAGGTAATACTCTGCAATACTGTAAAATTCACCATCAGACCATGAAGACTGGCATTTAAAACATCCAAAAAGAATAGAATCAAGAGATATTCAATCCCTTCTTTTGTGGTTTAATGTCCAAATGGATCCTGGGCATCCCCAGCTGGGAGGGCACAGCTGCCCAGGTAAAAACCCAAATATTCTGCCCGACTCTCTTGGCTGCACTTCCCTTCCTACAGTCTCAAAAGGCTCTTTCTGCCTCTTCTTGGATTCACTCTGAGTAAATCAGATTCCTCCCTCCCAGCTCACTTAAGGAATCACCCCATCTAGAAACCAAGGGTGAACCAAGGCAGCTGTCTTTCACCATGCAGCCTCTCTAGCTAGCAAAGTACAAATAATACCGGTGTCACTTCTTCCATTCTTCTGAAAGATGTGAACCCCAAACTTCACAGAGCAGAGATAAATTGTGGAAGTAAGAAGCCTGTTACAGTCCTGAAACTTACTGCACTAGTACTAAGAACTGGAAATTATTACTTCAGCTTGATCTGGATCAAGTATATCATCATCATCATCATTACCACCAAGTATTTATAAAGTTCATGTTCCCAATATTCCCAAATCATTAAGCTAGGTGGTTTCTTGCAAGTCAAAAGCTTGAAGTAGGAATGCTTGATTTCATCAAGGCATTTGACTAAGTCAACATAGTATAATTGATAGAGAGCTATCCTTGGAGCCAGGAAGACCCAGATTCACATAATACCTATGTGATATATCCCATATGTGATCTTACCAAGTTACCCGAGTAACAGAGTGACTCCTCAGTACTCTGGTCATTACTAAACCTACAAGCTTCAGAGAAGCTGCTGGCCTGAATGAGTAATTTCTTCTCCTTCTTCGCCTTCATCAATGAGATCAAAGGTCCAGTTTCTATTTCTATCTCTCATGAGAATACAATTATGTGGATTTGGATCTAGTTGAATGACTAAACCTAAAGAGAAGAGATTAATGAACTGAGGAGGGGCTGTGTTAACCTGGAGAAAGTTCTCTAGTAAGATCTGGTCACCATGATCTTGTGCTGTGTAAGGTTTTGATTAATTACTTGGATAAGAATAGAGATGACTCAATTGTTGGTTTTTCATATTATATAAAGCTAAGAAAGATAGCTAACCCACTGCATAATTTGTAAAAACAAAAATAAAATATATCCACAGATTGCAACAATGGATCAAATCTAAGAAGGAAAAATACAAAGCAGAATTAAAAAAAAAAAATACAAGTGTGTTACAGTGTATAATGGTAGCCAAAAAGGTTGATTAGACTTTGGTCTGCACTTGAGCCTGTTATTCAGGACAAGAGGGATACTGATCTCCCTGTACTGTGCCCTAGTCAGCAAAATCCAGAGTATTGTTTATAACTCTGGGCCATATGTTGTAGAAAAGACCAGAGCGCTCTGAAGGAGGGTCACCAGGACTACTAGGGCAGTGGAAACCCTGCCATAGGGAAATCAATGGAAGGCACTGAAGGTGTTTAGCAAGAGAAAAGTCTCTCAGTGGCACAAAACCACTGCCTTCCAGGATTTGAAGGGCTGTCTGTGACCGGCCTCAGAGGACAGAATTGAAAACGAGGAGGGGAAATTGTGGGCGAGGTGGCTAAGGGCACAGTAGATAGGGTGCTACCTCAAGAATTGGGAAGATCCGAGTTTAAATCCAACCTCAAACACTTAGTAGCTGTGTGATCCTGGGCAAGTCACTTAGCCCTGTTTGCCTTAGTTTCCCCAGTTGTAAAATAGGAATAATGACCACACCTCTCTCACAGGATTGTTGTGGGGATCAAATGAGATAATGTGCTTAGCACAGTGGCTGGCACATAAATGCTTATTCCCTTTTTTCCCATTCTTTTTATTCAGCTCCATATAAAGGGGAAGTCCTCGCAATTAGAAATGTCCAAAAGTGGATTGGACTGTCTCCAGAGTGGAGCTGGGTGACACAGTAGTTAGAGTATCAGCCCTGAGTGAGGAAGATTTGAGTTCAAATCCAGCCTCAGATATTCTGGTTGTACGGACCTGGGCAAGTCACTTAACTTTATGTGCTCAGTTTCCTCCTCTATATAATGAGCTAGAGAAGAAAACGGCAAACTACTCCAGTGTTGATGCCAAGAAAAGCCGAAATGGGATCACAGAGCAGAACATGACTGAAACTACTCAAAAACATCACATCATATTTTCAACTAGAGGCTGGATGACCATTTGTCATCCCCGTACAGCTATAGGTTGTATTAGGTGACCTCAGAGTTCCCGTCCAGATTTGAGATTCTTTAATTTCAGTTCTTTCTTGACCATTATAAGACAATGTAAAGCCCCATCTCTGTCTCTATGTGTCTCTGTGTGTCTCTCTTTGTCTCTGTCTCTGTCTCTGTCTCTCTCTATCTATCTATCTGTCTCTCTGTGTCTCACACACACACACACACACACACACACACATACACACACCCCTTGTGGCCTTGGCTTTCAATCATCCTTGCAGTGACTCATACCAACCCCCAAGATCTGGATCTCAGAACAGCCAGGAGGAGGGGAAGGGGAAAAAGGTAGGTAGGAGGTGGTCTCTCCTGGGGTATTGTTCTAAGCCAAACCAGCATAACTGCCAGGGACCCTGGGGACCTTCTTGCATAAATGCATAGAGAGATAGACTTTATTAAACATACAGCATTCAGGGGACTCGTTTGGAAAAGACAGTGATTCTAAATGGCTGCTTACCAGTTGACAAGCTATAGCACTGAAGCTGAAACAGACACCTTTGGGTTATATGGCACTGGCATTCCTCACCCACCCCCCTCCACCTTGCCCCCAAGGCACTGGTACTCCAACCCTTCCTGGGCTTGTGCTTCTGTTCCATTCTGTGAATTCATTTGGATTAGACCAATTATAGATGGACTACCCTAGACTCTAGGGACTTCTGACCCATCAACAGCATCCCTGGAGGAGATTGGAACCTTTTGAACAAAGGGGGAGAAGGGGGAGGAGAACCAATCAATTAGACCTTCTCCCCTCTCCAGTTTCTTTTCTCCCCTCTTTGTCTTTCCCCCTCCCCAATATCTCTATTGCCCGCTCCGCACTGTTCCACGCTCTCCACATTCTGGAGTTTGTGTGGGCAGGAGGCAAGGCAAACCGAATACATTAACATTTCTTTAATTCTATCTGTGCCTCCAAAAACTCTGAGTCACAACTGGGTGGGATTTCATGTGGAGTGAACTGTCACACTCATTCAGAAATGCCTTTTTCTCCTTGAACTCCTGCATCAGTGCAGGGGGTGGGGAGCCCTGGGTGGGAGCTCTTCCAGTGGATGATAACCCCACACCTATCCTTTTCTCTACCCCATCCCACCCCTCCATTCCCTTCCAGGAATCTCTGCACCTTTTATCTTAGCTGGCTGATCATATCAGCTGTGAGGCTAGAATAAGGAGCTGTCCCAGGACCCTTAATTCTTTTCCCAGATAAATTAGGGACTTTCCCCCCTGCAATAGAGATCTGAGAACCGAATTCCCTCTCAGAGGTTCCTAATATCCTTGCTGAAGAGTGTAGGTAGTTTCTTGTACAGTGGGGTAGGAAAAGATTAGAAAGATCTTTCTGCCTGGAAATCTCAGCCCACTGGCAATGATACTTTAAATTATTCCATTAGTAAGAGATTCCGCTAAGAGAAGGCATAACCCATTGTTAAAATATTAGTATCAATGAAAGGGATCATGGGAAGGCATCTAATCCAATGCTCTCATTTCTCAGAGGAGGAAACAAACTTGGGGATATTGAGGTAACTGTCTTAGGTGATATAGACATCCAAAGTGATATTTGAATTCAGGTCCTCTGATACCTAAGTCAGTGCTCTTTTTTCCATTGTGGAAGTAAAGCATTAAGCCAACATCAGTCATTAACATCTTCCCTCATATGTCCTTTATTTTTAATTTATGTACTTATAATAGTCAAAAAAGTGATTGTTTTATTATATATGTTAAAATAAAACATTTTTTAAAAAATCTTCCCTTAATATTTTTAGGATCTATATTCCCTCCACCAAAACAGACCCAAACTTTTTAGCTTTCCAAGACTTAGAAAATAGTCCTTTGTAATAGCTGCTGCAAGTAGTTGAAAAATTCATCACCCTGTAGCCAAACTACTTACCCTCTGTCATACCAGGCAGTATAGGAAACCTTTCCAGCAAGGTAGGACCTGCCAGTACTTAGGTTCTACTGGCAGAGGTTTAAAGACCGGAGGGTTATGTCCATGCCAAGGTGAGGCACTGGACCAGGACTTTGATGGAGGCACTAACATCTCGGCATGAATTATCATGTCATGTCCTTCCTAAGATTCAAATGACTCTGAGCAAAGCCCTGTGGAGGTGGGTTAGTAACAGGCCTGAAGGGTAAATTAGGCTTGCAGCATGGATACTGTCCCCATAGAGAAAAAAATGGAAAAAGGGAATCCTTGAGTATCTGACAGAGGGTAGGGAGAGGGGCAGCAAAAAGCAAGACCAAAGATAAGGATTAGACCTGGAAGAGAGCTTAGAGATCAATTGATCTACCCTAAATTTTATAGATGAGTAAAGGAAGTCACTATGTTCTTTTGTGAAAGCAAACTAGGTCATCTTTGGCCTCAATTCTTACCTAAAACATTGATGAGAGGGAATCTCAAGTGGGTCATAGAATTTATAAGTGGGGGATCTAGAATTTGAACCCATGCCTCTTGACAAATCCATTATTCCTTCCACATCACTACATTAGCAAATGTGTTTCTTTAACCCAAATCACCAAAAGTGACATTTCAATCTTCAGCAGCAGAATGACAATGAAATCATTTTGAGCCCTAAGGAAAGTGAACGAGTGGAACAACATTTATTATGTGTCTACTATGTGCTAGGCATTTTGCTGAGAAGCAAATACAAAAAGTAAGAAAATCCCTATCCTCAAGGAGCTTACATCTTAATAGAGACAACACATTTAGGGGAGTAGTGGCCAGAGACAGAGGAAGGAATAACCATTTATTAATTGCCTACTACATACCAGCTCTTTAGAAATGTTATAGTGTCTGGGAAATCATAAGAAGAATGAATAGAGCTATAGGTTAATCTTGTCATGCCTTCCATCTAATTCCACTTTCTATAGTTAAGAATTGGCAATAGGAGAAAGGGATAGAAGAACATAAAACAAATCTGGATATAGTCAAATCAACAAGTATTTATTTTGTAGGCACCATGTGCCAGGCACTATTCTAAGTGCTATATAAACATTGTCTTATTTGATTCTCACAAAAACCTGTGATATAATTGCAATAATCATACCTATTTTACAGTTAAGGAAACAGAGGAAGATCGAGCTTAAGTGACTTGTACAGATAGTAGGTTAAATGAGTCTGTACTCATACATCAATCAGAATAGTTAAGAATATTGGACCTGGAGTCCCAGCTCCAAGCTGAATGGTGATAATATTTCCCAGAAGTGAATAAAAAAGCATTCAGTAAGATCTTATTAGTTGCCACATAGTATGATAACAATGATATAAATGCAAAGCTAAAATAGTCTCTGCCTTCAAAGAGAGAAAGAGAAGGGAACAAGCATTAATCAAGTTATTACTATATACCAGGAACTTAAAAATATCAATCTTCATTATTATTCCCATTGTACAGTTGAAGATACTGAGACAAAATTTGAGTGGTTTGCTCAGGGTCACACAGCTAGGAAGAATCTGAGGCTTGATTTGAGCTAGGGTCAGAATACACAAATAAGAAAGTGGCCCAAGTGGGGTGTTTTGCTCTGGAAAGTCATGGTGACTTGGATGGTGAAAGGAGTCACATACAAAGTATTAGCAGCTGGTTCTAGGAAAGATGATGATAATTTCATTACCATTACAAGGGCAAGAAGAGAAAGGAAAGGAGTTGGGGGAAAGGGTGCATCATGGTAAGACTCTGATTTTTAAGTAAATGGAAGAGGTCTCTAATATCTGTCCTGCCTCTTCTCCAGTCAGAGGGAGTGGGGAGTATCAGGAGTATGAAAAGCTCTCCAATGTCCATCCTACCCTTCTCCAGTCAGAGGCAGTGGGGAGTACCAGGAATATGGAGGAGCTCTCCAAGGTCCATCCTGCCCTTCTCCAGTCAGAGGGAGTGGGAGTACGAGGAGTATGAAGGAGCTCTCCAATGTCCATCCTGCCCTTCTCCAGTCAGAGGGAGTGGGGTGTGAGGAGCTCTCCAATATCCATCCTGCCCTACTCCAGTCAGAGGGAGTGGGGAGTACCAGGAGTATGGAGGAGCTCTCCAATGCCCCTTCTCCAGTCAGAGGGAGTACTGGGAGTTTCGAAGAGTTGGTAGCCTTTTGTCAGATGATAACATTCTAGAGATTATGAAGTCTAGGAGAGTATCTCAATGGGTGATTTGGTGTGGAGAATTCTCATATAGAAGCAGAAGAACACTTTTGACTGCTGGGTTAAATAGATGAAAAGGAACCATTGTGTTCCATGTCTTTTTCCTTTCCCTTCATTTGGAGTCAAAAATTTTGCCTTCAAATTTCAATTCTACTATTACCAGCTGTGTGATCCTAGATCTGTGGATGTGGACCTGTTTCCTCAAGTGTAAAAAATGATAAATCATTAAGATTTGGCCTGCTGCACTTCCTAGCGACCCTGAGAAAGTCACTGAACCCTGCCTTCAAAACAACAATAGCAAAGTGCATTGGCTTTCTCAGAAAGTAGTGGGTTCTCAATCATGGAAAGTTTTCTGCTAGAGAAGGAATTCAGTCTCTGGACTTTCTTCTAACTCAACGACTGGTATAACCGCATTCATGAGGGGAACATTTTCTCATAGAGAGAAAAAGGATCCACCCATGGAAAGCAAATCCAATCTTAAATTAGGTAGGCCCTGGAGTCTCTCTTGAAATGACAACAGTGTGTCCTGCTAACTTCTCCAGGGGAGGGGGAAAAACAAAAGCTGTTTTTCTCTCTTTTCTTCCCTTGATGGAAGAATCAAGACCCCTTTTAAAAATTCAACTTTTTTTTTTCCTCTCTGGAGGGGAAAAAAATTAAAAAAAAAAATAAAACAACCCAACAAATCTGTCAAAATTCCCACCCTGCCTTCTTGGTTACATTTTTTTTTTATTCCTTTGGCTTCGTGTGGGGGAGTCTTCTATTAATAGGTATACCAGGAGGCTTAGCAACTCAAGCATAAGAGTACCTAGGAGAAAGCGGGCGAGGGGCTGCTGATGGAACAGTGAACAGAAATCAAACCGGGCTTAATTAGGAGAACATGACTTCCCTATTAACGTTCTTGTCCATGTGATACTGCTGCTGAAGAGGGGGAAAAAAAGCCAAGAAGCTTATTTGTTTTGCAATTACGGATGAAATAAAAAATTACTTGGTCTAATTAGACCTCTTTTACTAAAAGAAGCGTGCAAAATAACCTCCATTTCATTAGCAACTCAAAATGCACTCCTCAGTGTGAGCTACATATGTTTAAGTGAAATGTGGAGGGTCAATTTGCTATGTAAATTTCCACAAATTTGGCTAAACTAAAACGATTAACCTAATGCAAATGCAAATTAAGTTAATTGATAACGACTTTTCTCTGGAACTTTAAAAAGGGGGAAAATATATTCCAGTTCCAACAATCCTCCGATGTGTTCCGTCACCCAATAATGAAATGATATCTTGACAAATTAAAGGGAATATAATGAAATCAGATTAATTAATGCCAAGACCAATTAGCACATGCAAAGAGAGACGATTCAGAGAAACAAGTCTCAGTGTTAGACAAATCAAAGAAACAATTGTGTGAGATGGTTAAAAAGCTCTTTCTATATGTCAGTTAGTACATATGTTATCCCAGAGATAAGCACAGAATGCTAGAGTTAGATAGACTTTCAGAATCATCTATTTCAATCCTTTCGGTTTTTACCAAGGAGAAATCAAGTCAAGTAAATTTGTCCCAAATCACACAGGTAATAATGTGGCATTTAGCAGTGCCACATGCTAAACACTAAAACCTAAGTCCACTTCTTTCCACTAAAACCACTCTTTGTGTTAAATTCCATTATTTCAAATTTCTCTTGTTCCTCCCAACATTAAAATATCTGGAAACAGGAAAGTATTTAGTAGCATCATAATTTAATATGAAGGACCATAATTTAAAGAGGTGCAACCCACCTGTAAGTCTGCCCATTTACTCTCTAAGCCTTGGCTCCATTTATGTATATGCATTTCCAGAGGGACTATTAAGAAGATGAAAAGTCCCCATCTGTCTTGGATAGTTTAGGATCAGGAAAATGGACTGCTCTGGAAGGCCCTACAAGCCCTGGGACTCGCTGATCCTATCGTCTACATGAGAATATTTGCTGTATTAGAATGCATACGATATTAGAATATACCTATATGTTTAAGCATTGGAGGGATTTTCATCTTGAGTCTCGTTTTCATGATTCAGTCCACTTTATCCACACCTAAAGCAACCATCATTTTGAGTGGCAGCTCTACTGGTTGAAAAGACAATTTTTTAAATCCAAGTTGGGGCTTGACTAATAGGGGAACCCTGATACAGCAAACAGGGAGTTCTCTACTTTAATCATCTGGTCTTTAAAGTCTCCCTTCTGCAGTATTAGTAAAAGAATCTGCGCTATGGGGCAGGATTTGGCATGGGGATGGGGAAGAGGCGATTGGGAATTGGAGGGGTATAGGAGAGAGAGGCTGTTGGAGAGAAGAGATGAGTTTATCCCAGGCAGTTGCTGCTGCTTCTCTGAATGGAGAGATTGAAACTCGAATTGCTTCCTCTGGGATCTTTAAGCAAAGGAAAGGTTGCAGTAAATGTCTGCTCTGGATGAGGATTATTGCACTGGAGAACAGTCTAGCTCCCATAACTGAGCCAAAGGCAGCAATAACCAGCACAAATGGAAACACTGGGCTGGAGGCTCTATGCCCTTTCTCTCTGTCCTACTGCTAGGGAGGCAGTTTCCGGTTTTCTCTCTCCAGGACCCTGTGCCTTGTTCCCTGCTTCAGCCTGGGGCCAGAAGCCATGCTGCTGCTGTTGGTGACAATGGACAGTTACTGCGGGACAAAAAAGTTATCCTACATCTCAAGATATAAAGACAAATCAAAACTAGTTCTTGCCATAAGGAGCTCTCGCACTGATGAATGTGCATAGTACTCTTGTTATCAGGAGAAACCTACATTTGAATCCTGAATTTTTCACTGTGTCACTCCAGGCCAGACAGGTGACCTCTCTGATCATCTATTTCCTTGTCTGTAAGATGGGAATGGAATACCTACCTGTAGAACTTTTTTCATAGAGTCGTGAGCATCAAATGAGATATTGTAGGTCAAGTGCTCTGAACACTTAAACTTTAAATATCAACTATTATTATATTTATATAACACTCTAGGCTTTCCCATCTGATCCCCAAGGCAGCCCTGAGAGCTGAAGACACTGCAAGATTTATTGCATTATTATTCCCCTCACCTCCCAATTCTAAAGACAAGAACCTGGGCTAGAATCCCAGCTATGACACTCACCAGATGCATGACCTTGCACAAGTCACTTTGCCTAAATGAACAGTAAATCAGGGGCTTGGACTTAGTCTTCTGACTCCTGACCTGTTGTTCTGGTGCCCTCCCTTCAGCTCTGTGCCTCTGTATTTGGGGCCTGAACACAGCTGGCTGGGAGTTGGGCTCTTCACAGCTTTTCAAATAGAGCCAGCTTTTGATTGCCCGCCTGTGAGTGATGATCCATTTTGTGGGGTTATTCATAGAAAGTTTTGAAACCTAACTGACTCCCCTCTTCTCCATTACACTGCTCTGTGCCAACTCATTTCCTCCCTGCCCCCTCCCTTTTCCTTCCCTCCCCATCCCCATGCCAATTGGCCTGTGCTCCAAGAATACAAGCTCACTTGAACATTAGCATAACAGCAAAGGTAAATCTGAAAAGGAAACATTTATTTCTTTACAAGAATAAATGATTTACAGACTTGTCTGGTGCTTTGGATTATGGGAAGGTGACTGAAAGTTGCTTTCTAAAAATGGGAGAGAGATTCAGCTATCCCTTATCTTATCACCATCCCTGGTGAAGGCCAGGTTATTGAATCAAAGGGACAGAGGCTGGACCTATTAATCTGTTGACAGAGGAAACTGTCTACCCATTGAGGTCCAGCTGAAGCTTAGTCTTTGGAAAATGCCCAGAGAATTGAGAGGTTAAGAAGCTTACTCAGGGTCACATAATTATAATTATACTTTTCACATCAACAGGAGAATTCACATATATTCACATATACATTCACATCATTTCACATCATTCACATCACATTCTGGAAAATCTGTGCAAATTTTTTTGACCCTTCTTTCCTACCAGAGAAGAAGTCTGATTTTTTCTTTTTTCTTTTAGAGGTTTTTTTACAGTATCTTATCATAAAATGGGGGTTAAGTAATCATAGATGCTCGTCATCTTTGACTGCCACAAAACTCCCCCCAAATACCCATTTAATTTCTTACACCGACTGGTGGTATATGGAAACTGTGATGAGGGAAAGTCATGCTATGGAAGACATAACTGTATTCTATTTTATAGGCAAGATGAGAGCTTAAGTTTTCTCTCCAAGAGCAGCTCCACCATCCTGCCTTCCACAAAGTCACATAGCACCAGAACATAACAGCTGACTGGTTATACTGGATATATATATATATGCATTTACACACACACACACACACACACACACACACACACATACACACACACACACACACACACACACCTATATATAAAACACCTTAGAGAATATCTATCCCAAATTCTTCATTTTATAGGTAAGGAAGATGCAGCTCAGAGAATCTGAGTAACTTGCTCAGGTTACACAGGAATTAGATTGCAAAGAATAACCAAGGTCTCTTGACTTTACAAATGAGATTTCCTTTCGATTCTTGTACTGATTTGTTGGCTTATTTGTGCAGAGCATGATTCCTTGGCTATGTGGAGGTGGAGAGCACAGATTACACCCTGTTTCCTCCCTCGATCTAATGAGGAAGATGAGACGGATCAGCATCCCTCCAACATAGCAGCCTGTCCTGCATCCTCTCAGCTGGTCCTCCTTCACCCTGACCTTTCCATTTTTCCTGATCCCCTCAAATTTGCCAATGACAAAAGTTGAGTTAAAGCAAATCCCCACATAAGAAAATCCCCAACGTGAAAGCTTGCTCTCAGTCACAGCCACAAGGCACACACACATCCTATAAACAGCTACTAGCAGCATAGTCATAGCTGGCATGTGTTAGCTGTCTTGGCTAGTAATGAACCCAAATAATGCATTAACTAGAGCTATGTAATTAAATAAAAGCTGGAAGATGGTTCCTATCAAACGTCACGGGGAGGAAGATCTGCTCCAGCTGCATGGGCATCCTGTATCCTTGCCCTTCAAGGAGTTTTTTTAATTGTGTCCAATCACACTTGGGTTTTTCTTAACAGACACTGGAGTGGTTTGCTATTCCCTTCTCCAGCTCATTATATAGATGAGGAAACTGAAGCAAACAGGGTGAAATGCTTGCCCTGGCTCACACAGCTAATAAGTTTCTGAGGCTGGATTTGAACTCGGAGAGAATAAATGAATCTTCCTGACTCTAGTCTTACATTCTCTCCACTGCACCACCTAACTGCCTCCACTGTGATACATACTAAGTACCTAATAAATGTTTATTGAATTGAATTGAATGATGAGGAATTGTTTTAATGCTGCATATTCCAATTAATACAATTCAATTAATGTTGATTCAACATAATTCAATTTCAAATAATTCAATTTTATCTCTCTTCCACCCCATTTCCTATGGGAAAAAACAAAAACAAAACCCTGATAACAGATATGCAGTCAAGCAAAAAATAAAATAAAATTCCTATATTGAGCATATCCCAAAAATTATGTCTCAATCTATACCTTGAGTCTTCTACCCTCTGTCAGGAGGTAGAAAGCATGAGAGAGTTGCTCCATGACCATGTATGCTATTCAAAGGATTTCTGTGATGCCCTCCTTATTATTCTTACCTCCACAATGATAGGATTATATAGAAATGAATCAACAGAGATCCAGCCCCAGTCAGGTGCTGTTTGACCAACTAGAAGCGTGTTGAACCAGGGAACAGGAATCTGGACACAGCCAAGACTGGGATGCTTAGTGCTGGGATGGAAAATATTCATTGTAGTGACTGGGACCATAAAAGAGGCGTTTGAAGGCAGAGACCTCCCAAAGTGGGGTAGAAAATGGCAGATGGCCTGGAGAAAACTGGCCAGTCCACATGTTAGCACCTGGGGAAACTTGGGCCATTTTGTGAACAGGAGACTTTTCTGATGATGCACTTGGCAGACACTTGGGGAAGGCCTCTATGCAAGCTTGTATACTGTGTAGCTGTAAATGTTAATTTTCTTTCTCCCTTGTTAAAAAAACCAACCCTTTCAGTGCTCATTTTGACGTGAGTAGATGAAAGGGGCTTGGGAGGAGGCACGTACACTGGCAAAATGGACCTTCAGGGCTTGTTAGCAGAGAAGAGAGAGCCCAAGATTCAAGAGATGAAGGAGTCTGAGCAGACTTTTAGTCCAAGACCAGATGGGGACATGGATCCCTAACCTGGTTAGTTTTTTGTGTTCTGTGAGGTCCTAGTAAGACAAGTGGGTCTTGGGTTCTGACTTAGCATCAGTCTTTGGGCTCCAAATAACCGACCTCCATAATTACAAAAATGCAGTCCATCCTGAGGAAGCTGTGTCCTCACAAGGGATAAAAACAGCACAGGACTGAGCCCTTGCCTCAGAGATTTACTGTCTTGGAAAGAGAGGCAGGACAACACATGTCCACAGGAAGCCTAGCGAGGATGACAAAATAAAAGGAAAACAGAGGAAAGGAGCACAGTGCATGTCCACCATGGTATAAAAGTAGAGAGAGTTACTGAGTTACAGGAGCTGAGTTGGAATTCAGTCATTTTCCCATTGATTGGAAAAGTCACTTTGCTTCTCTAGGGGTTGCCCTTCTCATCTGCAAGATTATGGGGTTGGACTAAATGATCCCTGAGCTGAATTCCAGCTCTAGGAACTACAATGCAGGCCAGAGTAGGGATAAGAGCTGGCTAGATCTTGTTCTCACTTATGGTCTTACTCCCGACAATCTAGCCTCTTTCAGCTACATACTCTGAACATGACTCTGACCTTGGGGCACTTCCTCTGATTGGTGATTTGAAGAATTTAACCCATTCATGCTCAGGTGTTTCCAAGTTCTTTCTGCTACCATTCTGGAGTTTTCTACTTTGTCCTCCTCTCCACACACCTTTCAAGGTCTTTTTTTTTTTTTTTGTTCTTTCTTCCTTCATTAGAGAGGAACTTTTGAGCAGATAGATTGATAGAAACAGAGAACACTTATTAAATACTTGCTGTGTATTAGGCTCTGTTCTAAGGAATGGGAGGGGGTACAAATAAAAGTAAGCCAGACAGTCTTTGTCCTTAAAATGGTTACAATCTAATAAGGACAAAGACTTTTTTAAAAATTATATTTCTATTTCCAACACTTAGCATGGTATTTAGCATATAGTGAGTACTTAATAAGTGCCCAATCCATCCATCATCTATCATCTATCTATCTACCTATCTATCAATTAATCAGATTAAAAACTATGGGGTAAGTTCATTGGAAATTGAGGGGGAATGGGGAATAAGCAGAGAAAGGGAATAGAATAAGCATTTTTTAAGCACCTACTATGTGCCAGGCACTGTGCTAAGTATTTTATAAATATTATCTCATTTCATCCTCACAACACCCCACAATAATACTACTATTATGATACCAGTTTTATAGTTGAGAAAACTGAGGCAGATAGAGGTTAGAACCTTACCCAGTCACACAGATAATAATAATCCGAAGCCAGTTTTGAACTCAGGTCTTCCTGACTCCAGGTCAGGTATTCCACTTGCTGGCTACCTATAGCTGATTTCTGTCCTTCATCCCTACCCAATGCTCCTGCTCTGTGCCTCTCCCATCTCCCCTTCTGAAACCATTTCTCTTTAGTCAGAATGCCAGATCTTACCCAATAAAATTCTATCTTAGGATGGAGAAGAGAAGCAGGGACCAAAGGGATGAATGTAGACCTCAGCTTAGCCCCCTTAACCTGCTTCCAGGACTTTCTAACTGTCTCATTACTTAAAAGAGTCTCAGCTCCCATAGGGCAGTCAGCCATGCAAATTAGCACTGGCCTACAGGCCCTGAGCCAAAAATAAACTAGGCTTCAGGCAAGTTCAACTGTTGGTAAAAAATGGGAACATAGTGATAATGCCCTGTTTTCAAGGGCTTTGAGATAAGGAGCTATCTGATGTGTCATCACAAGGATGGTAGTAAAATGGTAAAGGCGTGAGTAGTCCTGGAAAGGAAAGAGATTTTTCAGGCTAGTATTTAGAATCTGATTATAAGACTCCGAAAGAGCCCAGATAGGGTTGGAATAAGAGAGAGTAAGGACCCTTCCAATGGAAGAATGAAATCCCTGGGATGGGCTGCCTTGTAATTGGACCACTTCCCACCTATTTCCTCACCTGATGCCATGACTTTGGCCATCAGCCTCATTTCCCACCGAGTGTAATCTTGAACCAGCCCCTGGATCTCTGAGTTTGAGAGGGGAGCATTATCCTGCTCTTGCTTAGAATCAAGCCTTCATCACTCTTTCTAGCCATCTCTCTGCCTTGCCATCTTTTCCAGCCCCACCATATGTATTGTCTTTTCCCATTAGACTGCAATCTCTTTGAGGACAAGAACTGTCTGGCTTACTTTTATTGTACCCCCCTGTCCATTCCTCAGGACAGAACCTAACATACAGTAAGCACTTAACACATGCTCTATATTTCTACCAATCTCTCTACTCAAAGGTTCAGCACCTATAGCCTGTGACATATTTCTTATGTAATAATGAAAACAGTGAAATATTGTCCAAGTCACTATAAAGAAAAGGAAAACTTGAGAGGAATCTTCCATATATTAAAAAGAATACATATACATAAGGATGTATATATAAAATATATAATAATATTTAGTAATCCATAAACTCAATTCAAAAGAACATATAAATATATAAACATTTTTAATATAAATCAAGTAACTACTATGTGTACCACTGTTAAGAAAAGACAAAAATGAAGTAGTCCTTGTCCTCAAGGATCTGACATTCTACTTTCCTACAACAAGGGACTCTAAGGAAAGTGGTCCAAAATGATCATTATCCCTGTGTGGGCAACCATTTCCCCCCCTTTACTCATTGAGATACGAATATTCAGAAAGCTGCTGTGAGTCTCACCTGTTAGGAGTGGATATTCCCTGCTAGTAGCCTGAACTAAGGCAGAATAAACATCTCTAGTTTCTTCTCCCTTCACTCTTCTGCTAAGGAGAGTAATTTTTCAAAAAGAAGAAGGAAGTTTGAGGCCAGAGGGTGACCCTTTTGTTCTCCTCATACAGAAGAAGGACCAAATTAGAATTATGTCTATCTGTCCCCTTAAAAATTTTTAGTATTGGTTTTCAGATTCAATCTAACTTCTGATTGCTGTTCATTATTGGGGGAAGTAAGACCTCAGGCCTTATATCTAAGGCTTGATCCCTTCCCACCAGTATTGTGGCAGTAAATATACAAAAGCAGGTAACCAAGAAACCCATTTATCCAGATTTTAGCAAAACAGAAATCAGAGAGGTATACATAAGAGAATATATATCAGATAATATAGAACAGTGAAGCTCTCCCTTTGGGAATGAGGCAACTCAATTAAGATAAAAGACCCTAGATCTCAACCCTAGATCTCAAGGGGAAGTTCACTCAAGTGAACTTTTCCTCTTCTCTCTTCCTATTGCCTTTATTAGGCAAGGCAGTTAACTTCTGTTTCTTCATCTATAAAATGAGCCACTAGATGACCTTTAAAGTTCCTTCTTGGTTTAAATCTATGAGCCTATGATATCTGGAATAGAAGACCCCATCTACTTAAATGGGGGAGGGGAGAAGTCATAGACTCTGCTAAAGGGGAAGTTCACCCAAGTCTCTAGTATAACAAGCTAGGAATAGGGACATGATGGGGAATGTCAGCTCTGTCCTTGTCTTCCTAGAATCTGTTCTTTCCACAAACTACTAGGTTAGCCTCTTCTCTCTCAAAGAGGGAAACTAGAAACACCCAAAGTGACCTGAAGAGTCCCTGAAGAGACTCAAAGTTTGAAGAGAACTGGAAGGACTCATGAGAATTGAAGGGCCTTCCTCTCTCCCAGTCTTGTTAATTCTGCCCACTCCTAATACAGAGCAGGGCATTCCTCTCCATCAATGAAGAAGAGGTCCCATACTTGTGGGTTTAGGCATTGGAGTTAAAAAAGCAATTTCCCACCATTTTCCTTTTCCTTCTTTCTTTTGCCTTTATTAGGCAAGGCAGTTAACTTCTGTTTCCTCATCTATAAAATGAGCAACTAGATGACCTTTAAAGTTCTTTCTAGGTTTAAATCTATGAGCCTATGATATCTGTGAATAGAAAACCCCCTCTACCTAAAGCGGGGAGGGAAGAAATCATAGACTCTGCTAAAGGAGAAGCAGAGAGACACTCAAATGGAGTTACCTGTTCTTTTTATGCTTTGGGGGTTATATGAGTTGAGGTAGGGGGAGCCCCTGGAAATTTATTTCTACTAGCCTGGATTAATAGAAATGTTTCTAACTCCTGAGGAATCAAGTAGAGAGGGCAGTGAATGGGGGGAGTGAGAGAGTGGAAAGGGGATTCTCCTCTCCAGCTGGAAGCCAGGGCAAGTTCCCCATAGAGCTTTTTGGTCTGGGACACCACTCAGCCCTGTCTGGGAGAGCCACATTTACTGAGAAGAGGGTGATGAGGATGGGGATAATATAATGGTTTGCTGTTGTAAGGGAAAGATAGCCAGGTTTTAAATCAAAGAAAAGAGATTTGGATCTAGGTTCACTTCAGTTTGACTTGCATGCTCTTAGTCATTTTACTTCCTAATTTGAATGATTTACATTCTGCAAATGAGCCTCAATTTGCTCATCTGTAAAATTAGGGGGTGGTACAGATGATCCTCAGGTTCTTCCAGGTCTGAATCTATAACTTTATCCAGGGAACTGGAGAGACCCTTAGGCCTCCTGATTGCTACCTGAAAGCAATGTGAGTGAGTCTGCCCAGGACTGAAGCTGAGAAGACCTCCTTTAGCTATCTCAGCCTCTCCTGCTAGCAGTGTTTTTTTTTTTTTTTTTTCAGAAGAAGGAACAAGGTGTCAGAGCCCCAGGAGGATAGGGCATTGTTTGTACAAAGTGTCTGTCATAGCCTCAGGCCCGCTGCACACCTGGACCCAGAGCACTGAGTAGGCTGGGTGCTCAATTTTGTATAGAGGAAGGAAAAGTAGCCATTCTCTGTCAGATCCCATACATCAAGGGGGCTAGAGCATATTAGGGGTGTGCAGCCCTAGGCTTTGCCTCCAGTCAAACCCAACAGGAATAAAAACAACTCTTCTTCCTCTTTCTTACTGCTCAAAACTTCCCAGGTCCTCGCAGCTCAGTCCCAGAACCGTATTCCTTCTGTCGGCCTATTACCAAATCTGCTAATCCAGGACCTTTAAATCCTCCCAAGGAACTTTTCACCTTTCTCTGCCTTCTTCCTCTGCACCCCGATTGCTCCTTTCTTCTAGACCAGCTTTCCATATATCCCTCCTGGCCTTCTTCTACCTCCTTCAGGTATGTCAAGTATATCAAAACTGGTTGGATAACAGAGACCTTCAGGGCTTCCATACCCCACCCACTCATCCCAACTGGCTTTCCATTCCAGTGAGCAGCCAACAAAGTTCCCACATCAAAGATCCCTTTAGTAGCTAGGGAGAAGTAGCTTCAAAGATGGGGGAAAACAGTAATGAATCCACTCAACTTACCTTCAGGGAGACTGACTCCCCCTCAAACAGTATCTAGGCTACCAGCTGTTGCTGCCCAGAATCCTGGCTTATCCTCAGTTCCTCTCCCTGTATTTAAACAAATCAGGACAGAAAAAGAATCAGGAAAGAGAAAAGATGACTTGGGGGTCGGGCATGGGTGAGGAAGGCCTGGAACATGATAGCTGAATTTAGATATTTGAAGGATAGTCTTAAAGAAGAGAGATTTGACTTGTTCAATTTATCCCAGAGGGTAAAGCTAGGACAAATGAGTGGACACTGCAGAAAAGCTGCCTTGGGCACAATATAAGGAAAATTTTCCAAACAATTTTAGTTGTTCAAAAGTGAATAAAGTTTCCTTTTGAGTTAGTAAATTCCCAATCACCAGAAGTCTTCCATCAGACGTTGATTGGAGAGATGCGATAGAGGAAATCCTGTGCAGGTGAAGGTTGCAATATATGGCCTCTGAGCTGTGTTCCAACTCAGGTTTCTGTGACTTTATAATGCTGACTTATGGGTCACTATTTCCAAGTGAGGTATTGGGGAAATGAGGCGGTAAGAAGATGGGCCAATAGGGATAAAGAAGGGATGTGGTAATGGACCTTTGCTAACGGCCAGTAACAATCCCAAGTATGAGAATCCTCCTTTTCCACAGGTAGAGGTAATACCACTGCCACACTCCAGCTAAATTTGTAAATAAATCGTCTGCCCTGGGAATACCCTTCTCAGTGTATCCTAGATGACCCCTTGCTATCATGGACCCCCAAAGAGGACAGGGGCTGCTTAGAGAGTAACCATGCTAAGAATGTGACAATCTTCTTCCCATCCTCTCACCCCCCACCCTACTCACTGCCCTCTCTATTAGATTCCTCAGGAATCAGAAATATTTCAATTAATCCAGGACACTAGAAGTTAATTTCCAGGGGCTCCTCCACCTCACTTTATGTACATATACACTCATATACATTCCCCAAAACATAAAAAGGACAGGCAACTCCATTTGAGTAGCTCTCTGCTTCTCCTTTAGCAGAGTCTACAACTGCTCCCCTCACCCTTTGGATAGATGGGGTCTAAAGGTATTCCTTCTATTCGAAGGATCATAGATTTAGATCAGAAGGAACTTTAAAGGTCATCTTGTGCAACTTGTTCATTTTATAGATGAAGATATGAAAATTAACTGTTTTGACTAAGATCACACAGGAATTAAGTAGTACAGACAACTGAGGCAATCCTTCCCCAAACGGGCAATTAATTAATCTAAGTAATATTTTAAATTAATTAATTGTTAATTTAAAGTAATTTAAGTAATAAAAACACATTTAAGTAATCTTCCTCCCTTCCCTCCTTTATATACTTATTTATCTCTGGGGTGGAGGGGGAGAAGAGTGTTAGAATGAAGATAAATAAGACACTATTCCTCACCTCAAAGGAGGAGAGGAAGAGATATGTGTCACATAAACAGACCATAATTTTGATGATGAATAGGGCATGACTATAAATAAAAGAAGTATGTGAAGTTCTCTACAAAATCCAAAGAGGGGTTCCAGTTTAGGGTCAGGAATTAGGGAAGCCTTCATGGAGAAAGTGGCATTTGAGCTGGACCAAAAAAAGATGAAATTGAATATGCAGAGATAAGAGGAGGGTTCTCAAGTACCCTAAAAGAATAGTATGAATAAAAACCAATGGAAAGAATGGAGAAAGTGTAAAAGTGTAAAAAAGTTCAATTTGAGTATAGCATGTATGGATAATGTAGTATTCAGTGATGTTGGAAAGGTAAGGAGATACCATACCATGAAGGGATTGTTGTTTGACATTTGGATGTTATTATTGAATTTGGCCATGAAGCTACTGAAGAGGTTTGAGAAAAACAATGACAGGATTAGAAACCATGTTTTAGATTAATTTGGCAGTAACAAGAAAGGAAGGGGAAATTGAGGGGAGAACTCATTAGAGGTAGGGAGATCACTTAGATCATCTTTGCAATAAGCCAAGTTGGCTATAATAAAGATGTATGCTAGGGTAATGGTGATGAGAATAGAAAGAAACAAATGGATAAGAGTGTGGTTCCAGAGGCAGAATCAGCCAGATTTAGAAACTGATTTTATTGGAAGGTGGTTGTGGAATGTAAAAGACTCAAGCACCAAAAAATAGAGCATACATGATGGAATATTAATGAAGTCAGAGGGAGGATTTCCTTTAGGTAGGTTGAGTTTCAACTACTGCTGTGAGATCCAACTGGAGGCTAGAATTGTGAGTCTGAAATTTGGTTGAGAGTCAGGGCTGGAGAAACAAAGATGTATGGTTGGAGCAATGGGCTAAGTTGCTAAGGGAGGGGGTATATGCAGAGAAAGAAAAAGGTATCCTCCTTATTACAATATTAGGGCCTTCTCCTGAATAAAGAACTGTTTTCCCCATTCCAAGGATTTCAGAGAAACTCTTTGATATAGATAAGAGTCATGGCTCCATGAACTTCTGAAGGAGACCTCAGTGATTTACAGACTAGATCCAAGCAAGTCACAGCAAGAGGAACACAAGTTGGCACATGCATGTAACTGGAAGTGAATAATTCACAGGAAATTTATAATATAGAACATCCCATTCAAACTGAACCTGGCAAATGCCACATTGTAGAAAGGCAGTCAACAAGCATTTATTTAGCTCGCTATGTGCCAAGGATTGTGCTAATCAATGGGGATGAAAGGCAAAAGATACCCTGTTCAGAGGACCTGAGTTCAAATTTAACCTCAGACACTTAAAACTTCCTGGCTGTGTGACCATGGGCAAGTCACTTAACCCCAATTGCCTCAGCAAAAAAAAAAAAAAAAAATCCCCTGCTCTCAAGGAGCTTAACATGCAAATAACTGCATACAAACAAGAAACATATTCAGGTTAAACTGGAGATAATGACCAGCATTGAGGGGAATGGGGAAAGGCCTTTATAGAGATGAGATTTTAGCCAAGAGATGGAGATGATGGGGAAAAGAAGGAGGAGTATAAGAGACAGTAAGAGAAAATGCTCAGTTAGGAGATGCAGCATCTTGTCTGAAATTCTTCAAGGAGGTCATTCAATCATAGGGGACATGGAAGGGAGTTAGATTTAAGAAAGTGGAAAGGTAGGAAGAAACTGCTATGGAGGAAGCGTTTAATGCCAAATGGAGGATTTTTTTTTTGACCTAAGTGGTATTAGGGAGCCATAGGAGTTTAAGGAATAAAGGGATAATATGCTTAGAGCAGACTTGCACATTGCAAAAGGAATACTTGCACATAATTAGATGTCCCAAAATGTTTGAATTGAATTCATGAGAACTTGGTAAATTCAAGATGGACAAATAAGAGTGTACATCATACAAAGTTAGCAAGAAGACAGATGGAGAAACATAACATTATTTTATATTATATAGGCCATAAAAGGGAAAGCTTGGGAAGATAATGGTCAGAATTGTTTTTCATTCATCTGTCCATTCAGTAAACAAACAATATTGTATAAAAATAGCCATGCTAGGCACCAAGGATGCAAAAATATAGAAGACAAAGATCCTGACCTTGGAGAGTTTAAAGTCCAATAAGAAGGATATGTTCTCATGTTGAGTCTTGCTTAAAACACTGCGTGAATTGCAGAATAGTTTTGTATGGGCCTGAATAGAATGCAGGTTGTCTGTTTCTGTCACTACCAAGTAATTGGGAATTAGACTCACTATAAAGGCTCATCTCTCTCAGAAGAAAAGTTTGTTGTTATTATTCATCCCTCCATTCCTCAAAGGGAACAATGACATCACAAGGATGGTGTCTTAACTTGTACCTGAACTGGGTTTGAGAAAAGAAGGTAAAAAAGTTCAAGGAACTCCTCTCATTTTTCACATTAACAGTATAGTAAAGTGGAAGTGGAATTCCAATAGGAAAACTTGGAAGAAAAAGGATATGAAGAGGGATAGAGCAAACCATGGCCAAGAACTGAAAGGTCAAAGAAAATAGCAAAAAACAGAAAAGTAAGAAGGGCTAGAAAACACTGACATTGAACAACAAGTAAGATGTTATTGCTAAAGGAGAAGGAATCTGAGGAAGAAGCATCTGCTTTTATATGAGACAAGAAATGAAGGCATGAATCTACAGGTACTGGGCAGGTGAGATATAATCCAGTAAGGGTCAGAGGGGAAAAAAATGATTAGTTGTGGTTGGTGATACCCTTTTGAGGAAAAATAAAATAACTATTAGTTGACCAGATAGCAATACAAGAAAGGGCAAGTAACCAGGATGTTACAAAGAACCTCAAAGGATTTGTCAAACCACATAATTAAGAGCACTTTTAGTGATTCATATGAACATAAATAATGTGCTAGAAAGAATCAAGAAAGCATTGTTAACTATAATGATGATCTGGCCGAGAAACTGAAGGCCTTGGGGACACACTTGATATTTTTGTCACTGCAGCTGATTAAAGGCAAGGGTTTCAGAAAAGAAGGACAGATTTGAGAAGTGAATAGTAGGTTAAGAAGATGGTTTCTGTGCTTGGAATTTGGATTTCTGAACCTAAAGCTAAAATTATAGGAATGACTGGCTCCTGGCCAAGGATATTGCACACCTAATAAGGGTTAGTAAGGATGTATTTGCTTGGAGTATTGCAAATCTAATCAAAAAGGCTTTAAACTATAAAGGAAAGAAAACTGCCCACCTATATCTACCAAGCTAGATACCACAGAGAATAGCCACGATGTCAGAAAAAGAATAAAAAACAAAAGGTCAAAAATCTCAAGGGAAATAATGAAAAAATGCAGGAACAAGGGGAGGCTAGCATTATTAGATCTCAAAATGTACCACAAAGCAGTAACCATAAAAACTATTCGGTCAAAATAGTGGGTAAAAAAAAATTAAGCAGGCAAAAAATAGAAAAATTGGCCAATGGAACTCAGTAGGTAAGCAAGACCCAGAAGTAATCAACATGGGGTGAGGTAAGAGAGGAGAATGGGGAGGGAGGCAGAGAAAAAATCAACTGGAGCATAGTATACTTATTGGGGAATGATATTGGATAAAAATAGAAAAGCTAGATTGGGGTCAGGCCTTGAATTTCAGTATCAAAACTTTAGACTTTGTTTCTTAGGCAAAGGAGTGATATTAAATGTTTTTGAGTAAGAAAATGATCAGAGCAGAGAACTTTAAGAAGATTCCTTAGGCAAGAATATGAAAGATATATTAGAGAAGGAATATATTGGAGCCAAGTCCATTTCATAGAGCATTACAGTGATCTAGCCATGTTGTTCTCATGGGGGCTTGAGCAAGGTTGGTTGTACTGAGAGTTGAGAGAAGGGAACAGATGGGGAAAATATTGTGAAAAAAGACTTATCAAGTAATTGAATATAGAGGGTAAGACAGGAAGAAATCAAAAGAACCTGGTTGACTGAAAGGATGGAGGTACTATTAACAGAAAAAGAACATTAGGGGAAGCATATATTTTCTGGAGAAGATGATGGAGATTGGTCGAAGAAAGCCGGTTAGGTTCAAATAAGACATGCTGGTTATAGTGATAGAGATCTGGGATTCATCTGCATAGGCATGATAATTGGATCCATGGAAAAATGAGATCATCAGGAGAAAATGTATAAAGAGAAGAGAAAAACAAAGGCAAAAACTTGGGCAATATCCGCCCTTAATGGGTAGGATGAAGATGAAGGGACAGTTTAATTTAAGTTCAAAGGGACAGAAAGGTCTGTCACAGAGGTGGCAGAAATCCAGTATCATGGAAGACAAAGGAGAAGATACTATCAAGAAGGAGATAGTAGTTTATGGTATCAAATTTGAAAGGTCAAAAAGGGTGAAGAGAGAGAAAAGCCGTGGGATTTAGTGATAGAAGGTCATTAGTGAACGATCTTGCGCTTTTGCCAATAAAATGTTAAGGGCTAAAGTCATATTGCAAAAGAGTGAGAAAGAACATTTAAAGGCTGGAGGGAAAGAGACCATAGAGATGGAGAGATTAAAAATGCATGAAGGAGAAATTGATTAATGGAGCAAGGTCACAGAGGAGATAGAAAGGAATAGGATTAAGGATAGAGGTGGAGGGTCACCTTTCTCTGACACCGAAGGAAGGAAAGTATGAAGATATTAAGATATTAAAAGGAGTGGAGATAAGGGTTGAAAGAGTTCATATTACATGGCTCCAATCTTCTCAATAAAGTAAGGGTCAAGGTCATCATTGGTAATGACATTGGGGGTTGGAGAGAAAAACTGTCTTGGAACAGCTGTTGGGAGAGCTACTTTCATGGCTCTGTTCCCACTGATTTCCTTTCTCAAGAAATCATAGCTTCCTTGGGACTATATTATGTATCCATTTCTGGCCGTGTGTGTGTGTGTGTGTGTGTGTGTGTGTGTGTGTGTGTAATGCTTGAAGCAATTGAGGATGTTTAGTCTGGAAGGGAGACCGAGTCAAACCTCTTTGAGTATTTAAAGCACTATCTCTTGGCAGAATTGGGCCCATTATTCTTGGCCACAGAGGCAGAACCAGGTACAATGGGTAGAAGTTGCAGGGAAACAAACAGATTTCTCATAAGAAAAACAACCAATATGTTATAGTGAATAGAGATCCAGATCCAAGAGATGAAGACTTGAGTTCAAATCCCATCTTCGTAGATAGTGGCTGTGTGATCCTGAAGAAACTACTTAACTTCTCTGTGTCTCTCTAAGATTCTTAAATTGCAGAACTGTTGTAAATCTGCATGGGTAAGAGTTCAAAATAACAGTGAAATCACAGATCCTAATGATAAATAAATTAGTAAACAGCTTTTAAAATGTTAGCATGATCCAAAAGAGGAATGGCCTTTGAAGGGTGTAGGATAGTCATCCTCACTCATTCCCTCTCAGTTTAGAAAGCTTCAAGCAAAATGTGGATGTCCACTTATAAAAGAAGGGTCAGATTTGTTGGCTGCTGAGGGCATTCCCAGCCTGGTGATTCCATAATGAAAATTTAAACATATCTTTTGTTAATAAGAAAATCTCCCCCCAAAATACACACACACACACACACACACACACACACACACACACACACCCTTAGTTGAAACTTTGCATTCTGCCCATGGATAATTCCTTCATGACTACTGATGGCCTACTTAACTATATCACCACCATCTTCAAAAAAAGGAACCCTTATAGATTTTATATATATGCCCTATCAACATCATTTTAAATAATTTTTTATAACCTCAAACCATGAAGTCATATGAACTTCTAGTTCTTTTACAAAATGATAAGATGGATAGAGGAGTATTGACCAATAAGGTAAGAAAGATATATTGGAACTATATTGTCAGTGTCTTGAATTCAAGATGAGGAATGTATTGGTAATAGGGAGTTAAAGAAGGTGTTTGAGCAGGGTAATGACATAATTATTACAGCTGTCAATCTGTCAACAATGAAGAGGAAAGAGACTAGAGATCAGAAGATCCACCAGGAAGCCACTGCAATAGTCTGGGATGGTAAATTAGGATGATAGCTATTGAAATGGAAATGGGAAGATGGATAAGAAAGGCAGAGCAGAGATAGAAATTTACAAGACTTGTGATTGATAGGGTGAGAGAGGAATTAAAAACAACGGCAAAGTTTTGAGCTTGGATGTCTGGAGCATGATATAAAAACTACAATGTTCTTATTAACAGAAATAGAAGAGAATGGAGGAGGCACTGGTTTGGGGGAAAATGCTTAGTTCTGTTTGGAATATGTTGAATTTGAGTTAATGGTAGAATGTGAAGATGTGGAGATAGAAATATCCAGGAGGATATTGGAGATGTAGGACTGAAAGTTGGGAAAAACAGAAAGGAGTCCTCAATTATCCCTTTTTTAATATCTGTTACATGTAAAAGTGGTACCATACTAGAGAGGCAGCACGGGATAGGACAGGGTACAAGAGCTGAAGTCAAAAGACTTAGCCTTGAATGCTGTCTCCAGTGCTAACTGTATGCCCACTGAAGGTCCTTTAATGTCTCTGAATCCTAGTTTCTGTTAAATCAATGGAAATGCCTTATATTACCTATTTTACAGAGTCTTGAAGTTCAAATGATTTGATGTATATAAAGGGTATGGAAGAGAATAAGCAAATTAAACACTTAACTGTGTGCCAAACACTATGCTTTATAACTATCTCATTTGATCCTCACAACAATCCTGGGAGGTGTGTGCTATTTTTATCCCTATTTTACAGTTGAGGAAACTGAGGCAGATAGTGGTAAAATGATTTACATAGAGTCACATAGCTGATAAGTGTCTGAAGCCAGATTTTGAACTCATCTTCCTAATTCCAGGCTGGCAATCTATCTACCCTAACAGTTTGCAAACACAGCATTATATAAATATCTATTATTATTATATTATCTGGAATCATTCTCTTATCTGATAATGAAGCTAATTCTACTTCCCAACTAGAGTATAAGCCATTTGTCTTCTCCTGTAAGTTTTATTATGTTTGGGAGCTAGGAAGGTTCAAAGAGTGGTCTTCACCCTTCTACTTCTGATTTCCTTCTGGATATTAGGTGAAAGTCACAAGTAGATTTGTACCCTTGAAATATTCATTATCCATCATGTCATTTTCATTCCAACTGCTATCATCCTAGTTTACCAACTGAGACTATGCAGTGACTTCCTAAAAGGTATATCTATCTCTCCTTTTTTATCCTACTCACTGACAGATTAACACCTCTAATCATATCATTATTTTGCTCTAATTCCTTCTTTAACTCCCTGCTACCCATGTATTCCTCAATTTGAATTCAGAACATTCTATAATATGGATAATAATAATATGGTTCCAACATATCTTTCTAGCCTTATCTGTCACTGCACATATTTTTTGTTCTTATCAGGCAACTGGATGTCCATGTGACTTCAAAATTCAGATAATAGGAAATAATCTATAATGATTTTGGTATGATGTGTACATGGTCCATAAAGGCTCCTTCATTCACATGACAGTGGTCATGTGCTCAAGGAGGCTATCAGCAATAATATGGGAATACAGAGTTTAATGGCAAAGTATAGGTCTTGGTATAGGAAGAAAGCAGGGAGAGAGAAGAAGGAGAAGGAGGACAGGGAGGAGAGAGAAAAAAAGAAAGAGAGAGAGAGAGAGAAGGAGGAGGGAGAAGAGGAGAAAAGGAAGAAGGAGGAAGAGGAGGAGGAGGAGGAGGAGGAGGAGGGGGAGAAGGAGGGAAGGAGGGGGAGAGACAGAGACAGAGACAGAGATTGGGAGAGAGGGAGGGAGGGAAGGAAGAAAGAATTCAAGTCTCAGATCTATCACTTATTAGTTGCTATTTGTCCTTCATTCTCAAAGAGGACCTTGACAGCAGGGAGGTAATGTCATGATATGCAAGTGACCTATAACTACAGATTCTCTGAACTTGTTTCTTCAACTGTAAAATGGGGTTGATAATGTTTTCACTGCCTAGTTCAGTGTTGTGAACAATTAATAAGCATTAATTAAGTACTTAGTATGTACAGGATTAGGCAGTGGTAATATAAAGATGGGAAATGACTCACACACCAATGTTTCCCTTCAAGAACCTAAAACTTAATAAAAGACTGCATACAAACTAGCTCTTGTTCTCCTTCCATCCACTGGACACCACAGGCTATTTCCTAGTTGGCTTAGCCTTTTAACAAAAACAGGTGTTTTTCCCCCTCCTTCACTCCCTCCCCTCTTTTCATCTCCATATTATGCATAAGCTGGGACAGTAAATGAACTGGCATGCTGGTGGGCTGAGCACCCTGAAGACCTCTCTCCTTCTTCCTCCCTCCCTCTCTCTCCCTTCCTCCTTTTCTATCCCTCCCTCCCTTTCTCTTCTTCTCTCCCTCCCTCTTTCTTTCTCTCTTTCCCTCCCTCTCTTCCTCCCTCCTTCTCTCTCTCTCTCTCTCTCTCTCTCTCTCTCTCTCTCTCTCTCTCTCTCTCTCTCTCTCTTTCTCCATTTATCATAATTCTCATGAATACCACAGCCAAGAATTGCTTTGTCTTTACATCATCCAGCATCATGCCCCACCTCTCCTCATCCAGCTCCTTCTTTCATCTTTCATATTTCGATGCTATTTGTTAAACTGTAAAAAACATAAGAAATGGGTTTAGGTGGGGAAGGTGAAAGAAGGGGAGGAGGAGAGAAGAGGCTTTTTTAACTTTGTCTCTTTAATGTGTCCATTAATTAAACTCATTAGCTAAGATGTGTGTGTGATTGTGTGTGTGTGTGTGTGTGTGTTTGAAAGAGAGAGAGAGAGAGAGAGAGAGAGAGAGAGAGAGAGAGAGAGAGAGAGAGAGAGAGAGAGAGAGAGAGAGAAACTGATCATATGCAGGAGAAATAACTCGGATGTGAAAATCCTTCAGACTAGGAGATTGCACTATTTATTCACCCAAGTGTCCTGCTGTGTCTCTGAAATGCAGTGATTTAATGAGGTGCTGCAAAGGTATTTGTTATTAAGAAATTCTGTCTCTGCTTATTCTCTTCCGTGTGATTAGGACTGAGCTCTGCAGAAGTTCTTAACCGGCATGCTATTAAAGATTTAGGAGGCTGGTACTCTCCCCATTGCTCCCCTCTCACAAGTTCCTTTTGAAATTGTTCCAAAATTAAATATTGTACAAGCCGATCAGCCTTGTTTAACGCAGATGCTGAGTGAGATTTAAAAAGAAATTAGAAAAGCATTTGTGTTAACAGATGTTCCTCCTTTCTCTCTCTGAGCTGAGATGATTGGGGCTGGGTTCCTCCCGAGTCTCACCAGAGCCGAGATGGATAAGCCAACCCAGTTTTGAGGGAGGTGGACGGAGTGTGAGGAGGATGGAGGGGCAAGAAGGGAGGTGGGTGAAGGCTGGTGGATGCGGGGAAAGGGGATGTCTGGGTCTTTGGCCCCTGCTGGTAGCAGGGAGTTGTGGGTCCCTGAAGGAAACAAGCCAAGCCAGATTGCCTGCCCAGAGGGCTGCTTTCCAGACCTCAAAGATGTTGCTTTAAGCCGATTCTCTGGACAAAAAGGACTTTTAACAGGTGTTCCATATGAAATGTGATTCCATGCAAACACCATTACCCAGAGCTTTGCTCAGAGCAAGGAGAATATAGTTAAATAAGACTTTTTACTTCCGAAACTTATTCAGATATCAACAATGGTCAAATCCTTAGGCTGGAAAAACCTTCATGGCTCATGTTATCCACCACCCTTCCTCCATGCAGGTCTATTCTTGGCCACTGGTTAGGATTTTTACTGAAGTAGTCTATTCCCCCTCCCCCCTCCATGACCATATGTTATAATCTTTGGTCACATGCACTGTCCAGGAGTTTTGCCTGTTATTAGACTAAACTCTCAGCTGCCTCAATATTTTTTTTTTGGTCTAACTTTAATGAATATGAAGACCATTAGCTTTCATATGAAAGCTTAAGTTTTAGAAAATAGAGAATTATTAAAGAAGCCCATTCTCCTCTCAGTCTTTTCAAATTATAATATTTATTTCCAAGATAACAACTTAATTCCAATTTAGTTTTTAAAATCTAGTGACAAATCAGCCCCAGATCAGCTTTCCTCCCTTACGACATTTTGTCCCCAGACTGGGAGACCCAGACTATCCACCCCTCAACAAGAGGCTTAGCAGATGAAACATTCACACACCTTGGTTTTCTCCTGCATCTGCCTGTCTTTGCCTGGAGCCCCCCAATGCTTCTCCATTCTTGCCTGTCTAAGGCTTCTCTTCCTGATACACCCACTCCAGCTCTTGACAGCCAGCTGCAGAAACAACAGGAAAGCAACTGCAAGGCAGGAGCATCAGGCAGCTTCCTAATTGATGCTATTGGAAACAACAGGTTTGATACATACATGAAGAGAGATGCATGTGTAAACAAATGGTCTCTTTATCTCCTTTTTTCTAAATGTTTGGTATTGGAAGGACTATGGTCATTGGCTGACAGGAGTGCGATGGCTCACTTCATTTATACCCGTCACTGCTTTAAGTCAGCAATGTGGTGGGGAGGAAGGGCCACTCCCCTGGCCCTACTCTCCTCTGTCCTTTGAGGACATGGAAATTCTCTCACTTAATGAAGAAGGAAAGCTCCGAATCTAAGAACTTTGCCTTGAGTACTGGGGCTACCTCTCCCCACACACACTCCCTGAGCCTCACTACTGAGCCCTTCCAAACTGTGGACATAGGGAGCAAGAGTAAAGGTAAAGTTTAAAACAGAGTTCAAGCTCCTGCCCATGCACCAGGGTCTGGTGGCCACCAGGGTCTTCTTTCTGGGTCTCAGACTCAAGTTCCAATCGAGGAGCTTCTTCATTCTACACAAGATTTGAAATCTAGGCTCCCTGGGCATTCACAGATCCTCACATTTGAAAAGACCCCGAAGGTTATCTGTTATTTTCAAGTCAAGACATCATTCTGTGATGTCAATAACAATAGGCGCATTCACATCTAAGCAGGAATCTCCTCTAGACTTTCTGGTGGTCATCCAGATGTCCACTAATAGAGGCAAACCTTTTTATCTTCGAATTCTTCAAATTATTATAAAGTTTTTTCCCCTTTATTTCAAGGTGAAATCTGTTCCTTTGCAGCCCCCTACTCATTGTGCCCAGTGCTTTCTTCTGAAGCTAAGGAAAACAAGTATAATCTCTTTTCCACATGAGATCATTTCAAATAGTCTTAAAATCTGGATAGAGTTCTATAGACTGAGGCACAAAATATTAACACTGGAACAGCCCTTAGAGATCATCAGATTAAGTGAGATAATATTTGTAAAGTGCTTAGCACAGTGCCTGGCACATAAGTGCTTATTCCCCATCTAGTCCAATTCCATCATTTCCCAGATGTACCACTAAGGTGCAGAATGCCAAGGATCTTTGCCTAAATTCATGTGACAAACTAGTGGCAGGCCCAAGATCCAATCAAACTTTATCCTACTTCCTAATTAGAATTTTTTTTGCTATGTTCATATTGCCTTTTAAGACAACTTCCATGTCTTCCTTCAATCTTTTTCTTCTCAAAGCTAAAATGTTGCCAGTTCCATCAATGGACCCTTGCCTGGCCTGATGTGAAGTCCCCTCACAATCTGAGTCACACTCCTCTAGATACTGATTCCAACTTGTCCATGTCTTTCTTAAAGTTGGACATTCTGTCTCTACAAAATAGTGGGCAGCCACATGACCCTGGGCAGGTCACCTAACCCTTTTTGCCTCAGTTTTCTCTTCTGTAAAATGAGCTACTGAAGGAAATAGCAAATAATTCTAGTATCTGCCCAAAAAAACCCAAAAGAGGTCACAAAGAATTGGACATGACTGAAAACGACTGAACAGCAACAACAAATTCTACAAAATGTGCTAGGTGTTATCTGACTAAAATAAAGAACTACAGAGCTATAATCTCTCTCATTCTAGTGCTTTGTTTCTGCTCATGTAACTTAAGATAACATTTTCGAAGATCCTGTCAGTCCACCAAAAACCCCTGGGTAGTTTCCATGAGAACTGCTATTTAACCACTCCCATCTTGTATTTGTGCTTTTTAGTTTTGAACCCAAGCATTTATCCATATTAAACATCCTCTTATTAGCCATTTTTTTTATTCAGGCTTTGTTCTAGTCTGTCATGATTTTTTTTGGATCCCATTTCATTCATCCAATGAATTATGTATCGCTCCCAGCTTCATGTCATCTATAAATCTGATATTTGATTTATAGATCATCTATATTTGCTTTGATGTCACTGATAAAAATGTGGAGGAGAGCAGAGGTCAGATCACTAGGGTATTACATTAGAAACCTGCTTCCAAGTTGGCATGGATCCATTAATAATCCATCTTTGGATTTGGCCATTCAACAAGTTCTAAATATGATTGTTTTAGAATCATAGATTTAGAGGTCATCAAATGAGATGCTATATGTAATATAATAGTCTTTAAAAGCATTAACTTAGCACAATGCCTGGTACATGGTAACCTAGGAGTCATTCTGCATTTTTCACTATTTTTCATCCTGGTATCCAGGCTGTTGACAAGCCTGTTGATTTTACCTTTACCTCTCCTGAATATTCCCCTTTCTCTCCTTTAAGACTCACCTCACACCTTTTGCAATAACCTGAGGGTAGGTCTGCCTGCCTCAAGTTCTGTCCACTCCAATCCATCCTCCATTCAGCTACTAAAATGATTTTCCTGAATCATAGATCTGATTATATTACCTCCCTGCTTGATAAAGTTCAGTGTCTTCCTATTATCTCTAGGAGCAAATACAAAATGCCCTTTTTGGAATTCAAAGCCTTTATAGCCTAGCTTCATTCTCCCTTTCCAGTTGCCTTCTATCTACTCCTAATACAGACTCTTCAATTCAGTGACACTAGCCTCCATTGACCCTCCATCTCTCTTCTGCAAGAATTTTTTTTGTCCCCCATGTCTGAAAACCTCCTCCACTTCTCCTCCAACCACTGACCTCCTTGCCTTTTTAAAATTCCATCTAAAAATCTCTTTTGTTTTTTTTACTGGAAGTCTTTCCCAAATTCTTTTAATTCTAGTGCCTTCCCTGTATTACTCACTTCCTATTTATCCTGTATATAACTTGCTTTGTATTTATTTGTTTGTATGCTGTTCTTCATTAAATTATAAACTCCTTTATAGGACTATCTTTTGCTGTTTTTTATATACTTGTATAGTAGGTACTTTAATACATGTTTATTGATTATTAGATTGATATTTGTTGCTGTTCAGTGGTTTCAGTCTTGCCCAACTTTTCAAGACTCCAGTTGGGGATTTCTTGGCAAAGATATTAGAGTAGTTTATCCTTTCCCTCTCCAGCTCATTTTATAGATGAGGAAACTGAGACAGGCAGAGTTGAGTGACTTGCCCAGAGTCCCACAGCAAAGCAGTATCCATATATGAACTCACAATGAATCTTTCTTATTCCAGGGCCAGCACTCTATCCACTGTGCTACCCAGATGCCTCACTGATTGATACACTGACATAATACATATGATGTCAATACTTATTCCCTTTTCCATCAAGCTGAACTTCTCATATTACAGATGAGGAGTAAAAGGCCAAGACAAAGTTAAATGACCTTGACCACATGTTACACAGATAATAAAAGTCAAAACAAGATTTGAACTCAGGTGTCCGGTCTCCAAGTCCAGTTTTCTTAGACAAAACCCTATGCTAATATTTATATTATTTGCAAAAATACTGTATTCTTCCTGTTAGAAGGTAAATCCCTTGAAACTGTCTTGGTTTTAATTTCTGTGTTCTCAGAACCTGCAACAGCGTCTGGCACATGGCAAAAATTTAATAAATGTTGGTTGAATTAAATTTCTGATATTATGAACAACAATTTCAAACACCAGTCAACCTTCACTCCAGCCTTTCAGGACTTAAAAACTGTGAGGGACTTTGTCAAATTGCCAGATGTTGATGGCACTACTGTGATCTAAAGACTAGTTATCCCACACACAAAAAAGAAGTTATCCCACACACAAAAATGAATTTTAAAAAAAGAAATGAGGTCAATTTGGCATTATCTATTCTTGATTTTGGCTTCTCATAATCAACACTTCCCTTTCTAAGTACTCACAATTTACTCATCACTAGGGGTTTTGAGCATTTACTATAACACAGATGACTCAATATAAAATAAATACTGATGTGTCTTGCAATGTGAAATTTTCTGTCAATATATGTGAATGTATATTTGTGTGTACATATATAACCATATATCCAAATATATGGACATATACATACACAAACACATACACACAGATATATGTGTTATCCTAGCCTCTACTTCTGGTTCTAACTAGACTCCAGATCTTCCCTGACCTAACAATTTCTGAAATTTTGGCCAGTGAGTTCATCTGATTAGAGGATATTAATTCTAATCAGCTAAGGTTATAAGGTTAATCCCACTTATGGACCAGTTGGCTTCACATTGGGGAAAAAACCCTCTCTTCTTTGGCCACATACTATACCCAGCCAGTTGCAAAAAATATAATAGTAACAGCTGACATTTTTATAGTAATTTAAGATTTACATAGACAGCCTCATGCAGGAACTAGAAAGCCAGTGTTGGAGTAAGAAAGAAGGGTTCAAGTCCTTCCTCAGACACTTATTGTCTGGGTCAGCTCACTGCCTCAGGAAATTCTCTAAAACTATGAATTATAGAGGAAATTGCTGATCTGCAGCAGTAAAGTTTTCTGAAGTGATGAAATAATAATATATAGTATTTATATACTGCTTTAAGGTTTGCAAAGCACTTGACATAAGTTATCTGATGCGATCTTCAAAACAACCTAGGAGTCATTATTATCCCCATTTTACAGATTGGGATGCAGGACCTGAGAGGTTATTTAACCTCTCAATTATTTAATTTACTAGGGTCATATTCATTAGGGTCATAACAAGGACACAAACATTATGATTCCTAATCCAATGTATTTCCCACTAGCCCCAGGTATAATGTACACAGCTGGTCAAAGTTAGCCACAACCTATTACCATGAATAGAAAAATAGCTTGGAATATTGTTTTTTCAGTTAAGTCTGAGTCCTTGTGATCCCTTTTGGAATTTTCTTGACAGAGATAATGGAGTGGTTAAGTGACTTGTCTGGGGCTGCAGAGGTAAGTAAATGTCTGAGACCAGATTTGGATTTAGGAAGATGAGCCTTGCTGACTCCCTGCCCAGCACTCTGTCCATTGTACTGCCCAGTTGCCCTCACTTGGAATGAGCATCCTTTAAAACATCAATGACAAAAATAAATAAATAAAACATCAATGACACCACCCATATGTTCAAAGGACTCTACCTTTGTTAGTCTATCCTCAAAGGACTATCAGTTGTTCTGCCAAGTCTAACCCAACAGAATCTATGGGAAGGGAAGATTAGACCCCTTTGGTCTCTATGTTGCTACATAAAAGTGAACTGAAAATCCTAACAAGAAGTTTTAGTTTGGGACCATCTTCAAGTCAGTGACTATTAATTTTCCTAATTGAATATCAGCTTTGTCTATGTCACTTACAACTATAGATTACAAACATTTCATGGGATCAGAGATTGAGAGCTAGAATGGATTTTAGAGGCCATTTTAGTCCAACTCTTCACTTTATAAAGAGACTGAGGGCTGCTCAGAGATGATTGTCCTAAGGTTACACTTTCATAATCACAATCTTGACTTTTAAATTTAATTGTTATTTTTGTTGTTCAGTTGTTTCAGTCATATTCAACTCTCCACGATCCCATTTGAAGCTTTCATGGCAAACAATTTGGAATAGTTTGTCATTTCCTTCTCTATCTCATTTTACAGATGAGGAAACTGAAGTAAACTGGGTGAAGTGACTTGCCCAATGTCACACAGATACTAAGTGTCTGTGAAGAGATTTGAATCCAGGTCTTCCTGACTCTAGGACTAGTGCTCTATCCACTGCACCATTATTGATTAAAGTTCAAATGTACCAAGTACTTTGCAATTCACATCCATATATACATGTATAAATGTATATCCAAATATATGGACATATATATACACAATTTATCCTTATTTCATTTGACCATCACAATAACCCTATGAGATAGACAGACAGAGAAAGTATAATTGGCCCCATTTTACAGATAAGCTGACTGAGGCTCAGAAAAAATAAACGAAATGTTTCTGGTCATACAGTTAATAGGTAGTAGAGTCAGTACTTAAAAACATGTCACCTTTATTCAAGTCCAGTACAATCAATCATTATATTTATTAGGCAACTGCTGGTTACCCAGACCTGAGCTAAGCTTTGTTAAATATTCATTGTAAACATGGCTACAAATCAGGCCTTGATTTTCTATATTTAAGACAGTGTCAATAACGTAAGTTGAAAGTTTGTGTGTGTATATACCTTTCCGCTGCCTCTAATTTTCCAGAAAAGCTAGTTCAATATATTCCTGTATTGCTCTACAAATAATGCTTAAGTTCAGCAGGAGTGTAGTAGAAAGTTCATAGAATGACATTATCACCTGATTGAATAATAATTAATAATAATAATAACAATAGGCATTTATAGAGCATTTTAAGGTTTAATAAATGCTTTATGTCCATAAAAAGATACGAATTTTTTTGCTTTGACTATAATGTAAACTCCTTGAGGTTCATAGCATTTTATTTGTTAAATCTCTTCCCACTAATGGCCACCACTAACTATTTCCAATAGTTGCCCTAGTCAGATAGTTCTTTGGTAAAAGGAACTCCCCTTCTATACAATGTGGGACTTTTTTCTCTCCCTTCTTTTCTCTCTTTGAATGCTGCCCAGAGCCACCCCCTTAATTTTTTGCTTCTATGTGGGGTCCAAATTGATTTTCTCAATGAGCATCTGCTTTCCTTTCAGGACTAGAACAGACCAGAAATCATTTAATCTATAATGTTACTGAGGAGACATGTGACACCCAAATAGAAATGATTTATCCAAAGTCACACTGCAAATTAGTGTAGGCCAGAACCTAGGCCTCCTGAACCCCAGTTCTACATAAAGGAGAACATTAAATTAGACAGAAAAATGAATTACAATCATCATCCCCAGCCCTTAGTAATATTATTTACTTTTTCATTTTGGCAAACCTATGTCCGCCATTTCCATGACTTGCCTGATATTAATGATCAGAGGGTCGTGGGACAAGGCTTTGTTGGTTGTTATACCTATCACCAGGATTTCGAAAGCTTATATTGACAGATCTTTCAAGGAATCTTGAATAATTTAAAATTATTATTGGAAGATATCTTGTTGGAAAAGAGCTTTCAAAGCAGCATTTTGCACTACTGAATCAAATGCTTTTTTTCATTATCAACAAACATTAAGTCCATTGGGATCCTGTGTTCTCTACATCTTTCAGTCAATTGTATGTTGGTAATAATATAATTCACAGTGGAATATCATCTGTGAAAGTCTGTCTGTATCCTATTAATATTCTCATTGAGGATGCCCTTCATGCATTTGTGGGTTAGTGTCACAAATTTGTTATATAGTTGGAAAGTAGGCATGTAGGTCATTGGTGCTGTCTTAGTCGGTATTGATAAATTCTGAGATTTTTCTCCTTATCTCCGGCATTTTTCTCTCCTTTATACCTTGTGAAATCACTTCCTCAAAAGGGTTCATCAATGTCATATGGAGGATACTTAATTCTGAGTTCTAGCAAAAGAAAAATTCGTAGTGGATAGTGAGATTCTCCAGTAACTCCTATGTGTAGATGATGCTATCTGCTCATTGCATCAGATCTTGGAACACTGCAGAGTCTTCCTGGAGAGATTCATGACCACTCCCCAAAACTGACAACTATTCACACAGGAAAAACCAAATGGATGAACAATGCCTATTGTCCAGATTTTGATCCACAATAATAAAATTTGTTCCATCAGCACTTGTATCTTAAATGGACAAGTTGGGCCAAGAACTAAAGGAGGAATGATTCCAGAGTACTTGGGAAATTGCAAAGTTCATTTATTGACCCTAAATGTCTTCCAAAAACAAATGTCCATTTTTAAAATTCTAGTACTGTTGAATTAAATTCAGATGCTAGTGTATGTCTGTAATTTAGGAAACACTTCGGTCATTAAAAAATCAATGATTTCTTCAGAACTAAATACTCCCACTATAGGAATCCCCTCCATGTGAACAAATCATAAACTGTCTAAAAGACTTGTCTGAGGCATAGAAAAGTTGTATAGTTTACCTAAGGTCACCTACCCAGTAAGTGTCAGGAGTAGAAGGATTTAATTCTGAGTTTTTTGTGACTCTAAGTTCTACTTTATCTACCACACTGCTGTTCTACATATACATTTGTATGTATGTGTATATATATCCAAATACACATATATACACATGTATGTACGTAGACATAAAGATACAGATACAACATAGATATGCAAACAAATAAGTACACATATTGAAATATACATAAGCACTGCATATATATAATTATCAGATTTCTTGCTTTCCCAATGAGGTCCTATGGGAGAGAAAATCTGGGGCTCAAAAGTTTAAAAATTGTTAAAAATTGCTTTTACATGTAATTGGGAAAAATAAAATGATAAAAAATAAAAACAAAATATGCATAAGCTCATATTTTCTTTTCAGGACTGGAACATACCCTGAAAATCATTTAATCTATTATAATATAATGTATTTGACACAGTCATGAATATACTGATAACCTGGACCCATATGTGTATGTGTGTGTGTGTGTGTGTGTGTGTGTGTGTGTGTGTGTGTGTGTGTGTGTGTGTACACAAATGCAATGACATAGCTAACATCCAATACACAAACTAAATCTATACTATGAAAATTTTCCATGAGGCAAAATTTATTTAACAAGAACTGCATTTCTATTCATTTTAAATGGAAAAAAAATTATGGAATTTTCCTACACCCTCAAATAGTCACCACACGCTCACTCCAAAATGCCCAAATAACAAACACCTAAATAACAATTTACTTAATAACACTTACTGAAAGGAGACATGGTGTGGGTGTTGAGTTGGGGAGAGAATGGGGGTGGATGGAATGAGTCAGCCTGTGGCTGTGGAGAGGGAGGGAGAATGTGATGGCAAGGGGAATATGGAAAGGAAAGGAGAACTACTCACCTCCTAAAAGGGAACAGAATTGGTACCTACTTCCTTCAGTTTGAATTAACTTAGAAGGACTTGGTAAGGTAGCAGTGGGGGCCCCCCAATGTCAGATGAAATAAGCTTACTCTTGCTCCTCAGGCTAGGAAGAAATGTGGGACTCTTAAGCCATTTTAAGTAGCCAAAGCTGCTCTTCAACTTCAGCTCTGTTCCACTGATACCTTCCCCATCACCATCATCACCATCACTGTCATGTATAAAGTACCACTAGGTTCCTATGCTAAGCATATTCCAAATAGTATTTCATTTGTTCCTCACAATAACCCTGGGTGATTATTCTTGTTATCCAGTCATTTCCAACATGTCCAACTATCCATGACCCCATTTGAGGTTTCCTTGACAAAGATACTGGGGTGTTTGCCATTTCCTTCTCCAGCTCATTTTACAAATGAGAAAATAGACAAATAGGCCTAATTGGCTTGCCCAGGGTCACACAGCTAGGAAGATCTAAGGTAAGAGCTGAACTCAGGAAGACGAGTCTTCCTGACTCCAGGCTTCTCACTCTATCCACTGCACCACTTAATTGCAATCCTGGGAGGAAGATGCTATTATAATCCTCCTTACAGTTGAGAAAACTGAGGTAAACAGAAGTTAAATGACTTGTCCAGCGTCACACAACTAATTAGAGGCAGGATTTGAATTCAGTTCTTCCTGACTCAGGCCCAGCATTCTATCGACTATGTCATCTCATTCCCTTCTGTATTTCTTCCCCCATTTCTGTATTACCTTCTATAGGAAGAAATTTGCCTGTGCTGATGAAAAGTAGACCAGTCATTAAAATAACTACTGCTTCTCAAAGCAAAAATCCACAATATGAGCTTCTTTATGTCTGGGAATGGGGCTGCACAAACACCCACACACTTATCCATTCATTCATCCTTTTAAGCATTTATTAAGCTCCTGTTGTCAGCCAGGTATAGTGTTAGAAAGGGGTAATACAAAGACAAAAATGAAATAGACCCGTTCCCACAGAGTTTGTATTCAGCTGCAAGGAAACAACACCAAACACAGAAAAGTAAATATAAAAATGCAAATACAGAATCATCTCAAGAGGAGGAAAAACTAGGAGAGCACTAGACACCTTGGGAGAGGGGAAAGCCAGGAAAGTTTTCCTACAGAAGTTGGCCCTTGAATTAATCATTGAAGGAAACTAGGGATTGGAAGAGGAAAGGTAAGAAGAGAATGCAATTGCAGGAATGGGACACAGTGTGAGAAATGAAATGTCATGCCCAGGAAACAGCTAATGGCCAATTTAGCTGGAATATAGAGTTCATGAAGGGGAGAAATGTCCGATAAGCCAGGAAAGGTCAGCTGGAACTAGACTGTGAAAGGGCTTTACAATCCAGAGGATTTCAAAGTATTTTTATGCAAGAGGCAAGAGGGAGCCATTGGACTTTCATGATCAGAGGGGTAATACGATGAGAATTGTACTCTGAGAATATCAGTTTAGCAGCTGTGTCAAGGATGAATTGGAGAGGAGATGATAGACTGAAGGCAAGGAGACTGATTATGAAGTTATTGGAATGGTTTAGGTGAGAGGTAATGACGGCATGAAATAGGGTAGCAGACCTGTGAGTAAAGAATGGAATGGATATGGAACATACTTAAAAGATTTAACTACTGATGGCATGGGAAGGGACTGAAATGACTAAATTTACTTTGAGATTAGGGAGCTGTGTGACTAGTTGAAAGATAGTGCCATCAACAGAAATAAGGAAATCAAGAACAGAGAAAGCTTTTGGGAAAAGACAATGAATTCTGTTTTAGATATGTTGAATTTGGGGTGACCATAGAACATCCAGATGGGAAGGCATAATAGGCTATTGTGATGTTGCACTCGAATTCAAGGGAAATACTAAGAATAAATTATTCATATCTGGGAGTATCACTTATAGAGAGCATTGTGGACCCATATTTTATGGGGTAGGGAGAAGAGAAAAGGGCCTAAGGCAGAATCCCTTGGAGGAATGGGATATGGATGAAGATCCAGCAAAAGAAATTGAGAAATGGTCAAACAGGAGAACCTGGAAATCCAAGAGAAGCCGAGAAACAGAGTGCCTCAGGGGAAAGCATGATTAATTGCATCAAAAGCTAAAGAGAGGCCAAGAAGTATGCGTTTGGAGAAAAGGTCATTGGATTTGGCATTTAGGAGATCACAAATAATTGTAGAGACAGTAGTTTCAGTTGAGAGATGAGCTCAGACACCAGAAAACAAGGGGATAAGAATCAAGTAGAGGCCAAAAAGTAGAAGCAAAGGGTAGCGACAGCTTGTTCTAGGAGTTTGACTATGAATAGGATCAAGTGAAAGGGTTGTTTTTTCTGTTTGTTTATTTGTTTGATTTGATTTTGTATTTTAAGGATGGAAAAGTAGGATCATTATTGTAAACAAATGGAAATGAGCTAGTTAATAACAAAAGATTAGTGGGAGAGATTATCAAATAAACAAACTACTGGAATACACAGATCTCAGGAACAAGATAACAAGTGGAGGGGTTGGCCTTCCCGAGGAGAAGATTAATCTCTTCCTAGGAGACTGGAATAAAAGAAAAGGATGAGAGATGCTGCTGCCGTGGTTAGAAATAATATTTTGGGGAGAAAGGTAGTTTGTGCTGTATGGTCTCAATTTTTTTCAGAGAAGTAAGAGAAGTTTTCTGCTGAGGAGAAGAGTGGTGGTGATAAAAAGCAAAGGGAAAAAAAAATTCCAAGATGGGGGTTTGGGAAAAGATTGAGTCATTTCCAATCCAATATTGGGTTTTGGAAGAGATGAGAATGGATAGAATTTTGAAGGAGTCAACTTAAGGATAAAAGATTATGTAAAATTTTGCTTCTTAATGATATTTTCCTTTACATATTTTTACATTTCTTTCAATTTCCAGTCTACCCTTCTTCACTTCCTTACCCAATGAGCTATTATACAACAATTTTAAAAAGAGAGAGAGAGAGAAATCAGGTCAGAAAAGGCAACATATTGACTATGCCTGATGGTATACATGACATTCTACAACTATAGTCTTTCATCTCTTGGAAAAAGAAAGGCAATACATTTTCTCACTTTTTTTTTTTCCAAATCCAAGTTTAATCGTACAATTTAGTTTTACTTTTTATGTTCTTTTAATTGCATCACTATAGTCATTTGGTATGTTGTTGTTTGGTTCTATTTATTTTACATCTGTTCACAGAAGTCTTCAAGTGATTCTTTGAACTCTTGATATTCTTATAGCATAGTAATACTCCAGTGTATTCATGTATCACAATTTGTTTAACCATTCCCTTGTCAATAGGTGTCTACTTCTAGTTAGTTGTTTGCGATCATGAAAAGTACTGTGTATTTTATAATTTTGGAATAGACGGGACTTTTTTTTTCAAGAGGATAGTTTGAAAATAAACGTAGTTAACCTTAGTAATAAAGATATTGAGAATAGAAAAGTGAGGACTGAATAGGGATGATATTTGGGAAGACAGAAAACGTTTGAAGAGTGACATGCTGGAATCAGCTAAGAGCTGATTGTTAACTTTTCATTATGAGAATTAATATCTTACAAACTGGCAAATAATGAAAATCAGGATTGATTTATTGTTTGTGCTGGTGATCTAGACTTAAGGCAGTGATGGAGAAAATGTTAATAATGCAAAGGAAACATAATAGTGTGACCATTTAACAACCAGGAACTGATTTCAAATATTCGTTAGTACATCACTAGTTCAGAGTGGCTGGCAGTCACAATGAAGAGAAAGGTGAAGTTTAGGAAGAAAAAAGCAGAGAGAATTGAAGAGACAACTCATGGTCAAAGGAACTTCAGTAACAAACTGTGGAAGTGGGATCCTTGGGGGTGGTAATGAGATCAAAGATATCCCTGTAAGCACCTGGAGTGGAATGATAATGAAGATCAGGTTGATGAATTGGGAATCAAAGTAACTTAAGAGGATATCAATATGTAAAATGAAGTCCTTTAAGTAAATGGAACAATGAATAGGACATGGGATTTAGGTTCCCACCTCAGTTAAATATTGGCTGAGCAGATCACTCAGCTTTAGTCTGCCTCAGTTTCCTCCTCTGTAAAATGGTGATAACAATAACATTTATTTCTCAAGACTATTATGAAGATCAAATGAGAAAATAGTTGTGGAGTATAAAGAGATAATATTTGTAAAGTTAATATTTGCAAAGCTTAAATCACTATATAAATGCTATTGTTATTATTCACATATGCATACACCACACAAAAATGCTGTGATAACCACCATTCATTGTCTTCACTCCTACCCACATGCTGCTGAATGAAGATGGAAAAAGTCATGGAACTCTTCTAAACTGAGCCCACTGCCAATTTTTTCTGGGTTCAACCTCATTTGGGCCCTCACTGCTACTAGGCAATCCTTCTATATCTCTTTTATTAACTCACTATCCCATTTTCCACAGCAGCTCTTCCAAACTTTTTCATCCTTCTTCAAACCTTCCAAGATTTCTCCTCCCCCAATTCTCTCAGCTGACAATATAGTTTCATATTTTACAGGAAAAAAAAACTGAGGCTATTTGCTATGAGCCCTTTCTTCTCCTTTCATCTTCATTTCTCATCACATGATGCCTTCTGCCAACTTCTTCTCATCTTCTTCTAGAACACTTCCTCTGAGTGTAGGTGACCCTCAGAGTTCTGCCCTAGACCCTCTTCTCTGCTTTCTATATACTACTTCATTTGGGGATCTCTTCAGCTCCCATGGATTTAATTATCATATTTATGCTGATGCCCCAAACTCTCTGTTGCCCACGAATCTCACATCTTCAACTACTTTTCAGACAATTCAAATTAGATGTTCAGTAGATATCTGAAATTCAACATATCCTAAATGGACCTCATTATCTTTTCTTTTAAAACCTCCCTATCTCCTATCTTCTTTATTATTGTACAGGTCATTCTCCCAGTCCCTCAGACTTGCAACTTTAGAGTCATCCTGAACTCTTCACTGTCTTGTATCCCCCATCCCCAATTTCCAAAATTCCAATAAGACGTGTTGATCTTACCTTTGCAACATCTCTCGAATACTCCTCTTCTCTTTTGCCCCCACTCTGGAACAGGTCCTCATCACCTGTATATTGGTTACCTCAGTAGCTTTCCATGAGTCTGCCTGCCCCAAGTCCCTCTATTCAGCCACTAAAGTGATTTTTCTAGAATAAAGGTTTTACCATGTCCTCCCCCTACTCAATCATCTCCCATGGCTTCCTATTGTCTCTGAGATCAAATACAAAATGCTTTTGGCATTCAAAGCCCTTCATAACTCGGCTCCCTCTACCTTTCCAGCCTTCTTATGCCTTATTCCCCAACACATACTCTTCCATCCAATGACACGCCCTGCCGGCTGTTCCACACACGAGGCTGTCTTTTGCTTCATTTTGTATCCCCAGTGCTTAGTACAGTGCCTGGCACACAGCAAGTGTGCAATAATATTGATTGATTGACTGTGTTTTAGTGGAATTGACAAAGATATTTTTTCAGTATAATCTCCAGACCTGATCTGATGACGACACTTTACTTCCTTTGTGACTTTCTAATCTCTCTATGTCTCTTTGTAATTATCATCTCTCTCCTACAAAACTTAAGCTACAGAGTACAGGAAGTTTACTATTTATCTCTGATTCTGGCCCAATACTGTAATTACACAAAAGGTGCTTCATAAATGTCTTTTGAATGAAAGTGGAAAGAACACCGGACTAGGGATAACAAGTTGGGTGCTTTTCCTTGGAGCACCAATAACCCTTAGTTAAGTCTTTTATGTAACCTCCTTAGCTCCCACATATAATTTTTTCTTCTGGATTAAGTGAGAAAAGGGAAGGTATGTATGTGCATTGTGTTAGAAGATGAAAGAAAGAAGTCAGGACTTCATCTTTTAATCAGTTACCTCTTGTTGTTATTGTCGTTATTGTTTGTCCTTAATATTGGAAGAGGACCAATGACATCGTGGGGTGATGCTTTGATTTGTATGTGAATTGGGATTCAAGCGAGGCAGAGTTGCACCAAGTTGGCTGACTCACTCTCTCTTCCAGAGCCATCACAGTCTGGGGGCAAGACAAAAGTCAGGATGGCTGGGGATGGTCCAGGAGGCAGTGGATGACCTTGTTTGTGTCTTTGATGTCTGACCAAGTTTTAAGCACTCCACAGGGCCTGTTTCATGGCCTTTTGGACAAACTCTTCTGTCTTCACATGCTTTGGGTAAACATCCTTCTAACTCACATCAGTTACCCTCAAACTGGGTTAGTCTGTCTGCCAAGATGGTCTTATTGGGGTGCAACCGCTGTGCAAGCTACAGCTTTTTGGAGCCACAGTAAGAGCTGGATAACAACTGAATACCAAAGTGGATGAGCAGCCCTGAAACGGGTATGGCAAGTCCTCACACAAAAGTGCTAATCCCTATGACCACCCCATATACCCCAAACATTTACCTAAAGAAGGCCCAGAGTCCTCATGTCTTCCCTGCCCCAACTAGGGCTCTTGTCTGTTTCTCATCTGAATTATCAGTCCCTACTTTTTGCATCCTGTTAGATCTTCTGCACAAACTGCTCGGTACATGGCACAAAGGAAGGGAAAAGGAACCTCACTTTCATTGCAGAGACAGAGAGCCATCTGCTTCTGGTATCCCAAATTCAAATTATGAAAGCATGTTTACATAAAATCATTGTGATATAATGATAAGAAGAACTTTCTAATCCTGAGAGCTACCAATGAGTAGAATAGATTATTGTCAAAGGTAAAGAATTTTTGAGCACTGAAGGCCTTTAATGTGGTGCTGGATTAACACTTGTATGGCTGGGGGGAGGGGGTTGACTTTTGACATATGTTTGACAAAATGGCCCTTGAGGTATCTTTGCAACTCGGAGATTCTATGACAAACTGACATTTACAACTTTATAACAACCTCATGAACTAGGAATTACAAAAACTATTATTTCTATTTTAAAAACGGAATGACTGAGTTTTCAGAGAACTGAGGCGACTTGTCCAAAATCACACTGTTAATTAGCATCATGATCAGGATTCAGATCAGGTCTTTTGGCTCTAAAACAAGTGCTCTTGACACTACACCATAATGGTCAGAACCTAAAATTTGATAAGGATGTCCTATAATATTATTAGGTTGGTTCTGAAAAATCTTCATCAAATGCCTGATGATTTCACTGGAGGGAACATTCTCTTTAGGGACACAGATTACAATCCTTTTTTTTCTATAGATGATTTTGTGAGATACTGTGAGAAAAGAAATCACCTGGTGATCACCCTTATGATGATAAGACTCTTAAGTCACTCAGGTTGGTCTTTGGACAGCAGCCACATACTCTAACATTGAGCCCATACTCAAAACCACTCCAACTTGGTAAGACCTGCCAAGGCTTTTCATTCCATTGACATCACCTTCAAAAGCCCAGTGCCATTTCCACCATAATGAGATATCAAAGCAGGACTTAACCAAGGGACTAGGATAATGACTCAAGTTCAATGCAATAAAATTTAGTCATTATCATCCTTTTAGAAAGAGAAGGGATTTTAGAAATCATCTACTGATGATATTATTGGTCCTCTTCAAGAACAAAGGACTAACAACTCAAATCTTATTTTACAGATGAGGAAGAAACTGAGGGTCAGAGAAGTTGGATGACTTGTCAAGTTGACTTAAGAAATAAATGGCAAATGTAGGACTTGAAGTCAGCCCTCCTCAAATCTAGGGCTCTTCCTAATCTACTAAAATCTGACCTTTTTAATTGATTTAAATGCAAAATTTTAAACTTAAGTTAAAAAAAATCAACCTCATAGGTGCAATATGGGCACGAACAGGTTACTTAATGGTTAAGTAGCCTCATAGTAGGTTTTCAATGCATATCACATGATCAGAAATCAATATTTGTATTAACGTAATTATATAATTAGACATATTCAATTTCAATTATAATTATTAATTGAATCTGTTACACAATGGCAATCTTAAGCAAGTATTAGATCCCACTATCCTAATAATTCATGTGTTCAAGTTAATTTGTTGATTAATCATTTTTCAGTTACGTCCAATTCTTCACAATTCCATACAAGCTTTTCTTGGCAAAGATTCCTTCTCCAGCTCATTTTACAGATGAGCAAGCTGAGGCAAAAAGGGTGGAGTGACTGCCTAGCTAGTTAAGTGTCAGATATTTGAATGCTCAAAACTGAGTCTTCCTAATTCCAGACCCAGAGCTCTGTGCACTATAGCACCACCTAGCTGCCCTAATTTTTTTTTTTTTTAAGTTTTGCTAAAAAACATTAGTCAATATATTAGCGAGATGGGCTACATATTGGATACCTGGGTGTAAGTTCACAAAAGAGGAAGATGATATAACTTGTCAAATCTGATATTGTGATTTGTGAAAAGCTTTCTTTGTATTTACTGATCTATGTACGTGTTCAGAAAAGGATCATTGATAGAGTTGGAAGGAACCTTAGAAGCCAGGTCCCTCCCTTGTTCAATAAGGAAACTAAGAGCTCAAAAGCAGGTCACAAACCTCCTCAGTGTCCAAGGTGACTCAAGATCCAGCACCCTATCCACTCCTTTATGGAGATTTTATTTTTATTTTTAAACAAAACATTGAGGTCTTTTGTACAGCTCAATAACAATAAAAAATGGTACAGAAACAGCTGGATGGTACAGTGGGTAGAGTGATGGAGTCCAGAAGACACAAATTCAAATCCAGATTCAAACATTGATGGAGACCTGGGCAAATATGGACCTTTGTCTTAGTTTCCTCATCTATAAAATGGGGATGATAAAAAACACCTACTTCCCAGGATTTTAGGGAAGATAAAATGAGAGGACAGCTAGAAAGAGCTCTGCAAACCTTAAATTGTTATTTATTATTACCATTGGGCAATAAGCTTAATTTGAGTCAAAGATATATGAATGGTGTCCATACTAACAGCTTAGGAGACTTTAGGCAGCAGTTAGAGAAGCATAATCTCTAGTAGGAGAGGGGTTTTGGTCGCAGGGTACTATGCCCTCCACAGATCACACAGAGTTCAGTTTGGGGGACCCCTTTATATGAAAGACTTTGACAAATTGAAATGAGTTCCAAGGAGGACAATAAGAATGCTTAGCCCAGAGAAGAAAAGACCTAAGGGAGAGCATGATAGCTGTCTTCTAATACTAAAAAGACTATCATCTGGAAGAGGTAAGAGACTTAATTTGCTTGGTCCCAGAGGGTAAAAGTGGGAGAAATGACTGGCAGGTGCATAAAGGCAAATTTCAGCTAAAAATATTTTTAACTTAAAAAAATAGAAATATCCCAAATCCAACAATGAAATGCTGTCTCCAGAGATAGAGTTCCCCATTACTGGAGGTCTTCAGGTGGAGAGTCCATGACTATTTGTTGGGTGTATTGTAAAAAAACATTTTCACTCGAGTATGGGATATGCTAAGTGACCTTTGAGTCCCTTCTGTTTAAGATTTTACAACTTTAGAAAGATTGTAAGTTAAATAGGCTTTGGAGGGCTGGCCTGGGGACCTAACCATTCTGTATAACAATTTATATCAGAAAATACATTCTGAATGTTCAAACATAACCCTTTAGTGAGTAAATGTACTGCCTGCATATCAGTAAGAGAGGTCATGTTGACATAATAGAAGAAGTACTCTAGAACATTAGAGTGTAATTCTCGACCCCAGGGTCCTAATTCTGACTCTCTCAATAAATCGTTGTGCAACCTTATAAAAATAACCTAAACGGGACCATTGCAATAGTGTGTTAATTGGTCTTCTTGTTTCCAGTTCTCTTTTTCCAATTCTTCCTCCAAATGTCTTCTAACTTGATAGTCCTAAAGCAGGTATCAAACCTTAACCTTCCCCTACTAAAAGGTCTTCTAAAGTTCCCTATCACTTCCAGGTTCTGTTTGGCATTTAAAATTCTCTGCAATCTGGTTCTTACTTCCCTTTCCAGTCTTATATCACACACTTTCCAATGCTCATCTTTTGATTTTGACACATATACAATATTCTATTTGCTATCTCCACACTTTGGCACTAGCAGTACCCCATTACCCCCATAGGAATTGCACACACTCTTCCTTTCCTCTTCTGAAATCCCTAGTCCTTACATCCTACGTGAGGCTTTGTCCTTCCCACTTTGAGAGGGCTATCCCTCCTAAAATCACTATGCATTATTTTGGAAATTTTTATATATTCAAGTTCATAGATTTAGCATTGAAAGAGCCCTTAAAAGGTCTTGTATTCCAACCCCTTCGTTTTATAAATGAGGAAACCGAGCCCTAAGGCAGATTACCCAAAGTCATATATGTAGTAAGTAGTCCAGCTGAGGAGAATTAAGGTAAGTATTATTTTCTACACTTAATGGATGAATAAACTGAGGCTCAAGTCAAGTGAGTTAATCAATTATCACCTACCTAATAAATATTAAACTAGGATTTAAACCGAGGTTTCCTGGAACCAAGTTCAGGGTGCTTTCTACTATATCGAGTTGCTATCCACATGGGGAATCTCTGTGATTTGAGGGGTGAGAATTGTGAGGGATGATAAGGAGATTTGCTTGGAGACTGACTAAGTCTTCTAGATATTCTAATGAATTGTGATTTCCCAATGGGATGGCCCTGAGGAGTCACAAGCCGAACTGTCAGGCTCCTATGGGATGCTCAGAATGTTCAGATTAATCAAGAAGGTTTTGGGAGGGCCACATCCACGCTGAACCTGCTCCCATTCAGTCCCACTGGTACCTAAGCAGGGCGCCATTTCTGTCTCCTCTGAGACCAGGTCGAGACTAAACAGCACAAGAGAGAAAGCATCTCTGAGTTTCATTTTCTTCCATAATGGGAAAGAGGGAGGGCAAAATTGCAAGAAGAGAACGAAAGAAAAAGAAAATTGAGGAGCCTAGATTTGAGTCTCTGTGCAGTTCTGCAAGAAAACAAATATCTTTATTGGCTCAGGACAGCCTGCCAATCAGCCACGAAATTGCTGGCTTCTCTTTCCTCCCTGAAGGGCCGCCTGGGCTGCATACAAAAGCTACAGAAGCAACTTCTGGGCTGGGAGAATAAAAGGCCCCTCGCTGCCTCACAGAGGCTGATTTGCAATGCATTGCTTCAGCATAATTTCTCAACTCTGCATCCGCACAAAGGCTACTCTGTCTGTCGCTCTTTTCGAGTTTAATAATTTCTATTTCCTACACCTTGCATCCATAATGTAGCCTCCCAATATGGGCAGGACCACGAACCATCCTTCCATCAGGGCCTCAGGAAATGGGGAGGGAATGTCAGTAAGCCAGTGATCCACTTTAGACAGACAATCAACTGTACCCTTTCCAAATGTCCTACCCTTTTCCTGTCCATATACCAGGTGGTTCACTGAAAAAGGCCTGAACTCTGGGGGATCAGAGGATGTGAATTCAATTCCTATTGTTGTACCTGTGTGATCTTAAGCAAATCCTACCCTCTCTGAGGCTCAGTTTTCTCATCTGTAAAATGGGAATAATCATAGCAGCACAGGTCTGTTATAAAAATTAATGCTATTTAAAATGTTTTTAAATTTTAAAAAATTAAATATATATACATGAATATATGTGTGTGTCATATATATGTGCTATTAGTTTTATTTTATTTTCGATAGCATAAAGAGTCCATCTGTCTTTTTCCTCCTCATGTTCCTTCCTGGTTGTTTCCAAGTACTGTCTACTTTCCAATCCTCTACTTCCATTTTTCTAGCTCCTCCGTTCCTTTGAAAGTAATATCCTTAACTGAATGGATGCCTATCAGTTGGAGAATGGCTGAGTAAGTTATGATATATGAATGTTATAGAATATTATTGGTCTATAAGAAACAATCAGCAAGATGATTTCAGAGAAACCTGGAGACACTTAAGTGAGCTGATGCTAAGTAAAATGAAATCATTGTAAGATTATATGAAAAGCAATTCTAATGGACGTGGCTCTTTTCAATGAGGATTCAAGTCAGTTCCAATGATCTTGTGATGAAGAGAACCTTCTACACCCAAAAAGAGGACTGAGGGAACTGATTGTAGATCACAATATGGAATTTTCACTCTTTTTGTTATTTGCTTGCATTTTGTTTTCTTTCTCATATTTTTTTTTTCCTTTTTGGTCTGATTTTTCTTGTGCAACATAATTGCATAAATATATATGTATATATATATATATATATATATATATATATATATATATATATATATATATATTGGATTTAACATATATTTTTAACATGTTTAACATATAGTGGATAGTTTGCCATCTAGGGGAGGGGATGGGGAGGAGGGGAAAAATTTGGAACACAAGGTTTTGCAAGGGTTAATGTTGAAAAATTATCCATACATATATTTTGAAAATAAAAAGCTTTAATAAAAAATTGATTATATCGAACAGTATATAAAATAAAAATGATTCAAATTTTTAAAAAAGAAAGTAATATCCTTGAGGGCAGAAGCTATCTTGCTAAATTTTTGTTCCCAGCACAGAGTAATTGCTTATTTTTTTTTCCATTTTCATTCCTTTGAGAATTATAACTCATTTTTATGACAGTTTAAGTTTTACAGAAACAAAAACACTCATTACAAGAAATTGATCAAATAGGTTGCACACATATTATCTCCATTTTAGACATAAGGAAATTAAGGCATTGTGAAAAAGTCAGCTACTTGTCTATACTTCTAGAGATAGGAAGGAAATGTCAGAGCAGACCTGGATCTTCAGAGTCCAAAACCACTATGATTTCCCAGTGACACTATGCCCTTTCTTGCTAAAATCAATCCATCTTTTTTTTTGGAGGCAATCATGATTGAGTAACCTGCCTAAGGTCACACAGCTAGTAAATGTCTGAGGTCAAATTTAACTCCAGAGCAGGTGCTCTATCAACAAGTCACCTAACTGCCTGGGGTCATTTTTGAAACTCAGCTTCCAAGCCATACAAAGGTTTCCCTGACTGAGCTACCCAAGCTCCCTCTCTCTTGTGGGTTAAGAATCTGCTCCACCCGTGGGTATTTAGCATACCCTGCCATGCAGTCTCCTTCTAACCTGGTCTGACATCTCCCAGCTGGATGGTAAGCTCCATGAGAGCAGAAATCAGGTCTTGGACCTCTCTGCATTGGCCATGGTGTCTTAATCCATAGGCTGTCACTCAGAATATTTGTTGATTGATTTATATGCCAGTTTGATGCTGATACAATTGTCTATTGATCCCTATATCCTTTTATATGCCTGTCAATTCAACTCAACCAACACAACTCTGTGGAAGGCTGTTCCGAGTGCTAGAACGCACAAAGATGAGTAAGGTACAATGATTCCTTTCAATTCAAACAGCATTAAATGCCTACTATGTGTTCCTAGGAGTTCAGTGTCAAAACTAGAACAGATTCCGTCCCCATAGAGCTTTCATTCAACCAGGAGGTACAACAGGTAGACAAATAAGTATAATACAAGGTGACTGAGAAGTGAATAAGCACCAACAATTACGAAGGGAGAATCAGTCTTTTTTTCAATCATATGTGACTCTATTGGCAAAGATACTAGAAGGGTTTGTCATAAAGAAACTGAGGCAAAGGAGGATTATACAGCTAGTGAGTGTCTGACTCCAGGTCTAGCACTGTATCCCCCGTGGCACCGAGCTGCTCCATGAAATGAACAAGTTAGGCTTGTTCAGTCATTTTAGTCATTTTGGAATCCCATATGAGGTTTTCTCATTACAGATACTAAAGGGGTTTGCCCATTTTACTAGTAAGGAAACTGAGACAAAATAGGATTAAGTGATTTGATAGGTCACACAGATAGTAAGAGTCTGAGGTCATATTTGAATTCAGGAAGATGACTATTCCTGACTCCAAGCATGGTGCTTTCCCCACTGTGTGACCTAGCTGCCCAGGATGGGGATGGAGATCAGAAAAAAAAAAAAAAGAGGGACAGTTCTGTGCCTTGGTAGTATTTAGTTGGGAGGAAAGAAGGAGAAGGAATACGACTTAGTCCAATGACACCAGCTGTTTCACCAAAACATTCCATTTCTTCACTAAAGGCAATTTTTTGGGCTTTCCCCCAGAATTGGAATGCCCTCCCTTCTCTGCTCAACTACTGACTTCTCTTATTTTCTTTAGGTCCCAACTAAAATCCCATCTTCTCTAAGGACCCCTTACCTACTCCTCCTAATTTAAGTGTCCTCCTTCTATTAAGTATTTGCTATTTATCCTGTACATAGTTTGTTTGCATATATTTGTTGTCTCCACCATTTAATTCTGAGCTCCTTCAAGGCAGGGATTACTTTTTGGCTCTTTTTGTATTCTCCAATGTTTAGCATACTGCCTGGTACATAGTAGGAGTTTAATAAATATTTATTGAATTGAGTGGTTGAAAGCAGAAGAAATTGTCAGCCTTAAGGAGCTTGAATTATGTTTTGGTCATTTTTCATTTCAGATGCAGATAATACATCAAGTGGAAAAGTCCAACAGAAAGTTGACAATATGGACCTAGAGATAGGGCACAACATATACATTTGTTATATATCTGTGTTAAGATGATAATTGAATACATGGGAGCATATAAAGGAAGGAAAAAACCCAGAACATTTAAGGGATTGGATTTAGCTAATATTCCAGTTAAAGAGAATGAGGAGGAATGGACAGACAGATGAAAAGTGAATCAGAAGAGGACAAACATCAGAAAAGCTAAGGGAAAAGGGGATATGAAAAGTCTACCTGGGAAGAGACCAAAAGCTTTAGGGAAGTCTAGGGAAAATGAGGGCTGAGAAAAGGCCATCAGTGCAATAGTTAATAAATGGCTGGTAATCTTGGAAAGAACTGTTTCAGTCAAGCAGGGGGGTCAGAAACCAGATTGGAAGGGTTTGAGAAGTGAGTGGGTGGTGAAGAAGTAAAGACAGCAAGTATAAATAATTCTCTCTAGAAGTTTTTCAGTGAAAGAAGAATAGCTCGGGGCAGCTAGATGGTACAATAGTTAGAGCACTGGCTCTGAAGTCAGCAGGACCCGAGTTGAAATCCAACCCCAGACACTTAATACTTCCCAGCTGTGTGACCCTGAGCAAGTCACTTAACCCCAATTGCCTCAGCAATTATAATAATAATAATAAATTTAAAAAAAAAAGAATAGCTCAAGGATATGGCATGATCAGTTGCAGGTTTTTTAAGGATTAGGGAGATCTAGGCACATTTGTAGGTTGAATGGAAGGAGCAAATGAGAAAGAAAAAGAGAAAGAAAGTCTAGAGTGTGGAGTCATAGACAAAACTGGAAGGGTGTCACTCTCAATAAAGAGAAAACCTATCTGTCCTTAGAGAATATAGAGAGGACAGATGAAGCTACGGAGAGGTCAGAAGGAATAAAAGGGGAAAGTAGAAGAAACTCTTTATGGATGATTTCAACTTTCTCTCTGACGCAGGAGGGAAGTCAATCTCTCTCAGATGGATCAATAGGAAGGTTTTTGTAGAGTTTAGGAGAAAATTTGGAACAAGTGGTAAAGTAAAGTATGAGGGAGAGAGCTGATCTAAGAAGAATAGTCCTTGCGTTTGAGGAGCCTGGCCCTCCCACTTGCAGAAAACATTGAGAATGGCCTGGACAATTAAAAACTAATGAGGTGATAAAGGCCTTGGGGACTGGGATGGAATCTGAGAGTTACTAGCTGATAGGATGTCAATGAAGAGAGAAAGTGTGAATGAATAAGAACAAAATGGGTCCTTGGCAGATGCGAACTCCTGTCTGTTGATTTGGCAGGCTGCCCAAACTTTCCTCCTCCAGTTAGTTCCTTTCTTCACACATTTTCTCTTCTTTCACACCTTTTCTTTCATTGACTCGAAGGTCTGAGGCAACACCATCACCATCCCCCTCCACTAATAGTGCTGGATCCCTTGAAAGTCTTTATTTTCTTTAGTCAATTAATTTTTCAATTGGGCTTGAAGCTTGCAAATACCTGGTGAGTGCCCAGGAGCTGCAGTTAGGGAATCCTGGTTTCAATTTGCATGACCTTAAGTAAAACTTAACCTCTTAGAACCCAAGTTTCCTTGTTGGGAAAATGAGGGTAATAAACCCCATCCTGCCCTGCTCATGGGGTTATATTGATGAAAGCATCCTCTGCTCTCCATGCTATTCCTCACATGACCACCAAAATAATCTTACCAAGGCACAGATCTAGTACATCACTCCTCTACTGGATAAGCTCCAGTGGTTCCTCATTGCCTGATGACCTTACTGGTTCCATGAGATCAATGATCATTTCTATACAGATGACTCCCAAATATACATGTCCAGCTCTCATTTCCCTCTAACTGCCAGTCTCCCATCGTCAACTAAATGACTGTTGGACATTCTTGTTTGTATATCTTATAAGCATCTGAAACTCAACCCATTATCCTTTCCCCAAAAAACTTACTCCTTTTACTGACTTCCCTATTTGTATAATCCTTTCAGTCACCAGCTTTATAAATCAGTCATGATCAACTTTTATTCTCCTTTAATCCTGTGTCCAGTTGTGAAGTCTTGTTAACTATGTTGAAATCTTTCACATTTGTCCTTTTCTTTCCATTCAGTTAGCCACCTAGTTCATGCCTTCAACACTTCTTAATTAAACTTTTGACAATAGATACCCAATTTGTCTCTTTGCTTCCAATCTGTATCTCCCTTTTCCATTACATGGTCCACATAGCTGCCAAATGACTAAAGTGCAGGCCTGATCATGTCACTCTCTTGCTCAAGGAGATTTAGTGATTCCCTATTGATTCTAGGGGGGGAAATTCTGTTGTTGTTCAGTTGTGTCTGACTTTTTATTACTCCATTTGGGGTTTTCTTGGCAAAGACACTGAAGTGATTTGCCATTTCCTTCACCAGTTCATTTTACACATGAGGAAACTGAGGCAAACAAGATGAAGTGACTTGCCCAGGATCACAAAGCAAGAAAATATTTATGGTCAGATTTGAACACTTTACTAGCTGCCTCAGAAAAAAAATATATGTATGATAAATCACTTGGCATGATAAAGATTGAGGATACGAATAGGAAAAACAAGACATCTTCTTAAGGAGCTTGAATTGTAAGAGACCACATATATAATAGCTCAATTTCAGGTCAGATATCAAAGCCAGAAGACCTTAGGATACAGAGGCAGGACACATAGTGAGACCTAGTGCTTTTTCCTGGGAGTTAGTGACTACCAGCTAATTCATCCAAGCTGTGGGAACAGTCATGTTGTTCTTTTTCTTTAATGGTTCTGATGAAGTTAGAATGGCATGGAGGGAGGGGTCATTGCATATAGGAAGGAAAAGAAAAGAAAGAAAGATGCTCTCCTGAGCATCTCTTCCTATCTGGCTTCCCTGGATTAAATCTGGGAAGCTCTACTACGTCTGGATTTCTCTTTTGCTGCTTTACTTTGTCTTTATTACACTTGTTTATCCTTCATTCTCAAAGAAGACCAATAACAACATGAAGTTTTGAGTTGTGTGCGAATCTCATTCAAGTGATATAGAGCTATGCAAAGTCATCAGCTTCACTCTCCCATGTGTTTCAGTCATGTCTTTTAATAAACTATTTGAAGACAGGAACTAGGTTCTATCCATTTTTATAAAGTTGTATCCCACCTCAGGGCAGGGATTGTATATAGCAGTCATCCAATAAATATCAACTGCTCATTTTTAAAAAAAAAATTCATTCCTTCATTTTTCAATAGACCCAAGATACTGATTTTAGCCATTGCAAAAGTTTGGCAATTTTCCTGATGTGCTCCTCAAAGGAGCAAATAGTTCCTCAGAGTAGTCTACAAAGTGGGACCAGAGCTTTGAGAACACAGAGGCTAACTTCCAATCAGATGGAAGAAAAGATGGGTTGAATCTCATAGATGCTCCCTCAAAAAATCCAATTATGGATCTTGTCTCTGACATGATCACACCTTTCTCTCTCAAGACCTCCTACGCCATTCTAACTTCTGCCTCAGTTGTGCAAACTCTCCTCTCCCTCCCCTTCTGAGCCCAACTCTCAGCCCTTCAAGGCAGTTATCATACATTTTTACATAGTTTTCTTAGTTATCATAGATTTTTTAATCTACCCTCTGCTAAGTGATTCACAACAGCAATTGCAAAGGTACCATCAGAAGAATTCCAAGACCTCCCTTCCATCCAGTCCAGAATACTCCCTCCTTTCCTCCCATACCATCTTGTGGCTATACCAAAACGTCTTCTGAAAACAAGATGTTCATCTGAGGCAGTGGATAAGAGCTCTAAATTTTCTCTTTTCATTTCAAAAAGGATAGAGTGCATCCTATTAAAATGAGAAAGCATGGATGAGTTGTGATTTATATCATAGATTGCATTATAATCATCCCCCACCCTCTCAAAACTTCCTCCCCTCCTTCAAATTCCCTAATCTCTATGAAGGAAATCAGCACCCTTCCATTTGCTCAGGTTCACAGCCTTGGTGTTATCTTTCAGCTCCTCACTCTCCCTCACCCCACACATCAAATCGGTTATTAAATCTTGTCATTTCTACCTCTGCAACATCTCTCCCATTTGTTTCCTCTCACCAGCACTCTAGTTCAGGGCTTTATCACCTCTCTCCTGTATTGTTTGAAATGGCTTCTTTTTTGGTCATGTTGTCTAAAGCCTCTCCCCATTCTAAATGTTATCTCATCTTGATTTCATCTTTTAAGATTTCCATTTTTTGTTTAAGCTTTATAATAGGCATAGGTGTTAATAAAATCTTATATGTATATAAATGTATAAATATATAAACATAGATTTTTTTTTACCTTAAGGGGAATAGGCAGCAGAGATACCATTAATTCATTAAGTATAGATTCAAAATAAAAATTAAGATAAAACAGAAGACAATAGGCAGTGGACTGTGGTAAGTGTTAGGGGATCAAATAAGGAAAAATATAGCCCTTACTTTACAATCTACTAGGGGATGAATGTGATCATGTTGGAGTCAAGTCTCATGACAGGGTTTTTGAGGAAGAATGGGATATGACCCATCTTTCCATCCATCTGATTGGTTGATCACCTTTTGTAGTCAGCCGCTGTACTCCCAAGGGTCTCTGGTCCCACTTAGTGACCACTCTAGAAGGGTTGAGGAATTCTTTACTCTTGGATAGAACATAGCAGAAAAGTTGACAAACTATACATCTTCCATTGACTGAGACCAATGCCCTGGGTCTATTGAAAAATAAAATGAAGATAAACAAAAAAGACCTGAGTTATTGGTATTAATTGAGTCTAAATATACACTGTATGTAGTACACATTTTCCCCATATTTTGCTGATGGGTGGGTGTGATCAAAACAGTTTGGAAACCACTTTTCTAGACTAATAGCACACTCCTTATCTCTTCTGATGGCTAAGAGGAGCGGATATGTATCTAAGAGAACAAGGTAAAGAAGAGAACAAATCTCCATGTGTAGAGGGTCACAGTCAGTGGGGAAACTCTGGATAAGGTATAAGACCCTTCAGCCCAGAGGGAACTGCTGACAATGTCTAGTTCTGCTCCCTATGTCACCTAAGGGCTCTCAGCCTTCCTGAGGAGTCAGGGGATGGTGACAACCTATGTTGTGATTGAAGCAGAGTGATACCAGGTGGAAGAGTGATAACAGGTGGCAAACTATGTACAATAGCAAGTTGTTTATGTGGTCCCACATGTACAGTGTTGTTTTTGTTACGTTATATAAAGGGGAAAGTCCTTGAAATAAATGAACTCCATTTTTTCCATCATCCTTGGGAGTCCCACCTCATCACTTCTCCACTAGGAAGGTATATTTTAATCACCCCTGTGTGGGGGTTCTAGAAAGCAATGCTATGTTTTGTCACCCCAACTTTGGAGCTCTAGAAAGCAGGATATTTTAATCACCCTGGTATGTTTTGTTACCCCAACTTCGGGGCTCTGAAAGCAGGACACAACATCCATGGAACTTCAGTCCCCCATCATTGGCCAAGAGAGGTAAAAGCTGGTGTTCTGACAAGCTTCTCTTCTCTTTCTCAGTGGGGGATCTTTCCTCACCCCTGGTCAAGTGACCCACAGATAAATAATTCAGTCCCGGAAAAGCTGCTTCACTGCTGACTATCCAGGGGATTTAGTGCATACATCGCTCATGCTTCTCGCACTGCCACAAGAAAAATTACAAATTGATCCACAGGACTGGGCTCCAGCTCATACTTCTCTGAGCTGCCACTGCTTCTTTTTCTCTAAGTAATGGCTGAGCCAGTGATGGGAAGGATTTAGGTTGGGTGGGAAGGGGTGGGGGTTTTAAGCAAAATAGCTGAGGTAGAAGGGAAGGAAGGAGGGAGGGAGAAGTAGACCTTGGTAAACTTGCCAACAGATAGACATTCTGTCCATGGTCACCAGAAAGAACTAGAGACTTGAGGTTTGGAAGTAAGGCACTTTGGCTCTATAGGGCTTTAGAGGGAATAGAAAGTACTGATTAGCTCTGAGAAGATAGTCAGGTTTTCTGGAATGTATGTATGTCGTTAAGAGAGCCCTGCCAGGTTTATACCTTAATGGGATAGACAGCAGAGCTACCATTAATTCATTAAGTATATATTTAAACTAAAATTTTTTTAAAAATAAAATTAAACACTATGTATTCTGTGGTAGGTGCTAGGAATCTAAACATGAAAGACTATATAGTCTTTGTCATCATGGAATATGCAATCTATTAGGGGAGAAAAGTTACAAATAGTAGCAAGTTACAAACAGCTGTTGTATAAAGTAGATCATGAAAGTAGGATATACTAGAATTCGAATTAGGTCTAATCCTGTCTAGTCTTGACTGTGTAACCAATCAACCAAGTGTTTAACAAGTATCTACTATATGCTCTGTACTGGGCTGGGGAATTCAAAGATAAAACTAAAACAGAATATTGATCTCAAGGAGCTTAAAATCTTTGTGGGGAGACAACATACATACATAGACATATGTGCATATGTGTGAAAAGTAGTTTGGGGAGGGATGGCTGGGAGATTGGGAGGATCAGGAAAACCTTCATCTTGAAGACTGTGCTTGAGTAGAGTCTTGAAGGAAGTAAGGGATTCTGAGACAAAGGTAAACAGGGGTTATATTCCAGCCAAATTATAGTGACAACTATAGCAACAAACAAAGCAAAAGCAGAGGAGACAGAATGCAATGCTTGCAAAATAGTCAAGAAGACTAGTTTGGATGCATTGTAGAGAGTGAGAGAGTTATTACTAAAAAAGGTAGGTTGGAGTCAAGTTGTGAAAAACTTTAAAACCCAAACAGAGTTCATATTTTATCCCTGAGATAAGGCCACTGAAGTTTATTGAGAAGAGTAGTAACATAATCAAATTAGGGCTTAAAGAACCTCCTTCAGGCTCATTTTCCTTGTCTGTAAAATGGGCAGGTTGCACTAAATAACCTCCAAGTTTTCTCCAAGCACTAACTCTATAGTTCTGTGATGAAAATTACATTACATCACATCAATCAACAAGAATAATGATCTACTTCTTATGGCTGTGGTAAAGATAAAATGGGATAATATTTGTAAAGTACTTTACAAACCTTATGCTAGTGATAATGACGATAATGATGTATCTACTGTGTTTCAGGCACAGTGCTAAGACCAAAGGGTACAAGTACAAGGGTTAAGATGATCCCATATCAAAACAAACTCATATTCCAATGGATCTCCAAAAGTACAATAAAAGAGATACGATTCAATCATTCAAAAAAGAACAAGCTCACTTCTGACTTGGGGAACGGGAGCATATTTATTGATAGATATAAGATTGAATTTTAATGGCATTTGAGCTAAAATACTAATAGAAAGTAGAGAAGAGAAATTAGAGGGAGAAAAGACATTACAAATAGGAGAAATAACATGAGCAAAAGCATGGAGGCAGGAAAACTTGGAGTATATTTAGAGAATAGGAGGACCTCCATCATACTACCTCACCAAGATAGTCCATCCATTTGTTTTCCAGACAAAAGGGAATACACATGCATTTCCCAAGTGATGACAAGCATACTTTCTTGACTCCAACATGATCCATCCATCTGTCTGTCTACCTTTGTTATTAATGACCCTGACTACTGTTTCCACATTGTTGAGTCAGAGATTCAGGCAGTGTCCATGTCAAGAGACACTTTTATCCACCCCAGTCAGCTCATTCTCCATGACGTTTGCAATTTCCCTGCTCTAGAGGTCAAGTCTCCAGTGTGCCCTCCCAGAGTAATTGTGAAATTATTATGGTTGGTGATTTTAATTTAAATTGGATGGAGAAATGTCATACTGCGGTCGACTCATTTGCTATGGATTTTCACTTAACCAAATTGATTAGTCAACCAACTAGACTTAACTTGAGAGTTGTAATCATTCATTATTAGATCTCATTTTTTCCTGCTGCTTCTAGGTGATGTAAAGAGATTAAAATTACAGCAGAAACTTCAGCAATGTTTTGTCATGAAAGAAGTAGAAACTATTTAGAAGCCAAAAAAAAAAAAGATGATGTCATTATTAAAAGACGACTGAACTCCATCTGGTCATCATGAAACATGGCATATGGGAGAGGAAACCATGAACTTTGAAGTCAGAAAACTGGATTTGTGACCTTTGTGACCTTGACCAAGTATTATTTTGCCCTTTTAAAAATAATCTCTGAGTCTTTGTTTTCGCCATCTGTAAAATGAGAGGTTGGACAAAATTTTCTCTAAAATCTTTTTTAACTATATGTCCTAGTACCCTATCATTCTTTGCTCCACACCTTTTCATCTCTATACCTCTGATCAAGCTGATCCTTATGTTTAGAACACTCCTTTCCTATCCATTCTATTGACTTTCTAGTCATGCTTTAAAACCCAATTTAAGTAAGAGCTGTCTTAGCTAAGAAATTTCCTGTGATGCTACCAATAATGTTGCTTAACAATGTGAACAATATCAACAAAAAGTTAACCTTTTCTCCCTTGTAGTTTGTAACACTCATGAACTGATCATGTTTAATTGTGTATATTTTACCTGTATTAGTGTCATATCCTCCTATTAGTCTGTAAGCTCTATGAGAATATGGATCTTAACTTATCCAATCTGTCTATTTTTCCTAGACACCAGCATAGCTCTCTGTACAAAAGGCAAAATTCAATGACTTGTGAAATGGATTCCTATGGAAGGTTTTGTCATTTCCTTTTCTGGAGGAAAGAGGATAGAAGAGGTAAATGGGAACATGTCTTAGAAACAACAAAGATCATCATTTATGTGGGACTGGTTAGAAAGTAATTGATGCTTTAATTTGAGGGATCACTGTTCTATGCCATCTCAACAAGATGGAGTTGGTTTTGTACTTGTTATTTGGTATATCCAAGTTTCTGTCTGTCTCTACCTACCATGATTTCTTCTGCCCTCTTAGAATGCTAGGCATTGGAACTAGTTATACTAATATCATTATAAACAAGACTCTCCCTAAATCCCACTTCCCAATTAAAAAACACATCTGAAAAAAATAGACAAAAATAATATACCCTATAAAGGGATTCACCTAAGCAGATTACCTCATTCTGGAGTTGTAGGTTGTTATGGAATTTATTGGGTTTGAGGGTTTGGGTTTTTTGGGGTGATTGGTATTGATAAAAAGATCATAGGTTCATAGATCTAATACTGGAAAGAACTCCAGAGACCATCTACTCTAACTCCCTCATTTTACAGATGAAGACATTGAGACCCACAGAGAGATTAAGTAAATTCCTCTGGGTTATACCCATAGAAAGGAACAGCAGTAATTTTTGAGCCCAGATCCAGGTCTGCATCTGCAAAATAAGAAGGCTGGATATCTTTTCTAGCTCTAATTACAAAAATTCTAGGATTCGATTGATTCTATCTTTATTCAAAGCTGATCTGTATGGTATAAATCAAAAAGATCAGGAGAGCCCTATGAAATGAGATAGAGACCAGCGATTTCATCTCTAGATGCTAGAGTCATGTTTCCAACTCTGCTCTCTGCATACCCCATGAGAACTATTCATTAGCAAGGGCAGGAAGCACCTAAAATGTGCTATTGCTTCATGTCAACCATTCAGATAATTAGAAAGTGTGATAATTCATTCTCAGTCACTTGATTTAATACCAGGGTTATTTCCTTAACTGGATAGAAAGAGGTCACATTCTAAAGTATTTTCAACTGCATCCCCCCCTTTCAGAGATAGCACTCAGAGAAGAAAAGGAAAGCAATCATATGATGATGAGGATGATAACATTGATCACAGGATAATAGATTTAAAGCTGAAAGTTATACTCTAGTCCATTTTTACCAAAATAAAAAAAAAGGAATAAAAGAAAGGAAGGAAGGAAGGAAGGAAAGAAGGAAGGAAGGAAGGAAGGAAGGAACAAACGAATGAAGGAAAAAAGGAAGGAAGGAAGGAAGGTGATACATGCTCATAATCAACTCCGAGTCCAGAGTTTTGTTTCTTTTTATGTTATACTACTTTCTTCATTCTGTAATTCTGCTCTTCATGAAACATAAAGAACAAAACTTTCTAAGTAAATCTGGGACAAGTTATTTAAGCTCTGCAAGCTTCAGATTCCTTACTTGTAAAAGGTTAAAGATACCTATACAACTCAACTCATAAGATTATCCTGAGCCTCAAATGAATGGATGAATAAAAAAGAAAAATATTTATTAAGCACTAGTATGTGTTGCCCACAAAATGTCTACAAATGACTGTACAAACGTTAAAATAACATATAAATGTCTATCACTATTTTTATTGATAATACTACATTGAAAATAAATGAGCATACTCTGAATGCTGGGAGATTGCATTCTTTAGAACAGGAAGGTCTTTATTTCCTGATAAATCAAACCCCATATATTAGGAAGGCTCAGAGCCTCTGGTGGATAATCGGTAACACAGAAGGGGCACCACAATTTTTGAGCACATGGATGAGGAAAGGAATGGACAACCTAATCAACTCTTCTGTGTCCTTTTGTTCTATATCCCACTCCTTTGGTCCCCTGGACCTTGCTGCCTTCCCCATTCAGTGTCCTTTTCTTTCTCCCCTTCACTCTCTATCCTGGTCCCAGCTTTGTGAGTTTCTCTTCCCATCTCTACCATGTCATTCCATTATGCCATCCTATGGATATTTCATTGCCCTGCCCAGCCCTGCCCTCTCTGGGCAAGCCTTTTTTTTTTCAGAGTCGATTTTAAAGAAAGAAGCAAAGTTCCCTTTTTGTGCCCATACCCAACTGATTGAAAATGCCACCTGACTGCCCCCAAACTGCCATCATTTTGGTAAGCACGAGATGGTGGGGGAACAAAAGCTTTATTCAAACTCTCACATGCTAAGGTTTCCAAAAAGCTTTTAACAGAAGCCATCATTTCCCTCCAAGAATCAATGAATTTTAATTCACAGGGAGATATTTGTCTGCTTCTCCCTTCCTTCAAGGAGCAGAGACACATTTAACAAAACAAGCCAGCCTCGCGTGGAGGCAAACGCAGCTTCTTCGCCCTGAAATTACTGGAAGTTCATTTTCAAAAGCCGTCCCGTTTTCTGGGAATCAATGCATATCAACTAAAATCAATAGCTTCTCCGTGTGGATGGGCTGAGACACCAAACCGATCTAGCGCTCTGCTGCATTTGTATCCAAATCTAGACGTTCTCAACAAGTCAATGAATTTAAGCGTCTGCCAGTGTCTTTTCACTTAAAACTAATCTGTTTGCTGATCGGACTGTACATTTCCAGGGAGCGTTGTAATGTACTCTGTGTATTTACCAGATCCAATGTACATTAACTCAAATCAAAATATTTCCACTTAACTTACAATCGAGTTTGCCCCAACTTCAGTGAAGCACATAGGAATTAGCTCCAACCAATCAATGTGTCAGGCTAGCCTCCATGTTTTCCCTCCCCCTGGCAGGGTACAACAGTATCTCTGCCAGTTTACCCCCTGGAAGCAAGAGTGTTAGATCTGAGTGATATGTTGCCTAAAAAATAATGGTTAAGAATGCTGGGTTTGGAGCCAGAGAAGCTAGGTTCAAAACCTACTACTCCACTCAATGCCTGTGTAACCTAAATCAATTAATCTTTCTGGTCCTCAGTTTCCTCATTTGTAAAATGGTCAGGCTAAATTAGATAAGTCCTTGCCAGCACCAAATTCATGATCCTATAAGTACTGTACAATAGGAATTCCTTGCCCAAAGTAGAATATTTTAAATATTTGTTGAATTGGATTGGGTTGGATTAGACTGGGCTAGGCAAATAGTATGGAGCCACAATCTATAGGTTATATATGTAAGAACAAAAGATCAGCTCTTCTATCCCTGTAACTGCTCTAAGGGGAGAGGCTTCCAGGTTTTCAGTCCTATGTCTCATACTTGGTTAACATAAGATCCAGTTAAAGATGATTAAATGAACAATCAACAAATACTGAAGGCTAAAGACATTATGCTAGGTACTGATCTGGACTAGAAAAGGAAAGAATCTCAAGTCAAGAGTTCTTAATATTATTTGTTTCACATATCCTACGGCAGGTTGGTAAATCCTATAGAGCTCTTTTCAGAACAGTATTTTAAATGCTGTTAAAATGATATACATACGATTACAAAGGAAATAATTTGTGTTGAAATATAGTTATCAAATATTAGGGGAAAAAAGTTCATAGATCCTAGGTTAAGAACTCTGGATTCTAAAGAGTTATAAGATACAGACTCTGCTTTCAAGATACTTACAGAGTAGTTGGCAAAGTAAGTCATAGAGATATTAAAAATATACTATTTATTGCCTTTTATTTCTATTAAAGAACCAAATGAATGCTGAGTCCTATAGGAATTCAGAGGATCAAGGACCCTGTGAGCTGGAATTATGCAGATAGACTTCAAGGAAGTGGTGGAATGTGAGCTTTGCCTAGAAGGAAGGATAGAATTCCCAGAAGAAATGAAGAACTAGGAAGCAAATGAACAGCAGGAGCAAATGTGAAGAGGTGGAGTTATGAAAGATGTTTCTTGGGGATCTAATGATCACATTAGTAAAAGGTGAGAGTTATTGGAAGTTCGGGTAGTGTAGCCAAAGGGCAATACCTATAGTACAAAGAATGCCAGATTTCAAATCAAGAACTGTCTCCCATTTCTCCTAGCAATGGGCCCAAGGACAAATTATTCTTCAAGTCCCAATTTTCATATCTGAAAAATAGGGGTAATATTATTTGCTCTACTCACTCCTCAGAGCCCTTATAAAGAAACTAATCTGTAGTTTGGAAAAGTAGTTTGGGGCCAGATCCTAAAGGACCTCCAAAGCCAAGCTAAAGACCTCAGGATTTAGCCAGAGGCTCTGAAGGATTTCATCAGCTCAGTCTTCAAAGAAAAGACAAGAAATTTGTGCCACTGCCTGTGTGAAGCCCAACTTAGGACCTCTTGCAACCTAGAAAACTCCCTCTCTGCTTTCCCTAGTCCTAGTCTAGGGTATTGGCTTCAGCCTTTAGGAAAGCTGGCAAGGGAGGCCATGGTCCCCTAGCTCCAAAGAGTCTCACAGCGTCGCCATGGTGACACTCCCATCCTTTGCCAGTCTCACAAAAGGATATTCTTGCTCCTCAGCTCACCTGGGACTCAGAGCTAATGAGGAGGTGGCAAAACTGTTTCATTTTCTCTCTCCCTCTGGTTCTCTCTCAAAAGAAAGGCAATTTACTTAGTCCAACAAACCTAAATATGCCCATCCATCTACCCCTCCTCTGAAAAACAGCAATCATACCCTCCCGCAGTGCCCCAGAGTAAGGCCAAAAGGAAAAGGAAGACTTCTGGACTGGGAAGACATATTTTGTCTTTGATTAGGATGCAATCAATAGAGATATGAGAGATCTTTTCCCTTTTGTTTCCTCCTCATTGAAGAGCCTAAAGATGGGAAGCTCAGAAAAGGAAGAAGGAAGATGATATTCACACATTGAGAGTTAAAGATAATATAATTTCTAAGATTCACCAAAGAGTCCTTCCCCTTTAGAAAAAGCAGGGAATGATGGTTATCCCAAGCATGGATACTCACCAGCTTTCTCCACCCCAAATACTTCAGCCAATTAAGTTTTGTGGTACATGCCGCACTCATCCCAAACTAACTAGCCCACAGAGTATATGTAGGCAAAATGACATCTGTGATACATTCTGGGAGAAAAGAACCCCCCTTGAAACAAGGGAAGGATAAAGGGGAGAAGGAGAATTGCTGGGACATCCTAGGATATAGAAATAGAAGCCAGTTGGAGGATGGGGTGAGGAGGGTGGTGTCAGGATATGGAAGGAGAGAAGTGGTGCTTCTGAGTTAGAAAGGCAAGGGAGAGTGGGAGCATCTCCAGAATGAAATCTTCACACTTGCATTGTCGTTCTCCTTGCAGAGGAGTGAGAAGAGGGGAGGGGGCGAGGAGGGTGGCGAGAGCGGGAGAGGTGAGAAAACCAGCATCTTCAGACCTGCCCAGCACTGCTGGCTTCTCTGCTGTGTGTGGTACATCATCTCACAGTCATTAGACCAAACCCACGGGAAAGATAGAAGGTAGTACACCCCCAGTGGCAGGATAATTAGAAGGAGGAGTATGTGTGTCTGCATGTGTGTGTGTCTGGGTATAAGTGCACTCGTGCGCAAGTGCATATCCGTGCTTTTGGGAAAGATGGCTCCTGGCTTGACATTACCCATCTGCTTCCCTTCCCTCCCCTATCAAAAAAAAAAAAAAAAAAAAAAGCAGAGATTTCTAGGGAATTCAGTGTATGTACAGAATTGCCAGTGAACTAGTATCACCTCCCATACACAAGTTCAGAGCATCCAGAATCACCTGATCCTGTTTCTGTTCAACTCTAGTATCCCCACCAAGTCTTCTCAAAGAAGCACTCAAACTGAGAACTTAGCCAAACTCTCTGTCCTTATATGGCACAATACCCAAGGTCAGCTTAGGATATAGACAGAGGGAACAGCCTTGAAAAAAGATGGATTGAGGGTGTGCACAAGGAAGGGAAACCCCCAACCAAGTTCTACACAGAGGGAACTTCACTGTAGAAAGGACCTGCTTCACATTCATTCCTCTTGCTTCCACAGAGACTACTTGGGGCTGAAAATTCTTCTTTATTCCAACTGGGCATGAGGCTGAATGGATTGGAGAATACAAGAAAGGATTAGAATAGAGGAAGATATTTGTTACACTGTGTGCAGAAGAGACTGAATGAGTGCCTCTTTTCTGATTCCTCAAAATGATGGGCATGGAGATAGTTCTTGTACAGAGTACCCAAAGGACTACAAAATGTCATCACTGGTGCTTCTAAATAATTCATCTTACTAAAAATGTATCAGAGATGTAGTGGAAAAAGCATTGAGAAAGTCGTGAGATTTGGGTTTTAGTTTTGGCTCCATTATCTCATAACCCTGGGAACATGATCTTCTAACTTCTCTTAATTTCCTCATCTGTAAAATGGGAATGTAAAAAAAAACCCCTCTGCCATAAAGCATATCTAAGGAATACATTTTGTGAACAGTAAAACACATGGAAATATGTGTTATATAGCTCAAACACCCTGTGTTTCCCACATGATTCTGGGACTTGTCATTATTCCTTCCGTTCATGGTGCTGTTTTGAATCAGTAGTTATTCATATCTCTCACTTGAGCCTGCATCTAGTGTATTTACCTACAGAACAAACCAAATATGACATAAGAAATCATCAGTAAAAGGTATTTAATGAAAATGGGAAAGCAAGGTAAATCATGGACTTTGAATTAAATAGTCACATTTGGCACCCAGACCACATGACTTCCTCCTTCTCCAAATGTCTCCTGAGAGCACTTGTCTATTCCTCAATCACACATCTACATACGCATACAGACACACACACACACACACACACACACACACACACACACACACTGGATATGTGCATAGTTTAAAATCATGGCAGGGGTATCAAAGGTAAGCATCAATAGAAATCTCTCTGTTGAGGCATTTCCTGTTCCATTTCAATGAAGTAATATGTCTTGGAAGCACAGCTCTAGAAATATTCTTTTTCAGAAATGCAACTTGAGAGCATTGGTTCTGCCACCCACACCAGTCTTAGATGCCATCCCTTCTTTTCTCTCCCTTTCTCTTTTCTTCTTCTCATTGTGGGCCATATTTGTTCCTCACTCAAAAAACAAAAATAAACTTCATTTTATAAATGCTGTTCATTCATAGCATTCAAATAAACACATGCACGTCATCATGGAAGATATAGTTCTAAAAATACTTTAGTTTCCAAATATAATGGCATATTAGTGTATTAAATAATGTGTGGTATAATATGTATGAGAATAATGTATTTACATGTATATAATATATATTATAGTTCCAAAATAACCCAGCAATATAGATTTCACATTCAGAGCTACTCCCTTACAATTGTTATTTTGATTAACAATGTATCAGGCTCTCTATTGAGGAGAAACATTATTTCTTCCTCTTAGACCATCCTGTCCTAATAAGTAACTCCTTCCTGCAGTCAATCTCTCTATCTCTGCCCCACACTGAAAGTGAGAAGGCAGAAGCCCTTGAAGGTGACCCTCCGAGAGAAAGCCAGGTCACTATTAGTCAGAGCTCTTGATGGCTGTTCCCCTTTCCATCCTCAGAAAAGTGCACACTATGTACATCTACACACACATGTACATGTGCACACACACACATAGACTGGCTACCTGAGACAAATACCTCATGAGTCCTTGGGGATGGAGTTTTACACCACAAGCTCACTGTCTCTGCAGCTCTTGGTGAAAATGTGGGCCTCCAGCCTTGTGGCTGGGCAGAGGGAGTAAGCTCATGAATTTTTCAAGCGGATCAATGCAGGCGGCACCCTGTTGACATAATGACTGCATTGGGCTTGAAGCTGAGCAGGGCTATGGCAGTTGGTCCAAGGCTGGCACAGTTGGCACTGGCTGGGTGAGAGCCGGGCATTATTTATAATTTAGCTTATCATTTGCAGCTCTGGCTGGCTGGTTTAAAGCCATTTGAAGTTGGTGTGCCTTTAGAAAATGGGCGGGGGGGGGGAGAGGGAGGCTGGCCAGGAGAGACCATAAAAAGGCAGAAGAAACAAAAGGAGGTTGGGAGTGGGACTTCAAAAAAACCAAGCGTTTGAAAAGATCTCTGTTAAGGTTCTGACCTACTTTGCATGCCGATAAGCTATCTCCTTTGCAATGAAAAGGGAAAAAATATCCCAAACTCTACCAAGTGGTCCAGGGGCGGGCAGTGGGAAAGGGTTTTAGTGCTGCAATCAGAGACCACTTAGGAACAATGATTTGGGTAATTATGAAAGATTTAAGCTTCTGTCTTCCTTCCCAGGCTTTTGCAAAGAGACGTGATGGGGCTGGCAGAATCAGAAGGAAAGGGCCGGAGAAAGGGGACCCTGGCAGCTGTACCAACAGCTTAACTATACAAGAAACTTTGCAGAAGGCTGAGAAAGGTTAAGTGATTGGATCAGGGTCACACACAGCTAAAGAGTGGCCCAGCCCATATACTCCTAAATCATTGGTCCTACATTTCCAGTACATGATTTTGTCCCTTTGGAAAGACTGCCTGCACATTTGTGAGCTCTCCACAGGTGTCGGAGGGCATTCTCTTTCTCCATCCCAGGAAGGCAGATAGAAAGCTGTCAAGCCTATTCTGCACTCTTGGGAGATTGTAGCACATAGCCATGACTCTACATAGTCACCTTCCTGGAAGAAAAGAAGTACAGGACCTTTTCTTAGTTTGGACTGGAGAAGCAGACAGGATCAGCTGAAGAATTCAAAAAAAAGTGTGATAGTAGGCTCCCCAAAAAATCAATCCTCAGAGGCTATCCAGGGTTCACAGCCTTTTCCTGATGATCTGCCAGAGGCGAGACCTGAAAGTAATTGGATGAATTAAAGGAAGGCAGATTTTGGCCAAATGTGAAGGGGAAAGTTCTTTACAAGGAAAATGTAAGTGACATTTTTAAAGCACAGGTCTGATTACATCACACCAGTGCTTAGAAAGGTCCAGTAGTTTCCTATTGCCCTTAGGATAAAAAAAAAAATGCTTCATGTAAAGCTATTCACAATCTGGCACTAATCTCCTCCAGGCTGGCTATATAGTACTTTCTTTTGCCTAAGAATATAGATTGAGAGTTGGAAAGAAACTAAAAGATTATCTAGTCTAACTCCTTCATTTTACAGATGAGGAAACTGAGCCTTAGAGGCTGTCCTAGATCACGAAACTAAATCTGAACTCAGATCCTCTGACTACAAATCCAGAGTTCTATCTATTGCATAACACCACCTCTCATACATACATGCTCCACAATACAACCAGACTAGTTTATCCCTTCTCACTCTCACATTCTAGAATCTCTGGATTAGGTTTTTTTGTTTTTTAAATTTGTCTTTGTACCCTGAGAGCCTGGCACAGTGCCTGGCACTCAATAGTTTAACAAGCTTAATGAATGTTTGTTAATTGACAAATACAACAAATACAACTTCCTAACAAATGCAACTACCCTAAAGTAGAATAGGTTATCAAAGAAATGGACATTTTACTCACTAGTGGTTTTTCCAGATGAATAAACACTTATTGGGGATGTTTCTGAGGGAATCCATGTTCAGGTACCCACTGTACAAGATGACCTTTGTGATCCATTTGAGCACTGATTTTCTGCGACCATGACTGATTCTGATCAACACAGATTTTGTTTTGAAGTTCCAAGCTGGTTTCCTCCCACCCTTTGGCACATTCTTGGGACACTTCAGGAGTATGTTCAGGGAATGCAAACCCTTTTTAATCTCAGCCTGTGCTCAACATAAATAGGAAGGTCAAGCAGCTACTTTAAAAACAATCATATCATGCATTCCAAACAAAAAAGAAATGAATTTTGGGTTATCCACTGTTGTCAGATTATCCTTGCCTCCTTTCTTTCAGTTGACTGTACTTATTTCAAAAGTCTTCTATCAGAGGAAACTTCAACCCCCATCTCCATTCCTGTATATAGCCTGTGGGGAACCTAAAAGCTTTTGTTTCAAATGCAAGATTTTCAATGTGACTTTGGTATTTCAGTAGAAGAGTACCCATCAATTTGGTTGCCCTTCACTGAAGAGAGGCATCTCCCCTTTCCTTTCTATCTGGGTTTCTTTCTGGGCTTTCTTAATGATGTGCCATGTCAGCCTTTCAGGAATTGTACAAGTCCCATCATCAGGAATGAATGAATAAATAAGTAAATGTATTGAATAGATGAATGAATGAAAAAAGCATTAATAAAGGTCTTAATCTGTTCCCAGGTGCTAAATGTTTTAAATGTTAGGCATACAAATATATATATAATAAAACACTCTTGCCCTCAAAGAACTTACATTCAAATAAAATATAAGAAGAAAACATACATGGGAGTATTGGCCAGATCTAGGCAGTCATAAGGGAAAAAATCGCTAACATTATTCAACCTTCATTTTTGAAGAGGACCAATGATATCACAGGATGATTTCTTGACTTGCCTGTGAAATGGGATTTAAGTGAGGCAGAGCTGCTCAAAATCTTCAGCCTTATTTCTCTACCACAGCCATCAAAGTCCAGTAGCAAGACAAAAATCATGAGGACAGGTGATGACTGGGATGCATTGAATGACCCTGCCAATCTTCAATGTCTAACCAAGTTCTAAGAACTTCATAGCATCTGCTTTAGCCACCTTCATGGCCACTGGAACAAATTGCTTTCCATCTTTGCCCATCTTCTTAATCAATATTCCACCCCTGCTAATGTCTCCTACCCACCATGTCTCTGCCTCTCTATTTTTTCCTTTCTTCCTTCCTTCCTTCTTTCTTTTCCTTTTCTCTTTTCTCTTTTCTCTTTTCTCTCTCTCTCTCTCTCTCTCTCTCTCTCTCTCTCTCTCTATATATATATATATATATATATATATATTTCTCTCTCTCTTTCTCTCTTTCTTTCTCTTTCTTCCTTCCTCCTCCCTTCCTTTATGTCCCTATTTTTTCTTTTTTATTATTTTTTAAATATAAAACTTATTTTCAAAACACATGCATAGGTAGTTTTCAACATTCACTTTTGCAAAATCTTGTGTTCTAAATTTTTTCTCCCTCCCTTCTGCCCAGCCCCTCCCCTAGACATCAAGTAATCCAATATATGTTAAACATATGCAATTCTTCTAAACATATTTCCACAATTATCATGATGCACAAGAAAAATCAGATCAAAAAGGAAACAAATATGAATATTTTCCCATCACGTATGTTCATATCTAAATATCAAGAGGCAACAAAGATTTCTGAGTCCTAAGAAATAGTGGACCTCTAGGGTCTAAACATTCATTTATTTGTAGTGGTACTATTGATGAAAGGGATTAAATAGGTCAGAGAGTAGGTTGGATGATAGAAGAAACCATACTATTCATAATCAGACACAATTAGGAATATTTAAATATTCTTTCTCCTATCTATATCCTATTTCTAGGAAAGAGGAAGAGAACAATTGTAGTAAAAGAGGAAGGAAGAGAAAAATGAGAAAAAAAGAGAGAAAAAGAAGGGAAAGAAAGGAAAAGAAAGGAAAGAACTGAATTTCCTCCTAGTTGTTTTCAAGAGAATCCTGCAGAAGAGAGGGTTTTAGCTCTAGGAAACAGGAGACACATGATCACCAGGACCTGGATTCACCTTGTTTAAGCAGAATGAGTAGAAAGTAGGAAAAAAGAGAATGGAAAGGGAAAGGAAGAAGAAGAAAAGAAGAAGAGAAAGGGAGAAAAAGAGAAGAGAAAAGAGAGGAGAGCAGAAAAGGGGAGGGATTTTCCTCTAAAAAAGGTGAGTTTACAAGAGCCCTGACAAGGAATAGTTTTCCAGAATCTGTTGGAGAGAGGACTCGGGGGCATATGATTTTCAGGATGCTAATTCTACTAATCTTAAACAAGGGCAGTGGGAAACAGAGCTCAAAATAGATCAGGTAAAATGTACACTATTCCAAAATACCAGCCAGAATTTCCTGGGGTTCAACTTATTTATTCCCTGTGAAGGAATGTGGAATGAAGCTTTCTTTTCAAAAGGAAAAGATCACTTGACCTCTAAGGAAAGACTTTTGGTAGCCTAGACCCAGAGAGGCAGAGAAGCTCATGGAAGTAGCCTCAGTTTTCCCCCCAAGTTTGCTCACCACATTTAAAAAACATTAAGCTGGAACCATGTGGTTCAAATCTCTAAGTGCCTGTGCTCTTCGGGAGCTCACTTCTCAGACCTTGGATGGCATAATGGAATTCCAAACCTTTTTGTGGGTCACTTTTGGATGCCTTTCCAGGGCAGATGATGAGATATAGTAATCCATCTACACTGTGCCTCCTTCTAAGAATATGGTGAGGGGAATCTGGGTGGTACAGTAGATGGAGTACTTGCCCTAGAATCAGAAGGACCTGAATTGAAATCCATTTTCAGACACTTATTAGCTGTGTAACCTGGGCAAGTCACTTAACTTAAATTGCCTCCAACAAATATGACATTTTTCCTCCACATAGGTAATAATACCTCTAATATGTAGAGCAATTTTTAATATTTTTAAACTTCATTTGACCCACACTATAACTTTAAGAGAATGGAATCATAGATTTTGATATGGGAGATGACCTTAGAGGCCATCTAATACAACCTTTCATTTTACAAACAAGAAAACTAGTGTCCATAGTGTAAGTGAATCACCTAAATTTATACAGATATTAAGTCACAAAGTCATTATTTGTAACCAACTCCTCCAACGCCAAATCTAGTACTCTCTCCATTGTACCTTAAAGTCTCACTATGAGGTCAGATGTTGTTTTCTTCATTTTGCAGATGAGGAAATAAATCCAGAAGAATTGAATCCAAAGGTTTCCCAGGCAATCAATGGCCAAGTTAAAAATGGAACCCCAAATTCCTGATTTTCAGTCTAGCAATCTTCCTGTCTACCAAACCATACTGTGGTTGTTGTTACATTAGTATCATGTCTTTAAGGTTTAGGCATCAGATCATCTCTAAAATAGGTAAACTCCTCTCTCCTGAGCCAATGACTTATCTTTCTAAGAGTCTACAGCATCTGACTTGCACATGTAGGTAAAATAAGTTACTCTTTTACCTGTTTTAAGATGCACTCCAATAGATGAAATTCAACCTACATGGCCAGAATTGCTCAAAAGCAGTTGTAGAAAATAATCAGACAATAATACAACCAGAGGAGGTCAAACCACTCTTGATGACAAAGGGAATTTGATGATATGCAGATAGGAAAGCTCTCTTCCAAGAAATTTAGATGAGAAATAGTTATTATTCTAATTTAAAGCAGGCCTTGGGTTCCTTTATTTGCATGCCATTTATCCCCTCCTCTTTCTTTCTCAGAAATGGTGGGATTTCTGAGAAAGACCAGTCATTGCTATTCATTCTCTCTCTCTCTCTCTTTCTCTCTCTCTCTCTCTTTTTCTGTGTGTGTGTGTGTGTGTGTGTGTGTGTGTGTGTGTGTGCGTGTGTGTGTGTCTATATGTCTCTGTCTGTGTTTCTTTCACTTAGTACAAGAAAAAAATGATGGCCTTCATTAATATGATAGCTAGGTGATTGGGAAAAAGAGCATATATAAGAGGTATTGTGGAGAAAGAAATGACAAAATTTGACAACTGAATGGATATGTTTGTGAGACAGAGTTGAGAAATAAAAGACAGTACCAAAATTCCAAGTATAGATGACTTTACCTTACCTGGGTAAGGATCAGAACACAGACTGAGCAGAACTTTTCCTGAATTACATAACCTTGGAAGCATTGAAAATGTGTATAAGCCCCCAGACCAAACTGTGAAAGCAACAAAAACCATAAAAGTCAGAAACCCAGGCTAAACATTTCCACTACTTCAAGAGATAAGCAGAACTCAACTCTTATAGAAAGTCTAAAGTCAATAGAAAAATAAGCAATCCATGAAACAGAGCCTGATCACTAAAAGCTACTCTAACAACAAGAAAACTCAAAATTCAAACTCAAAGACAATAACTTGAAAATGTCTAAGCAAAACATAAAAGAAAAATAGATTGAGCTTAATTCCAATAAGAATTTCTAAGAGTTACAGAAAGAAGAAAAAAGAACAAAATAATGATTTTTTAAAATTAACAATATTTGAGGGAAAATTTGGAAAAGAAATAAGAGCAATTTAAGGAAAAATATGAAAGGAAAATAAACAGCTTAGTTAAAGAGGCACAAAAAATACTCAACAAAATAACTTCTTAAAATCATATTTGGCCAAGTAGTAAAAAAGGTACAAAATTTCGCTGAAGAAAATAACTCCTTAAAAATTTGAATTGGAAGTTAATGATTCCATGAGGTATCAAGAAACGATAAACAAAGTTTAAAATCTGAAAAAAAAAAAAAAAAGGAAAATGTGAAATACCTCATAAGAAAAACTGACCTGAAAAACAGATTGAAAAGGGATAATTTAAGAATATTGAACTACTATGAAAACCATGATTGAATTGCCCACTAGATAGACTAAATCTCAAAAGAGAGACTAGGGCTAGATATATCAATCTGAACATTCTGATATCAAATGACTGGAATAAAAACAGTAAGCAAAATACTATACAAATTATGACTATCCTGCTCTAGAATCTTCACTGCCTCCCTGTTGCCTCAAAGATAAAATATGAACTTCTTTGGTATTTGAATTTAGCTCCACCCCACCTTTACAGAACTTCTGTGCATTAGTCTCCTTCATGCACTCTTATGTTCCAGTGTGCTTGCCTAGTAACTATTGCTCAAAAGCAATATCCCACCCTCCTGCTTCTGTGCTTTTTTATAAGCTCAGTCTCATATTGGCATATCTCAATCTGAATAGAAATGATAATTTAATTAAAACTATGGGAGCTGATGAGGTCATCAAGTAAAAGTGTAGGAGATGGAAGAAGATTCAGTACAGAATCTTGGGGTCCATTCAATTAGAAGGCAAGATATGTATGATGATCCACCAAAGAAGCTTAAGAAAAAGGTAAGTAGGAGAAAAAAGGAGAAAAGCAGTCTCCCAACCCAAAGAAAAGAGAATGTAGAAAGAAACAATTTTCATTAATATTAATGCTGCAGAGAAGTCAAAAAGAATAAGGATGAAGAAAAAGGCATCAGATTTGTTGATTAAGGATCTTTGGAAATGTTATAGAATGAAGTTTTAGTTCACAAATGAGATAAGACTGAAATGAGATCAGAAGTCATATTTCAAAAGGGGAGAAAGGGAAGTAGCTAGGTGGAAGAGTGGATAGAGTCTGTTGTCAGTAAGGGATGCATTAACCCCAGGCACTTATTAATTGTGTGATGCAAATTTTCTATTTCTATGAGCCTCTGAATGGGGAAGAGAGAGAAGGAGTATTCCACTAGAGGAAACAACAGCTCCTTTTTTGTATACTGATTTAAGGTGTCTTCCTATTCTAATGCCTTATTAAGGTAGGGAGGTATCCCTGGATTCATCCTAGAAGCATTTCCTCAAAACTATCTTGGATGTACAGGACATAATACAATTATCCTTATCTCATAAATGAGAAAACTGAAGACTAGAGAAGGAAAATGACTTGTTTACAGTCATACAAACAACAAGTGTCAGTACCAGGCTTTCAGCATCCTGACTTTTCCAACTCTGGCATAATGTCATTAACAATGTATTTGTGATATGGTGGAATCCATAGGTTTGAAGCAGAGGGCATTATGATGAGCAACAGTGAGGTACAAGTTGTAAAGAATTCCTATTGGTATAAGAAAATGCTGGGCCTTGACAGCTAGATATAGGAATTTGGGCTTTATTCTGTAGGCAATGTTTTGAAGGACCTTAAACAGAGAAATAAAATGAAGAAAACAGTAGTTTAGGAGGATTAGAGTGGCAGAGGTATATAGGCTGATTTAAAAAGGATAGAAAAAAAGAGGCAAGAAGATCAACAAAACTATTGCAGAAATCCAAATATCCAAGGATGAAGGCCTGATTTAGGGTGATGACACTGGGAATGGAGAGGGAAAAGAGAATCAGGGATATATTTCAAATAAGGAAACTGAACTCTTCTCAAGTACCCCAGATCACTCAACTCTGGCTTTTTTCCCCTAATTTTCTTAGTAGAAGAAAGAAATAGCCATTTATTAAATATCTAGTATTTGCTAAGGGGGAGGGCAGCTAGGCCTGCAATAGATAGAACATGGACTTAGAATCAGAAAGATTTATGTTTCTGAGTTCAAACCAGACTCTTATTAGCTGTGTGACCCAGGGAAAGTCAATTAATCCTGTCTGCCTCAGTTTACTCATCTATAAAATGGATTGAAGAAGGAAATGGCAAACTACTCCAGTATCTATGCCAAGAAAGGGGTTATGAAAATTCGGATGAAATAACTTAAAAGCAATGTGTGCCAAAAAAAAAATTTAAAGTATTATCTCATTTGATACCTACAATGTCCCTGGAAAATAGGTGCTAGGTTCATTATTTTACAGTTGAGAAAACTCAGCCAGTCTGAGGTTAATGACTTGCCCAGGGTCACATAGCTAGAGAGTGTTTGAGACAGAATTTAAATGCAAGTCTTTCAGACTCTAGGTCCAGTGTTCTCTCCACTGTACCACTAGCTACCGAGTAAGGGCAATGCTATTTTGTTAGTCAACCAAGCTAAAAATTTCAAAATTACCTTTGGTCCCTTGTATTTCATTGTTCTCCATCTTCGACTCATATTTTTATAAGAGCTGTCTATCTGACTATTCTCCTGAACTAGAATATATTCCACTATCACCATCAACAATCCCCACCTCCTCCCAATTGCTACTGTCAGATAAATCTTCCTAAGGCATAGCTCTAATCACATTATTCCACTTATCAAAAGCCTCTATTGATTTCCCCATTGCCTACCAAATAAAATCTAAATTCTTTAGCTGGGGATGCAAGTCTCTCTAGAATTCAAAAATTCATTCAACAAATATGTATTAATCACATACTTTGTGCAAAGCACTGTGCTAGATACTGGAGAAGATACAAAATTTACATGCCCTCTTGCCTTCATGGAGATTATAGTCTAGTTAAGCTAAGAGGGAAGAGGATTCTACATATACTTATATCTGTACTTATCTTCATCCAAGGAGAATAATTACACCTCACCTAATCCTAGTTTTCCTCTTTTCCTAATTCTCAAATGTATATTTTAAAGAAGATAAAACAGGATTAAAGAAGGCACAAGGTGAACCAATCAATATAAGGCATAAAGATGCAGATTTGAGTCATCAATTAATCAATTAATATTTAGTAAATAGCAAAATTTAGTAATCGCTATCATTTAGTTATGTTCAACTCTCCATGACCCCATTCTAGGGTTTTCTTGGCTAAAATACTGGAGTGATTTGCCTTTCATTTTCCAACTCATTTTACAGATGAGGAGTTAAGGTAAAGGGGGGAGGGGGGAGAAGGGGGTTAAATGACTTGCCCAGGGTCATACAGCAGTCTGTCTTTGAACTAGATTTGAACTCTTCCTTATTCCAAGTCCAATGCTCTATCTACTTTACCATTTGCTATGAATGAGCCAATCACTGGGCTGAGTCTAGAGTTAACAAAAACAAAAGAGCAGTTCCTGTCCTCCAAAAGATTACATTAGAGAGAGAGAGAGAGAGAGAGAGAGAGAGAGAGAGAGAGAGAGAGAGAGAGAGGAGAGAGAGAGAGAGAGAGGTGCAGAGGGGCAGAGAGACAGACACAGACCCAGAGACACAGAGAGAAACAGAAAGGAAGAGACAGAAAGAGGGAGAGACAGAGAGAGATTTACAAAATATATAGAAAATTAGTGTAGATATCTCCCTAAAGTTGATGGTTAGAGCCATGAAAATAGAGAGCTTAGTAATTGAATGAATGTGGAAGAAAAATCAGATGATATGACAGAGTCTTGGCATATTATAAAGTCATACTAAATATTGATCCTCCAAAGGAACTAGGGATGTTTAGCCTACAGAAGTGACACCTAATATCTTACTTCAAATATTTGAAAAACTTCCATTTGGAAGAAGAATTAGTCTTGTTCCTCTTGGGTCCAGAAAGCAGAATAAAGACAATGAGTGAAACTTGTATGCAGGCAAATTTAGGCTTAATGTAAAGGAAAATGTCCTAAGTAGAACTATTAAAAAAATGGGCTGTGCTATGGCAAGAAGGAATGAATTACCTCTGACTAGAGGTCTCCAACAACAGCAACATACACATAAAAAATGGATAACCAACCGTTTCTTGAGATGATATAGGAGAAATCTGTGATCAGGGATAATCAGACTGGATGCCCTTTGAGATTCCTTTGAATTCTAAGATTTAAAGTCAGGAAGAAAAAGAAGTCAAACAAACAAACAAAAAACAGGTATAATCAGATACATAGAACTGGAGAAGTCAATGTCATGGGAAGCCAAGAAAGTCACTTGAAAGAATTGACAGTATCAAATGCTATAAAGACAAAGAGGAAATTGAGTACTTGGAAAGGGCCCTTGAAGTTGTTCTCTGTTGACTTTGAGAGAATAGTTTCAGTAGAATAATGAAAGTGGAGGCCAAGTTGTAGATGAATAGAAGGGACATGGATAGGGAGTGGAGGCATCGGGTATTGACCACATGTTTTAGGAGTTGGACACTGAAATGCATTCATTAAGTCTGTCAATGACTAAACTCTTACTATATTATATATCAGGTGCTGAGCTAGGCACTAGGGAAACCATGAAAAACAAAAGACACCTTCTGCTCTCTGGGAATTCACTGTCTAAAGGGGTGAAGAGACAATGTACAAATGCGTGCATACATATGTATATAGATGAGGTATATGTGTTATAAATATGCACATATAAATTATATATCTGCATATATACGTATATTCACACCTGATAAGTGGCAATAATTAACAAAGAGAATATTCAAATTAAGCGGAATTAAGAAAGGCTTCTTGCAGAAAGTAGGATTTTTAACTTGGACCTGAAGGAAAACAGGGAATCTAGATTAGTAGGGAGAAAATTCCAAGCATGAGGGACAACTAATGAAAATGCCCAGAGTTGAGAGATGGAGTGTTTTGTTTTAGAACAGCAAGGAAATTGAAGTCACTAAATCATAAAATATATGGTATAAAAGATAAACTATTATAAGTATATGAATCACAAATAAATAAAGTATATAATTTGTAAAATATAATAAAAACATAAAATATAAAAAGACTAGAAAGACAGTAGGGAGCAAGGTTATGAATGACTTTGAACACCAAAGATTTTGTATGTAATATTTGAGGTGATAGGAAACTACTGCAGTTTATTGAATAGGAAGGACAGGAGGTGACATGATCAGTCTGTCTGATTAGTTTGACAGCTGAATAAAGGATGAACTAGAGTGGGAAGAGATTTGAGGCAGAAAGATCAACCAACAGGCTATTGCCAGGAATGAGTTGAAAATCTACACCACGATGGTGGCAGCGTCAGAGGAAAACAGTAGAGATATTATGAAGGTAAAAATCAATAGGCCTTGACAATAGATTGGATGGGAGTGGGAAGAGGAAAGATTTGAAAATGGCACCTAGGTTGCAAGACTAAGTGACAAGGATGTTAATAATACCTTTAGTAATAATAAGGAAGTTTGGAAGAGAGGAAGATTTGGGGTAAAAAAAAAGGAAATCATCAAAGGGCTTGTGTGTGTGTGTGTGTGTGTGTGTGTGTGTGTGTGAGAGAGAGAGAGAGAGAGAGAGAGAGAGAGAGAGAGAGAGAGAGAGAGAGATTCAGACAATTAGAGACAGAGGGGAAAGAAAGAAAAAGACAAAGAAGGGAAAAAAGAAAGGAGGGAAGGAAGAAGGAGGAAGGAAGGAAGAAAGGAAGGAGGAAGGGAGGGAAGGAAGGAAGAAATGAAGGAAGAAAGGAGGAAAGGAAGTAGGGAAAGAAGAAGAGAGGGAAGGAGGGAGGGAAGGAGGAAGAGAAAGAGGGAGGGAGAGAAGGAGGGAGGAAAGGAAGGAGAGAAGGAGGAAGGGAGGGAAGGAGGAAGAGAAGAATGGAGAAAGAGAGGGAGGGAGGAAAGAAGGGAGAAGGAAAAGAGAAAGAAAGGAAGAAGGGGGGAAAAAGAAAGCTTTCCAAACTGCCATAAGTCACTGCTTCCTAAGGATGTTAGGGATGAGAGGCTCAGAAGAAAAAAATTTCAGATTTGTGCAAAGCATTGTGCTTCATTGGAAAGAATATTGACTGGAGTCAAAGTATCTGGGTTCAAATTTCACTTCTAATAAGAAGACTAAAAAATAGGGGAAAGCCTGTTTATAAAGAGAACCATATAAAGAGTTTATTGAGTAGAGGAGTTACGTGGTCAGACTTCTGCTTTAAGAAGATCATTTTAGCAGTTAACTAGGTAGACTAGATTGGGGAGAGATTTGGGGCAAAGGAGATTTATCAGCAGACTATGACAATAGCCTAAGCATGATGTGATGAGGGCCTCACTAGGTGACAGCTATCTGAGGGAGGAGAGGAGATATATTGGAGAGATATCATCAGGGTAGAAATGACTTGGGAATAGATTGGAATGAGTGAGTGGGGTGAGTGAGGGATGGAGAATGGCACTTAGGTTGCAAGTCTAGGAGGATAATAGCCCTCTTACCATCCATAGGAGAGTTTGAAAGAGGTGGAGGGTTTAGAGGGAAAAAATGATGAATCCTATTTTGGACAAGTTGACTTTGAGATGCCTAATCTGATGCCAAGTCTAGGGCTCTATCCATTATACTATATTGTCTCCCATGATTCTATGTCAGTTACCTCAGAACTATTCTGTGAAGTATTGAGAACAAATTTTTAATCTATTTTTTACTGATGAGCAACAGACCCAGATGTCTCTTACTTGCTTATATTTTTAAGAAAATAGATTTGTCTGAGTCACTCCTCATTTTCTTATACTTTCAGTAAATACAATAGACCACAAATGAAAAATCTATTTTAAAGTGGGCACAGTCTTAATTGTTAAAGTTAGTTATTCAGCTAGCAAGAGCCTGTTCTTGTTCATTCACATCTGACTGTGATCCCACCAGCAGAGATATTGGAGAGGTTTGCCATTTCCTTCTCTAGCCCATTTTACATTTGAGGAAATTGAGGCAAACAGGGTGAAGTGGTTTGCACAGAGTCACACAGCTAGGAAGTACCTGAGGCCAGATTTGAATTCAGAAAAATGAGTCTTCCTGACAGCAGGACCTCTGTTCACTTTGCCATTTAGCTGCCCAGTAAGTGTGAGATAGAGCTGGGTCTTAACCCCGATCTCCATTTCTATTATACCATACTGCTTGACTTCCAGCCAGCACTTCCAAACTTTCAACTAGCTCATAACCTTGATTTGGTGAGATGGGTCATATTGATGAGAACTCTCTGACCCCCCTGGACCCAGACAAATGTCTTCCTCAAGGTCAAACAAGACAGCCCCCATCCCAATTCAAAGGAGAAGCTTGGCCTTTTAAATCAGAGAGCACTGAGAGTGGAAGGATCATCTCTAAAACACCCTCCAGGTGTTCTGGGGCTATCTGGTCTTGGGCCTGCTCTCAGAGCTGCCCCTTCCCATTCAGACCAGCACCTTCCCTTCCTCTGGCCTCTCCAAAAATCAATCCCGACATCTCCTTAAATCAAAGTCAGACACAATGAAAGGGTGGTGGGGAATTTTGTTTACTGATCCTGGCATCTAATTAAAATTAGCTGATGGTTCTTCTAGTAGGTTTTTGTTCTGACTATTTTAAGCGCGGGCGGCTGGATCAGTGCAGCCCCTAGTAAGCTGTCAAATCAAATTTTCAAAAGCAAATTGCTTTTATAATTAATTTAATTATTATTACGGCTCCCAGTTTTGTGTTGCCTTAATGAACACAATCAGGTTTCACCCTCCGGTTCTCGCCCTCCTCCCCCTTCCCTTCTCCTCACCCCCCCCTTCCCAGACCCACCTCCCACCTCCCCAACCCAAGCTGGGCAAATGGAGGGGAAAGGAGAAAAACAGATATGCACTAGGCGCCCACCCACCTCCTCCCCTCGACCGTCTCCCGCACCCTCCGAGTGAGTAATTAAAGTTCTGATTGTTGTCTCCGGCTAAATGGTACATGTTTTAATTACCCCTGGAACCTGCCCGTGCATCCTCACCCCTTCCCCCCGCCCGACACACACACACACACCCACTCCACGCTCTGAGCACTGGCATGTGTGCGAGTGTGAGTGTGCGCTGACAATGACAGCGGCCTGTCTGTCACAGCGGGCGACGCCTTCGCTGGGGAACTAACTGCCAGTTACTAGGGAAACGGGCAGGGAGGCAGCTGGGTCAGGCTGGGAGGGTGGCAATAGGCAGGAGTCGACATTTCATCCTTCTCCATGTATCTCAAACCCCCTCCCATGCCAGCCAAAACCTCTGGTACCTCAGAAGTGAGGTCTGGGGGTAAAAGTAAGCAAAAGGAGGTAGATAGTGTCCCTATGTCCCACCCTCCACTTTATAAACGGCTTTTCTCTCACACCTATGAGCTGTCCCTCTGATGGGTAATGAAAGTGGGGAGGGAGAGAATCCTATAGTGACCCAACGTAGAAAGTCTTCTCTGCATGTTTCTGTTCCCCTCTTTCTTTCTTGTCTGTCTCTTCTTTCTCTATGCTCTATTTTCTTTCCTCCCCTCTTTCCTACCTTTTTTTCCTTCCTTCTCTCCTTCCTTCTTTCCCTCTTTTCTTTCTTTTTCCCCTTTCCCTCTCCATTTTTCTCTTAATCTTTCTATCTTGTTTTCTCTTATTCTCCCTCTGTTCCTATAGTCTCTTTTTGAAAAAATCTTTTTCAGTTCCTCTCTTTTATCCTATCACTCTAATTCCATTTCTGTGATTTCCTTTCTCCCTCTCCCTCCCAGTCTTGTTATCTCTCTCTGCCTTATAAATAACACTATAAATCTCTCTCTCTCTCTCTCTCTCTCTCTCTCTCTCTCGCTCTCTCTCTCTCTCTCTCTTTCTCTCTCTCTCTCTCTCTTTCTCTCTCTCTGTCTCTCTCCCTGTCTCTGTCTCTGTCTCTCTTTGTATGTCTCTCTCTCTCTGTCTCTCTCTCTGCCTCTGTGTCTCAATTTTCTCATGTGTTCTCTTCTTTAGTTTTCTTTTTTCCTTTCACTCATTCAACCTCTTTTTCTCCTTCCCATTTATTTCTCTCCTTCTGGGAGTCTTTTATTTTTATCTCTGTTTCTTCCCCTTTCCCCTTATGCCTTCTATTTTTCCCTCTCTCTGCCTCTTTCAGCCTGTCAATGTTCCTATTTCCGATGTCATCCTTGTAGAACTGCTTGAAAAAAGACACAGGGAGTCTGCCTGGACAAGAGACGGAGCTGACATAACCACCATTCATTCTATCAGCACAACTCCCAAATCACTACAAATTGCTATAAGCCCTTGGTGACTTTCTGTGGCTGCTGTGAAGGGAACTTGGGTCAATGATGAGTACAGAGGCAGAGAACTGGGTGTTTCTATTCATGGAGTTTTAGAATGAATCTGGGTGTATATGGGTATATATGTGGGATGTAGGGTTCATTGGGGCTGACTTAACCAAATGGCCACCAGTATCTCTGAAACAACAGCTTGAAACTAGGAAGAAAATGGCAGAATTACTGAGTAGAGAAGAGTAACGATTAGAAGGCCATTGAGAAGTCATTCAATTAACTAGTAGTTAAACATCTACTTACTATGTGTCAGATACTGTCCTAAGCACTAGGGATACACATGAAGATAAAAGATCATACCTTACAAGGAATTCAGTCTCTCTTGGGAATGAGGGAAAGGGAGATGACAACATTCAAATTACTATGTATTAATATATTTTAACATAGTTAATGTATTGGACTACCTGCCATCTAGGGGAGGGGGTGTGGGGAAGGAAAGGAAAATTTGGAACAGGTTTTTTTAAGGGTAATTAGTTTAAAAATTACCCATGCATATGTTCTGTAAATAAAAATCTTTAATAAACTTTTTAAGTCTATGTAAAATATAGACTGGATAAAATGGAGATAACCAACTGAGAGATCTCAACTGAATCTTCAACTTCTCATCAGACATCTCGATGTCTTGAACTCAACAGTAATGTAGTTGAGAAGGGAGATATGGAGGGAAGATAATGAATTCCGTTTTAGATATCCCAAGTTTAAGATGTCTATAGGACATTGAGTTCAAGATGTCCAATGAGGAGTTAAAGAATCAAGACAATCTGAGACTTGTCTGCATAAAGAGGATAACTAAATTCATGGATATTAATGAGATCATCAAATGAAACAGTATAGAGGGAGAAGAGAAGAGAGCTCAGGAGAGAGTCTTAGAGGACAATGGTTAGTTAGTGGGTTAGTGGATATGATATGGATCTCCAGCAAAGGAGATCTAGAAAGAGGAGTCATATAGGTGATTTAAAAAAACAAACAAACAGGAGAGAGCAGTATCACAAAGAAGAGAGTTTCAAGGAGAAGTGAGATATCCACAGTAATAAAGGCTATCAAGATGGATGAATATTGAAAAAATTAGATTTAGCAATTTAGAAATCACTAATGGGGAAAGGTTTTGGTTGAATTTTGAGGGCAGAAGTCAAGAGTGCAAGGAGGTAAGAAAATGCCAGGAAGTTGAGGCATCTATTGAAGATAGCCTTCTCAAGGTTTGAAGATATAGAAGGGACACGAAATACAAACAATAGTTCACAAAGAGGGCAGGTCAAGCTTTCTTTGAGAATGAGGGAGACATAGGCATCTTTGCAAGCAGTATAGAAGCAGCCAGGAGATAAGAAACTATGCAGTTAGAAAGTAGGGATGAGGGCAGTTAGATGGTGCAGAGGATCTGAGTTCAAATCTGACCTCAGACACTTAATATTTCCTAGCTGTGTGACCTTGGGCAAGTCATTTAATCTCAATTGTCTCAGGAAAAAAAAAAGTAGGGATGATAGAAAAAAAACAAGGAAAGAAACATTTCTTAAGTATCTATTAAGTGCCAGGCACTGTGCTAAATGCTTTACAAACATTATCGCATTTAATTCTCAAAACAATCCTGGAAGTAAGATTTTTATTACTAAACATTTGACAATGAAGGCAGACAGGAGTAAAGCTATTTGCTTAGAATCACACATCTAGGAATGTGTGAAATGTAGGGGTGATGACCTGGGAAAGAATTTTGAGAGTTGGAAGGATTGAAGGTTGAAATGAGTAAAAAGAATAGGGTTTAAAGCTCCAGAGCAGAGGGTGGAGTGGAATAATGATAGATTATAATCAGAAAAGGGAATTTCAGAGTTTATGAACATGGACATGGAACACTTGTGAGTGATGGCAAGAACAAGGGTATGATCATCTCTGTATGTGGTTGTAGTAGGGAAGAGGAGTAGGTCATGGGTAATGAGTAAGTTGAGGGATTGGCAGGTCAGGTTGGAATAATGAATAGATGGAGGAATTAGGTGGTTGAAAGAGTAGCAATATTGAAGTCCTGCAATGAAAAGGGCAAGAACTGGGGAGGAGAGAAAGATGATGACTTGTGCACTAAACTTATTGAGGAAGAAAGGAGAGTGTCCTAGAGATCTGTTGACATTAGTTACTAAAATCTTGATCTTGATAAATATGGATTGAATGAATCTCAGAGGAGGTTAAGTTATTAGGTGATGGTGACAGAAAGAAAACCTGGAAGTGACAATGGAGAGAAGACAATACAAATCCTTTTTCTCGTACCAGTGAGTCAGATTATGAACAAAAATAACCAGTTCTGGAAAGGATAGCTGGGGATGTGCCATCAGAGGGAGCCAGATCTCATAGAGTACAAGATGACAGAGGGAGTGAGAAAGGAAAAAATTCAAGATGAAATCTAGCTCATTACCTATGAGGAATTCCAGAAAACACAGTGGAAGGGGGTAGATGGCATTAGAGTGGAAGGTTGAAGGATTGGCTTGAAGAAGAGACAGTGGGAGATGATGAATGGAGTTTGAAAAATAGCAAATAGGGGTTCAAAATCACTGAGGGGAGATGGATATGGTGGTGTGAAAGTATGATCATCACTGAAGAGTGAGGGGAAATGCCTTTGGAAATCATTAAGGCAGGACCAAAGCCATTGAAGCATTCTTGAGCAAAGAGGCACAATGGCTGGCATGTGACCAAGGGAAGGGGAACAGAAATGAGAAACAGAAAGGAAAAAAAAATGAGGGGATGATTACTGAGGCCTCAGAGAAGGGACTAGTTGTTCCTAATGGGAGACAGGGCCTACAATTGGCCAGTAGGTAGTAAGAAGTCCAGAGACTGGAGGATCTCTTAAGTGGAGAAGAACAGATACTAGTGAGGCAACTATGGGCAGGTGAGCAAAGACTAAAAGTGTTCCCTGGGAAGTGGCAGACATGTGGCGAGTGTTCCAAAAGTCATATCTGGGGTGAGCCTTGAAGGAAACTGGGATTATTAGGAGTCAAGGATGGCAAGATATTATGAATGATCAAGGAGGAGGAAAAAGTAATGATTTTCAAATAATTGAGAAGAGAAAGACGGGCTTATTTAGGGACATTTTGACAATAAATGCATAGGATAAAAACAGCATCCAAAGTATTATGTGCATTATTACTCTCCTGCTTAGGAATTTTAATTGCTTATATATTTCCTCTAAGATAAAACACAAACTCCTTTGGTATTTGAGGGTCTGTACAATCTAGTTCCAATCCACTTTTTATTATTATGGCTTTTTATTTACAAGATATATGCATGGGTAATTTTTCAGCATTGACCCTTGCAAAACCTCCTGTTCCAACTTTTCTCCTCTTTCCCCCCACCCCCTCCCCTAGATGGCAGATAGTCCAATACATGTTAAATATGTTAAAGTATATGTTAAATACAATATATGTATACATATCCATACAGTTATTTTGCTGCACAAGAAAAATTGGAAAAATAAGGTGAAATTAACCTGAGAAGGAAATAAAAATTGCAAGCAGACAAAAACAGAGGGATTGGAAATTCTATGTTGTGGTTCATATTCCTTTCCCAGAGTTCTTTCGCTGGGTGTAGCTGGTTCTCTTCTTTATTGAACAAATGGAACTGATTTGGCTCATCTCATTGTTGAAGAGAGCCATGTCCATCAGAATTGACCACCATATAGTATTGTTGTTGAAGTATAGAATGATCTTCTGGTTCTGCTCATTTTACTCAGCATCAGTTCATGTAAGTCTCTCCAGACCTTTCTGAAATCATCCTGCTGGTCATTCCTTACATAACAAAAATATTCCATAACATTCATATACCACAATTTATTCAGCCTTTCTCCAATTGATAGGCACCACTCAGTTTCCAGTTTCTGGCCACTACAAACAGGGCTGCCACAAACATTTTGGCACATACAGGTCCCTTTCCCTTTTTTAAGATCCCTTTGGGATATAAGCCCAGTAGAAACACTGCCTGGATCAAAGGGTATGCACAGTTTGATAACTTTTTAAGCCTAATTCCAAATTGCTCTCCAGAATGGCTGGATGTATTCACAATTCTACCAACAATGTATCAGTGTCCCAGTTTTCCCACATCCCCTCCAACATTCCGCATTATCTTTCCTTGTCATTCTTTTTTTTTTTTGAGTTTAAATCTTTTTTTTTAATTTTTATTTAATAATTACTTTATATTGACACTCGTTTCTGTTCCGATTTTTTTTCCCTCCCTCCCTCCACCCCCTCCCCTAGATGGCAAGCAGTCCTTTATATGTTGGATATGTTGCAGTATATCATAGATACAATATATGTTTGCAGAATTGAACAGTTCTCTTGTTGCATAGGGAGAATTGGATTCAGAAGGTATAAATAACCCGGGAAGAAAAACAAAAATGCAGATAGTTCACATTCGTTTCCCAGTGTTCTTTCTTTGGGTGTAGCTGCTTTTGTCCGTCATTTATCAATTGAAACTTAGATCTCTTTGTCAAAGAAATCCACTTCCATCAAAATATGTCCTCATACAATATCGTTGTCGAAGTGTATAATGGTCTCCTGGTTCTGCTCATTTCACTTAGCATCAGTTCATGTAAGTCTCGCCAGTCCTCTCTGTATTCATCCTGCTGGTCATTTCTTACAGAACAATAATATTCCATAACATTCATATACCACAATTTACCCAGCCATTCTCCAATTGATGGGCATCCATTCATTTTCCAGTTTCTAGCCACTACAAACAAGGCTGCTACAAACATTTTGGCACATACAGGTCCCTTTCCCTTCTTTAGTATTTCTTTGGGATATAAGCCCAATAGAAACACTGCTGGATCAAAGGGTATGCACAATTTGATAATTTTTTGGGCATAATTCCAGATTGCTCTCCAGAATGGTTGGATTCGTTCACAACTCCACCAACAATGCATTAGTGTCCCAGTTTTTTCCCTGTCATTCTAGACAATCTGAGAGGTGTGTAGTGGTATCTCAGAGTTATCTTAATTTGTATTTCTCTAGTTAATAATGACTTCAAGTATCTTTTCATATGGATAGAAATAGTTTCAATTTCTTTATCTGAAAATTGTCTATTCATTTCCTTTGACCATTTATCAATTAGAGATTGGCTTGATTTCTTATAAATTAGAATCAATTCTCTATATATTTTGGAAATGAGGTCCCAATCCACTTTTATAGAACTTTTATACATGCACTATTTTGGTCCAGCCAACTAGGCTACTTCCTGTTTCTCAAATGTGATCGTATTCCTATTTCTATGTCTTTTGACAGGCTGAGCCCTGTCCTGATGCAAATTCTCCTCACTTCTGCCTCTTGAAATCCCTTGCTTCCTTCAAAGCTCACCCCAGATGCAACTTTTCGTGGGACACTCCTGATTCCCTATCTATACCATCACCAATTATTAATGGTTAAGAAAGGGAGGAGAGGTATAAGATAGTAGTTTAAAGGAATGTTAGGGACTTGTGACCATTTTGTGATGACAGAGATTTGGGTATATTTGGAAGAAACATGGAGGAACATCTTGTGAGGGAGAAACTGGACATTTTCAAGGAGGAAACACAGTGATTGAAGATATGATGTTCAGGAGAAGACAGGAGTGGAAGGTATAAAATGCATCTGTTGAGAAACTGGTCTAGGCAAGGGGAAAGGTCAGCTCTTTATCAAAGGCTGATAGAAAAGAGAGATAAGGTCAGATAATTTTGATATGAAGAGTATGGGAGAATATGAGGCTTATGTCAAATGACTTCAATTTTTTCAGTAAAAAGAAAGAAGGTATGAGGAGATAGGGAGGATCTAATGAAAGAAAAGATTTTCAACAAAAAATCATATGGTAGTACCCTTCTTCAATGTCATTTTCACTTAAAAATATATCATTTGAACTATTTGGCAGTGTCTAAGTTTTTGTTGGCAAGAACTTTTATTCCTAGGTCTTTAGAAGCTATGGGGAAAGGATCTTCAGGATCAGTGGCTAGGCTGCATCCCTACAATGGTTGCCTCAGAATGATGGTTGAAGGCCAAAAAGAGAGGAAGATTGTGAACTAGATGCTGAACTTCTTGAGAAAAAAAGGGAGAATGCCCATTGTGGGGAGATTAGAAAAGTGAGGGGCAGCATACTGAAGTCACAGAAATATTTGTTAGGTTAAAAAATTGTATATGACTGAACTTTGCAAAAGGAATGATAACTGAATGAAGGAGGTAAAGAGGGAGTCTACGAGTTACAATGGGATGCAAAGAATATCCCTTTAGAATGTGTAAGAGTTGGGTAAGAGAAGGTACAATCAGTGATGAAGACAATTGTTGGGGATGAAGTATTATCAGAAGATATCAGGTTTCAATGAGGGCCAATAGATGGAATTTGAGGAGGGGAAAAAATGTTCATTATGGAAGAGGAATTACAGAACAGGAATTACATTGGAAGTAGTGGGCAGGATTGGATTTGAGACATGGATGGGGTCAGGTTGATAGAGTTGGGAGATGAGAAAACATGAAGGGACAGGTGACAATTTTACACTAAATGGCCACTAATTATTACAAGGAAAGGGAAAGACATAAATGAAGTTATAGTGAGTGACAGATGGAGAAAAAACTATCATGTGTGAATTTTAATTAATGTATTAAGGCTATAAGTTTCTCTAGGGTTATTCTGACTGTGTATTCGAGGGATCCTGGATAACTCAAATGATCCTGAAGACTAACAACAGTAGCCCTAAGGTATCTGGATAACATTCCACTTTTTTTTTTCATTATAAGTATATTTTAATCTTAACAGCCTTTCTTCTGATTGACTGGTACCTCCCAGAATTTAAAGAAAGTGATAAATGTTGGGAGTACAAATCCAAACAAAAAATATTACCTGTCTTCAAAGAGCTTACAGTCTAATGGAGTAAAATAACACATAAAAGGAAGTTGAATCTGATGGAAATGGGGGAAAGGTATTTACTTGGGGAGTCATGGAAGAAGTCCAGAGAGTCAGGAGTGGAGGCCATAATGGCATAAAAACATGACTGTCACATACACTTCCTCTTTTCACTGGAAAACAAGACCGAAATAAATCAACTTATTTCACTGTTTCTCCTACTGTGTTGAGGAAGGTTGTATAGTCAAAAAAGAGACTAAGTTTCAAATACTTGCTCCCAAGGTTCTTAGCTTCGAGACAATAGGCAAACCATTTAACTACACAGAGACTGTTTTCTCTTGCTAAAAATGGCACAATAACATATATTATCTATCTCATAAGGTTGTTTAAGATGTGTTTTGTGGATTTTAAAATACTTTATGAATGTGGACTATTATCATACATAAGCCATTCTGCTTACTTTTTGTCTTGCTTGAAGGTACTTTCATCAGCTCCCAGAGTCTCCCAGATATTGGATCCTCTCTAGTTTTTTTGTTTGTTTTTCTTAAGGCTTTCTTAATTTGCTTCCAGCCTGGCTCCTGCAGTCATAATCCAGAAGAACACCCACTACCTAGAAAGGCTCCTTAACTTTTAACATTACCAACATCAGCCTTTAACCAGCTACCAATAACTAGCCAGCAATCCAGTCCAGCTAAAGAAGCAAGATACCTGAAGGGCCAAACCTTTGCCATTACCCCAATAACACCTTACCTCAGACCCTGGTGGCTATAAGTCAGAATTCTATGCCCAAATATCCAAGGGAAAGCAGGGTCCCTCCCCTCAAAACTACTGGTCCTACTTCTAGCCCAATCTCCAAAGCCATCATACAAGGGAACAAACCTTGTGCATATCTGACCTAGCACTTGCCTCTGCAGATGTCCAGCTGCACATCCTCACCATCTACAATTATCAAAGGACCTGGGTGAAAAAAAAAAGATCTCACCACCAAAAAACTTAGTGTTGTCAAATAGTTCAACATCAGAAAAGAATATCATGTTGTCAATAGAAATGACACTACAGAAGATAAATTGCCATTTTCTTTGCTGCTACATCCTAAGGACCACTGGGCTTTTCCATCTACCCTGAAGCTAAACTCTATAAGTTATTTATTAAAAACTGAGCTCTTTGAAAGCAGGGACTGTCTTTCCTTTCTACTTGTATCCTCATTATTTGACACATAGTATATAATAAATGCTTTTTTATTATTCATTCATCATTGGGGACAAGAAAAAAAGAAAAAACTTTGTGGTTTGGATCTCACTTGAAGTTGGTTCCTCAGATTGGGACCTGAACTTGGAAGACATTAACTTGAACCTTAATTCTCTTTCTTGTTTGGAATTTAGGGGGGTAGAGGGAATATTTACATATAGCACCTGCTATGTGCCAGGTGTTTTGCTAAATGCTTTACAAATATCTCATTTGATCCTCACACCAACCCCCCATATGGTAGCTACTGTTATCATTACAACTGAGGAAACTTGGAGACAAACAAAGGTTATATTACCTGGCTAGGTGCAACCAACTAGTACGTGCCTGATGCTGGATTTGAACTTGGGTCCTCCTGCCTGAAGATCTAACAGCTACACACTGTTCTGCCTAATAACCTTTATAGTAAGACATTCGACCTCTCTGGCCTTCATTTTCCTCATTGATAAAATGAAGAATATTCTTTGAGATCCCTCCAAGATCTAATAAAATATGATTATCTTAGGGGCTTTGCAAGTGCCCAGCATATTCTATGTGAAAGATAAGAACAAAGAGCCTCATATTCATTATATATCAACTCAGCTTCTTGGCCCCATTGCCTCCATCATGAAAATTGAAATGGTTAATAGAAGGAGACAGGTGGTTCAGTGGATAGAACCGCTGGATCTAGAGTTAGGAAGATGTGAGTTTCAAATGTGGCTTCTGGCTAGTCACTTAATATCTGCTTCAGCTTCCTACATTGGTTAATGTACTAACTAATAACTGCCTCATCTTCCCCATATGTAGAAAGGGGATAATGCTAGTACTTGCCTCCCAGGGCTATTGTGAGAATAATATGAGAGATTTTTGAAATGCTTTGCAAATTTGAGATATAAATGATATAAATGCTAATATTCGTAATTCATATTTGAGCCTTGGTACGGCACAGTGGATAAGGAGCTGATATCAGACTGACCTAGGCAAATAACTTAACTTATCCTGATGCTCGCCAGCTCCCTAAGCCTACTAGGCTATGGAGGAATGCCCAGCATTATTGGTACACCAAGTTTTCTTATTGGGAGTTCTATACACTAATGAAATCACAAGTTGAGTGCAAAAAGAAACACTTCCCATGTGTCTAATACATTCCGTTTTACAAGTTCCTCATGGTAAACTGGAGAGTGTATTTATTTTCAAACTCATTTTATAAATAGATTGAGTGGAGTTGTCCATAATCACACAATTGAAAAGTGGTCTGCTCTCTCCCTTTTTTGCTATTCTACTGGCTCTCAAAGGAAATCCTAGTAGATGTGTGTTTGTTGGGTGCAGGAATATTAGGGAGGGGGTGTGCAAACTGTAAACAGGGCACAATGTCCTTGCTTCTCCTGACCTTTCCATCTTTGCCAAACTCTCCTACCAGCCGAGTAATGGGACGATCTTCCCCCTCCAGAATCAGGGCCTTGAAATTCCCTCTTGGGTTCTAGGATTGTTGTGTTCTCCATTCCTTCTGCCAGAGCTTCAAAGAAATAACACAACCCACCTCCCCAAGATGTTGGTGACCGATCCCATCAGGAGAATCTCCCAAAAAACCCAGGGTGTCCTTGGAGTTGGGAACCTGACCGGGGCTGGGGGCCAGGACAACAGGGCTCAGTCCTGCATTTACCTCCACCTCCACGGCCTTAAAAATGCTAGGTAGGAAAATTTGGCATCCTCCAACACATCTTTCCATTGCCAGGTAAATGCTCTAGCCAAGCCATCTTTGTAGAGCAAGCCTGCCACCTGGTGTTAGTACTCTCCAACTACAGGCCTGGGTTCCTTCAGCTGATTTTAGCCCAGCTCCCTCTATGACCTCAGCTTTAACCTAAAGTAAGCTTGGGAGTATCTTTGTTTCCCTATTCAGCAACTTACAAACCAAAGCAACAGCAATGAGACCGATCTGGGGCTGAATGAAGTGCAATCCTAGAGCCTTGAAAGCTCTAAGACCAAAGGGGAGCGAACGAAAGAGGCTGGAGAAACCCTGATTCACATGAAAAGCATCTCAGGGGAGGCTGGAATGGGCAAGTTGGGGATATCTCCAAGGAACAGGCATCCCTTTTTCAGTCTCAGACTCCGGCTTTCCAAACTTATTTGCATGGATCCAGTGGCAAAGAATTGGAGGCACCTTGTAGAATTCTCCATTTGTATTCAATCAGGGAAGGAAGAGGATACATTTCTTGCCTAGTGCTCCAGCTGGCATCTCACCAATTCCTTGGCATCCAGGTTTGTTTAAAGCTTTCCTACACCTAAAAAATACTCTTTCCCCAAGCTTGTAACCCTATCCTCATGTTCCATCCCAGAACCTATTACCTTCTCTTCCGGGCTTGAGAACCACTGAGAAATATGACTCTCAAAGGCTCAGAATAGACATAAGAGCAAGAGTCAATCTTCCTGCCTCGGGTATATTCCTGGACCTCCATTTATTCTACCATCCAGCAACAGTGACTTCTTGCTATTCTTCAAACATGACTCCCATTGTCTTTTCAATGACTAGAATGTTCTTCCCCATCATCTCCATCTCCTACCTTCAGGCTTCATTCAAGACTCAACTCAAACCCCATCTTCCACAAAAAGCTTTTCCCATTCGCTTCCACTGCATTCCCCAGTGCGGACCCCTTTCTCCTGAATTACCTTCAATTAATCTTATATATAACTTGTGTACATATTAGACTATAAGCTCCTTGAGGGTAATAATGGCTGTTGTTATTTCTTTGCATCCCCAACACTTAGCACAATGCCTGGCACACGGGAGACATTCACTGACCCACTGACTGGGTCTGGACTAACTATATAATACTCACTTCATTGTACACCCCGTATGGCTTCTTCCCCAGAATCCCTAACCACTGTTCTCCCCCAACTCCTAACCCGCCATGCTGCTTAGTTCCTTAAAAAAAGCAAGCTCAGTAGAGTCTCTAGCCCCTCTAATCCCATGCAAAAGAAGCCAAGGAAACCCTTTTCCCCTGCCCTGATTGCCCACTAGGTTGGCTGCCCCTGCCATAATGCCCTCTCCTCCTCCGCGTGTGGACAGCCGCCTTCTTTTCCCTTTCTCCCTCCTCCCGCCCCTGCAGCCAAGTCGTCGCCACCACCTTGGCTCTTTGGCCTGCTGTCTTATTAATTCCTAATTTCCAATTTGCAGGAAGAGAGAACCTTAAACCTCCATCTCGCCAGCCCTGCAATCACACAGATGATCCAAGTATCTTTGGACAGCCTTTAATTTATTTCCCAGCGCACGCAGGCACTGCTGAGAGACTTGATGGCACCAGCTTAAACATAATAAATTACTCAAGTACCAGAGATTAGTTAATAAAGCACCAGGCTCCCTCCTGGACCCTTCTGCTTTGGTTGGAGACACCAAATAGTCTTCCAAAGATGCCCTGTAGGAAGTTCAGGGGGAAAATTCAGGGGTATCCTCCCCTTCCTGCACCATGAAGTTGAACAGCCGGCTTCGCCCGGCTCCGTATTCCAACTAGGAAGGGTATTTCTGGTTCACAATCTATTGGGAGGAGGAAGGGAGAAGAACCGAGGGATAAAGAAGAGAGGCTGGCAGAATGACTTTGGGAATGGGCAGAGTTGAAAAAGTGGAGCTAAGGAAAGGGGTAAGAACTGCTGAAACTCCCAGAAGAGAGCTTAGATATTTCCTTTAGCCCTGAGGGCTCCAAGGGAAAGTGACCTGTATTTTGCCACATTGCCAAGTAGCTCCTGACTCCCTCTCCCTTAGGTGGGGCCAAAAGAAGTCTGAGATTGGACATTGAAAAATCACCAATTTAAAGTCGAAAGGAACCTTTAAAAAGAGTGATCCAAGCCCCTCATTTTACTGGTAAGGAAACTGAGGTCCAGAAAAGGGAAATATTTTCCCAGGTTTGCACAGGCAGTGAGCAGCAAAACTAACTTTATTCTATTATTTCCCCAAAGTGTTATCGTGCAGAAGGCACATCACCAGCCTCTGAGAATTGTACAGAAAAGAATGGCTTTGAGAAAAAGCACTAAGGAAAAAGGGCTATGGAGCACAGGTAGAGTAACTGAAAGGAATCAATTGTGGAGACTCCTTTGTGCATTTCAGGAGTAAGAGTATCTCATCTCTTTCCTCTGATTTAAATGATATCCTGTAAGGAGGCAGGGGGCTGGACTAGTTGGCCAAGGTCTCATCCCAGATTGTGTTGTTCAGAAATTTTCCTTAATACTTCAACAAATCAATTATTATTCTTGTGTGCACAAAAAGGAAGCACAACATATTGAATAGTTTTAGAATCATGAAGATCTAAAGTTCAAATACTGCCTCTGACATTTACTAGTTGCCTGATTCTGGACAAGCTATTTAACATCCCACACTTGGTTTCTTTATCAGTAAAATTTAAGGAATTGAACAAGATGACTTCTGAATACCTTTCCAGGTCTAGGTATGGGATCCTATGAAGGGTAATGGGCCCATTTCCCAGAGATGAAAACTGAAGCCTATCCATCAGAAGGGACTTATCCACAGTTATTCAGCACCAAAGACAATTGGTTTTCCAGATTTTTCTTTTGTTATCAGCTGTTTTTGAAATAAGTTTAGGTACATATGGAGGAGTCAGGAGGGGATAGGGAGGGGACTAGTTTTTTAAAAAAAGAAAAGCAATGGAGAAGTACCAACCAAAAAATAAGGATACTAGGAAGATCCACTTGAGAACACAACCTTGCCAATTTGCTGGACCTCACCTTTATACAACAAGGATTAAATAACCTTCAAATGTTCCTCTAGCTCTACATCTATGATCCTATGAATGAATTTGCTAGAGAAGTGAAATGTGGGAGAATTGACCACTTATCCAGTTTCCTCTAGCCGGAACAATCATCCTTATCTATAGCTATCAGAAAATAGGGCCATTTTCCCCTGGCTCTTGCTCAGGAACTGACAACAGGGGTTCTCCATCAATGGTGTGCTGCTTTTCTGTACCTCAACCCCTTTCTCTTCTGAGCCATAATCAGTAGCTGCTGGGAAGGATGTCTCTTCCCCTGACACCCAGAATTACATTGGCTAAGGAGGGAAACAATCAAACATCCTTCTAACTTTTCAAGTCCCCAAGATTCTCCAGGATTCCTTACACCATTACTGGTTATGCTCTTCAGGTATGTTAGAATTTACTCCCTAGAGGTTATATCTATATCTATGGACCATCTTACATAAAATACATAGGATTATCAAGGATCCAAATACATTGAAAAAAAATGTATTTTTCTCACTCAAGTTCTCAGACCCCCTGAATTCTATCCACCTACATCCTTGGAGTAGAGTGTCTAGGATGTATAGTAGATGTGGACAAGACTTGGCTTTCATACAAATAGCACCTTTCTTTCAGAGGCATTAATCCCCACCTCAGAAGAGATCTCTTTGTAAGGAAAAAAAAACAAAAACAAAAATAAAAAACCCCAAACAAACAAAACCTCCTGCTTATTCAAGTAGAGAAATTCCCCATGGGCAAAGCAAAGAATTCCCCAATGCAGTCCTTCTTCAGATTCATACTACAATAAAACCCCTTGTTTCCTCTCCCAGTCTTACCCTGGGTGACGGTCTCATTAACATTTATTATAATAAATTTGCATACTATGCCTTTGGTTCCACCTCTGAACTATCCCTTAAAGGCTACAAAACTATTGCAGAATGGAGAAAGTATACCAGTTGCCAGCCATCCCTTTTAAAGCAAACATTGTAAAACATTTTGTCCAAAATGTTCTTTTTTGTTCTTTTTTTGGTTTAAAAATATGAAAAAAAAAGTCATTGGCCTAATTCTTTCTACTTTCCTTTCCTCCATACTTAACTCAGGTAATGCTGTTTCAAGGACAGTGGTAGGGATTAGTGCTTCTGATAGAAAGGTGCCATTTGTATGAAAGCCAAGTCTTGTCTACATCTACCCCTTCATCCTAGACACTCTAGTCATGGATATCTGTGAATAAAATTCAGGGGCCTGAGAACTTGAATGAGAAAAAAATATACTTTTATTTCAACATATTTGAGTCCTTGATAATCTTATGTATTTTATGCATTTAACCACATTATTCTGAGAAGAGAATACAAAGTCAGGAAAAGCTGAGTTCAAATCCAGCCTCAGACACTTACAAGCTGCATGATCTTGAGCAAATCACTTAACCTGCTTACCTCAGTTTCCTCAACTATAAAACAGGCCTAATAATAGTATTTAACTATTTTTGTGAAGATCAAATGAGAAAATAAGGTGCTTAGCATAGTGCCTGACATGTAGTAGGTGTTATATAAATGTTAATTCTCTTCCCCATTTACTCATCAAGGGTACTCTTATTTAATGCTATCAGGTTAAGCCCTGCCAGTTATGTTCCTATCCCTGTTAGCTTCCAGAGACTGAATAGTGATCAGGTTTCATTTAAGGGCAATGAGCTTTTACAAAGATATATTTACTTCAAAGATAACATATCTTAAGATATTATAACTTAAAAGATATAACATTTCCTGCCAACACTTCAAGGCACATTCTTGTGAACAGGATTGTTTTTTGCCTTACTTTGTTTCCCCAACATTTAGTATAATTCCTGGAACATCTACTGTTCAATTGTGCTTTAGTTACATCCAAACTTCTTGACCCAATTTGAGTTTTTCTTGACAAAAATGTTGGAGTGCTTTGCCTTTTTCTTCTGCAGTTCATTTTACAGATAAAGAAACTGAGGTAAATAGGGTTAAGTGACTTACCCAGGGTCATACAGCTAATAAGTGTTTGAGTCTGGATTTGAACTCAGGAAGATGAGTCTGATCCCAGATCCAATGTTCTATCCACTTTGCCACCCAGCCTGGAAGATATTAGGTGCTTAATAAATGCTAGTTAACAATGCAGATCAGAAGGGAAGCAATAAATTGAAAAATCATTTTTCATATTTAAGGGTTCTGATAAAGGCCTCATTTCTAAAATACATAAAGAATTGACTCAAATTTATAAGAATCCAAGCCATTCTCCAATTGATAAATGATCAAAGGATATGCACAGACAATTTTCAGAGGAAGAAATTAAAAGTATTTCTAATCATATGAGAAGGTGCTCTAAATCATCATTGATCAGAGAAATGCAAATTAAGACAACTCTGAGATACCATTATATACCTCTCAGATTGGCTAAAATGACAGGAAAAGATAAGGACGAATACTGGAGGGGATGTGGGAAAAGTGGGGCACTGATACATTGTTGGTGGAATTGTGAACACATTCAGCCATTCTGGAGAGCAATTTGGAACTATGCTCAAAAAGTTATCAAACTGTGCATATCCTTTGACCCAGCAGTGTTTCTACTGGGCTTATACCCCAAAGAGATAGTAAAGAAGGGAAAGGGACCTGTATGTGCCAAAATGTTTGTGGCAGCCCTGTTTGTAGTGGCTAGAAGCTGGAAAATGAATGGATGCCCATCAATTGGAGAATGGTTGAGTAAATTGTGGTATATGAATGTTATGGAATATTATTGTTCTGTAAGGAATGACCAGCAGGATGATTTCATAAAGGTCTGGAAAGACTTACATGAACTGATGCTGAGTCAAATGAGCAGGACCAGGAGATCATTATATACTTCAACAACACTACTATATGATGGTCAATTCTGATGGACATGACTCTTATCCAATCAAATGAGATGATTGATGTCAGTTCCAATGATCTTTGTGATGAAGAGAGACATCTACACCTAGAGAAAGGTCTGTAGGAACTGAATGTGGATTACAACATAACATTTTCACTCTTTTTGTTGTTGTTGCATTTTGTTTTCTTACTCATTTACTTTCTTTTTTTTAATCTGATTTTTCTTGTGCAGCAAGAGAATTGTATAAATATGTTTATACATATTGGATTTAACATATATTTTAACATGTTTAACATATATTGAATTATTTGCCATCTAATGGAGGGGGTGGGGGTAAAGAGGAGAAAATCCAAAACACAAAGCTATGCAAGGGTCAATGTTGTCAAATTACCCGTGCATATGTTTTGAAAATAAAAAGCTTTATTTTAAAAAATAAATGCTAGTTGACTGGCTGACTGACTCTCCATTATATTACTCCAGTCTCTTGAGAGAGTAATCTGTGCTTTAGCTCAGTTTCTATATTGCATTGGTTCCATTAAATTCACATCCAAATGCAACATCAAATCTGGATACATCCTTGTCTAATTTGGGCTATTTCCCAAAGGTCATTTTGGGTATTTCTTATTTCTCTGGGCATCAGTGCTGGGCTGGTTGCAAAACTTGGCTTGGACTCAGATTTCTGGGGGCTTGATTCCCTGATCTTTCATAACTCACAAGGTCAGAACATCTAAATTAATCTCTAAATACTAAGCAGGAAAAAATGAAGTCTGTTTCTCAGATCCACATGACCTTAGAAAGTCTTCCCTTGCAGCAGTATCTTTTACCATATGCCATTAGTGATGGAGTCAAACCAAGAGATGGTGGCAGAAGAGAAAACGGTCAAGATTATGGTAGCTAGTGCTTTTCTAAAGGCATTTCCTAATCTAGTTATGTAGCCAATCACCAAACCATGAGCATAGTAGACAGGAACCACAGAAGGTCAACTCATGATCCATAATGACTCTAAGACATTTCCATTATTTCCCAGAAATAGATACCCCAGTCTCTCTCTCAATGGAACTGGGAAGTTCCATCAAAGGTGCTTTGCTCATATGTCAGGTTGAATAACATTGAGATGCGATTTGAGCCCAGCCACTGACTCATTATGTGCCTTTTTTGATCAATGCACTTTTAATTTTCTGGCCCTCAATTTCTTCTTTTTTTCTTTTTTATTATATCTTTTTATTTACAAAGCAATGCATGGGTAATTTTTTCAACACTGATCCTTGCAAAACTCTCTGTTCTAGTTTTCCCTTCCTTCTCCCCATCCCCTCCCCTAGATGGCAGGTAGTTTAATACATGTTAAACATGTTAAAATATATGTTAAATCCAATATATGTATACATATTTACATAGTTATCTTGCTGCACAAGAAAAATCAGATCTAGAAAGAAAAAAAAACATGAGAAGGAAAACAAAAATTAAGCAAACAATAACAGAAAGAGTGAAACTGCTATGTTGTGGTCCACACTCATTTCCCACAGTTATCTCTCTGGGTATAGATGGTTCTCTTCATTACTGAACAATTGGAACTGGTTTGAATTATCTCATTGTTAAAGAGAGCCATGTCCATCAGAATTGGTCATCATATAGTCTTGTTGCCGTGTACAGTGATCTCCTAGCTCTGCTCATTTCACTTAGTATCAATTCATGTAAGTCTCTCCAGGCCTCTCTGAAATCATTCTGATTTCATCAGCCTGAAATCATCAGCCCTCAGTTTCTTAATCTGTCAAAAGAAGATATAGAACTAGATGACCTCAGAGATCCCTTCTAATTCTAAATCCTAGCTCCTAGAGCACTAGACTTGACATCAGAACTACCAGAGTTCAAATCCTGTCCCAACCATTACTAGCTGTGGTACCTTGGGCAAGTTTTTTAATGCTCTTAGCTACAGTTTTCTTATCTGTGAAATGATGCAAAATGTCCTTCTAGGTCCCATTCAACTTTAAATCTTTGATTGTATGATCCTTACTCAGTCATAAAAATTCTTTGTTATCCTTGTAGTGAAAGAAGAGGTAAGAAAATATACCTCCTTTCCTTTAATGGAGAAGCTGGAGTGAGGAATGGGGGCGCTTTTGGGTGTGGAACCTTGCATATATGGTCACACTTAGTTAATGGCATTAACTAGTTCTGCTGAACTGCTGATTGTCTTTTCCTTCTCTTTTTAAGTTTTATTTTAGTTTGTTGTTTCTTGTTATTACAAGGGATAGTTGGCTGGGTAGGGGAAGTGTGGAATACATTCAGAAATGAGAATGATGCAAAACAAAAAGATATCAATCAAAAATTTTAGAATTCAATGGCATGGCAATTCTAAGAAAGAATGTTCATAAAGATGTTTGCAAACCTTGAAGTGGTACATAAATGTGAGTTATTGTTATTACAATACATCAAATTACTTAAGAACACTTGCACAGTGACATCCGTAATGATATAGTGGAAAATGGTCGCCTTAAGTGCTGAGGGCCAGAATAGAGGAATAATCAGGGTGGGGGAGGGCAGAAGGGAGGGTGGGCAGCATGACATGGTAGAAAGGACACTGGGTTTGGAGCCAAAAGTCCTCTGCTTCAAGCAGTGACTCCTCTTTTTATTAGCAATGAGACCTTGAGCAAGCCACTTAACCTCTAAGAGTCAAATGAGAATACTTCCCAGGGCTATTGGGTAGGATAAGATAATGGATGTAATGTGCTGGGTAGCTGCAAAGCATTGTATAAATGTCAACTATTATTAAGTAAGGAAGGCTTCTAAGAGGAAGTAAGTTGGGGGTCAGCTTCTGGGGGATATGGTTTGAAGAAGAATTGGGATGGAGGTGGGAGTGGGGAGCAATTGGTGGACTGAAGATGAATCCAAGCTTATTGCTTTTGACCTTGGCAGTGAGGTAGGGATGGCTCTATGCTGAGGCTACGAAGTGAGAGTATGTGTCAGTAATTGCCTAACGAGGGTGCTACATTGGGTACTAAACTTTAGTTCCCTTGCTCTCATCCCCTCCCTTATCCTCTCGTTCCCTTCTGCTTCCCCAACTGCATCCCTTTGGAGGCTTCAATTTTTCTTCAAAATCCCAGACTGCTCCGACGCGCCAAGCTAGTGTGTAGCAGAAGAAAACAGGCAGTGAAGCTGACCTCAGAGATGCTACATCAGGGGTTTGCGGGCTATCTCACAGACCAGACCTCTTTTGCTCCATCAGAAACACGGTACCTTACCCATACATTAATTATGTGGGTTGCAAGCGGTGAAAGGAAGCTTCATGGAAAAGATAGGAAGTTAAATCAGGGTATTAAAAAAAAAACCAGTAGAGGTTGGAAGGTGCAGGTACTGAAGTAAACACAGTTTCTATTACCACTTGGATTCCCTGGGGATCTCCATAAACAACAGTTAGTAGAGTTTTTCTGTGGGATGAGGAATTAAGGATAGTCATTTATGAAACAGTTGGGAAAGACTTGAAGGAATTCAGAGAATCCTAAGGAAAAGAGTTGTCTCTAAAGCAGAAAAGGAGGCAACCAACAATTCTGTCCATACCTCCCCAACCTCCACCAACAATCAACCAACAAGCATTTTTTAATCTTTCATTATATGTCCATCATGGAGCCGAGAGCCAAAGAATGAAAGAAAAGGCAAAAATAGCTCCTGACTTCAAGAAGCTTGCATTCAAAAGAACATATAAATATATGAACATATAGGATAGATACAGCATAGGTGAAAGTGATGATGGGGTAGAACTAGATAAAAGCTTTTTATCCATAGCCCAGAACTTGATAAAACATCTGAAAGCTTCTTATTAATCCCCCAATTTCATCTTCTAAGAACAGCTCTGATGACTCCAATCAATACTTCCATCTCTCTGTTCTTACCCATACAATATGTATTGCTTCTACCAATGATCTAAGCAACTCATAGGATCATAGATTTCAAGTTGAAAAAGACCTTAGACTACCTTAAATCTAACCCCATCAATTTTCAGATGAGGGTTAGGGTTTCTGCCCAAAGTCCTAGACTACTACAGTGCCTTACCTAATTGATTCCAAACAGTTTTATATTATTCTCTAGTTGTTTCCAATGTTTAAGATCCAGCTCTCCATCCTAATTGTAAATTCCTTAAGGGCAGGTATTATTTTACCTCTAAGATATGATGTGTTGCTCTTCAATACTATCACCATGATAGCTAGCTTGAAGATTAACATTAGAAAGTATGTAATAAATACTTGGTGAATTGAATTAAAGTCCACTAATGTTTCCAGAAGCCACAAGAGAATCACTATTCAAGGCACCCTGGGAAGAATATTCCCTTAAAGAACTGTGACCAACTCTTAGATACTATACCCAAAGGTGTAAAGAGATCCTAAATGATGCTACTGTCATCTCTCAAGTTGTTTAGCACTAAAATTTCAGATTTAACCTTTAGCAAAGGTCTTGACTGAGGCTTCAGATACTAGATTGAATACCAGAAGGAGACCAAGGCTTCAGATATCAGGCCTGACATACAACTAAAGGTATATACTCCACATGTGGGATATTATCTAATTATGACTTATCTTCTGCCATGTTGCAGTGTAACTACTATATTGAATGGGAGTTCAGTCCAATCCCTGGGAATCTAGATCTTTGGTCAAATCATTCTTCTACCACCATCTATGGCATCCTAACTTTTGGAAGGGGAGCATCCTTACCATCATTACAGAATCATGGAAGATAGAGGCTCTAAGCAACTGTTACTTCTCTAGATTAATGGCTAGCCACCTCATACCACCTGACTCACTAATTTAGACTTCCTGAATGGAGTTATAGCCTCTGCCTCTGCCATCTATCTCTTACCTCTCATTTTATCCATTTCAACAGTAATCTTCCTCATTCTCTTTCCTCTTTGTCTAGGTCAACAGCTCTCCTTGTGACCTCCATTCTTTATCATCCTGTCCAAAAACTTTCCCTTAGTAATCATTTCCTCTTTCTCTCATCTTTCATCTATCCCTAACTCTGGTTTTTCCTTAAAAAAAACTCACTTGATCTTGCCATCACATAATAAACTCTCCCAAAGCATCAGCTATGCTGTTGTCTATACTTTGTCACAACTCATACTTCTTAACCCTTTGCAATTTATCTTCTGACATCTCCAAATGAAATTAATTTCTCCTAGATTATTTCTAAACTCTCCACTGTTAAATCTGATGACCCTTTCTCAGTTTTCTTTCTCCTTGATCCATCTGAAGCTGAACTATCCCTTCTTCCACAATACTCTCCTCTCTTGATTATTGGGACAATGTTTTCTCCTGATTCTACTTCTATCTGCCTGACTACTTCTCAATTTCTTTTACTAAATGATTATCCATCCTCTGTCTCTTAAATGTGGGTACTTTCCAAGGCTCTGGTATATTCCCATTACTACTCTGTATTCTATTGGTGATCTCATCAACTCACTTGAATTCAGTTGTCATATTTAAACAAATGACTCCCCAAACTCTATATATCTGGCTACCATCTCTCTGTTGAGCTGTACCTGATATTCTATTGCCATTTTGAACTCAACATAGCCAAAAGAAAACTTACCATCTTCCTTCCTAAATTTAAATTTTCCTCCAAGCTTCCTTCCTCTTGCTGAGGGTTCTTAACATCTTTGAGCCTACAACCTTGGAGGTGGTTTTGACTCTTTCCTCTCATTGACTTTCCAGATCTAATCAATCATAAGTCTCTAGTTCTTCCTCCATGGTATTTATGCAACTCACACAGTTGCATCCTAATTCGGGTCACATCACTTCTATCTTGAACTACTAATATAAATTTTGGACTATTAATATAATACAAAATTCCTAATGGCATTAGGAATTATCTAACTTATCTCTCTGCTTCTAATTTCTTCCCTCTCCAATCTATTTTCTACATAGCAAAATAATCTGAAAAGGGTTTGATTTCCACTTTAAAAATGTCAGTGATCCTTCATAGGATGAAATATGAGTTCTTTTGCTTAACTTTCTACATTGCAGCTCCTACCTGCCCTTCCTGTTTTACCTCATCCTTTTTCTTTCATAAATTCCAATAAAATTAGACTATTATCCATGCAATGAACCTGATATTCCATCTCTTGTCTCCATATATGGAAATAAGCTGCTCCCCCCAGTACTCTCCTCTCCAATTCCATGCCTATAATATTGTCCCTACTCATCTTGCCTCTCAGAATCTTCATCTTCCTTTAAGGCTCAACTCAGGTGCTACTACCCAGCAGGTTTTTAGTGTAGTCTTCCTTATACTATACTTATCTGAGCACCTAAGATGAAGGATAACTGATAATGTAGGCAGTCTCTACACTCTGCTGATATTCTCTCAAAGTCTATGTCTGTTTAATGGAAAGGTATGAACAAAAGTCTTACACGGGTAGGCAGGCATGAATGTATTATAATTTGCATTGTTGGAAGGAATATTCCCATGGATTAGATCAGATTTCCATTTGAGTATAATTGTTTATCTATTTATTCTATCCACAAGAATGTTTCCTTCTTGAAGGCAGGAATCCTTTTGTATCCCAGTTCCTAGCAAAGTGTTTCACACCTGAGTAGGTGCCTAATAAATGTTTGAATTGAATTACTGGTGTTCATTTCTTTTCTAGTAGGCATTTTGTCTTACAGTTACAATAAGGTGCCTCCTTAAGGGCAACATTACCTTGACCTGATCTTATGCTGAAGAATTGGCTTGTAACTTAGATGTGACTAACTGTGAAAGTGATTAGTGTAATTTTTCCATCTGGGGAGATTTTGTTTTCTCATACATTTATTTTTATTGTTGGGTTTTTTTTCCTTCTTGGAAAGATTTCTATTCTACATCTTTAAGAATTTGCATTGTAGCTGTGGGCTCTCCTTAGAAGGTGAGATTGCCCCTAGCAACCAACATTCTCTCCAAGCTGCTTTGGATACAGATTGTTTTAGGGAAGAGAGTTCCTTAGAACTGATTTCTAAAAGAGCTTGTATCCCCAGAACATTTTAAAGCAACATTTAAGCAGAACTGTTAAAGTGCTGAAGAAAATGGGCCAAAATTTTCAAACAAAAATTTGGAATGGTTTTATCTCTGAGAATTTGCACTATGGAGTGAAGAGAAAATGGATATCTCTCTAGGAGAGACAAAAGGAAGAATTGCATTAGGGCAGCTAATGTCTGCTTTCATTACCAAATTTAATTCAAGAAGTCCCAAGTTAAGATTAGGTCTCATTACAAATCATGTAGATTCTAAGACTACCAAATAGAATCTGGGAGGATTCCACTCTGAGTGTAGCATACACAGAGTAAAGCAAAATGGGATTGAAAGGTAGAATAGAAATAGTAGAAATTGCCTAAGCAGTAGAACAAATAAAGCACTATCTTTGTGTCAAGAAGACTTGAGTTCAAATCCTATCTATGATATTTACTAAGTTGTGTGACCCTGGGCAAGTCACTTAACAGGTTTGTACATTGATTTTCTCATTTGTAAAATAAAGGAGTTGTACTTGATGGTCTTTCCAATTCTAAATCTGTGATTCCAAGATCCCTCAGCCTTCCCTTGCATCCTATTTATCAATCATAGAATCTATTGCCTCAAGACACTGCTAACATAATTGAAACATTGATTTCTCTTGTTTCTACTGAAAGTCTGAGCTCTGAGGAGTAGCACTTCAATACTTATTACCTTACCTTACTTTCCAGTAGTTTCTTAAGAGTTGGTCATCTTTTCCTAGATAGAATGAAACTCCTTAAGAATAGAACTGTCTTACTCATTTTCTATAGTCCCTATAGTACCAGGGGCTTGAAATGTTTACAGCAAGTCCTAGTTCCTTTCTAGGAGTCTTAGCCTAAAATTCTGATTTGAATTCTAATTTCACCTCCTCTCAGATCTTTCTCCAGCCTTTAGCTTTCATCAAGGAAAAGCTTCCCTTCTGATCAATCAGAGCCCTTCACCACCTAGTACTTGGCACATGTGCAATGTGGACAACAAAAAAGGAGCCAGGGCAATGTGAGAAATGTTTTTCATTGATTAATTGAACAAATACAGAAGTCCAGAAAACCTATGCTGACCCTACCATGGGTCCTTTTTGCATACCATCTAAGTAAATGTAACTTGGGATCCCATTTTGATTAACATTGCACATGTAGATTTTGATAACATTGAACGTATAATTAAATAGTCTGTCTTGATGGAGCTTGATGGGGACTCCTAGGAGTGACTGTTGGCCTTCTAACAGAAATAGGTTCTCCACCTCTGAACTAATCCATGCTAAAGTGTTAGTGGGTGCTCATAGGTTAATGTGTTACTCCTCCCAGGTGACATATTTGCATTTTAACAGACTACTGCTTTATTCAAAGGAGTGAATAATGTCAGCATCTTCTAGTCCTCAGGATCTATGGGGGAGAAATGCTTTGCTGTTCTGGGCTGCCAAAATCATGCCTACCCCACATACCTATAGGGCCATTCTGTCCCTATATGATATGGTGAGAATAGGTACTCACTGCTAGGTGGGCTTGTCACCCACTTTGTTCCTGGACTCATTATAAACTGATTATGGATTTAGGTCCTAGGGGAAAATGATTTAGTTATCTCAGAGAATTCCTAGGTAACCAGATGAGACTCATTCTTGTGGGTGCCCTCTGGTCAAAAAGAAAAAGGTCAAGAAATATTCTGTACCTTGTATAGTGAGTCCAAAGGGAGACAAATCCCCAAATGGAGAGCAAAAGATTTTTGGAATAGGTTTTTTTTTTTCCAACAGCTTAGAAAATCTGTGAAATAGTTGTATAGAAGAGAGTGAAGAAAATGGGGGAATGGGAGATTTTCCCAGCTGGGCAGGAGGATGTTGATTGAGTACAATCAATGCAACCAGCCTGCTAACGAGACCCAATCAGGCGGGGCGATTAAAGATATTCTTCAGGGAGAGAAGGCTGACAGCTGTGGGTAAGTTTCAGCTTTTTAGGGGAGAGAGAGGTAGAGAAAGAGAGTATGTGAGAAAGAGGGAGATAGAGACAGAGACAGAGACAGAGGGAAAGACAAAGAGAGAGATAATATGAGAGAAAATTTGAGAGAGAGAAAATGTGAAAGAGGGTTGAAGAGGGAGAAGGGAAAAGGAGACAGAAAGAAAGAAAGAAAGAGGGAGATGAAACAGAAAGATAAAGAGAAATATGGATTAAGAGGACCAAGATGATGTGAGAGAAAAATAAATAAAATAATCAAGTATACATCCATTACTTGAATATCAAAGTTGAGGGAAAAAGGGAAATGTAGAAGACTTCATTCAGTCTCCCTATTTCAAAAAATTATTAATAGAGGTTTTGCTTGTTTTTAAAGCAGTCCCACTGACTTTCTTTTCTCTTCCTTTTTTGGCTAATGAATATAAGCCATTCAATGGGACTTTCTTCAATTTGACTGCTAGGATCTAGTGTGACTCCTCAAGCATCTAATCAACCAATCAGTCAACAAATATTTACTAAGTGTAGTCTGCTAAGTGCTGAGGATACAAAAAGAGGTAAAAGACAGTCCCTGCCCTCAAAGAATTTACAATCTAATGAAGGAAACAACATGCAAACAAATATATACAAATAAGAAATCATTAACAGAAGAAAAGCACTAGAATTAAGAAGAGATGGGAAAGCTTTCTTGAGAAAGATTAAGATTTTAGGAGGAACTTAAAGGAAGCCAGGGAAATCAGTAGTCAGTGTAGTAAAAAGAGTACATGTTTCATAACCAGAACATCTATACTCCAATCCTGGCCCTATCACTTCAAGAATCATTTTTTAACCCTCTACTATGTACAAAATCCTATGCTAGATGATTAATGAATATGACATTCAATGAGTTACTTAACTTCACTTAAGCTTCAGTCTCCTCAATCAATCAACAAGCCCTTATAAAATTTATACTATGTGCCAAGCATCGTACCAAATACTGGAATAATACAAAGACAAAAACAAGAATCTCTGTCATAAAGGACTTTATATTCTTGGGGGCAAAGAGGGGAGAGAACATGTATATATATACATATATGTACATGTAAAATATATATAAAATGTAATTAGAGGTCAATAAGAATAGGATAGGAGTGCCATCAGGAAAGGCACCTGAAAAGAGATGGTGGCATCTGAACTAATCTTTGAAAAAACATGAACTCCACCAGCCCTGAAGTCAGAACAAGCTGAGTTCAAATCTGGTCTCAGACACTTAACACTTTTCTGGCTGAGTGATCCTAAACAAGTCACTTAACCCCAATTGCCTCAGCCAAAAAAAAAAAAAAAAAAAAAAAAAAAAAAAAAAAAAGAAAAAACAAGGACTCTAAGATGAAGGTAGCTTGAGCTAAGGCATATAAGGAAAAGATGGAATTTCATGTCTAAGGAATAGCCCATAGGCCAGCAAGACTGTATAACAGATTGCTTATACAAATGCAATATATAATGAGATTGAATCCCATTACTGGATCTATATCCCAAAGAAATTATAAAAAAATGAAAAGGATCTACATGTACAAAAGTGTTTGTAGCAGTTCTTTTTGTGATGGCAAAGAATTACAAATTGAGGAGAAACTCATCAATTGGGAATGGCTCAACAAGTCATGATATATGAATATAATGAAATTTTATTGTTCTATAAAAAATGATGAACAGGTAGATATCAGAAAACACTGGAAAGACTTACATGAACTGATGCTTTGTGAAGTGAGCAGAAACAGGAGATCACTATACACTGTAACAGCAACATTGTATGATGATCAGCTTTGATAGATTTAGCTCTCCTCAGCAATACAATAATCTAAAACAATTCCTAAAGACTCATGATGGAAAATATCATTCAGAAAAAGAATCATAGAATATCAATGCAGATCATAGCATATTCCTTTTTTCATGTTTCCTCCCTCCCTTTTTATTCCTTCTTTCACATTATTATTTGAATGTGGAAATATGTTTTACATGATTGCACATGTCATAATCTATATCAGATTACTTGTCATCTTGGGGAAGAAGAAGGCAGAAGAGGAAGGGAGGGAGAAAAATTTGGAGCTCAAAATGTTATAAAAATGGATGCTGAAAATTGTCTTTACATAAAATTGGGGAAAATTACTATTTATAGCATCTATATACACATATATGTAGAGAGAGACAGAGACAGAGGGATGCAGGAAAGGGAAGTTAAAAATTAAAACTAAATTTTTAAGGATTTTAAAGACCAAGTGGAAGAATGTATGCCTACTATAAGGCAATAGGGAGCCATTAAAGCTTTTTTAAGCAAGAGTGACATGACCACATCTGGGCCTTCAGGACTTTCATTTGACAGCAGTGGGAACAAGGGAGGTTAGAAGTAGGAAGACCAATTAAGGCATAGAATAGGCAAAAAGCAATGAGGGCATTAAATTGGGTAATGGCTATTTTTTACAGGCTCTAACAGATGTTATAGAGTTAGAATAAATCAGTGGTTCTCAAAATATAATCCAGGAACCTTAGGGGTTCCATGAAACTTCTTCAGGGTTTTTACCAGGTCAAAATTATTTTCATAATAAATATAGAAATATTTTTCTTCCTTATGTTTTGCACAACTTCATGTGTTTAATGGACACCATATTGCAATCTTCTCAGTGAGGGAGGGGCTCAAGGAAAAGAAAGAATCTAGAACTGATTTTTTAAAAAATAAATGCTTAGAAAATAAATGAATCATCATTTAAAAGATGTTTTCATTTCTATATGGTAGATATGATAAATACCAATAGATATAATCTATATAAACAAAGTAAGGTGGGGGTCCATATTAATTTTTAAAAGTGTAATGGAGATCTGGGAGAACAAAAAGTTTGAGGGTAACTGGAATAAATGGTTGGCAATTGGATGGATTTAGAGAGGGGATGTTGTGGTTGGGGTGGAGGAGAGTGAACATTGAATGTGACAACAAAGTTTGGAGTCTGGTTGTTTGGGAGAATCAGGTTACTGGAAGTCCTTGAAGCCTAGTCTATGCCCCAGGCCCCATCACCTCCTGGAAGCAACTGAAATATCTCTCTGAAAGGCAGTTCATTTTCTCCTAATCAGTAATAAACAACAGAAGCAGAGGCTGGGTAAGCCTTTCCCCTCAAAATACTCAGCCTAAATTCTGTTTCTGACTAGCTCAGGGGAGAACTTGTTTGCTGTATATAGTTATCCTGATCATGCAAACCCCAATTTTCCAGTGTGGTTCTGACTTCAAGAAGCGAAAGGGTATTCAACAATAACCACAACAAATTATATTGGAAAACTTTGAAAATTTATATTTAGAAAACATAATTCCCAGAAGTATAGTGGAAAGAGTATTGAACCTAGTCTGAGGAGACCTGCTACTTTCTAGCCCTGTACCATTGCATGTTATTGGTTCTCCCCAGGCTTCAGCTTTCTTAATAAAAACTTATTTGTGTGGTTCATTAAAGTTTACAAAGCATTTCTGTTTTAACAATCTCATTTTAAAATGAGAAATACTGGAGAGTCAGAAATATCCATTTTCTTGTTATAGTCACAAACCCAGTGAGTATCAGAGCCAGGATCCAAAGCTAGGGCCCTTGATTTTAGGGTGTGCATTCCCAACCCCAACTCTAACCCCTACTGTCTTTGTTATGAGGCAGTGTTAGTAGAAGGAAAAGAGTACTAGCCAACCCCAACTCTAACCCCTACTGTCTTTGTTATGAGGCAGTGTTAGTAGAAGGAAAAGAGTACTAGGTATTCAGTCAGAGAACTCAATTTCAAATCCTGATTTGGATATTACCTATGTAATCTTGTGCAAAACTATTTTTTTTAAATCTCTGTGCCTCAGTTTCTTTATCTATAAAATAAAAACGGTGATCTCTAGGGTCCCTTTCAAATCCAGAACTGTGATCCTCCTATAGAGTAAGATGGTTAGATTAGATCAAAGCTTAAACTTCAGGTTGTATAACTGAACATGGGGGTCACAAAAAAATTGGCAACAATAAAAGGTATCAAATATTCTACCAAGATTCTTTATGTAAAAATAAACAAGCACATCCATCTCATTGGTATGAAATTTTGCTTTCATCTTTAATAAATAGTAAAATTACATACCAAGACTGTTTTAAAATAAATTTCTTTATGATTTATTATTAGTAAATGTTTGATTTGTATGCCTATTTTGTATGTCTATATATAGGGTCATATACAAATTTCTTGGGTGAAAAGGGGTTGCAAGTGGAAAAATTTTAAGAAGCCTCCAACTAGATGATCTCTAAGGCCCTGTTTGGGGCTGCCATTCTATAAGAACCTCAGAGCTTTAAACACATCATTTTTCTTATGCTAAAATCCCTCTACTTAGCTCTTAGGGGGAAATTACCTTTCCTATCCACCACCTATTGGGGGGGGGGAACGACATGTTGGCAAAAAGAAAATGGAAAAGGAGGGAGAAAGAGGAAGAGGAGAGAGAGAGAATGGAAGGGGGAGACAGAAAAGGGAGGAGAAAGAGAAGGAAAGAGAGAGAGATAGAGACAGACACAGAGAGAGAGAAAAGGAGAGAAGAAAGAGGAAGAAGGAAGAGACAGTCACAGAGACAGAGAAACAGAAAGACACAGAAACAGAGAGAAGAGATAGAGACCTAGAGAGAGAGAAAGAGAGAGAGGAAAGAAAGACAGAAAGAGGAAGAGTCAGAGAGATGAACAGAGGCAGAGAGAGACAGAGAAACAGAGAGAAGCAGGGTGAAACAGAGAGTATGAGAGAAATAGTGAGAGAGACAGAGACAGAGAAACAGAATCATGAGGGCCTCAGAAAGAGCATAATGACTCCATCAATGAATGAGACACAGAAGACATTCACTAGATGGAGAGATAAAGAAATAGAAAGGAGCCCCCAGCCCCATCCTAACAGAATGTTGCAGATCTCTTGTTTGCCGGCAAAATGATTGGCAACTTGAAGCTGTTGATATAATACAAGATAGGAGTCTCACTGGGTGTTTCTGCCCTTATGCTGCTCAACTTAATTATAAAACAGTGGATAGTGCATTTAGAGATGAGTCTAATTATGGGTAGAGAAAAAGGATTATTTTTGGGTTCCCGTTTATAATGAACTGCAGGGAGCGGAGGAAAGCAAGTATTATGTTTATCTCAAAGAATAGCAGGATGGACCCTGATTAAGGGGGAGGTTTGAGGGGCAGGCCACATATCCCAGACTGTCAGAGCTGAAAGGAATCATTGAAAACCACACAGTCCAATCCCCACTTTTTGCAGATGAAGAAACTGGAGTCTAGAAAAGGGAAATGCCTTGCACAAGATTACTTGGCTAATAAATAGCAGATGTGGAGTTCTGTAGGAGCACTCTGGGTGATGTTCCAGTGGTTATTCACAGAAGCAATGAGCTCTATCATGTCTCTGCTTGCCAGAAAGGAGGAGGCTCCATACTCTATGAGGGATGTCCAAGACACCCTTCTATATTCTTGGGCCAAAAGAGCACAAAAAGACATAGTTTTTTCTGTCCCCTTGGAAAAGTATCATTGCTTTTTGCCCTTTTTCATATACTTCTCCCCAATTCAACCCTACTTCCACATTAGAATTATATAATCCCCGTATTGGATGGGATCCCATTGACTGTCCAGTCTAACCTTCTGCTAGAAAGGTCGGGAGTAACCTTGTCTATAGACAAGCAGAAAGGTGAGGACTGGTGGGAAAGGAAAAATCCCTTTAAGACTTTATCAGAGCCCTGAGTCACAAGTCAGAAAAGCGAAAGGCCTTAATGTAACCTCACAGACAATTTTCAAAGACCCTAATCCTCCATCTCACTTACTCTCTGCTTGGCTCCACCCTCATTCCACTCTCACCAAGGACTGGAGTGATATCTGAGCCCTTCAATCTCACTGCCCCGGGAAAAGCCAGCAAAGAATGAGTTCTTCCTAGCTATTGATACCCTCTTTCAGATCAATGGTTAAAACTCAATATCTATATTGCAGAAAACAAATCCATATTCATTGAATTGTATTGCACAGATGATATCACATAAATCCCCCTACAAAATTATGGAGAACAATTAAAAATAAAGGGGTTTTTTCACCACTGTCTGCAGAGTGCCTGTCCCACTCATTAAAGAATGTGGGCATGTAGGCTGCTAAAGGGTTATTATTTTGTATTCTTTTTAAAGATACTACAAAATTCTTCACCATAAGGGAGGAAGAGAGGAGGAAAGTGTTAAAATTTAGTCAATATAAAAACAAAAAAATTAACAATAAAATTTTATTTCTAAAAAGGGTACTACAAGGACTTGCTGAGATATTAAAAAGCTGTGCCCTCTCTTTCCCCTTTCTCTTCCATTCCAAGTGATGTACAGGAGAATAGATTCTCATATATGTAGAACAAGTTAAAGCAATGCCTTCAGAACCTTGGACAGCACCAAAGACCTACCTTAAGTACCTTGTGACTTAAAAAGCCTTTTACTGTTTTTAGTCCACAGAAGCCAGCACGAGTTATTAGTGCAAGGATTCAGTGAAATGGACTTTGGTCTGGAAGTCAGGATATCTGGTTTCTAATCTTCGGGTTTGTCATTGACTTTCTTTGTGACCTGGATTGGGTTACTATGTTTTTCAGGATCTTCCTTTAGAAAATAGGGGAAATCAGACAGAATGATTTCCAAGGTATTCCCGATGACATTCTGAAATTCAAAGAATTTAACACCAATAACATTTATTGGACAGGTAAGTGGGGTAGTAGATAGAATACCAGATTTGGAGTCAGGAACATGTCTCTTCCTGAGTTCAAATCTGGCTTCAGACCATTACTACCTGATTTACTCTGGGCAAGTCACTTTAGACTAATGCCCCAGTTTTCTCCTCTGCCAACAATCTGGAGAAGGAAATGGAAAACCACTCCAATATTTTTGCCAAGAAAGCCCAGTTGAGATCAGAAGAGTAAGACATGACTGAAAATTGACTGAACAGCAGCAACATCATTTATTGAGAGAGTTGATCTAGGATGAGGAAACCATTTAAGTTGCCCAGACCCATAGATATGCCTATCACAATGTATTAAGAGTATAGAGATAGATTTGGGCTTCTTGAGAAAAGATTAGGAAGGATGGCAGAGTCATTTCCTCTGGAAAAGAAAAGGATATAGGGAAAAGTCATAATCATCTTTATATCACAGAAGGACTTTCATAGGCAATTTATCTGCCATGGAGAATAAAACAAGAAGTATTGCTCAAATTCCTCCACTGGTACTTATAATTTGTATGTCCCAAGGCAAGTCACTTTCTGGGTCTGTGTAATAATTGGATTAGTTGGCCTTTGCACTCCTTTCCAGTTCTAGATAGCAGAGGGAACCTATCAAGCAGCTTAATGTCTTTGTCAATAACTTTCTCATCTGTAAAATGGTAATACTAATTTCTACCCTTTTATTCTGCTCAGAATAGGATTGTAAACTTTATGTCTCATATTTCCTTAGCATTTTAAAGTTTACAAGATGTACCTTATGATCTAAGTAGTACACTGTTCCCATTTTACAGATAAGGAAAATAAGACTTAGAGAAGTTGAATGAAGAAAGAGACTTTTTCTGACTTCTAGTCCACTGCTCTTTTAATTCTCCCTCACTCATTTTCTGTCTCAAAATAGTTCAGATTTGACTAGTCACACAGACTGGCTGGCCCATATGACTTCCTAGTTTTTCTCTTTTCATGGCCTCCACTTTGAGGAATTTAGGGTATTATGAGCAGATACATAACCTTCTATGTTATCTTTCTAAATTGTCAGCCCGCTGCCCATCTCTCCCCCTGGCTCCAGTGGGATCTTGCTCGCTAGAAACTAATATATTCACAGAGGCTTCCAGACACCCAGAGTCGTGACCAAGTGTCTTTGGGCAGCACTCTACTTTTTATTAGCAATCAAGGAGGCCCATGGATTTAATCTCAACCCAGGTGCAATGTTATATACCACACCCTGACAATAGGCTCTCTCCTATATCTAAAACAAGCTACCCATTCCAACCAAGCATCTCCCAGACTTTCCTAAAGGCCAGTATAGAGAATGGTAATGGGGAAAATGGAGCAGAAAGGATATTGAAAGGGGGCTTATTTGGCCACTTGGGTGGGGAAAAGGGAACTTCAAAGTCTAAATGTGAATCTTGACTGTACCAAGGTGGCAGACACAAGGTCAGTGTAACTTCATCCTATATCCCAGCATAGATTGGTGGGATATAAAATAACCAGAGAATCTTTGGGAACATTGAGAGGTCTTCCAATGCATTCCCCTGCCTGGAAATGAGGTTTTCTTCAACTTCTCTCAGAAAAGTCACTGTCTTGCCTTTTCCAAAAAAAGCTTTGGGATGTTTGGAAAATTTGGGGGAGCTATGGAGGTTCTACAGCCTCCTCCTGGTAGTTTGTCAATTCTTGATAGTGTCTTACCTAAATCCTTCCAGATAAGATGCCCTCCTTAGGCCATCTGAATTTCTGTTTCATCTAAGAAATGGAGATGATGCTAGGCTAAGCAGAGGTGACCACAGAACCCAATGGCTAATACATGAAAATATTTTCTCCCCAGTAGAGGAATCCTATCAAGTAGCCTAATTTCTCTGACAATGATTTTCCCATCTGTAAAATGGGAAATCATTCCTATCTTTTTCCTCTTCTCATAATAGGACCTAGAATAAAATTAAATGGAACTATAAATGTGAAAATGCTTTTAGTTCTTGGGGAAAGATGAAAAGACTCTCCCTTTTAACCCTTTAGTTTTCTCCAACACCTTTTCTTCCTCTCCAACTCCCACAATCAGAGGATGCCACCTGGCACCTCTGCAGCCTGCTGAAGAACCAAGGCTGTGAATGCTGATTAAATATTGATATCCCCACATTTCAATATTTTCTCAACAAAACCTAACAGCTCCAACAGGGACCATTACTGTGGCTTATTTAAACTCCTTATGTACTTCCATAAGGGGGTTTTATTCTTTTCCAATTAAGAGCACAGCCTATTAAGAGCTGAGGAAGCATAGCTGATACCAGGTTCTGACTCCCCACAGGCAGCACTGGAGAATTCCCAACAGCCTCTTTCGAGTTAGGCTCAGCTGGAGCCCGAGGCCTCCCGCAGGCCAATGACCTTCTCCATCTCCCATTCTTCTAATCCCCAAACTTCTATCCTCTATCACTTCCCACCCCATGGACTCAAAAGGAAAAAACTAGGCTCTGTTGCTTGGCCCTTCTATTAGACAGTTGAGTTCTAGCAATCAGAGGCTTGGCAAAACTATGCAAATTATGGCTGCATAATCATGTTAAACCTGAATAGATTAAAAGGGGTGGGGGAGGAGGGAAAGCTGGACAGAGGCAAACAGGTGCTGATAGCTGTAAAGCAGTCTCTTTGTCAGGGACTGGGAGGAGCTATCCTGGCTTTAATGGTATCTGCCCATTCCTCCCCTCTCCTTCCACCTGCCCTACCTCCCAAGAGCTCCAGAAGTTTGTTCTCTACCCAGATGTCTGAAGAGTCAAACCTGGCATTTCAGGATTTCAGTCTGGAAAATACTTCCAAGATCATCTTATCAAACATTTATCTAAACAGGAATCCATTCTATAACATTCTTGATAAGAGGTCATCCGAACTCAACTTTAAATATCTCCAGTGATGGGTCCCACTACCAACTGAAGCGGTTCATGATACTTTTTAACAGTTCTCAGTTTTCTTTCTCTATTTGAGTTTGAATGACTGCAAGAGATGGATAGAGAAGAAAGAGTGGGATAAATAGAATACCAGTTACAGGCAGACACTATGCTGGTTGCTGGGGATTTAAGAAATGAGGCTGAAGTAAATATCATTAGAATCTTATTATAGGATCAAAGGACCTAAAACTGGAAAGTATTTTAGAGAGTTCTGATCCTACCAGATCATTTTGCAGATGAGGAAATGGAGAACAGCAGCTAAATAGCACCATGAATACAGGGCCAGGCCTGGAGTCAGAAAGACTCCTCTTTTTAGTTCAAATCTGGCCCCAGACATAACTTAACTAGCTGTACGACCTTGGCAAATCACTTAACCCTGTTTGCCTCAGTTTCCTCACCTATAAAATGGCAAACCACTCCTTTATCATGCCTTTATCATGAAAACTCCAAATGGAGTCACAAAGAGTCAAACAACAAAATGGAGATCAAAAATATTAAATGGTTTAGCCAAGATCATATTTCTAATCAGTATTAGACTGAGGATTTAAGCTCAAATCTTCTGATATCAATGTTGTTTCTTACTGTTACTATGCTGAGGATTCCTCTCCTTTCTTCCTCTTTCCTTCCTTCCAAATGCCCACATCTATGCCTTTACTTTCACCTCTACTCCCAGTGTGACATTGCCAGAAAGAAAGTAAATGAGTTTTAGTGGCTATGGTCTACTTTTCCACAATCAGCCTAAGGTGAGCAGGGGGTGTTAGCTTCCACCTCATCTCAGATCTCTCTCCCCATCCCCAGGCTCCTTGGAAAGACTTCTCAAGTTTTCCTGGGAACAGCACAAATTCCCAGAATTTCAATCTGACTTCAGCAGCAGCACCAGAGTACAAGGCCAGTCTCTACCTGGTCCCCAGTATGTACATCTTTGCATGCTTCACTGGAGTTTGTGGAGTCTATTTACCACATCTAAGACCAATTTCCTTCCCTTCAGTTGCTTTGAAGATAATTGAGGGTACTTGCATTGTCTGCCTGGGAATGTAAAAAGCAAGCTAATGTTGCAATCGATGCTTCCTACTTAATGCTGGTCTCCATCTCTATCAGCCCTGAATGGTGGCAGATCGTAACTATTGCAGTTTTCTATGTATGCTTCAGGGTTTTCCCAGCCTGGCTACTTTGTCAATCCAAAGGGGGCTGGATGATGCTGAGTCTTCCTGATAACGGTAGGCAGATGGGTTTGTTAAGTCCAAATGAAATATTTAGGAGCAATTGCTTTTTGAAGGATTCAGCTGATTGGAGCCAAGATCCTAAAGCTGTCTTGGGGGACGAGGGAAGGAAGGGCTGGGAGCAGAAAGGGTCCAAGAGGGGCTTTCAAGTGTATCTTCCGATAGCCAAGGATTCTGGAGGTCTCCCATCTGATGATTTGACTGCAACAAGAAAAATAGAGGAACCAGCCCAGGGTGATATCAAATTTGATATAGTGGAGGGATAAGAAAAGAGGTGTGAATGTAGGAGATGAGGGTGGGGATGAAATAACTCCAGGCAAGAAAGGAGGGGACTAGCTTTTGTAGAGATGCCCAAGTCCCTTCATCAGTTTGTCATAATGTTGGCTCCCTTTCTCCCCTTCTACCATACACAATCTTTCCTAATAGCCCTGAATGCTGTTAAAAAACAAACAAACAAACAAACAACACAGTCACTTCTGTTGCTCATACTTTAACCACTTACTTAGGACTCTTAATTATGTTCAGGTAAGGTAGATGGATAAGTGATGTCAAGGATAATTGAGGTATTCTTATCCTTTATGACATTGTTAAAAGTTTTGGAGATTCCAACTATCTATTGGCTGACCTAGTACAATTGCAAAGTCCAGGACATTTCCCTGAGAAAAATCTAGTTTTCCTCCTCATTACATCTTACTCCTACTCCAGGCCAGATAAGTAGATGCTTCACCCCAAGCTATTCAGATCTAAGTAAAAGGAAGTCTAACATATGTTTCTCCAGGGGTGCTCTTCCCTTCTACCTTTTTAATTCTCATTCACCACACCCCTCTCCTCTCAATATCTTACAAAATGCCTTTCTTCTAACTTTATCCTGTCTTGTCTTTTCTTTTTAATCAACTAGCAAAATCTTTTCAGTTATTCCCCAGGGATATTACAAATCAAGATTTGTAAAAAAAAAAAAATCACAAACAAAAAAAAACTTTCATCATCAGTTTTAGCAGGAATGTCACACATCAAGATTTGTAAACAAAACAAAACAAACAAAAAACCAACCTTCATCATTTTGTCTAATATTTCATCTTAATTTCCTCTCATAAAATTAGAGCATCCTTCAAGGACCTCTGAGGGCCTTTTATTTGAGAATAGAGGTTCTTAATAAATTTTGTGTCATGGGCCCCTTGGCAGTCTAGTGACTTTTTAAAATGTAAAATAACATTTTATTTTTCCCAATTGAATATAAAAACAATTTTAACTTTTAAAAAAATTGCATTCCAAATTCATTCCCTCTTTCCCCTTCCCTCAATCAAGAAGCAATTTAATATAGGTTGCAACTATGCAATCATGCAAAACATATTTCTATATTAGTCAGGTTGTAGAAAAAACAGCACAAAAAAAGCCATGAAAAAATAAAGAATATGAAAAATAGTATGTTATGATCAGCATTCAGACTCCATTAGTTCTTTTTCTGGAGGTGGATAATATTTTCATCATGAGTCCTTTAGAATTGTCTTGGATCACTGTAGCTGATATTGTTGTTACTTTGTCATAATGTTCTCCTGGTTCTTCTCATTTCACTTTGCATCAGTTTGTGTAAGTCTTTCCAGGTTTATGTGAAAGCATCTTGTTCTACATTTCTTATAGCACAATAGTATTCCATTACATGCATATACCACAAATTGTTCTGTCATTCCCCAACTGATGGGCATTCCCTCACTTCTTTGCCCCCAAAGAGCTGCTATAAGTATTTTTGTACATGCAGGTCCTTTTCTTTTTCTTTTTAAAAATTTCTTTGGGATATAGACTTAATAATGACTTAATAATTTTCTGGATCAAAAGGTATGCACAGTTTTAGAGCATTTTGGGCATAGTTCCAAATTGCTCCCCAGAATGATTGGATCAGTTCACAATTCCACCAACACCATATCAGTATTATAAATCTCTTTTCAAAATAATATTGTTATGTGCATAAAATAAAATACCCAGAATCACACAATTAAACCAATTATATGAAATAAAAGTGTATTTTTCCCATCCAAGTCCACAGCCCCCCTACAAATTTATTCATTTAACCCTTTGGGGTTGCTATTGTAGAATGAATCTAAAACCATAGAAAAATAATTTTCTTTAGTAAGAGGCATTCTAGATCTTTATTCATTTGTCATAGTAAAGAATTTTCAGAGAGGACTCCTTATATTCAGAGTAGTAGTGCCATTGTCAAGTCCTCCCTTCACTTCCAATTCCAATCCCATGGCTTCATTGATAAAGTTCTGATTTGGAGACAGGAAAACCTGATTTCTAATTCAGTTTCTGATACTATCCAGGGCTATAACTAGCAATCTTTACATCTGGAATAAGAGAGTAGGGGGACTTGCACAGATTAGATTCACCTAAAATGAGACTGTTAGAATAATAAGGTCATAAGACACCACTGGTTTCAATGGGTAAAATCTCCAAGCTCCCAGTTGAAGCACAATTGGATTCATGCTCCTTTAAAGGAATTTCCACCTTGTCTGGAGTGTTTTACATAATGGTACATTTTTAAAAAATAGATGTAACTCCTAACTGGAAAAGAAAATTCTGAAGTGATGTTATGTATGTACATAAGAGGAAGAGTTGGTGTCAGAACTTTGGGGAAAAGTCGCATAGGGTTCCAGAGACTCTTTGGGGAAAGTTTTGACACTTCAGACTAGTTAAGAAAGTCATGTACCTGATGTCAAGCTTGTTTTCTTAGAGATTTAGAAGAAAAAAATGTACTTTTGGATGAAATTAATATTTCTCTTGGTTGAGCTGAGATCTTATCATACTTGCATCTGAAGAGTTCATTCACTCTTGTGTATTTTCTCCTATATTCTAATCTATGAAATTTCCCAAACTTGTTATTTACTTGGATAATTTTTTTTACTTACTATTTGTGATGGTCTTTTGAATAACCAGCTTTTGTTAGGAAACTGATAAGTTTGAGTTAAAGTTTATATCTATCCATATCCCTCACCTCCCCAAGCAGTCAGGGAAGTGAATTTTGTTCTGAATCAAAAGAGTACCCCTACACCAGCAATATGGGGGTAGAGGAAAGAGAATATTGACATAATTCTACTTAAAATATCCCTTTTTGCAAATCGATAAGGAAAGGAACAAACAAGGCTATTCCTCTCAAGGCAGAAATTTGAAATCATAGACACCCTTGGAGAAGGTTGGGTCAGATGTGTGGTGTGGGTGTGTGTGTGTGTGTGTGTGTGTGTGTGTGTGTGTGTGCCTTAGACACACATAGCCAACATTCCTAACAAGTGTTCCGAGTAATTAGCTGGCAGAACTATCCTGAGAAGGAGGAAAGCCCAGGGAAATTTACCCTAGTTTTACTGCCACAACATTTTTTTTTTTTTTTGTGGAAGAGATAAGGTAAAAATGAACATCAAGGGCTGCCTGGAAGGGGAAAAGAAGTTACAAAAGGGCAGCCTGAGGGTGACAGGAGAAGTCCCACCCTTTTGGCTTTGGTGATGGTGGAAGGATTTAGAGCTTAGCGGGGCTTGCATTAGAGATTCAGGTCTTTCTTTGAACATCAGATGGTAAAACCATCTCTTTTTCCTCTTCCTGCGGCTTATCTGAGTCACTGCCAAAACCCCAACCACATAGAGCCCCCTAAAGCCCAGGGCAATTATTCTGATTTGCTCTATCCTAAGAACAGTTCTGACTTCTAAGAACTCTGGACAGAGACTGGGGAAAACCTTGGAGGCATAGGAGGGGCTGCAAGAGATTAAAAGTAATTTACTTTCAAGACCTTAAATGGGCACATACTGTATACAAGCACTGAACAAAATTCTATTAGAGGAAATGTTGAAACTGCATTATAGGTCTTTCTGAAATCTTTATTAAGTTATGTTTTTTTTTCTATGATACATTCATGTGATCTGTGGTTTCATCAATATAGATATACACATACAACCACTTGGTGCTTATCCCATGTAATTCTTGTTCATTCAAATAACACTATAAATTGATTAATTAAATACCATAAAATATAATATAAAAATGAAATGGGGAAAATTGTTACATAAGAAATATATACACTGAAGTACCATACAGTACTTTCACTCACTACACTGATATTTCATCATTCCTTAGGGTAAGGGAACTTGGAGATGAGGAGGAAGGGAGATGAACAAGGGAGGAAGGTTAGTTCTGGGAGGAAGGCTGGAAAGAAGAAGGGAAGGCAGGAAATGGAGGCTGTGTGGTATAGTGCAAAGAACACTGGCTCTCCAGTCACATAACTTGGATTCAAATACTACCTGTGGAATTAACTATCTCTATGATATTAAATGAGTTCCTTATTATTCCAAGGCTTTGGTTTCCTTGTCTGTAAAGTGAGGATTAGGGGCTCTGGAGCTTTTCTAATTACAGATCTTTAAACCTAAATTATGGGAAGATAGCTTTCAACTCAATATAAGAGAGAGATTTTTAAGTTAGCATCTCTATCCAACAATGGGGCACTTAGGTGGTACCAAAGTGCCTAGAGTCAGGAACACTCATCTTCCTGAGTTTAAATCTGACCTCAGATACTTACTAGCTATGTGACTTTGGGCAAGTCACTTAATCCTGTTTGCCTCGGTTTCCTCATCTGTAAAGTAAGCTGTAGAAAGTATCTCTAAATGAGATCATTGGGAGTTGCATGACCGAATAAAAAACCAACAATGCTTGTTATTTTCATGGGACTGAATTTTCTGCTACTGAAAAATAATCCAGTAGAGGCAGAGATGACTGCTTGTTGGGAATGTTGTAGAAATAATTCATGCACAGGTCCCAAAAATCTTCTGATTGGGAAAAAGGCTACCAAGGGGTAGAATAATAGCAAAATGCTTCTGCATAATGAATGATTCTTTCTTGATTTTAGTCTCCTGAAAGCAAGCAGAATTGAAATGTGGGTCTTAAACTAGATGAATTCTGAAGGATTTTTGATTCCACCATTAAGGATGGTTCTATGATTCTAACCTGAATGAGAAACTATGCTAATATCTCTTGTAGTTAACCATGCCTATGGCAAATCTGCTTGTTAGCAACCCTTGTCTGTTACCAAGGCATCCCCACTTACCTCTTGGCAGCATATCCCAACTGCAAATAAAATCCCCAAGGGGAAACAAACAGCTAGCATCATGTGGAGGTAGCAAAGAAAACTGTACACGTGAAACAACTTTAGAAAAATTACAATGCAACCCATTGGTAAGTGCAAAACCACTGTAACCAACTGAATTCACCCATGCTGAGGGCCTGCATGATTTCAGCTCAGAGACCCCTTGCCTTTCAGGAGGGGCCAAGCCCAGATCTGGGACCCACTGAGACTTTAGAGTTGTTATATATGACCAGTCCTCTTATTAAATCTCCCTTAGCAACACATTTGTCTCAGGAGACTGACCACATCCAAATTTGATGACCATAATTTCAGGCCTCTGTCACACACATTATAAGAGTAGAGGGAGGGAATAACAGAACCCCAAGGTCTTTAGTAGTATATGTGGGCACGCTCATGTACTGTTCACATAAAACCAAAAACAGTTTGAATTTTAGAGGGATGATTCAGAATGGAGGAAGTCCCAAATTACAGGTAGAAAATTATGGTCATTGAGAAGTAGATATCTATAGTCTGCTCTAAAATGCCTCAGGACAACCCCTCCTGACTGATCAGAGTCATTGTAGAGTGGTTCCTACTTCAGTCCCAAGCCAGGACTTCATAGCACTAATGCAGGGATTGTGCTATTCCTGAGGAAGGCTGGGGCTCTTAGGGAAAACAGGGTGCTTTCAAACCCCTCTAAGCAGCTTGTCACCGGTGCATCTGATCTCCTCATAGTTACAGAGTTGGAGCAGAGTAGGATGTAATCAGCCAGGGAGTATGTGGCTATTAGTGCCACAGGGATTTAAGTACTGCCTAGTAATGCTAGTTGTTAAAATGCGTCGTTTTATGTGTTTTCCCTCGTCCCACCCCACTTGGAATCATAGTGACAGAGCCTGCCAGTTCCCCTGCCTTCACTTTCTGAGCTGCCAACATGCTCCCTCTGATGGCCCTGTACTTTTGGAGACACATATGCACAGAGAGGAGATCTGTGACCTTGAACTTTTTTCAGGATTCCCAGCTCTCCTGATTAGTGCAGGTGGGGAGAGTGGGAGAATGGAAGATACTTAGAAGTCCTAAAGATTCCCCCATGTAGTTATCAGGGAAGAAAAAAAAAGAATAATTCTTAAGAAATCCATAGTGTCAGAGGCTATTTTGGAACAGAGAAAGGGCACAGAAGACCGGGTTTTAGACCAGGAAGTAAAAGAGATAGGGCTAGAAAGGGAAGGTGGAAGTAGAACAGGGATGTTTGTCCATGAGAAATAGGGGAAAATAGGGTTCTCTCAAGGACTTACTACCAAGTACTACTTATTACCAAGAAAGATAAAGAATAAGGACCTCACTTTCAGGACAGTAGTAGGGAATTTGTAGTGACCTTCATGGAGTGTTTGATGTTTATATTTTGTCTACAGCCAAGTGACTACTAACTTTTGCTCAAAGTTCAGACAGATGTACCTCCCAAAAGAAAAAGGACAGAAACTCAAGTAGCACTTATTCACTTTCCAGATTATAAGGGAGGATGAATTATTCATTTTTTAAAAGAACTTGAAAAAGGGCTTCAAGGTGAAAACAAAGAAGAAAAAGGATTTATGAGAGGAGAAGGGAATTGTGATCTGTGCCAGGAGATTACAGGGTCAAAGAATATGACAGAGAAAAAGGAGAAGAAGAAGGATGACTAAACATTTAAAGCTAAGAAACAAATATGACACTTTCTGAAAGGGAGGGAGCTTCTCTTTTGAAAGAGAAGCAATTGCTTGTTCTTCAAGGGATGGATTAGATGAATCCATAGGGATCAGCAAGGGTCAGAGGATAAAAAAAGGAGATGAACAGTGGTAGTTGGTAACTTCTGACTGAGGGATATTTGTCAACTGATAAAGACAATAAAGTGGTCTAATGTCTTTCTGGTATGTATGTGTGTGTATATATACATATATATATGTATATATATAATAATATATGTATATATATAATAAAACTGAGAACCTCTCACCACTTTTCAGAATGGAAGACTATTACATGGGCACAAATAATACTGCTAGAAAAAATACCTAGAAAGCATTGCTAAAGATTCAAAAATCATGGGAAAGAAACTAAAGACCTTAGAAGCACAGATTGCGTTTTCATCATGTTCAGTTGAAGACATGGCTTTTGTAGGTTTGAGAAGTAAATATTTGGATAGGAAAGGGATTTCTGAAAATGGGATTTGGATTTCTGAACCAGCACATAAAATAGAGGAATGACAATCTCCTGGCCAGGGATGGAGTATACATAAGAACTACTAAGAGTGTTTTTGTTCAAGGCTTTCAACTGAATAGAAGAAGAAAGGAGAAAATTGTGTAGGTATATTCGCCAAACTAGATAATGGCAGTGGCTTCTAGAATGTAGGAAGGAGGGGCAGTCAGAGTGTCCTTGGTTATCAAGAAGTTAAAGTTATAGAATAAAGTTAAAGAAATCCAGGAGCCATAGAAGATAAGCTTGGTGGGAAGTATTTATGTAAAGATCAAATAAATTGTCATTAGTGTATAAACTACAGAACCTTTAAATAAAAAGAGGAAGTGGTTGAGGAATTTAGGAAACTGATCATGAACTTTAAAATTCTCTTACCTGGATTACAATCTATTGTCATTCTACCTTTCCCTCTGCTTTGCAGCCCCAAACCCTGTACCTCAACTTCACTGTGACTTCCCTAACTCCTCAGTTTTTTCCTACATCATCATTCCTACACACTCTTCTCCTTTGCCTATCTTGAGCCCTTGGTGAGCCTGTTCAACTTTATACTCTCTTCTTATCTTTAGTGCCTTGTTTGCTTAGCACAATGCCAATCTCACCCTTCCAAGTCTCAACCTTTGATCATTGCTGCCATCCTCTTTGCCTTTGCTGTTACACACATGTTGCTGAAAGAAATTAGAAAAACCATAAAACTACTGACTGGATCCACTACAGATTTATGTTTCATAACTTCAGCTGGATTCTCAATGTAGTAAAGCAATACTTCTATACATCCCTAATTGAATCACTTTTCCACCTAACACAGGGACTTTTCCAAACCTTTTTGTTCCTTCTCAAAATTCTATGATTCTTCCTGACTCACCCCTGCCAATCATTTCACTTGAGAACCTTGCTCATATTTCACTGAAAATATTGAGGCCATTCACTGAGTATTTCCTGTTCTCTCCTCCTCTTCATTTCATATCATTCAAATGCTTTCTGCCTTATCTCCTCCTTCACTCCTGTCCCCATTAAGAGGTAGCTAACCAAGGGGAACCCCAATATATGCACAAGTAATCATATTCCTATATTCTCTAGCAGATTTCTCTTTCAATCATTCTCACCCTTTTACTTATCTTCAATCTTTTCTCATCTACTGTGCTTTCTTACTGCCTACCAGTATGCCCATGTTTCCCTTATCTTCAAAAAATTCTAACTTGATCCATCCTTTCCCAGTGAATATTATTCCCGTTCTCTTTTTCCCTTTTGTGGCTAAACTCCTTTAGAAGGCTGTGTACAATAGTTATTTCCACTTCCTTTTCCTCTCACTTTCCTTTTAGGTTTTTAGCCTAGTGTGGCTTTTACTTCATCCTTCAACCAAAACTGTCTCTCCAAGGTTACCAATGATCTTTTAATTCCAAATCCAATGTCCTTTTCTCAACCATCATCCTCCTTGACTTCTCCACAGCCTCTGACATTACTGATTACCCTCTTCTGCTTGAAACTCTTCTCCCTAGGGTTTTAAGACATTTTCCTCCCAGTTCTTTTCTTAATATGATTATGCCTTTTCAGTCTTCTTTACTGGATCTTCATTCAATTCATACCTACTGGAGTCCCCCAAGAATCTGTTCTGGGCTCTCTTCTCCTATACTGTTTCACTTAGTGATCTCATCACTTCCAATTATCATCTCAAAGCTGATGGTTCTCAAATCTACTTCTCCAGCTTTCACTTCTCTGCTGATCTCCAGTCTCACATGTCTAAATGCCTATTAAACATCTCAGAGTAGCAAAGTTGTAGACATATTAAAGCCAATATGTTCAAAGCTGAATTTTCATTCGATTATCAAGATATCTACTCTCTCTGGTCAACACAGAACAGATCATAATATTTTAATTTGTTGGAAAGATACTTTCTTCCTTCCAAAGGACGGAATCTCCACTTGACTCCTCCATGTAGCCCCTAGGAAAGAGGAAACAAATGTACCTTTATTAAGTACCTACTGTGTCCTAAGCACTGTGCTAAGCACTTTTCACAACTATTATCTCATTTGAGATCCCCAATGATCCTAGGAGATAGGCGCTACTATTATCTCTTTTACAGTTGAGAAAATAGGTGACTATTCTGGTTCACATAGCCAACAAGTGTCTGAGGTCACATTTGAACTCGGGTATTCCTAACTTTAGAACAAGCACTCTATCCACCACATTGCCTAAATCTAAACCATCAAGCTTGCCTTTGGACATAAATAGAAACAGGTTTACACACACCTATATACATATCCTATTATCAGCATTAACACAGACAAACAAATCACATCCACTATAGTCTCCTGTCAATGCAGCCTGTTCCTTGGCATCAAGCATTACACATATAGGTGCATAACAGTAATCACATCACCAACCTCCTCTCCCCATTCATTTAAAAAACTCAAGTCCCATCTAGTAAAGGAAGCCTTTCTTGATACCCCCAGCTGCTGGTTTCTTTGTCATCCTTGTAATTATTCTGATGATAGCTTCTATATACCTAGATATATAAATAGTGTTTTCCCCTACAGAATGTAATCGAGAGTAAAGACTGTTTTACTTTTGTATGGTATTACATACATAGTATGCACATACCCATCCCTTGGCATTGCACAGTGTCTGGGGCATAATACATGCTTCATAAAAATTTGTTGGTTGAAAGTCACTTCATTGGTCAGTTGGTGGATTTCTCAAGGAGACTGTTATGTCTTGTTTTCTTTAGGTCATCCTGATTCACCACGAAGTGAGAAGAATTTAGCTACCTACATTTGAGACATTTTCTCTACTAGAAGAGTCAAGAGACTGATAGCTGTACATCCATTGCCTTCCTGCAGAGTCTAATGGCCATGATGCCCTCCTTCTCTGGCAAATTCTATTGGAGCTCTTTCAGCCCAAAGGACATAGGAATTTAATCACCTTGAAAGCTGGCCCGTATCTGCTGGCATTTAGATACACCTGCTCCTCATAATTACACCCCTGCTCTCCTATGACTAAATGGGGAGAGAATACAAAGTACAAGCTTAGACCAGGTCAAGCTTTCTACCTTTCAATGCCCAGGATGTAATCCAAATTTTCCCTGAGCCCAGGGAATGACTTCTGAGTTTCTGAAGAATCAGAATATTTCACATCCATCGTTGTATTTGATCTTCATAACAACTCCTGAGAAAAGGTAGAAAGATTGCCATTTTATGGATTAGGACATTGAGATTTAGAGAGACTAAAAATGTCTTGTCCAAAGAGTAATAAAAGTAGCTTTTATCAATATAATTCTTGCAATTAAATTACTTGTCCTTAATTAAATAGCTAGTAAGTCCCATTTTTATTGACCAAATTAAATACAAACTCCATGAATCTGACATCTATACCCCTCCACAACAGGGCACCAATCTCTCTCTCAGGATTATTCCTCACTATGACTCCTCTACATGAAAGCTGTGCTTCATCAAATATGTCATGATCATTGTTCTCTGAACACACACCTTGGTCTTTCCCACCTCAGCACTTTTACTCATGTTTTTTCTTCTCTCTAGACTATCCTCTTCTTTGATGTACTATCCATCTAATATGGAATGACATTTTCTTCATAAAGCCTTCACTGGTCCCCTTACACCTACACAAGTGATATGCCTGAACAGCTAACTGCTATAGCACTTATGACATTCCATCCCTATATCATGAGTATTTCTGCATGTCTTTTCTAGATCTTCTCTCTCCCCAACAATGACAGTATAATTTTTTCTATCCTCAAATCTTCCTACCTCACTCTAACCCAACCCTGGACAGAGCAGGTGATCAAAAATGTTTATTATATTAAGCTGATTAGCAATTACAGTTCCTAAAAGAGATAAGTTCACTGTCATTGATGGATGGACAAAAGCATTCCAAGACACATCCCTCACAAAGACATAATATGAAAGCAGTAGCTAGCTTTTATAGTTAGCTTTAAGTTTTACAAAGCATTTAACATATATTATCTCACTTGATCCTATGATATAGGTGTTAATATTCCCAACTTAGATGAAGAAACTGAGGCTGGGAAGATCAAGTGACTTTCCTAATCACAACTAATAAGTGTCTGGGATAGAATTCAAATTTGAGTCCTTCTAAGTCTAAGGACATCCATCTATTTACTATTTCACCACTGGAATACTTGAAACATGGAACACCCATGCTATCAGACCAAAGTATATCTATTTCACCTCCATCCCCATGTACCCCAAAGCCTTTATTTCTTCTTTCCTTCATTAAAACCTATTATCTTATAAACTTGTTCATACTGAAGTATAACTGATTGATAAGCCTTAAGAGTTACTCCCCATTGGTAGATTTTCATGTAACAGGATACAAACATTTGACATAGCCAATGGTACTAATCTCAAATAATAGAAATTCAGGCATCTGTAAGCTAAGGAGGGAATGTGTTTACACAGTCTGAAGTCACACATACTTTCCCTACTGCCTGAGGAGCTTCAGATATCTGTCTTTGACCTGTTCAGGCCAATACTTTGTTATCAGTTTTCAGTGGAAAAAGTTGCTTTCTATGAATGAACTTTTCCTTAGCACACCCTGTTCTTTCCCATCATGACAGAGACACTTTCCCATTCTGGCCCAAGAAAGAACTATGATTCAAATAGCACATTTCCCTGCTTATATCTTTATTGCTAAGAGCTAGGAAAGGGCTAAGGATGAGCAAGAATTAAGTTGGAATTAATGGCTGATAGTCTGTTGCAGGGGTTCTCAAACTACGGCCCGCAGGCCAGATGTGGCAGCTGAGGACGTTTATCCCCCTCACCCAGGGCTATGAAGTTTCTTTGTTTAAAGGCCCGCAAAACAAAGTTTTTGTTTTTACTATAGTCCAGCCCTCCAACATTCCATCTGCTATATACAAATACAGTTCATATCATTTTAAAACATGATACCCTGCCTTCTAACTCCAGCCATGTCTATCCCATGTGTATAGACTGCATATATTTTTCATTTTTGGCTCTTCTAATCCCTGGCTAATCTTTAAGGTTACCTTATATACTACTTCCTACAGCATCCCTCTCTCCCTCCCTCCCAGTTAGTGTTCTTTACCATCTCAAATAATCATGGATTTTGTTGTTGTTCAGTTGTTGCAGACTCTTTGTGACCCCATTTGGGTTTTTAAGGCAAAGGTACTGGAGGGATTTGCCATTTTCTTCTCCAGCTCATTTTACAGATAAGGAAACTGAAACAAACAGCTGGTAAGTGTCTGAGACCAGATATGAATTCATAAAGATGTGTCTTCCTGAGTCCAAGTCCAGTGCTCTATCCACTGTGCAACTGTGGATAGGGCTGCCCCCAATCATGGATTTACTTATCTGTATATTGTAATCTCTGCGCATTCCCAGAGGAGAAAGACAGCTCCTTAAGGGCAGGGAGTTGGGGTTCTTTTGTTTTTTGGTCTTTGCAGTAGATGCTTAATTGGATTAAATTGGATTGACTTGTGTTTTCCTTCTTCATTTGATTGAACCACATTGAAATGGAGAAATTTCTTTAAACCAGTCATTTCTCCAAGCTGGACCAGTTCAGATGGATATACCAAAAATCATCATTAAAAGCTCTAAATAGTTTTAAAGATCACTTCACCTCATGATTCAGAGTCCTCTTACAGTCAGAGGCCCAGTTTCCAAGCTTGGTTACCCAAACGGGTCACTTCCATCCTCCTGGCCCTCCCACAGCCTACATAGCCCTTCCTATTTGATGCCTGAATTTGAGGACATTGGATAGGTGAGTGGATCTGGGAAACAGTCATTTCTATGTTAAGTGGCCATTTGTGCCCCTGGGTTTTGGAAGGTAGACTTGAGAGGCAGTTCAGAAGTGAATGGGCTTTGGGGCTCCAGAGCCAGACAACCTGCCTATTTGAGACCTGACCCTGATTAAGCCATGATTCTGAGCATTACGGGAGAGTTCTGGCCAAAAGAAGTCTTCTAGGACAGAGGACTCCAGGGAACTTTGACAGCACTTAGATAGCCCTGCTATCCTCGAGAATGGGAATAACATTTGACTCTATCATACTACCGATATTATTATATTATTATATAACAAATCTACTTACCTGTTCCTGGCAATCTCTTTTCTAGCAGAATGTGCGTAGGATATATTTAGGAAAAAGCCCTAAATCCAGAGGAAGAAGTCCTCAGTCTCAGCTTGGCCACAAATTACCAGTAACCCTGGGCAAGCCATCTAAACTCTCAGGGAAGGGGGTCTAAATATCTTTTCCTGTAAAATGAAGGGGTGGGCCTCGGTAGCCTCTCAGATACTTCTTAGCTCTGAACTTTGGATTCTTTAAGACAGAAGTTGCTTAAGAAAAAAAAATCTCATTCATACCTACATATAAAGTGACTGATAAAGCTTGGTTTTGAACTTTATTTCAAAAACATTTAAAATAAGCCAGTTAAAAGGGCTGCCACGGGCTTGTTCTGTTTTGCTATAAAAAGCTAGACTAGAGAAAATTATAAAAAGGAAAGTTTTGGCTTAACATAATGGACTGCCTTAGGAGAGCATGAATTCCCTTTCCCTAGAGATATTTTAGCAGGAGTTGGAGGACCTTCTGTTAAGTTTCTCTTAAGAAAGGATTCCTTCCTGAGTGGGAGGTCAGACTAGATGACCTCTAAGGTTCCTTCAAACACTAAGATTCTATATTTCCATTACATTATGAAAAGACAACTATGGTCATTTCTAATAAGTACAGGGACAGAGATGGCTCTATTCTAGAAGTCAGGTGAACTGAGGTCTTTTACAAGTTCTGCCATTAACTATGGCTTTGACTTCAAATCATTCTTTTGCTTCATAAACTTTGGGCTAAATTCTTGGCAAAGATACCATTTATTTCTCCAGCTCATTTTACAAATGAGGAAACTGAAGCAACCAGGATTTGGTGGCTTGCCCAGGGTCATACAGCTAGTGAATGTCTAAGGCCAAATTTGAACTTGGGAAGATGAGTCTTTTTGGCTCCAGGCTTGTCACTTTGTCCACTGCACAATCTAACTGCCTTATAAAGTACTTGGTAAACTTTAGAGCTCTGTCTGTATAAATACCAGCTATCATCATCATCATCATCATCATCATCATCATCATCTTTATTAGTTCAGACCTGTGATTTCACTGATACACTGTTAGAAAATTCCCCTAAATAATGCAGATAAAGAAGTATCTGAGAGGCTACTGAACAGCAAGTGTTCTGAAATACAATCTTAGATAATTTCCTGAAGCACTGAGAAGTACAAAGACTGTACAGTAGAAAGGTTCAAGTATGGCTTTTTATACAATCTGGCTATGTGACACTGAACAGATCAACCATAAAACACATTAGTTAAAAACAAAAGGCATCTGATTAAATTGCATAGATATAGATGTATACCTATACATATCTCTATATAAAAAACTATGTATGCATACACACATATATACACATGTCCATGTATGTATGCAAGGAAAATTTCCCTCAACACACAAGCAGATTCTCCTTGGCAAGAAAGGGAACATATGTGACCAGGGGACAAGAGACATAGGAGTACATAGGAACACATATAGCTAGGCCATCTTATGTTTCTAAGTTTGCTTCCCTCTTTGCCTTCAATACTACCACTTCTTGTTTAGTCCACTACTCTGTAAATTGCTGGTCTTTTCTGTTGGGTTATTTTCTTTGTGACACTGCTATCCATTGATTTTCTGCTAAATTATGGTTGCTATACGACCTTTTTTTATCTCACAGGAGAGGTATCTTCTCTTTCAAAGAAGGGCATAGGGACTTTTTCAGTTCTTTTGTGATTCAGACCCATAGTTGTACCCAAGCTAACCAGCAAAGTGCTAAGCTTAAATTAAATCTTTTAAACTCTCTCTTTCATTTAGTCATTCACCAAATTCAGTATGCTATTTGAGTGAATACATTCCTTACAAATTCTAGCATGTTCCTGTTTGCTAGTCTTTTCCATGCAAACCACCCAAGACTTGACAAGACTTGGGAGGTGGGGTGCCTTCCTTGAGGCACCAGAAACATTTTACTCTCTCTACATGGACAGAATAAGAAGACCAAATTTCCCTACATTCCTATCACTAATAATGAATTATATCAGAGTTATTCAATTTTATTGAATAATTTAGTTTATTCAATAAACTCTGCTGTTCAGAATTTAGATAAACATGATACAAAAAGGCCAGATAAAAAAGTGTGGATATATAATTTTTCCTCTTAAATCAAGTTAGTTTTAACCTTAACACACAGAGAAAGAAAGAAAAGAAAGAAAAAGATAGAGAGAGAGAAGAAAGAAAGGAAGGAAGAGGGAAGGAAGAAAGGAAAGAAGGAAGGAAAGAAGGGAGAGAGAGTGAAGAAGGGAGGAAGAAAGGGAAGAAGAAAGGAAGGAAGGAAGGAAGGAAAGAAGGAAGGAAAGAAGGAAGGAAGGAAAGAAGGAAGGAGGGAAGGAAGGAAGGGAAGGAGGGAGGGAAGGAGGGAGGAAAAGAGGGAAGGAGGGAGGGAAGGAAGGGAGGGAGGAAACAAGAAAAAAAAAAAACACCATATGCCCAAACTATTTTTCCCTAGGGAATTATTCAGAAAATTCCCAATCCCCAAGATTCTGAGTCAAAATCCTACATATTCTTCTCTCAGACCTCCAGGCCTTCCAGCTTATCAGGCATTGAAGGAACAGTTTCTGGAACCTGATCACAACTATTCATCTAGAGTCTCTTATACTATACTCTTTTATTTGCCCTAATTAATATGGATGTAGAAAGATTCAGTGGATACAATTCAGAATTTAGATGAATCTGATGCAAAAAAGGATGGGTAAAAAACATGATGGATACATAATAAAGAATAGTGGGTCATTAGACATTCATAAAGTGCTTACCATGTTCCAAGGACTGTGTGCTGGAGATACAAAGAAACAAAGAATAAAGTCCCTTCTCTCAAAGAAAGGCTTCCTGTAGAAGGTAGGCTTTTAGCTGAACCTAAAGGAAGTCAAGAAAACTCAGTGGAGGAGATGAGGAGGCAGACCATTCTAAACATAGAGGAAATGGAGACTGGGGTGGGGAATGACTGTCAGTGAAATTCCCAGTCTTGTTTGAAGAACAATAAAGAGATCTGGATCACACAAGCAATAGGTAGCATTTGAACCCAGGTTGATCAACTCCAAATATAGCACTTTTCTTGCCTGTGCTAGCAATCCAAAATGAGGAAATTAAGTGAAGTTCTTGGCCTAAGGAGGATGCTTTAGTATCACCTTAGCACTATTTCTGGGGGCCTCAAACTTTTTAAATAGGGAGCCAGTTCACTGTCCCTCAGACTGTTGGAGGGCTGAACTATAGTGAAAACAAAAACTTTGTTTTGTGGGCCTTTAAATAAAGAAATTTCATAGCCCTGGGTGAGGGGGATAATCGTCCTCAGCTGCCACATCTGGCCCACTGGCAGTAGTTTGAGGACCCCTGAATTGATGCTCAAAGCTTGAGAATCAGTCGCCAGGCAGGCTTAAAAAACTTGGCAATGGCTCCAAGACTATCCCAAACGCCAAAGTCCTTTCCAACCTGGACAAGCTAAGAATGTTAAGGGTTTTCTAATTTCTGGAGATTAGGGACTGAGACTGAAGTCCTTAGGGCCAGGGCTTCAAGTACTATATATATGTTGGATAAAGAAAGAGATGTAGACTGGGGAGGGAGAGAAGAGAGCTCAGGGGTGGGGCTTCTCAAGACAAGGTTGTTTTTTTTCTTTGATCCTCCTTGTAAGAAAGAGCCTGGGAAAAGGAAAAGGGAATCAATCTGATTATTCAGCCCCATAAACAACACCATAAAAATCACATCCATTTTCAGCGGAAGCTCAGTGCTAATGTGCCAAAACAATGATGGCTTCTTACAACATCAATTCCAGATCAATCTTCACTTGCTGGGTTTTGGAAAGCAACTGTGGGAGGAGAATCGATCCCCAGCCTCCATCTGTGGGGAGCAGGTCTGTCTACTCTCACCTCCCAAATCCTTACCTCAGGATCTCCAGTCCCCCTGACACTCCTCATGGCTCCCTTTTGAATTGCATACAAGAAGATTAAGAATGGTTTGGAAATGGTGATACCCCCTTTAGTCATAAGACTGAGATGTCATTCTGCTTTGGATCCTGCATCTGCCCAGGTAACTAGTCACATTCAGGAAAGGACTTCTCAGTTGAAATTAATTTTATATGCATCCTTTCCCCTTTCCCTCTCTCATCTCTCCCTGTTCCTTGAAAATCATAGAATATTAGGCTCAGAAGGTACCTTAGAGGTTATCCAGCCTGACCCCATCATTTCTCACAAGAGAAGACACATTTGAGTAGTGATTAAGCAACTAGACTTCAGAGTTTCTGGCATCTCCCAACTTCCACATTTTCCTTTCTTCTCCTTTAATTATACCCAAATCTAGACTCCCAAGAGTCTTTCAGAGGCTGCTCAAAGGAGTCAGTATATTGAACCCTAGAAGAATCATAGTATGCAAACAATAGGAGGGACTTCAGAGAAAACTCTCACTCATCCATACTTCTCCAATATTTATCCAATTCATTCCCATCAGTTTTGACTTCGTACTACCCCACTCCAATCAGATGGAACATCAATGAACAGGACCTTATCGGTATTCTATGGTAGGAATCATGGGATCTAAATTCAAATCTGGATTGTTGTTTACTACCTATTATTTTAGGGAATAGGAATTGTGATCTTATTGGTATAAAGCAGGCATCTCCAAAAGTAATTTGTAGAACTCAATTGAATAATTGTGACCACATTTAGCCTCCATTCAGCATTATCCAAGGGACTCCCAGTCCCTTTCTTTGAGAGAAGGGACTTTATTCTTTGTTTCTTTGTATCTCTAGCACACAGTCCTTGGAACATGGTAAGCACTTTATGAATGTCTAACTTTTCTGGTGAAGAAAATCTCTGGCTAATGACTGGCTCTACCTCAGAACCTCAGACTTCAGAACCTCTCCAAGACACTAAGTCACCACGGGTCTGTTGCTTAGTATACTATTCCAGAAATGAAACACAAAGCAGAAAAACCCAGAGATCCAAAGTTCCCCAAATTTGAGTCCCCTAGTTCTTACTGCTATATGGTTATGGTCCCCATAATGCCAGTTCTTCCCTACTCCTTCCTAGAGGCAATAATAGGTTACCTTGCTAGAAAAGATAATGGATGAGTTCATTTGAAGCTACTATGAAATTAGAATAATTTCTTGCTGAGATTTTAAGGTAGAAGGTAGACTTTCCCAGAGTTTTACCAATAGTTTGAGGGTGGGGTGACTCTTTCAGTCAACCTGGAAGGTCAAACAAAGAAAAAGGCTGGGAGCTGTCTCTCCTTTTAACTTCTATAAACCCCATATAGAAAGCCTAAGGGACCCAGAGACGAGTCTCTTCAATGCTGAGCCACTGCTGGGCCAGAAGTAGCCAAGAGGTCTGTCATCCCAAAGAAGCATCAGTGGTTGGCCAGAAGCAGTGGGGAGATATTTGATTATGTTCTGTGCAACCACAAGGTACTTGCCTCAATGCTCAATAGTTGAGCAAAACCTCTGACCTGGGAAATTTCTTCTCCACCTCCATCCCCTCCCTTAGACTTTAATGGTAATTCAATCTGCTTTTCCTGTTTCCTTTTACTCGGGGCCCAACCAGGAACAAGCTAGCCTCTTTGTTGAAATAACTCAATCCCTCATCCCCCAAGCAGCAGTATAATTAGAAAGGCAGCCCTTTTCCCCATGCTCCCTGTTTGCACACTGGAAATGTCACTCTCATACTGGGTGAGCCTCTGCCCTGCAGGGGGCTTGGCAGCCTTTGGAATAAGTTCTCTCACCACTCACTCTCCCCAACCTCCCAGTACTTGGCCTTTAGTAGGATTGTAGGATCCTAGACACAGGGTTGGAAGATACTTTGGTAGTCAAGTTCAACTCTCTCATTTTACAGATGAGGAAACTGAGGCTGAGAGATTAAATGACTTCCCCAGGAAGTGTCTGAGAGCCATGCAGCTAGGAATCCTATCTCAGATGCATTCTACCTGTGTGATTTTCTGAACCTCAGTTTCCTCATCTGTAAAATGGGGATAATAACAGTAAGAACTGGTTGTTATAAGAATCAGCAAAGTATCTGTAGAAAGTGCTTTAATGGGTTCAAGGCAATATGGGTTCGAGACAATATCCAAACACAGGTTTCCCTGGTTTTGAGTTCATTGACCCATTCACCATGTCCCATGCACTATACTGCAGCTTTCCACGATTATGGTGACAAGCACCCAAGCAACACCTGAAGTTTTTGGATCATGCAGAAAAGGAGATGACCTCCTCAGAAGGGTGGTAAAGGTATTTTGAGGGTTTCAAGTTTTATCTAAGGGGACACGAAAACCTCCATGTGTAAGTCTTTTTTTAGTAACAATGATAAATAAGCAAGCACAGTCTTTATAGCCTAAATAAATAATATTCCTGGCAATACATCTGACTATTTTTAAAATATATGTAGATGCTATTGTGATTAAAGGAAAAGATTCATTTAAAAGTATTACTGAATTCCAAGTATCCCTTTGTCATCATGTATTTTTTCAATCAATTGATAATAATAGTACAACTAGTACTGCAAGGGAGTCCATGAAATATATTGATGTTTAAAGGGGTTCTTCTTAACTCAAAACTAAAACAAAAAAGGAACCAGTGGCCTATAGAAAGTGTCCTAGTATCCCAATAGAGGATTTATGGGACAACACTGGACAAGTAATCTGTAAGATCATTAAAGAAAAAAAAAACTTTATCAATTTTTTTCTTTGTTTTACTAGAATTTAGTGCAGTGCCTGGCATTTAATAAATAGAGATTTGTTGAATTAATTGAACTAAATTGAATGACAATAATTCAATAGTAAGAATTGACAAAAGTTACATAGGATGGAAAAGTTGTATATAAATTGTCATTGCTTGCTTAGGAAGTGTACATACATGTAGAGGTTTCCATTCCATTAAAATATTGAAAAAGTTGAAGTAAGGCCCGGCACATGTAAAACAAGAAACACAAAACATAAAAATGCAGCAAAACTACATTTTTATATAGTAGTTTCAAGATTGGCAGAATTTACAATTATCTCTGGACCTTGAATTATCTTTGGACAGCTGGTGAGGTTTTGACGTGGTAAAGGCTAGACTTGGAGTTAGAAAGATCTGAATTTGAATCCTGCCTCAGACACTTAATGGTTTTATGACTCTAGAAAAGTTATTTAACCTCTCTCAGCCTCCACTTTTTAATCTGTAGAATGGGGATAACAGAAATACCTACCTCATAGGGTTCTTGTGAAGCTAACATGAAATAATATTTGTGAGGTACTTCACAAACCTTAAGGTAATTATCTTTTTAATGTCTTCCATGTTTCTTCTTCTTCTTCACTTTAAAAAAATCTGGAAGAATCATAGAATCTAGATGACAGAAGATCTTAAAATTTGAATCAACCTAACACTGAAAAAACAATTTGATGGAATAAAAGAAACCCATGTTCAAATCCTGACTGTCACTTATTAGATACTTGACCTTAAGCAAATTGTTTAGCCCGTCTTATCCGTTTCCTCACCTGGAAAATGAGGGATTTGGACTAGATGACCCAACTTTGCCCTTACAAGCTCTAAATCCCATGACCCTCCTTTCCAATTTAGAGATCTGTGTTAAAATATCTCAATGGGTGGGCATCCAATCTTTGATCATTCATTAAACCCCTCAGCTTTCATGCCCTTTTAGACTGACAATAACTTGTTAGCTTTGATCCCTTATTCTTTCTCCTTTCCCCAATTCTCCTTATCTACAGAGCTAGCCTCCTATCTCTGTTGTGCAGTAGGGCAGCATAAACAGCTCATCGACATATCCAGGCATATAAACAAAAGCTCAGAAATCCATTTCTTAACAGAGTCTTTCCCAGGAGGTCCCTATGCTGACCCTGCTGTTAAGATCCATGGTCAAGGAAGGAAGAAGGGAAGGAGGAGGTTAAGCAAGTCACTGCTAAGACAACAATTCAATTCAACAATGAACATGTACTAGTGGGCTAATGTATGAAAGCTCTGGCTGGCTTTTCTCCTCTTATAGGAAGTACCCTTTTCAAACAAGAAAAAGAAAACTCCCCCTGCAAACATTTGGGGAAGTCTCTTCCCTCACAAGGAAGTCCATTTCATTGTTGGAAAACCCCAATTCTTAGAACATGTCATATATTGATCTGAGACCAAGTCTCAAAACTTTCACTCGTGTATCTTAGTTCTGTTCTCTGAAGCAAAAGTGGGCAAATCTACAAACTTTTCAACATGGTGGTCTTTTCAATTGTTTGAAAATAGGTATTGTATTCACTATCTTCTCTTCTCAAAACAAAATACACCAATTTCCTCATCTATTTTTCATGTAATCTAATTTTTATTCCTCTCACAGTCCTGGTTTTAACCCAATTTGCTCTGATCTACATGTATTCTTCCTAAAGTAGTATCTAAAACTGGACACTCGTACTACAGATGACCAGAGCTAAGGATTATTGGTTTCCTTTGTCTGGAAACTATTTTTAGTAATGTAGCCAGATTTTTGTTGGCTTTTTCAATAGCTGCTGCGTCACACTATTGGTTCCTGTAGAGCTGGTGGTCAGCTAAAACCTCCAAATCTTTTTCATATGAACTCTGTCGAGTCTCCTCCATTTTTTACTTATGCAACTCATTTTTAAAAATTGAAACTGAATTTTACAGTCATCCTGGTGTAATTCAATCTTCTTGGTTTGGGCCCCAAATTCTAGTCTTTTGAAATAATTTTGAATCTTGCTTCTATCATCTTTGGCACTAATATAACTTAGTTTTGTGTCCACTGGAAATTTGATAAACTTGCTTTCTAAATCTTTATCAGTGTCATTGATGAAAATGTTGAAAATGACAAGGCCTGTGTCTCTCCACTAAGGACCTCCTTCCAGGTTGACACCAAGTCATTAATCATGACCTGCAGTCAATACTTTTTTTGGTTTCTTACTGTCATTATATAGTCCTTTGCTTCAGTAACTCTTGTTGATAACTTCTTTGTGACCTATTCTCCCTCTTCGCTTGTGACATACTCTCCATTTCTACTTATCTTAACTCAAAATCTCAGCCTGAAATTCAGCAGGAACTGAAGAGTGAGAAGAGAAAGAGAAAAAAATGGGGTTGGGGGAATCAAAGCTTGAAGGCCCTTCCTTTTCTTTCCTTCTTGTTTTATCAGGGAAGGGGGATAATGAGTTTAGAGATAGGGCAGTTCTGTTTAATTCTCTATTTTGCATTTATCTGAGAAGCAATGCTATTTGTCCATAGCAAAGAGTAGAGTGCAGGGGAAAACTGAGCAGGGGTTGAGGATGGGGAGGCTTGGCGATGTTCCAATTTCATTATTTAATGTGAAGGTTTGCAAAATCTCTGAGCACTGAGCACACCCATATTTCAAATGTGCATAAACATTGCAAAGTCAGAGAGAAATAATTTCTGGACTGCCCATGCCATTAGTAAAAACAATTGAGAGATACTTGCATTTCATAGCAGAATGACTGCCACACAAGACAACTAAAAGAAAAGGACCTCTCCCCATCTGGGCTGGGGACAGAAGGGACTTACACTAAAGGCTCATATCTGGCCTGTGGACATTGTCTCAATCAGGCAAGAAATTGTCTCCTAAAGATTCATCTTACCTCTAAAGTCTTTGATCAGAAAGTTACTCCATTTTTGGCCAAGGCATAAAGGTTGGCACTTCCTATTTCTAATTCTTTTCTTTTCCCTTCTCTGTCTCTGCCTTCTCTTTCCCTCTCCCTCTTCCTCCTTCCTTACTTCTTTTCTTTCTTTTTTCTTCCACTTTTTCCCCTTCCTTCCTTTCCTTTTCTTTCTTTCTTTTTCTCTTTCTTCCTTCCTTTCTTCTTCTCTTCCTTCCTGCCTTCTTTTTTCCCCTCTCTCCCTGCTTTCTTTCCTTCCTTCTTCTCCTCCTCTCCCCCTCCCCCCCCTCTTCTCTCTCTCTGTCTCTGTCACCCTTTTTCTATCTGTCTCTCTGTCTCCCTCTGTCTCTTTTGATCTCTCTATCTCTCTCTATCTCTTTCTCTTTCCTCTTCCCCCACTCCCCCCTTCTCTCCTCTGTCCCTCCCTCCATCCCTCCCTTCCTCTTTCCCTCCCAGTGGGAGAAGAAAAGCAGCTATGCTTATAGAAAGATTGATTAGTTAAGCAAGTCAATTATATCTCTTGCCGAGAGCGACTGTATATTAAGTAATGCAGCAGAAATGATTGTCTGCACAGATCCATTTTGTTGAACAGCTGTTCCAGAGGCCCAGGAAGAGGAGAAGAAGGTTAGAATCCCGTAATAGTCCTCACTCCCTTCTCCTCCCCACCCCCAACCAATCCCACCCCCGCCCATTGCTCCTGTCCCTCAGGGGCCTCCATTTATTATGGGATAGAATAAGGTCAGGGTAATAAGTGTGCTGGCAGCAGGCTCTGTCGGACTAGCAGGCTCTCCCCCACCCAAAGCCTCTCCCACTTCTCCATTAGCAGTGGCCCTGCCATCCTTCCTCCCTAGAGGAGATAATTGATGTGCATTTACTGCCCAGCAGCTCTGGCCCTTCTCCCCATTCCTCTCCCCAGAGAAAGAAGAGCAGACTTTGGAGGGCACAATAAATGAGTGATTTGCTCAAGGACCCATTCCTAAGGGTCTCTGTACCTGTGATAGTTGGAGGCAATTGAGGGGTGCACCTGGTAGGAGGAAAAGGAGCCAATATCAATAGTCAAGGAAGCTAAAACCCATGGTTGTATTTACAGACTCAAACTTGAGGAGCAGCCTTCCCCATTCACAATTTTTGGCTTGTTTTGCCCCCATCTAGAGTTTTCCATTGAAATTTCAGAATATAGTTCATGTGCAGGACTTCATGCATGTCACTAAAAGGGGCTCTCCTCCCATTGAAACAGCAAGGTCATTAAATAAAGAACAAGACTCCCTTTTCTCCCTTACTCTTCATTCTTAAAATCCTTTGATGTCATTTTCTATCAAATACTCTACTCCAGTCTCTGATTAAGAAGTGACCTTTTTTCTTATAGAGAACCACTCATCTGCTTATATCCAGATCTGTCCCCTTTCTGTCTTCTGCAGCAAAAACTGTCTCCATGATTATTCTGTAGATGTGTCTGTTTCTTTCCAGCTATTCTTTAAATTTCTCACAATCCCATCTTCTAAAAAGCTCTCACAGATTAACTCCTCATAACATCTGTTTACATTTGCCCCTTTTTCTTCTTCTTTTTTCTCACTTATTTCTCATCTCCTTTCATTCTAAAATCAAACATCATCACTCAACTCAAATTGCCCTCCTCCAAGTCAGAAATTATGTTTTAATTGCAAATTCTGATGTCCTCTTCTCAATCTTCAAATTTCTTGACATCTCTTCTGCATTTCAGACAGTTGATTGCCATTTCTCTTCCTCCTCCTCCTGCTCCTCCTCCTCCTCCTCCTCCTCCTCCTCCTCCTCCTTCTTCTCCTTCTTCCTCACCCTCTCTTTCTCTCTCTCCCTCTCCCTCTCCTTCTAGCCTTTCTCTTTCCCTCTCCCTCTGCCCCCTCTCTCCCGTTTTTTTCTCTAGCTCAGGGCTTTTTAAATTTTTTCTATTCATGACACCTTTTCACCTGAGAAATTTTTACATGACACCAAGTATATAGCAATATAAAATAGGTATACAAATCAAACACTGACTGATAATAAATCATAATATTGTCACCCCCACATTCAGTTACAAGATCCCATATGGTATCATGAATCATTGTTTAATGATTCTCTGGGTGACTTCAAAGCTTCCATGAGTTCTATTATCATCTTTATGCAAAATGTCTCCCAAATCTATACATCAAACACTAGATTTTTTCCTTAATTCCAAGCCTATCACCTACTGAACATTTAAAATTGAGAATCCCACAGACATTTGAAATTTAACATGTCCAAAAGATAACTCATTGTCGAAAATACTCCTTTCTAACTTCCTTATTTTTGTTAGATTTGAATCCTGCATCATCCTCCATTTTTTACTCTCCTTCACTGCCACATATTCAGTGAGTGGCCAAGTTTTGTCTATTCTTCCCTCCCAACATCTCAGATCCATCTCTAGTTCCTAGTTGAGGCCCTTATTGCCTCTTGCCTCATAAATTGTCTTTCTGACTATGCTTCCCGACCCTATCTTGTAGAGCAGCCAAAGCATATTCCTAAAGCACAAGTCCACCCACGCTCCTATTCTTACTCAACAAACTCCAATGGCTCAATAAACTCCTAGTAAATCTAGGATCAAATGCAAACTCTTCTGTTTCACATGTAAAGCCCTTCACAATCAAGCTCCAATGTCATTTTCCAAGATGATTTATTATATTACTTCCCTTCTCACATTCTATGATTTAGCCAAAAGTGACATTTCATCTTATCTCTGGATCTATGATCAAGCTGTTTCTGTATCTGGAATGCGCTCCATCCTGAAGAAAGGAGTAGCCTTTCCCTGGTTTCCATCATAAATCAGCATAAATAAGACCCTTTCCTGATCCCCATCACTTGGAGACCTCTGTCACCAACCCTAACTACCTGTATTTGTTTTGTATGAGTTTCAGTTTTGACAACACCAACAAAGAAAAATAAGTGTTTATTAAGTGCCTACCCTATACCAGGCACTGTGCTAAACTCTTTGCAAATATTATTTTATTTGATTCTCACTACAACTCTGTGAGATAAGTTTTATTGTTATTCTTATCTTACAGTTGAGGAAACTGAGGCAAAGTGAGTGAAGTCAACTTGCCCAAGTTCACATAGTTAAGTATCTGAAGTCATGTTTTCCTGACTCAAGACACAGTACTCTATCCACTGTGCCATCTACAGAAACTTGGGGGTCTCAGACTCAAGAGTGCTTAAGCAGCCAATTCTGAATCACACAATTAGTGATTGCTACAGTTGAGGTTCAAGCCCAATTCTTTAGACTCTAAGTACAATCCCTTTCACCACGCTATATTATCTTATTGGAAATGTTGTGAGTATGGTGGAAGTAATCATGGAGTTGGGATGTAGAAGGAAAGTCCTGGGAAGGATATACTGGTGTGGACCAGTATTTAAGGTCCACATGACATAAGTAGAAGGTGGGACTTTTTTCATCAAGAGCTAAAGAGCTCACAAGACTTTTTCCCATCGAATTTGAACAAAGAAAGTCAGAAAAGAAGCTGAGGAAGAGAGGAAGATTGAGATGAAGCATAGCATGAAAACCTTCAAAGTAAGATAAGCAAAAAAACAAAGATCTGGAATCTAGGGAAAGTCATTTTGGGCATCAATAAAGGAAGAGCCAATTCTTGCTGAGACTTTGAGAACATAATGTCTGTGCTTTCCCAGGATTTGGACAGTCATATGAGAATAAAGTGACTCAGGAGTCAGTGAGGCAGTGAGAGGAAAAAACTCCCAATTAGGCTCTCATAAGCCTAATGTTTCAAGTAGGATATAGCCCACTTCGTCCTAGAGACCAGTCTGAGGGATGGAGAAACAGATTACTAAAGGCTTGACTTCTCTATATACTATTCCCCAATAACTGTTCATCAGCAAGACCTTTGTTTCACTGATTCCAGGAATGGTGAACTCATTACTGCCTGAATTGTTCCATTCCGTTGTGGGTCAAATCAAATTCTTGGGAAATTCTTCCTTATAGAGTCAGAATCTGTTTCTCTCTATCTCCTTCTCAACAGTGCTAGTTCTGTCCTCTGGAGTCACACAGAATTAGGGGTGGCTTGGAAAGATTTAGACATGCAAGCAATAATCATTAAGAGCCAGCATATGGCTTCATCAAGAATAGTCATATCATACTAAACTCATTTGCTTTTTAAAAATTTAGTCAATAAACATTTGTTAAGCACATACTATATGCAAGTCACAGTACTAGTTGCTGGGGATATAAAAAATGTAAAAGACAATCCCTGCCCTCAAGAATTTCACAATCAATTGGGAGCTGGGATGCCCTCTCTCTCTGTCTCTCTCTTTGTCTCTGTCTCTCTGTGTGTCTTTCTTTTCTCTGTCTCTCTCCCTTCCTTTCCCTCTCTTCCCTTCCCCCCTCTCTCCTCTCTTCTTCCTTCCTCCTCCCTCTCGCTCCCCCCCCCGTCTCTCTCCTATCTCTTCTCCCTTCCTCCCCCTCTCTGTTTTTGTCTCTCCCTCTCTGTCTCTCTGTTTCTCTGTCTCTATCTCTCTGTCTCTAACTCTATTTCTCTCCCTTTCTCTCTTTCTTTCCCTCTTTCCATTTCTATCTCTGTCTCTCTCTCTTTTGTCTTTCTCTCTTTCCCATTTCCTTAGTTTATTAAACTTTATCAATTAAACAAGGATTTATTAAATAAGCATTGTGCCCTGGTGCTGAGGACACAAAAACATAACCAACTTGAACTATGGCCACCCTTGCCATGCTCTCCCTTAGCATTACACTCCTCTCTCTCTCTCTCTCTCTCTCTCTCTCTCTCTCTCTCTCTCTCCCCCCCCTTCTTCCCTCCATCTCTCCCCTCCTCCCTCCCTCTTTTCTCTCCTTCCCTTCCCTTCTTTTCTCTCTCTGTCTCTATGTGTGTCTCTATGTCTGTCTGTCAATAAATACATATATAAAGAGGAGATAGCAGAGGAAAGACATTAGACGTAAGCAGGATTAGGAAAGGCTTCTTGTAGAAAGTGAGATTTTAGCTGGGACTAGAGGGAAGCCAGGAGGTGCAAAGAATTTTCCAGGAATGTTGGGGGGGGAGGCACTCAAAAAAAAATTCCAAGAGCCGGGAAATGGAGTGTCTTGTTCATGGAACAGCAAAGAGACCAGTGTCACTGGGTTGAAGAGTATACTCACTGGGGAGTAAGGTATAATAAGATAAGCATCTGCTTTTGTTCTTGGGATTGGACTGAGATTAACCGAGATATATTTCAAGGCTCCTGCCCTTAGAAATGCACAATTGGTTCCATTACCCAATGTGTGTTATACACAGCTGAGGAGTACTTGTATTGTGCAATGACTTGGCCAGGTAGCCTGAACACACAATACCTGTGGTCTCAATCCCAATATTGACCACTCTTTGCATATGGGGCCCTACCCAAAGCACTAGATAATACTGATGTAGGAGACAGAGTCCTGGGGTATGGCCAAAGATCCAGAAGAATGTCTGGCTCACTTTGGGGCCGGCAGAATGAGGACTACAGTGTATAGCAGGTTGCTTGAGTAGGCAGCTGGAAGATTATTGTCCCCTGGGAGATGGCAGGCAGGAAATAATTGGTGGGTCGGGAAAAGATGGGGCCATTTATATTCCAGAAGGTGGGGGTGTACTGCATGTACTGGTTGGTGAGGAGGACTTTCTCTTCCTTGTGTTGGATCAGGGCCCCATAGAGAGCGTGGTGCTGACCATCTTCCCTTTCATCTCTGTCCTAGCTGGAAGGAAAATCAGACAAAGCCAAACCCCTTGCTGTGGACAGCCTCTATGGTCACTTTGGCTCTAGTGATGAAATCATAGGGAGAAAACTCCTTCTGTAGCTGGTCACCATAAGAAATCATAGCATCAGGCCCCGGGCCCTGAGTTCCTTCCTGTTAAGTCTCCTCTCGGCTTCTGAGCTTCCTCACGCTTCTCAAAGCACTGAATTTTCATCTGCCGTCACTTCCCACTTAGAATCTTTTCTAACTGGGAGAAGATTTCCTGAAGGTCCTGATCATCCGTGTCTTCACTGAAGTTCTTGATGTTAGTGATGTTGGTGAATTCTAGTGCTCACGCCCCCAGCCCTGTGTCCTATTCTTGTTGAGACTTGAAGTGGCCCATGAAAACTTTCTGGTCATTAAGTAGCATCCCATCCAGAGCTTGGTTTTCAATCTCCTGTGTCTCAAAGTGGGAGCCAGCCATTCTCATCATGTACTACCTTATTAGTGATGATGTTCTCAGTAGTAGAGAAGGTTCATCCAAGGCCTTGATGTCAATGGAGTCATCTAAGTTCTTGATAAAAATGCAGCCAGTTCCTGATTTCTGGAGCCCTGGATTCCATCGGGAACACGTGATACAGATGAGCCTCAATTTGATTACCTCAAAGTTCATGGCATCTAAGGTTCAGGCAGTATCTGCAGGGTGCTGGAATTTGATGTAGATATAACCCAGGGAGTGACACGTGGCCATGTCATAGCAAATATGGACAGATGTAATGGGCTGAGAACTTCTTGTACAGAACGGCCTCAGTCACCCCCCCCCAAGTGCAGGTCACCCATAGAAAGGTTCTTGAGGGGATAGCCAGGGCCACTGGCATTCATGTTACAAAGGCAGAAGGGTCACAATCATGACAGTGTCGAGGGAGTATCAAAAAGGGGGAATCTTCATTGCTTTTTTATAAGGTAAAACTGATCAGTAAAATGCAACAAATATAACGTACTTTGATTTCAGCAAAGTATTTAATGAAATTCCTTCTGCTGTCTATGTAGACAAGAGGCAGAGATACGAGCTGCATGGCAGTACCCTTAAATGTATTCAGAATTGATTGAACCATTCAGTCCAAGGACTTAGGTGGTGTCCTAGTGCTGAGAATGCTACGCCTGCAGTCAGGAATGTCTGAATTTAAATTCTTCCTCAAGCACTTAGTAGCTGTATAATTCTGGTTAAATCACTTAACTTCTGTCTCAATTTTCCCATCTATAAAATGGGGATAATAATAGCATTTACTTCCTAAGGTTGTTGCGAGGATAAAATGAATTTGCAAAATGCTTTTCAAACCTTAAAGCACTCCATAAATGTCAGCTATTATTACAGAAGTAAATTTGGGTAAGGGAGCTGAATTTGGGATTAGAAAGACCTGCCTTCAAACCCTGCCCTGAATATTTACTATCTGTGTGATCCTGGACAAGTCATTTAACCTCTGCTTGCCTCAGTTTCATTAACTGTAAAATGGGAATAATATCACCTGCTTCCCAGGGTTTTTTTTTTTTTTTGAGTTTTGTAACATATTTTACAAATCTTAAAAGCACTACATAAATGCTAATGAATACTATTATTAGTTATTGGTGGCAGATGCCGAAGAATAGGAAGGGTTTCTGGTGAAGAGCTCCAGGGATCTGACTATAACCTTGTGCCACATTTTTAGCAATGAATTGATAAAGGCATCAATGGCACACATCAAATTTGCAGACAATGCAAAGCCAAGAAGAAATAGCTACTATGTTGGCTAACAGAATAAGGATCCAAAAATATCTTGACAAGTTAGAAAAAATGAGACTAAGTAAGTTAAAATGCAATAGGGATAAATGTAAAATCTTATAAGCAGATTTCTTAAAGACCACTACACATGTACAATATAGGTTAGGCACAGCTAGAAAATGTTCATATGAGGCTTTAGGGAAATGCAAGCTCAATATCTATCATGGTAACCAAAAAGCGCATTAGCCATCTTAGAAGCATCATTGAGAAACGGCACATTCAGAATTAGGGAGTGACTCTCCTGCTGTTCTCTGCCTTGGTTAAATCCCATAGGGAGGATCCAATTTAGTTCTAGACAGTCCAATTTTAGGAAGAGCTTCATTTTTCTGAATATGCTCAGAGCAAGCCAGTCAGGATAGTGATGGCAATGAGACTGGAGATCCCAGCACAGGTTAAAAGGGCTGAGGATGTTCTTGGGGAGAAATAAAGACTTCAAAGAGTTATTACTTCCCATCTTCAAGGATTAAAAGGATTGTTGTGTGGAAGAGAGACAAAGATTGTTCTGCTGGCCCCCAAAGGGCAGAATTAGGAGTGATAGTGGCAGTTACAGAGCCAGATAAAGGCTTAGCAAGTAGAACTATTCCAAAGTGAAATGGGTTTCATTCAGAGATGAAGTGGGTTTCCTTCCTGGAGTTCTCCAGGCAAAAGATGCATGACCACTTGCCTAGCTGATGTAGAGAAGGTTCCAGTTCGGAGGATTTGGGACACTTTCTGGAAAAGGCAGAGGGAAGGGAGAGAAGCAGCAGAATCACCTACTGCCCTCAAAGGAGAATTTGGCAAATAGTTCCCCCCTATGCTGATATTTACAGTGGGCACTCCCTTGGAGCTAAAGCTGGGAGCCTGCTTTGAAGTGTTTTATGTAAATGAAGTTGCTGGCAAATGCTATTCCTGTGGGGTAGGTGATCAAACTGGAGACTGACAGGGAGGAAGCTGGGCTGTCAATGGAAAGCCTCTTATCCAGCCATCCCCTTGGGGGTGGGGAGGTGGGAGGGTGCAGGGCGGCATGCAGAGGAACAAGAGAAAATAAATAGTAAGGGAAAATGGGGAGAGGTTAGGGGGGACTTGAAATGAACCAAGTACAAGGCTAAAGGCTTGGGCAGGACCTGAAACATCTGGAGACCTAAGGCTGGTTGGTCATTCTAGAGTTCTTAACCTTGAGTCTATGATTTTAAAGAATATTTTGTAATATATTATTGGTTTCTTTTGTAATCTCATGTATTTTATTAGATCATAAGCTGCTCAAGTGCAGAGACTGACGATCTTTTTTCTTTTTTTGGTATCTCCATTGCTTAACATATTCCTGGAACATAGAAAGCACTTCATAAATGCTTATTGACTGATTTTTTATTTTATTTGAAAGGATTATTCTGGGAAGGGGTTTCACCAGACTTCCTGAGAGGTCCATAATGAAAGAAATGGTTATAAAGTCTTGACTTTAAAAATTACATTGCTACCACCTATGTTTATTTAAAGATGTGCTTTCAATTGTCCTAGCCTAATTTGATTGATTGAATTGAATTGGTCTCAACAACTCTCAGAAGTAACCACAACTCAGAGAGGTTAACTTCCATGTCCAAAGTCACCCAGTTGGTAAAGTAGGAAAAGAAGAGTATCAGGAATCACATGGAAAAGGGATCAAACCTGTTCTGCTCCACTACAAAGAGCAGAAATAGCAAGCAATGAGTGGCAGTAATGAGAGTTGATTTTAGACCTGGACCTAGATTAGAACCCAGATTTTCTGGCCCATAACAATCAATTTTTATGCTTGGAACAAGTTGGAGTGGGATGGTTACTTTAGGGAAGAAACTTTCTGGAAGTTGAAGTTTCTCCTTTGCTAAAGAAAGAAGAAAGAAAGAAAAGCTTGGATTGGAGAGGAGGTGAGAGAAGAAGTATTTATCTACTTAGGTGATGACAGCAACCACAGAATGCAACTAGCCCCTCTGGAACAAATTCTCCACCCTCTCAATTCTAGTGTCTTTCCTTTGTTGACTGTTTCCTATTTATTCAGTAGATAGTTTGTTTGCACCTAATTGTTTGCATGTTGTCCTTCCTTTGAGTTCCTCTCTCAGGACTATGTCTCAGGACAGAAAATTACTTATGCCTTTCTTTGGATCCCAGCATCATACCCAGAACATAGTAGGCCCTCAATAAATGTTTACTGACTGAATACCTGACAAAGTTCCACTTGATACCCCCCCCCCAGTCTTGGGAACAGAGAACAGAGGGCCCTGCTTGGGAAGGTGTAAAAGCAGAAGACATAAGAACAATCAAACTTCTTTCTTATACCATCAGAAAAAGATATAAAATTAGGAAAGGCTGAGTTAAAAAACCTGGACAGAGAGCTTCAAAATGAACCAAAAACAAGCTGTACTTTAACTATATTTTATACCTGTAAATTACCTGGTATTTATGCATGGAAAGAATTGAAATAGCTAGTAGTTTCTCAAATAGTAAATAGCTGGCCACATGTCATTGTTCACTCAAAATACCCTTCTCTTTGTTTAAATGGCCTTAGATTTCAGCTTAATTGCCATCACTCAGAGATCAAAAAAATTTTAAAGAGAAAGATGTCTCTTACCAAAGTCTATATACCTCTGGATTCTTTACAGGTACCTGGCTAGTACAGTGGACAGTGCTGGAACTAGGAAGTCCTGAGTTCAAACATGGCTTCAGATAATTATTAGTGATGTGATCCTGGGCAAATCATTTAACCACTGTATGCCTTAGTTTCTTCATCTATAAAATGGGGATAATAATATCACCTGTTTTTCAAGGTTTTTGTGAGGAAAAAAGATATTTGTAAAGTGCTTTGCAAACTTTAAAGCACTCTATACATACTAGCTAATAGTATTATTAGCAACTGTTGTAAATGTCAAATTACCTCAGACAGTGAGTAGCTGTGATACCCTGCTCAAATCATTTAAGCTCTGCCTTCTCCAACTAATTCAACTGTAAAATGAAGATAATAATAGCATCTACCTTTCAGGACTGTTACATCAGATGAGATATGTAAAAAGATTAGCACAATGCTTGGCAAATAGTAAATGCTTTAGAAATGCCTATTTTCTTTCCTTCTTTCTTCCCTCCTTCCCTTTCTCCCTCCCTTTCCCCTTTTCATCTTTCTTCCCATACTCTCTCTTTCTTCCTTCCTCCTTCTCTCCCTTTCTTCCTCCCTTTCTTCTTTCCCTATCTACCTCCTTTGCTAACTTCCTTCCTTCTTTCTTTTCTTCATTTCTTCTTTCCTTTTTCTCCCTCCCTCATTTCTTCTATTCTTTATTTCCTTTTCTCCTTTTCTCCTTCCTCCTTTTCTTTTGTCCCAGTCCCTCCCTCTTTGTTTCTTTGCTTCCTTTTTCTCCTTGTTTCTCTGCCCCTCACAATGTAGTTAAGATACCTCAAAAATCTAGTTCACATTATACATCTGGCTAGGTTCAAGATTATGGGTCTATATCACATTGTTACTATCATCTTAGAGGATAGAGATTGGAACAATAGAGGTCATTTAGCCCCAACCTTATTGGAAATGTGTATTCTCCTCCACAATAAACCCCATCTGTCCAAATTTTCATAGAACTTGCACATTAAACTCTATATTTACAGGCCATTAGAGCTGGATGAGACCCTCCTTTTAAGCCATTTACTTTAACTCCCTGTTTGGCAGGTAAGAAAACTAGGTTAGGAGAAAGTTCCACAAAAAATAATTGAAAATTCAGGTCTTCATACTATAGATCCTGGGCTCTTTCCACTAATCTATGCTGTCTCAAGCTATCATCCTCAGCTTCCCTTATGGAACAATAGGATTCTTTCCTATTGTATTTCTGGCATTTTAGTGGTATATTTGTTAGAGTCTTGGCAACAAGAAGATGTGAGTTCAAGACTAGCATCTGATGCTCACTTGTTGTGTAACACTGACCAAAGTCAATTAGCCTCTCTGTGCCTCAGTTTTCTCATCAGGAGCATAAGGACAATAATATCATCTATTTCTCAGGTCTGTTGTGAAGATAAAATAATATATTTGTCAAGCACCCAATACAATATTAGGTATATAGTACTAAATATTTGTTTGTTCCCTTCCTTCCTTTCTATTTTCTTTCCCCTGCCCATGTCTTAGTTTTCCTAGAAGATGCCCATTCCTCAATTTTGTATTACAGTCCACTGGATATTCTTTGCTCAGGATCAAGCAATAATCAATGGCACTCAGCACCATGGAGAAAGAAAGGAAAGAAACTAACCCACAATGGAAAAGATTTGGTCTCTCTAAACTAAGAAATTAGTATAATGGGCCGCCCTGTGGGCAGAATAAGTGAGAAGCTATGGTCAGGTCAGTATCAGGGGTCTCTGTTAATGATTAGCAAGAGAGGATGTCCTCATTCATTCAACAAATATTCACTGAGCAGTTACCACAGGCAAGCCAGTCCTGAGCATTAAGAAGAATACCAATAAGGCCCAATTCTGCCCTCATCAGTTCCCAGTCTGGTAAGGGAGACGACATTCACAAACCTTAAACAAATCACATATTTTTTATTACAGATTTTCGTGTAGTTGTGCCCTAAAAGAAATGTGAACAATATATGTGTGTGTTCAAAGGAGAGATATATGACTTTCTGCTATGGGGATCAGAGGTTTCATGGAGAAGGCAGAATTCCATAATATCACTGGATCTGGAACTGGAACAGATCTTAGATGTCATCTAGTCCAACTTTCTTGGTTGACAGGTGAGAAAACTGAGGCCCAGTGAAGTAGGGTTTACTCAAGGGCATACAGGTAAATAAAGGAGCCAAAAATAGAACCTATATCCCCTAGGCACAGAATCATTGAATATCAGGGCTGGAAAGGGCCCCAAATCTGTGCTTTTCCCATTATATCATGCTCTCTACTGATATGGGTAAACATTGAACTGAATGAGTTGGAAGGAAATCTGTGTACCAAGCTGAGGGAATAGTATGAACAAAGATATTCAAATAGGTAAGAATGGAAATGTTTGGGGAACTTTAAAACAATCCTGTGTGACAGGTAGCCTGTCAGGGGTACATAAAATAGAGTAGTAAAGATGAATAGGTAGGTTAGAGCCAGATTTTAAAGGACCTGAAATGTCAAGCCAAGGAATTTGGATTTTTATTCATTAAGCAATGAGGAGTCATTGATAAAATCTTGATAGTAGAGTGACATAATCAAGGTGTCCATTAGGAAGATTAATTTGGCAACTGTATGAATTATGGATTGAAGGGGACCCAATCAAGACTCCAGGCAGGGAGGACAGTTATAGTAATCCAGTTGAGAGCTAATGAGGACCTGATGAGTGTGGTGGCAGTAGTAGTGGAGAGAAGAGGACAGATACAAGAGATGTTTCTGAGATAGAATCCACAGGACTTGTGGACTAATTGGATATGGAAGAAAGAGAAAGAGAGGAAGCAGAGATGATGCCAGTTTTGAAAAAGGTGACTAGCAGAATGATGATGCTGTAAACAGAAAGAGGGAAGTCAGGTGGAGATAACCACCTCTGATGAGCAGTAAGGAATCTCACCCTAAGGGGGAATTAGAATACTTTTTAGAGGGCCCCAAGACCCCAGAATAAAAATTTTTTACTCTTTTTGTATCAAGCACATCTTTGGCAGTTTGGTAAAGCATATGGACCACTTTTCAGAATAATGTTTTTAAATATATAAAACATATAAGTTTACACAGGAAGCCAATTATATTAAAATACAGTTATCAAAACACTTTTAAGAAACAAGTTCATAGCCTTCAGGTGAAGAATCCTCACCCCAGACATTTTGCTCAATAAATTGGCACCCTGAGATTTTGCCTAGTTTGTTACTGAAAGGAATTACAGAGAATTAGAAAGCCTGTTCATTCTGGAATGTGGAGAAACGTGAATTCAAAGCCTGGTTCTGAAACTTATCAATTGATTTGGGGCAAGACATTGAACCTCAATTTCCTCAGCTATAAAATCAGCAAATAATATATGCCTCAATGGTTTTCTGTGAAGGAGATAGCTTAACTTCAGGTGAAAAACCTCAACAGAATATAAATCACTCTATTCTTCATAAAAAATTTCCCCTCTACAATAGCTCTTTCAGTCACATTCAACTCTTACCATTTGAGATTTTCTTCACAAATACTGAAGTGGTTTGTCACTTTCTTCTCCAGTTCATTTTACAGATGAGGAAATTGAGGTAAACAGAGTAAGTGACTTGCCCATAGTCACTCAACTAGTGTCTGAAGCCAGATTTGAACTCAGGAAGATAAGTTTCCCTGACTACAGACCTGGCAATCTATCCATTGTACCACCTAGCTGCCCATTTTCCTTTCAAAGTTGGATGAATCTTTTCTCAACCAGACTGTTGAGTGCAGGGCAAGAGATTATGATAAGTTTGGCTATAGTCCATCTCATGGCTTTGAACTTCAACTCTACCTTCCATCAGAGCTGACCCTAGGAATTTTGAAAATGAAGGACCCATCTAGAAATTCCTGGTAGATGAACAAATGAAAATCAATTGTGAAAGGAAATATGGTATAGTGTGACACACAATAGCTTGGAGTAAGGAAAACATAAATTTGAATCCCAGGTCTTGCTAGTTATGTACTCTGGAGGCTCTTAGAGCCTCAGGATATAATATGATCTACCTTGCAAGGTAATTGTGAAAATATATGATAAACTATAGAAGGGGATTTGCAAACCATTAAAGCTTTATATAAAAATTAGTTATTAACCAAAATTTAGACCTTTTCTGTCCCCATCCCCAAGGAGTTGGAAGCTACTAGGACACTGTGGACTTTCTCAGGAGAAAGGAAGAAGCAGTAGCCTGAGTCCTTGAGTACCATGTGAGGGGCACCTAACCTAGTCCTAGACCTTTGGTAAGGATGACGTAGGTTATGCAATTTAGTGCTGACATCATGGAATCATAGATTTAAAGCTGGAAGAGATTTTAGGATAATTTAACCCAACTCTTTCATTATATTCAGTCACTTTTCAAGCATGTCAAACTCTTTGTGACCCCATTTAGATTTGTTTGCTTGTTTGTCTTTGGCAAAAATACTGAAATAGTTTGATATTCCCATCTTCCAGTTCATTTTACAGATAAGGAAACTGAGGTAAGGAGGGTTAAGTGACTTGCCCATAATCACCCAGCTAGTAAATGTCTGAGACCAGATTTGGACTCAGGAAGATAATCTTCCTGTCTGGGCCAGGCACTCTATCCTAGCCACCCTTCCCTCATTATATAGATAAGAAAACTGAAGCCTAAAGAGGTGACTTGTCTAATATCACACATTACAAACAACAACAGTCAATGACAACATAGAGATTTAAAGTTTACAAAATACTTTATACTTTTTATTTCACTGCATTTTCACATTAACCCCATTAAGTAACTATTATTTAAATATTAACCTGATTTTTCAGATGAGGAAGCTGCAACCCAAGAGAAGTTAAGTAGTTTGCCCATAGTCCCAACATAAATCCCACAGGCAGAATTCAAACCCAGGTCTTTCTTCCTCAAACTCAAGCATTCTATTAATGATATCAACCCAGATTCTGACTCTAAGTCTAGAGCTCTTGCCATGCCTCACTCACTAGTGAACAGAATTGTCCTTTGACTTTTAGAAAAAGGCACTGGGACCCTCCCCTGGTTTGCTTTGCTGTGTTTATTTTCCTTGTGGGCAGGTTTATTTTGTGTAGGAACCCTATGGAACTGTATGAAATGAAAAATTAATTTGCATCAATTCTAATCCCTGTTCCCAGTACTGGGGGAGGGGGGGCTGTTCCCCTTCATTTCCTTTGCTTCTCTTCTCTACTCCCCTCCTTTTCTAGGATATGACAGATGCATGGGGTGAGCCTTGGCGGGTTGTGTGTGTGTGTGTGTGTGTGTGTGTTTTCCTGAAGAACTTTGTTAGCAAGGCTATTTAAATCATTCTAATTACTCCAGAAACACCCCATTAACTTTCCCAATGAGGGTTGTGAAGAGAGAGAAACTAAAGGAAAAAAATAAAGAAAATGAGAAGCCACCACTTTACTTTTCCTGAATTTTCTGGGGCTGTGTGGGAGCCAAGGGTGAGGGAAAATAACCAGGTAATAAGAGGTCTTACCATTAGGAATGCAGAATTCATTAGAAAAGCATTGATTGCAAAGAATTGATTTAGCAGTGATTTGATTGTCAGACATACAGTACGTCCAAGGAAAATTTTCATTATGATTCAGAATTAGTTAAAAAGAAAATATGAGAAGAACAAAGCAATGGCAGGAGCTGTCCATAGACCTAGTACTGAATGTCTTCAGCTTTGTTCTTTGCACAGAGCAAGTGATAGTCCCTCATCCTCAACCCCTCCCACAGGGTCTAAGCAAAAGAATTCAGAGAGCATAGTTTATTGAATCATAGAATTATTAGATCTGCAAGGCACCTCAGAGGTCATCTAGTACAACTCCCTATCCAATACATGAACCTCCCTTACAGCATCCAGCATTTGCCTTAACACCTCCAGAGACATAGAACTCATTACTTCACAAGGCAGTCATTTTATAGAAAGCTCTAATAGTGAGGAAGTTCTTCCTGATAGTGAGCTAAATTCTCCTCTTTGTAATATACATTCATTAGTTCTTATGTAGCCACACAAAATATCTCAGGTCCCTTTGTCACACGATAGTTCTATAAATATTTAGAGAACAATGATCATATTTCTCTCCTTTATCAAATATTCTCTCCAGGCTACTAAGAACTCCTTTTCCTTTAATCATTCTTAATATGACATGACTCCTGGTCTTTTTTCTGGTTATTTTCTTTTCTAGTGGAAAGTTCTATTCTCTACTCATGAACTTCAGATCTGTCATATTGCATCTGTATAGCGAGCCAAAATGATACATATCACCTTTTTGTTTTATTTTTTGCCTACTCTGTAATTCCCTTATCACTAGTTTTTTTTTTTCCTCAGAGAAGTTGAGTTTTATAGACAATTTCTGGATATGTGTACTGACCAGATTCAGCTGGAAAACCACTTTTTCCTTAAATCTACATGAAATTACTTTATAAATTCCCAATTTAAGGATTTAAAATATGTTTACCTGATAGAAGTAATTCCCACTGACTTTCATTCAATAATTGTACATATTTAGGAAAGGACACAAGCACCTACTATGTTCTAGGCACTTTGATAAGCACTTTATAAATATTATCTTATTTTATCCTCACAACAATCCTGGGAGGTAGGTGCTAATATTATCCCCATTTTATAGTTGAAGAAATTGAGGCAGATAAAGGTTAAATGGCTTCTCCAGGGTCACAGGGCTAACAAGTATTTGAGGCTGAATTTGAACTCAGCAAGATCTATTCATTGTAACATCTAGCCACCCCTAAGTCACTTTTTTCATCTTAACAATCAGCCAACAAGTACTTGTTAAATGCTTATTATGTATCAGAAACTGTGTTGAGTTCTGAGTATACAATGAAAGGCAAAAATAATCAGTTCCTGCCCTTAAGAAATTCAAATTCTAATGGAGAAGGAGGATCTATCTATCTATCTATCTATCTATGGAAGGGGAAGATGATCTCAGAATGAAACCATCAATAGGGAGATAGGGAAAGGTTTTCTTTTGATGCTAGGACTTTACCTGGGTCCTAAAGGAAGTCAAGGAAATCAGGATATGAAGGTGAGAAGGGAGAGCATTTCAGTCACAGGAATCAGCAAGTAAAAACACATGAAGTTGGAAAGCATGGTGTTGTGTGAGAAACAGCAAGAAAATCATTGTTGAAGGATTGTAGAGAATGTGGTTTCCTAGGAGACTTTCAAGTAACCATTGCTTTGAAAAAGGTAAGAAGATATTTCCTAATGGGATAAACAACTCAAGAAATTGAGCAAAAGAGCCTTGAGAAATTCTTTTTTAAAATCAAATCATTAAAAAAAAAAGGAAAACAATCTTTTGCTTCAAGCCTTTTAGTCATTGACATGTCTATGCGTTGTCCATCTGAAAACCTAAGGAATCGCTTGAATGATAGAACCTTCAGCTCCAGGAATCTGAGGAAAAGTGTAATTCCTTTAAGATTAGATTGATGATATGGAGCGCTATCTCCAAGGCCAGATGGATTTACAAGTGAATTCCACCAAACATTTTAAAAAACAATTAATTCCAATATTATTAAACTATTTGTGAAAATAGGAAAGAAGGAGTCCTGCCAAATTCCTTTTATGAAATAAATATGTTGCTGATACCTAAAGTAGGAAAAGCCTAAATAGAGAAAGAAATTTATAGACTGATCTCCCCAATGAATAGTGATGCAAAATTTTTAAATAAAATATTAGCAAAGACAATATACAGGGTTGAATGCAATACCAAGAATGCAGATTGTAGATATCTGAAAAGTTTTAAAAGCAATGTTAGACCAATGATAAACTAATGAATAACTAACTGACCTAGTTAGTCTGATTCTAGGTGTCTGTTTATCATATGTTCCCTGGTGTGGCTGAAAAGAGTTTTGTCTGTTTCCCTCATTTCTCTGCTCTCATCTTAATAATAATCACAACCCACATTTCTATAGGGCATATTTTTTCATGTTCACCAAATTCTTTTCACAAAAACAGTAAGACAGTAAAAATGTAAGTGTTTCCATCTTACAGATAAGGAAACTAAGATTAAAGAAAGTGATTTGCCTATGATTTCACACCTAAGTTCCCCAAGTGAAACTTGAATGTAGGTCTACTTCATATTTGATGCATTTTCACTACTATACCACGCCTCTATTCCAAGCTTCCTTTTCCCTATATAAGAATATCCGGTCTTTTCTCCTTCCCTCATCACTTTTTCTTCATTATCTCATTCTCTTCAGGTCAGTTGGTCTGTCCTTGGATCACCTTTCCTTATTGAAATTGGGGGAGTAACTCTCATCTCTTTATGATATATAGGAAGCAAGAGTATTTGATTAAGTAAATTATAGAGTTAGGCATGTCTCCAATAAATTTACATTATCCATGCTTATATTTCTAAACTTTATCCATAATAAGACCTATCTCTCTGATTCCATAATGAACTGGCTCTTTGTATCCATCTGGTTACCTTTCCTATTTTATTTTCTTGAAGTTGGAGGATAGAGACAATGGTCTGAGTCTGAAATTAGAGATGGAAGGAAACCATGAATTTAGAATTAAAGAAACTGAGGCTGAAAGTAGAATGAGAAATGAGAACTGAGTTTTGAAACAACAAGACCAGAGTTTGAATCTCATCTCTGTCACTTACAAAGCTCAGTTTTTCATCTGTGAAATGAGAATCTCAGACTGGATCCTCTTTGAGATGCCTTCCAACTTTGACAGCTTTCTTTAGGAAAGCGGGTGGAGAAGCAGCATAAGAAAAGTGAAGTAAACTTTCTTAGGTGGCAGACTTAAACCTGCCACAAGAGGGTGCCAAATAGACTGTACCATTGTATTCAGATTCTTCATTTTCTTGTCCATCATCTGATGCTTTTTAACTCGGCTCTTATTTCTTTCAGGCTCTAGTGCTCGTCAGTGAGAGATAATTAGCTCAGATTGGCTCTCTCTAGTAAGGGTTCCTTGTTGATAATGAAAAGACACTACTCCCTACACTATTGCCGACATTTGAGAGTCACTCCCTTGTTTCTTAAAATATAATCTGTCTTGGGAAGCATCTGTCTTCCAATTAAAGGACCCCAAGTAACTACTAGATTCAGTCATCATGGTTTTAGCAGCATTACATTTCCAAATGTAGTCAAGAAAAAGGCATGATAGAATGAGCACTGATTTTAGCATTCCAGGAACTGGGTTCAAATCCTGCCTTTGTCGTCATTGTTGTTATTCATCCTTCAAAACTCTGAAGCTGGAAGATGGGGATGAGAGTCAGACAGTGGTCTGAGTCTGAAGTTAGAGATGGAAAGAAACCATGAATTTAGATATGCCTTTAAGGCATAATGAGGGAGATGTCTTAATTTGTGCTTGAATTAGATTTAAGTGAGACTAGACTGCACATAGTTGTCAGCCTCACTCTTTCTTTTAGAGTCATTAAGTCCAGTAGCAAGACAAAAAATCAAGATAACTGGCAATGGTCTAGGATGCAATGGATAACCCTGGCATTTCTAAATTAAGGTCTTTCCCTGGTCTCAGTTTGTCTGAGGCAATGCCCAGAGTCCTGTGAGGTTAAATAATTTGTATGGGGTCACTTACTACTTATGTGACATTTGTAGTATTAGCATCTTATCTATAAATTGAAGAGATTGAATTAAGTAGATGGTATTTAAGAGCAGCATGGAAGAGTAGAAAGAGGGATGGATTTGGAGACAGGAATATCTGGATTAAAATCCATATTAAATACTTACTAGCTGTGTGACCCTGGACAAAGCATTTAACCCCTTTCAGTCTTGGTTGCTTTACCTGTAAAATGGAGCTAATAGTGTTAACCTAACAAGGACTGTTGCAAGAATCAAATGAGATAATGGATATGACATGCTTTACAATTCTTAAAGTGCTATATGTTACTTGTTGCTGTTGTCATTGTCTTGGCACAAGGTCAGCTCAACCCTAAATTCTATAATTTCTGCACAGAGGGTCCAATGCTGGGGCCAGGTAAGCAAATGCACAAATGGATTTTAATTGTGTTGATTCATGTCAAAACATCCTTTCCCAGATGTTCCAGAGGATGAAGAGGGCTTAAACAAAAGACTTTTTAAAAGGTGAAGAGATATGAAACTCAGGGGAATGAGAGAGAGGGAGGGGAAAAAATCCTAACTCTGAAAACATCGAGTTGGCTTTTTGCCACTGAATTGGCCACATTGATCAGTAAGTCTTCCTTTTTCCTCCCCTGCCATCCCCAGGCACTTGGCCCAGCAGGGCAGGGCTGTGGGAGAGCTAGCTTCGATCTGTAGCCCTAAATGATGACTCTGAGGTGTGATCAGTAAAGCCCAATGATTTTCTGAAAAGCGGCATTTGCTAAAAGGACGGCCAGAATTGCTTTAATTGCTACTTACATTAATTTTATCATAGACCATGGAACTGTGTGCAGGAGTATTTCATCACTATAGCAGACAGCCCTTCTCTGAAAGATTTTCTCTTGAGCAATGACCTCTCTAGACCATGGACAGGAAGTCAGACAGAGGCCCTGCTCTCCACTCCTCAGCAACGGCTCAGCAGTTTCTGGTTGCTCTGTAGTTTGGAAGCAGTTCCTGGGAGGGACCATCTTTAGATAAAGCCCAAGTCCAAAAACATTTCCCTTAAGGAATGCTGAAATGTTTTTAATATGACCTGTGAAAGAAGATGTACCACTTCTTTTTTCAGAAATGGAAGAATCATTATTCCCCAACTGATACATGGTCAAAGAATATGAACAGGCAGTTTACTGAAGAAATCAAAACTATTTATGGTTATATATTTTTAATGCACTAAATCCTTATTGGTTTGAAAAATGAAAATTAAAATAACTCTGTGGCACCACCTCATACCTCTCAAATTGGCTACTAGTAAAGAAAAATGAGAAATGTTATAAAGATTGTGAAAAAATATGCACACTAATGCCTTGTTGGTGGAACTGTGAACTGCTCCAACCATTTTGGATACCAATTTAAAACTGTCCATACTTAGCAATATCATTGCTAGATCTGTACCACCAAATAGATCATAGAAAAAGGAAAGGGACCTATATGTGCAAAAATATTTACAATAGCTCTTTTTGTATTGGCAAAGAATTGGAAATTGAATAGATGCCCATCAATTGGGGAATTGTTGAACAAGTTTTTGATATATGATTGTGACAGATACAATTGTGTTTAAGAAAGGATGAGTAGGATGCTCTCAGAAAAACCTGGAAAGATTTACATAAATTGATGCAGAGTGAAGTGAGCATAACCAGAAGAATTTACATGGTATCTGCAATATTACAGAATGATCAACTGTGAGTAACTTAGCTATCTCAGCAATACAATGATCTAAAACAATTCTGAAGGATTTTCAAGGATCTTACAATTAATAATGGAGAGACAGGATATACAATAAAAAGATATACATAAACACACATATATATGTGTTATCTCTCCATGATCAACTGTAAACTCCTTGAAGGCAGAGATTGTGTCATATTTCATTTATGTATCATCAGCACCTAGCATAATTCAAAACATAATAGTTGCTCAATAAATTTTTCCTGCTTTGAATTAAGCAGAATTTTGAAATTTCTAAAATATTGCACCAAATCAACATGGAATTGTGTGAGGAGAAAGGGATTTTGAGTTCGGGACCTGAGCTCAAGTTTCCTACTTAGAACAGATGTGACAATGGCTAGGTCACTTCCTCCCCTAGGCTCCAGTTTCCTTATCTGTGAAATAGGTGAGGGATGAAGGGAAAACTAGATCATCACAATTATATATGTATCAACTCATGTTTTCCATACAGATATATTATGTTCATATCCTCTTTCCTTCAAACCAGAATAACATAGTTGTGTCTTCTAGGCAAGGTGTGAAAGTTGAGCCCTGCCATGCTCCACTCATGTTTTGTCATTCAGTATAACATGTGTGACTTGACTTAATTCAAAAGAATTACCTACATGCCACAGGGAGAGGAGTTTTTTGGCATCAAAGACATACAATAAAAATAATATTAAAAAATGTCCCTAGTTGCACCCTGCTGTTATTTATGCCCTGGGTGCTTGCCTGAATTGTCTCGCAGTTCTAGCTCCAGCTGTGTTTATACAGCTGCATGTGTGTATGTTAATTCATGAGAGTAACTATTTGCATACACCTGTGCGCATCTGCCCATGTGTGTGTTAATTCAGGAGAGTAGCCATTTGTGAACACCTGTACACATCTGCCATGTGTGTGTGTGTCGGTGTGTGTGCTCATTCATGAGAATAACTATTTGCATATACCTCGGTGCATCTGGCATGTATATTTTCTGCATGTATCTTTTGATGTAAACTTCATCCATGTACATATATTTTAGAAAAGTCATATGATTTGTAATCAAATCCTAGCTTTACTTCTTTAGAATGTAAACTCCTTGAGGGCAGGGATTATTTTACTTTTCGTTTGTATCAGTATGCCCAGGGTTTAACACGGTGCCTGTAGTTTATTAAGTGCATAATAAGTGTTTGCTGACTTGTTGACTCTTGCTACTGACTTCTTTATCTCTGAGGAAGCTTAGACCCGTTATTTCTCCCCTCAGGGCTCCCTCCCCTTTCCTTTTCAGAAGAATGCAGGCGTACAATCAAAGGATCACCAAGGTCTCTTCCAGCTCTAAGACCTCAATGTGAGGATGTGCATAAACAGGCTTTCACTCTGAAAAAACAACAGCTGCAAACCAGAGACAGGAACTCCATCCCCTTTAATTTGTTTGTTCTGTCTCCTTGTGCTGGCCTTTCCCTCTCCTAGAAGAGGTCACTACCTCTTGAGGGACAGGCCCCTCCTTGCCTGTCTGAGAAATGATGTGCACAAAGCAATCTTCTAATTAGTAATAATCATGTCTCTGTGACAAGCTATTATTTCACCAAGAACAAAAGAAGTAGGGGGTGGAGGAAGGCTTAAGAGGGGAGGAGGAGGGAGGGAGAAAGAGAGACAGAGACAGACAGAGGTACATAGAGAGAGACACAGATACACAGAGAGAAACAGAGACAGAGAAAGAGAGAGAGACACAGAGAAAGAAAGAGAGACAGAGACAGACAGAGGGAGATGGAGAAGGGAGGAGAGAGAAAGAGAGAGGGGGCAGGGAGGGAGGAATGGAAGGAGGGGGAGAAAGAGAGACAGAGACAGACAGAGGTACATAGACACAGATACACAGATACACAGAGAGAAACAGAGCAGAAAGAAAGAGAGACAGAGACAGACAGAGGGAGATGACGAAGGAGGAGAGAGAAAGAGAAAGGGGGCAGGGAGGGAGGAATGGAAGGAGGGGGAGAGAGACAGAGACAGAGAGAGACACAGAGAGACAGAGACAAAAAGAGAGAGAGATTGAATTAGAAAAGACTTTTCACTTCCCCTAATTTTGACAAGCCTGGGGTTCTTTGGGGCTTTAACAGGTACCCCTACATCAAAAAATTCTTTATCTTAAATATCCTTCTTTTTCCTTTTCTTCTATCCCATTGCCCTATACCTCAAGCCCTACCTAATAAGTTTCTTTGGTAAGATAGCAAGAGAATCATATTTACAGTCTGGAAACCTGTGTTTAAGCCTTGACTTACCTTTGTGATCTTAAGCAAGTCACAGTCTCTCTGAACCTTGATTTCCCTAAAACAGTATAACGGTTGTACCCTATAATTTACAATTCACTATAAGAAAAGAATTTTGTGAAATTGATTGTTGTTGGGTCATTTTCCAGTCATGTTTGACTCTTTATTACTTTATTTAGGATTTTCTTGGCAAAGATACTGGGATTGGTTTGCCAGTTCCTTCTCCAGATTATTTTACAGATGAAGAAACTGAGACAAACAGTATTAAATGACTTGCCCAGAGTTTTAGCTAGTAAGTGTCTGAGACTGGATTTGAACTCAGAATGTTACATTTTCCTGACTCCAGCCCCCTTATCCTAAAATCTATAAATGTGAACTACTATTGAAACACAAAGGGTGCCATGTCAAAAGTTCAGCCAGGCTAAAAAACTGACTCCAAGAGCTTTAGGGAAGATGAGGGGCAGATATGGGGGAGTCATTCCTCTGCTTCTGGGCATCACCAGAACACTCCATTTTCCAGAATTAATTAATAGTTACTGTGGATTACAGACTTACAAAGCAAAGAAACTTCTTCCATGTAACATAATGTACACAGTGCCCAGTAAGTCATCCTGAACAGATTAGATGTTCCCAAAAGGAAGTTGATCATGACCATACTTCCAAGAGAAAATACTTTGCCATTCTGTTTTTATCCTTTAAATCTGGGTGTAGTCATTAGTTTTTTTACTACCTCACTATATAGATTTATGGTTTCTAAAGTCTGAAGAGAAATCAAGAGATCATTTAAGCCAATTACCTCATTGAGTATAAAAGGAAATTGAATACCTAATAATTCAACTGATCTAACCAAAATAGACAGGCTGAGATCAAAATGAGGTTTTGAACCCAAGTCCATCGTTTATATATTCAGTACCATTTCCTTTGTATCGTTTCACTTACCTTAAGAGGGTAACATATTCCTGGTCTTCTCTATCACAAAAGGATGTGAGAATCAAAGAAACTCAGAGTTGAAAGTGACCTGAAAAGCCATTTTAGTACAAAGCATATCTAAATAAGATTCCCATCTTACAACTTCCTTGACAAGTTGTCATTTAGTCTTTGCTTGAATACCATCTGTTGACTAATCTACCACCTCCTGAGGCAGCCCATTCCTCCTTTGGGCAGCTCTAATTGTTAGGAAGCTTTCCTTTACAGTGAATTGGAATTTGTCTGTCTACGACTTCAGCCAATTATTTCCAGTTTTGTTCTCTGGGGCCAAGAAGAACAAATCTAATAACCCTTCTATATGGCTGCCAATCAAATAGTTGAAAAAAGATATAATGTGTCTTCCCTCCAAGACTTTTTTTTTTCTGCACTAAACATCCCTAGGTCCTTCAGATGATTCTCATATTTCACAGTCATATTTCTATGGACTTTCTAAACATTTTTTCCCTGAAATATAGTACCCAGATTTGAAAACAATACTCAAGGTGTAATCTGGAAAAACTAGGTAAGAAATACAATATATTGTTGTGAATAAGTCTAAAGTTGTATTTCCTTTTGAACAAGTAAATAGAAGCAAGGAAGCCACATTCATTGGAATGTAAGTCTCTAGCTCGCTAGCTAGCTATCATTGTACTGTTACTTAAAGACTCTACATCTCCATTTTTTGCCTTTATGTCACTGTGAAAATGTTGAATATCTTAAGACTAAGGACATATCACTGAATATCCCACTAGGTAATTATCCCACTAGATAGCTGCCCTGTCCAGTCTGACATCCATCAAATATTTCCCTTTGGGTCTGGCCATTCAATCAGTCCTTAAAATGCCTAATTTTAGCATCATTTATTTCATATCTCTTCAATTTTTCCATGAAAGACTTTGTCAAACGCCTTGCTAGAATTTAAATATTTGGTGTCTACAGAATTTCCTTGATCTAACAGTCTAATTAATGTGTTCCTTAAAAAGGAAATGAAATCAAGATGGAATATTGTTCTTGTTGAAACCATCCTGACTTTTAGTGAGTTTTGCTTCATTGTCTAAATGCTCACCAATCATTTCTTTAATACTATATTCTAGAATATTTCTAGGAATCAAAGTTAAGCTCCCTGGACTATTTTTTGAAGCTTCTACTTTGTTCCCCTTTTTGAAAACCAGGACATTTGCCTATCTTTGGTCCTACAGCATCTCTCCTTTCTCCGTTATTTTTTTTTAAAGATCACAAACAGTAGCTTAGCAATCACATTCACTAGTTCTTTTAAAGATGTATTTGGGGCTTGGTGACTTGAAGGCATTGAAGGCAGCTAGGTACTTTTTTCTATCATTTCCTCATTTATTTTGAGTTTCAACTCCCTGGAAACCATTTTTTTTGTTCGCTTTCCTAATCTGAAGATCAATGAGCATGAAAGTACTTTGAGGTCTTAGGAGAGAAAGTTGGCCTATCTGGCCCAGTGGTTGGTTATTCTATTGGCAACAATTCCCTTCTCTGCCAGCCATTCAAAAGGATATGAGATGTCCAATAAATTCCAGGGGCTAGGAGGACATTGCTCCAGGCCACTACAGGTGGAAAATTCCTTCTGAGTAGAATAAGCAAGCATCCCTGAAATCACTGCCAAACAAGAACAAATCTGGCAGACTTCCACTGCAACAGCAAGAACCAAATTGAGAAGTCAGCCCATCCTTTGGATCATTGGCAAGAATATGGTTCCAATAATGCCATCAAGTCCCACAACTCTTATAGAACTATAGAACAATGATTGTGTCCAAATTTAGTCTAAAAGGAGGGAGATTGTACCAGCAAAACATATCACATTCAACTTCAGGAAGCATCTTCTGTAAAGATAGTGCTTTTCCCTTCTAATTATCACTGTTTCTTAGAGATACATGGAACTTCATAAACTCTTCTGGTTTTCATTTTAGCCAGAATAATCAGGGGCTATTTTTCATCAACGTCTGCCATCCTGAAATCTGGCCAATTTACACCAGCTCTTCAACTTGAGATAAGTGAACAAAGAAGCAATCAAAGTGGATGATGAAATCTTAGACTGCTTTGATTAAAATATAATGTCTAGAATATTTTAATTAAAACAAGGTCCAGAAAAGGTTCCCAGGTGTGCAGTGGATAGAGTGCCAGGTCCAACAACAGGAAGAAGTGTCTTTCTAAGTTCAAATCTTTGCTTAGACACTTACTAGTTGTGTGATCCTAGAAAAGCCATTTCATCCAGTTTGCTTCAGTTTCCTCATCTGTCAAAGAAGATGGAGAAGATGGCAAAGCACTACAGTATCATTGCCAAGAAAACTCCAAATGGAGTTTAGAAAGAATTGAATACAACTGAAATGACGGCAAAATATCCCAAGTAAGGATAATAGTAGTGTACTACTTTCCTTGGACAGTCAAACAATAATAACCTAGAGTTTTTCTCCAGGTGAGTATTGTTGAAACTCATTTTCTGGTCTGCTCAATCTCCATTGTGGCTAACATGACTCCTGAGAACGACTTCACTTTGAGGTTTATTCATTAATTGATGAGTCCATGCCTGGATCCAATAAATCATAAGAAGCTCCAGCCACATGGATCACTAGATCATTCTCTGGTCTGCTTCACCTCAACAGATCCCTTATTCTTGCTTGATTACCTTTCTTTCTTTCCCTCTTCTTCCTTCCCTTACCAGAAATGTTTTATGCTTTGCTTTCCTTTCCCTGTTAGAATGTTAGCTCCTCAAGGGTAAAAACTCTGTTATTTTCCTGTTTTTGTATGTTCGATGTTTTGCATAGGGCCTGGCACATAGTGAATGCTGAATAAATGCTTTAGCTATACATCTATCCAGAGTATTGTGTTTAGGGAGGACTTTGTCCAAGTTGAGTCATCCAGAGGATGGATGGTAAAGGAAGTGAAGACTCCCACACTTGAGAATTGGTTGGAGGCCCTTCTGCTCTGAATTAACAAACTTCTACAAGGTACCAATTATATACAAATACTGTGGAAAGGGTTACCTTAAGAAGGAGTAGCCTTTTCCTTACTGTAAGTCTTCAAGTGAAGACAGGATGACTACTTGTCAAATTTGTGTACAGGGAATCCTTGTTCATTTCTTGGTTGGATTAAATATCCATTGAGCTCCCTTCCAAAGCTGAGGTTTATTGTTATTCCTGTGCTATCCCAAATCAGAATGTCTGTGGGTTCCTTTCCTTTCTACTCTAGTAACAGGAGTATAGGGGTGTTCAGGAAGAATGATTAGGTGTGAGGCTTTCTTAGCCTTTTTCAGAGCTACTCCATCTTTGGCGTCCACCTACAATTCAGTTCTTACCTATGACTCCAAGAAACTATCTGGGCAAATTGGCTAAACCAGACTGAGGGTAATTAAGAGTAACTCAAACCTATGGGTGAGCTAGGGAGGGTGCTACTCCAAGAATGTGAAAACTTCTGCTGGTAGAATGGGTATGTGAGAACAATTTGTGCCAGTAGCTATGAAGGTAACTGAAGCAGGTGCTGTGGAATGCTTAGTCGTTGGTCAGGCATGAGAGATGCAAAGGCCATGTCCTGAATCCTCATTGGTCGTCTTGCCTTTTGTCCTTTGATAACTCAGGAAGAGAAAATGAGACTGACAACTTTGTGCAACTCTAAGTCACTTAAATCCAATTCGTTCAAATCAATATGTCAGTGGTGATGTCAGTGGTCACTGATCTTTTTTAAAAATGAAAAACAAACATTTCAGTAACTAGTTATCCTTATTTGGTTAGAATCAAGTTCAGAATGACCATTCCTCTTGTTGCTTCCTATATCAATTAAGAATTAAAAGACCATTACAAGTCATAAACTCATCGGCTGCTTTGCTTTTCACAGAAAAGGAGATCCAATTGCTATCTGGACAGTCCTACCAGTACCAAGCCATGTTTTTTTTTTAAATTTTAAATTTTATTTTATTTAATAATAACTTTGTATTGACAGAATCCATGCCAGGATAATTTTTTTACAACATTATCCCTTGTACTTGCTTATGTTTCGTTTTTTCCCCTCCCTCCCTTCACCCCCCCCCCCAAGATGGCAAGCAGTCCTAAATATGTTAAATATGTTGCAGTATATCCTAGATACAATACATATTTGCAGAACCGAACAGTTCTCCCACTGCACAGGGAGAATTGGATTCAGAAGGTAAAAATAACTCGGGAAGAAAATCAAAAATGCAAATAGTTCACATTCATTTCCCAGTGTTCCTTCTTTGGGTGTAGCTGTTTCTGTCCATCATTTATCCATTGAAACTCAGTTAGGTCTCTTTGTCATAGAAATCCACTTCCATCAGAATACATCCTCATACAATATCGTTGTCGAAGTGTATAATGATCTCCTGGTTCTGCTCATCTCACTTAGCATCAGTCCATGTAGGTCTCTCCAAGCCTCTCTGTATTCATCCTGCTGGTCATTCCTTACAGAGCAATACTATTCCATAACATTCATATACCACAATTTACCCAGCCATTCTCCAATTGATGGGCATCCATTCATTTTCCAGTTTCTAGCCACTACAAACAGGGCTGCTACAAACATTTTGACACATACAGGTCCCTTTCCCTTTTTTAGTATCTCTTTGGGGTATAAGCCCAATAGAGACACTGCTGGATCAAAGGGTATGCACAGTTTGATAACTTTTTGGGTATAATTCCAGATTGCTCTCCAGAATGGCTGGATTCGTTCACAACCCCACCAACAATACCAAGCCATGTTAACTTTGTGGTCTATAACCCCAAATACTCATTTGTTTCTTCCTTATAACCAGGTGATCAGTGGAATACCACAGTATTGTTTTGGTTTCTGCCACTATTGGTCTGGCTTGAATGCTGTCCACTGTGTTTATCCATTCAGGTTTTTGAATTTCCTTGTGTCAACACATATTTTTACATATATCCTGCTGAAAAGCTTTCATTGTCCTCTAGGATAAAGAACACACTAACTTCAATATGGAGTTTAAAATCTCAATCATTTGGCACTAACCTAACTTTCCACAATATTCTTCTTCAAGAATTCTGTCTCAAGAAAATTATCCTACTAGATGTTCTCCAGACTAGATATTGCATAGCCTACCTTCATGTATTTGCAGAAACTGTTTCCCATTCTTGGAATGCTCTGGTTCCTTCTCTCTGCTTCCTTGGAATCTTTATCCAAGCTTTACTCAACTCATATATCACCTCTTCTATAAAGCCTTTCCTGGAATTTTCTCCAATGACAACATTCTCTCCTCCAAATCTCTTTATATTTACTTATAAGTGTTGTTACCACCCTCACAACTGCTCCAAGTAGAATGGAAGTTCAATGAGGCACAGATTGTTTTATTTTGTTTTTTCTTTGTATCCCTAGTACCTAGCATAATTCCCTTAACTTGTATGTTTTAAATTCAATATTTATTAAATTGAATATATAATCCATAGATGTATCAGTATAGTGGGAATAAGTATGTTTACATAGGATAAGCAACTACATTTTATTGCAAGTCTCCATTTTGTTAAGAAGTAGTTTTTCTGCATTCAGATAGGTACTTGGGTGATATAATTTGGCAAATTTGTATATCTCCCAAATTGATAAATAACTATTAATGACATGTATTCTCCAAATTTAGGAATAAGTAATGATATGTGTGTCCCTTGGATTTGGTAAACATCTGTTAATGATGTCTATATGAGTCTAAAATTGGATAAACACTTGCTAATGATATTACTTTTGATAATTTCCTTTCATCACCACCAATCAGAAATTATATGTAAACTGTTAACACCTTTAACCAGAATCAAAATAAAAAACAAAGAAAATCCACCAGAGGTCCCAGATTTCAGCCTGCTCCTGGGTCATAACTAGGACTTATTTCTACTATCCCCAAAATTGGATTTGTGATAATCCAGTATTCTCTCTTGAGCAGTGTTGATTGATGGAGATTTGCCAGAAATCCACTTGGAAAGGAGAAACGTGGCCTCCAACAGCGCAGAGAGGGAATGTTCTTATGAGCACTGGTGCAAAATATGTTTATTAGGACCTTTAGCAATCCAGGTGGTTTGGACCTAGAAGGGCTGATATTTGTATTGTTAAATAGTCATTAAAGATTGATTGCATATGCTTTATTAACATATCAGCCCTAATTAGTGCATATGGATTATAGTCAGTCAATAAATATTAAATACCTACTATGTGCCAGGTATTATGTTAAATGTTGGTGATACAAAGAAAGGGGAAAAGATAACCCCTGTTCTCAAGAAACTCACAGTCTAATGGGGGAGGCAACATGGAAATAGCTAAGCCCAAATAAACTATATACAGGAAAATTGGAGATAATCAACAGAGGGAAGCTACTATCTGATTAAGGGGAATCAGGAAAAGGCTTCCTGTAGAAGGTTAATAAACCTTTTTACTTCATCTGAAAATATTGAGAAATAAATACTTCTTCAGACAAAATCCTTTTCAGACTTTTTCCCTTTAGGAACTCGTATGGAAGGTCAAGAAGAAAACAAACAAACCAAAAAACCCAGTGCCTCAGGAAAACGAATTTAAAGTGGCAACCAATCTTAGAATAACAAGAATGAAAAAAACCTTCTTGTCTATTTAAGATCATTGCCTTTTGCATTCCCAGAAGGGAATGATCCTATGACCCACCTAAAAGCAGTACCCTCTTCCTAATTCAAAAGGAATTGGACTATTGATCATTTGGAGGAGGTCTTTTTGGCTATCCCAGAAAAATAGGAAGCAGTGGTCAAGGAAGAAATAGAGTATTTTTAGGAAAAGATTGAGTGACTATTCTATTGGGGAGGAGAATGTGAACTCCAAACTGCAATTTTACCATAATACAGATCTATCCATGTTCAAGATTGCTATAATTGTTAGCTCAAATTATCCCAGGGAAGAGATGTCTGAAGATATGGGGGACAGGGAAAAAGGAGGAGACAGGAAATATATCTCTAAGCTGGAAATGCTTAGATTTAAAATGTTAAATCAGAAAAATTGTTTCCGATAGATCTGTGCCTTATAACACAAAGTCCCATACTAATATTTTTCATTGACCACAGGCATTACACCATCCCTCTTTATTCTATTTCTTTTGAAGAAGGCACACCTTTCTAGTGTCAAATTTTAGTTATGAATCCAACTCAGTCTTAGTGATATCTATGAGGCTAAATTGCTTCTTTGTATTAGGATATCTGATTCACCTGGTTTATTATTTATACTTGATGCATTTGTATATGACTATCTGAGGCTATGAGTTTTATTGTTAGCTCTCTTCTTGAATGCTGACTCCTGTGAAATACTGGTTCTGTCTTCTGTTATTCTTCTTCCTGTGTTGTTACCTGCTTCTTTTACAGATCTCTTAGCTATTTTAGTTGGAATGAATTATCCACAGAACATAGGATAATAGGATCATAGATTTAGAGCTGGAAGGGACCTTAGAGGCCATCAAATATCCTTCTGGCTTCTAGAATTTACTGAACATCTCTCCACTCATGCCCTTTTGAATGGTCGGCTGGGATGGAAATTTTTGCTATCAAAATAACCACTCACATATTTTTGTGGGAAGTTTTTTTCTTCTGTCTCGCTTTTCACCTTAAAAAATCTCCTGACTAGATTTTTAAGATTCTAGGCAGGATTGGATTGAGCATAAGACACTGTAGGGATGAAATTTATTATCATATAAGGTTTTGAATTAGCTCCCTTCTTCTTACCAAACACAAAGATACTATTGTAAAAATTCCCTAGCAAAGCTGGGAAGAGGCTAGTCAAAATCATCAGTGTTTGACAATGTCCAGGGCTAAGATCTACAGAATCAGAATATATTTTGTTTCTTGCTAGGAGAATAGTTAATTTGAAGAAATAGCTTTTCATAGGAGGATTTTTGTTTTGTTTTTATTAATTTGTAAGAGTATATCCTAGTGTATTGGAACCTCTCTGATTTGAAGTAGCAGACATGAGGCAGTTACCCAAACTATGAATATCTTTCCTCACCCATAGCAGGCAGATATGGGACTTTGACAAAATCACTATACTGAGATCCAGGAAACCTGGCTTTAAAGCTCAGCCCTAACATATAAAAACTGTGGGACATTGGAAAAAATCATTTAACCTCTCTGAACCTCAGGTTTTTTTCTTTGAAAGCAAGATAGTAACACTTGCATGATCTCTTTCACATGGATCAAATGTGATGGATGTGAGAGCATTTTTAAAAATTATAATAGACTGTATAACTGTCAGCTATGATGGGAAGGTATATCTTTGCTAATTATTTGCAGTTCTTCTATGGGGATTTGTGATTCTCAACAATGAGGTCCTAGACCTTTGAACAGAAAAGCAGAAGGTTAAACTTGAAATTTAAAAAAAAAAAAGAAGCTGAGTCTGAAACCTGCCCATAACATTTACTAGCTATATGACCATGGGCAAATCATTTAACCTGTCTGAGCTTCAGTTTCTTCATCTGTAAAATAGAGATGATAACATTTATAGCACCTGTCTTCTAGAGTTATATTAGCCTTGGGAAATATTACTTATTATTATAATGGCAATCTTTAGTTTTTAATTTCCTTTTCTTAATTTTCATATATTTGTGGCTCAGGGTCATTTCTTTTGCAACATTAGATTAAAGGAGAGTCTGTTTTCTGTTCATATTAACATCATCTGATCAAAACCTGTCTCATGGGAAAGATAAATTTACTTAAAGCCTTAAATATTCTTTAGATAAGAAGCCAGAAAAATCTCAAATCTCCCTGACTTTTTAGCAACATGTAATTCTTTCCTCCTCATTCAGTCTACTTTTAGTTCAATCTGTAACTTGGTTTGGTTTTCTTATAAAGTCTATTTAACTAGATTTGTTTATGCATGAGATTATGACACTAAGTTCAATTTTCATGACATTGAAGGAAGCTTGGGATTATGAATTTATCCTTTCTTTAACTATTATAAGCTAAGAACAATGTACAAAATTGAAATACTTAAAGAATAATTTCTCTGTCACTGACATAATTTTGTTTAATCTTTGTTCAGGTTTTCTTTTTGTTTGTCTGAGATCTGAACTTAAGTATAACAATAAATCTCAGGTTTTTCATACCATTACAATTTCTGTGCTGGGTAGATTATTTTTAAAAAATAAGAGCCATTCCCCAATTGATAAATGATAAAAAATATGAACTATGCCCAAAGAACTTTAAAATTTTGCACATCCTTTGACCTAACAATACTGCTACTAGACATGAATCCCAAAAGAGATTTTTAAAAATAAAGACATGTGTGTGTATATATACCAAAAAAATTTATAAAAACTCTCTTCTCAGGGCAAAGAATTGGAAATTGAAATTGCTCATCAATTAGAGAATGGCTAAATAAATTATGGTATGTGATTATGATGGAATATTAGAATTCTATGCGAAATGATAAGCAGGCTGCTCTTAGAAAAATCTGGAAAGTCCTTCATGAACTTAAGCAAAGTGAAATGTACTGTGTACAAAGTAACAGCAATGTTACAGAATGATCAACTGTGAATGACTTTGCTATTCTCAGCAATATAATGATCCAAGACTACTCTGAAAGACTTATGATGAAAAATGCTATCTTATAGCCAGAGAAAGAACTGGTTATGCCTGAATACAAAGAGAAGCATACTCTTTTTTTAGTGTATTTTTCTTTTTTAAAAATGTATTTATTTTTAATACACATTGTTTTTTGAATCATCTTGGGAAAGAAAAATCAGAGCGAAAATGAAAAACCATGGGAGAGAAAAAAAACAGAAAAAAAAAAGAAATAAACATAGCATATGTTGATTTACATTAAATCTCCACAGTTCTTTTTCTGGATACGGATGGCATTTTCTGTCCAAAGTCTATTGAGATTGCTTTGGATTACTGAACCACTGAAAAGACTCTTTTTTCATAGTTGAGCATTGCACATTCTTGCTGTTATTGTGTACAATGTATTCCTGGTTCTTGTTTTCCTGAGAATTTCTAAATGTATTCCTGAGCTTGTTTTGGTCAGCATCGGTTTGTGTAAATATTTCCAGACCTTTCTAAAATCAGCTTGTTTATCATTTTTCATGGAACAATAATATTCCATATCTTCACATACCACAACTTATTCAGCCATTCCTCAATTGATGGACATTTACTCCTTTTCCAACTTGTTGTCACTACAAAAAGAGTTGCTACAAACATTTTTGTACATGTGGACCTTTTTCCTTCTTTATGATTTTCTTGGGATACAGACCCAGTAATGGCATTGCTGGGTCAAAGGATATGCACAGTTTTAAAGTTCTTTGGACATAGTTGCAGGTTGCTCTCCAGAATGTTTAGATCATCTCAACATTTTTTTTTCTTTCAATTCTTTCAATTTATTTTTCTTAACGGTTTTTTTTGGAGGGCAGGGAGAGATTGATGTTTTCTTTTACAACTTAACTTTTATGGAAATGTTTTGCCTAACTTCACATGTGCCTTCTTAATGGGAAGTGGCCGTGGAGAAGAAGGGAGAGAATATGAAACTCAAAGTTTTAAATTACAATTGTAAAAAAAAATTATTTTACATGTAAATGAGGAAAATAAAAATATTAAATAGCTTAAAAATAGATTGTTAAAAATAATAATCCCTGGGAAGCACATTCCTAAGGAATGGCTAAACAAAGTAAGGGAATACTATAGTGCCCTTATAAATGATAAAAGGGAAGATTTCAGAGAAACTTTGGAAGATTTGTATGGTCTGGAGCAGAATAAAGTGAGCAGAACCAAAAGAAAAATTTGTATTCTAATAATAACATTGTAAAAATGAATAATTTTGAAAGACATAAATACTCTGATATTTGCAATGATCAACCATGATTCTAGAGAGTCAGTGATGGAGAGCTATGGACTTAATATACAGGATGAGACTACTTTTGGCCGTGGCCAATATAAGAATTGTTCTGCTCAACATTGTATATTATTTTACTGGGAGGAGGGATCTTCAAGGGATAAAAAAATAAATGCTTCATAATTAAAAAACAAAATTTGCTTTAAAAACCCCAATTCTATCAAGTAAGTAGTACAAATGTAGGCACTTCCATTTTATACAAGAGAAAGCCAAAGCTCAGAAACATGAATTACCTCTCTCAGAATCACACGGCTATCAAATTTTAGAGTCTTGAACCCAGGGCTTCTGTCTCTAGATCCAGAGCTCAAAGAACTCTGAAGTGCTGTTTTACAAAGGTCCCAAGGAAATGTGGTGGATAATAGGCATGGGGAAAACCACTATTTGCAGATGAAGCTTCCCTGAGCTTTAAATTATCCCTGCTCAAAAGCAGAAAAATTACAAGAACCATTCAAACCCAGAAGAACTGTCAGCACACTCTGAAAGTGGTCTCTACCAGCCTGGAGAATGGGAAGTTTCCTGCATTTGTGATAAGCACAATAAATAAAACAATCAAACCCATTTGAAGGTACTTGTGAGACATTCAAACTTTGGAAATTTGGCCTTTGATGAGCTTGAAAGGCAAAGAAAAGACAGGGTTCCAGATCCTACTGGGTCCAGGTTTGTTTAGCCTTCTTATCTGACGACAGAACCAACAGCCCCATTGGTTTGGAGAGACTCTGAATGTTTCTCTAGGTCTTGTCTGGGCTCTTGGTTGCTCACCAAGAGAAACTAGATGTTACTGATGTGTAATTGGGCCAGCTTCTACATATGGAACAAAATAAATTAATTAGCAGGGCTTTCAATGAAAAAAGATAGTAGGCAGCATAGTAAAATGCAAAAAAGTTGGCTTCATATCTCATTTGCTCCATATTTTCTGCCTGAATTTGAACATGTCAATGATCACTCGATCTCAGTATTCTTATTTGTAAAGTGAGGGTAATGGATTGGTGGTGAACAGTATCCAGAATCAAAAGATCTAGTTGGAAAGTTGCCTCTATCACTTCTAGTTCTGTGACATGGTTTAGTCCCTTAATGACCTTGGATCTTTGGTTTATCCTTTCATAGAATACAGAAAATAAGAAATACTCATCATTGTAGTTAAGGCTCAAAGGAGAGAGTAGGTAAAAAGTAGCTTATAACATTAAATATACATACACACGGGAGGTAGCTATTATTGTTTCTTTTAGACTATTCTCATATATTTTAATGGAATTCAACTAGAAAAATCTGAGAATTAATTGCTATCTTGATATTCTTTTATATATTTACTGTTCTGGGGATGATGCTAATGATGATGGTGGTAGTGATGGTGGTAATGATGATAGTAGTGATGATGATGGTGATGAGAAAGAGGAAGGTGATGAACATGATATGATACTTCCAGAATCTACTAGGCTGCTGGCACTGTGTTAAATGCTTTATAATTATCTCATTTGATCCTCACAATAATCATGAGAGTTAGGTGTTATTATTTTACAGTTGAGATGACTGACTCCTCCAAGGTTATACAGGTAATAAAGGGACTGGAGCTGGATTTGAACTCGAATCTTCCTGACTCCAGACCCAGACCTTTATCTACTCTAAGACTGTATTACCTATTTTGTGGGGGTTTTGTAAGGGAACTACTTGAAAACTGTAAAGTGCCATACAAATGCATGCTATCACTATTATGAACTTATAACTGAGAAGGTAGAAAGAAAGAATGAAGAAGATAATTTTTCAACACCCTAAAGTTTGTGAATGCTTCATCAATAAGATTCTGCAAAAACTGGCCCTATACCTGAGAGTCTGATTCTAGTGTTGCTGTTGCTGTTTTTGTTGTTCAGTTGGGTCTGATTCTTCATGATCCCATTTGGGAATTTCTTGGTTACGATACTGAAGTGCTTTGTCATTTCCTCCTCCAGCTCATTTTACAGATGAGAAAACTGAGGCAAAGAGGATTAAGTTTCTTGCCCAGGTTCTCAAAGCGAGCAAGTGTCTGAGACCTCTTTAGAACTCAGGAAGATGAGAACTCCTGACTTCAGGCCTGGCACTCTGTGCACTCTTATCCTACCTAATTATCTGATCTTTGTGTACTAGGTAGGAAACTCTTCCATTGAATCTCAACCCATTTATTAAGGATCACATCAAAAGCCACTTCTAAAAAGTGTCCCAAGACTATAATTCCCTTTCTTCCTTTCACATATCACATGATACCTCACATCTCTTTTATGAATTTATAATATATTATGATGTGTAAAGAAGATAGGAACTTTTGCCTTGGATAAGGAATGCTAGGGAAAGGACACCAGATCCACCCCTTCCTCTCAAAGGTGACACAATGATTTTGTGAAGCTTATGAAAGTTTTAAGACTATTTATATTATCCTGCCAAGCTCCCTTCAATCTCTAAACTCTATCATCATATCTCAAATGGCTTTTCTCTATACTTTTGTGATGTCCTTCTTTCAATTACATACAGACTCTGATCCTAACTTTTGGACTTCAAAACCATGTCTAAAATGTTTTCTTATTTTAAAACTTTTGTCAGCTCTCTGGCCCTTCTTACTTGGGAACACCTAATTTCCCTGAGACTTTCATGCCCTGGAATATCTTTCTGGCAAGCTGGTCCCCTAGACGAGCTAAAGCCAGCTAAACTTCATCTTCCACCTCCTCCATATACTTTGTTCCAGATTTCAAAAGCAAGACTCCCCACTAGGGTTCTTCTCCCCTTCCTCCTCTCCTTTCTTTTGTTCATTATCATCTCCCTTTAGGATAAAAGCTCCTTGAAGTCAGGAATTGTCTTTCTTTTTACCTGCATTTGTATCTCCAGTGCTTAGCACATTGCCTGGCACATAGTAAATGCTTAACAAATGCCTTTTCCCTTCCTTCTTTATCTTCTTTCATTCATGTATTCTTCTAGAACCTAAGCAGCAAAAGAGAGAATTATGGTGGAGAATAGTATAACATAAGCTTCCTGAAGGGAGGGATTGTCTCTATACTCTACTATAGAACTTGCAACATAATAGGGGCTTAATTAATGCTTGAGGATTGATTTATTGGAGAGCATTTAGGTTAAAATCAGTAGAAGCAGAAACAGAAGCAACATGACCATTAGAACATACTACAGACTACTTGAGCAGGAAAAGGAAATGGATGAGAAGTTCAGGAAACAGGTCACAAGCTTGATACAAAGCATGATAAAATACTGATGGGGCACTTCAATTATCTAGACGTTTGTTGGAGCTCTCTTTCTGCCAAGAACACAGCAGTTAATAATTTCTCAGCTTGCTCTAACAATAATTTTATCTTTCAAACGGCAAAGAAACAATGAGGGAACATTCTATTCTGGTTTTGATTTTCACTAATAAGGAGGGGCTGGTTTTTCAAAATGAAAAGAATTTTTGACAGTGAAGAGGAATCCCAGGTATAATCTGGCATGCATCCTAGATTGGGGAAAGCAGATTTTAAAGAGACCAGAGAAAAGATAGGTAGGATCTTGTGGCCTAAAATTCTACAATGAAAGTGAATTGAGAAAGGATGGAAAACTTTCAAAAATGTAATTCTGAAGATTGAGAACCAATGGAAATGAGAATGAAAAGAGGAACTTGACTGTGGAGAAGAATGTACATATTCTAGGAATGCACAAATTAACTTAGATTTTTTTTCCCAGGCAAAACATGAAAGAAATAACTTGAATAAGCTCCGGTTCTAAATGTAGATCATCTGACTCCTGGTTTAAGTACAACAGACTTCATCCCATAAGCTTGTTTTCTTTAAATTAATATTTTTTCCTCCCTGTGTAGTAAACTTTAAAAAAAGAAACCCTAAGAGGAAGTATGCATTTGTTTAAGAGATCATGGAATGCTGGGGATTGAGGTCTCCTTTTCTCTGAGTCAATTGAAATCAAGGAACCCAGGAAGTTAGAGGGTTGAATGAAGTGATCTTATAAAATACCAATTAGACCACATACTTCATAGAGTAGTTAGCCCTACCGATTTGATTCTCTAAGATCCTTTAGAATAAAAGGAAAGGGAAGTAGGTAGAATCCTAGAAATGGGGATTCATTAAATGAGAGTATGAGGTTAGTGGTGGAAAAGCATAAGTTTATAAAAATCTGAAGCATTAGAACTTCAAATTCTAGTCACTGTGACAAGCAGGTAGAAGAGAATTGAGGTCATCTTGAATTTTCCCAATAACCCTCAAATTACATCATAGAGACAGGAAGTTTACTCTAAGCACCAAAGCAGCACTTAAATAGTTCACTGTAACTAATTAAAGCAAAAATTTTTTTCAGTTTATTTTTCTTGCTTTTTTGGTAACATGGCTAATATGGAAAAATATTTTGTATGATTTCACATATATAATGGGTACTGTATTATTATCTTTTTCAGTCGGTAGAAAAGAGGTTAGAGGGAGGAAAAGAAATTGAAACTCAAATTTTTAAAAGTAATACTAATTTTTAAAAATAACTTGTATAATCTAACTGGAGCTTCTGCACCAGAATTACTAGGAACTGATTTATTTTCTTCTATCACCTTTTTGCCACTAGAGTCATATAAAAGATACTCTTCACCATCTCAAGAGTGGAAAAACTAGGAGAGAAATTAGAAAAGCCAAGTCAAAATCAGTGCCCAAAAGTAAATGTTAAATTTATTGTTTCCCCAAAACACAATGAAAATTTTAAAATCCATCAGCTAACAGAAAATATCTTAGGGAAAATTTAATTTTCCTCCACCATGGCATAGTAGGTAGGACAATAAACTAAGCAACTAGAAGGATTCAAATCCTACTTCAGTTTAGGGATGTGATACTGGACAAGTCCAGAGTCAATTACCCTCATCTGCCTTCATCTGCAAAATGAAAGGATTGGCCAGCTTAGATTCTGGAAAGGCATTCACATAAGATAAAATAAATAATTAAGGCATGGGGGAGGGGGAATAAAAAACCATGGCATGAAAATGTTTGTGGCAGCCCTGTTTGTAGTGGCTAGAAGCTGGAAAATGAAAGGATGTCCATCAATTGGAGAATGGCTGGGTAAATTGTGGTATATGAATGTTATGGAATATTATTGTTCTGTAAGGAATGACCAGCAGGATGAATACAGAGAGGACTGGCGAGACTTACATGAACTGATGCTGAGTGAAATGAGCAGAAATAGGAGATCATTATATACCTCAACAACGATACTGTTTGAGGATGTATTCTGAAGGAAGTGGATCTCTTCGATAAAGAGAGCCTTAATTGATCAAAGATGGACAGAAGCAGCTACACCCAGAGAAAGAACACTGGGAAATGAATGTAAACTGCTTGCATTTTTGTTTTTCTTCCCGGGTTATTTATACCTTCTGAATTCAATTCTCCCTGTGCAACAAGAAGACTGTTCGGTTCTGCACACATATATTGTATCTAGGATATACTGCAACCCATTCAACATGTAAAGGACTGCTTGCCATCTGGGGGAAGGGGTGGAGGGGTGGAGGGGAAAAATCGGAACAGAAGTGAATGCAAGGGATAATGCTGTAAAAAATTACCCTGGCATGCATTCTATCAATAAAAAGTTATTAAAAAAAAAACCATGGTATGTTACAATAATATGGAAAGCCTGGAAGGGAAATAATATAGGTTTTATCTTCATTTTCCAAATAAAGAAATGGGAATACTGAGATTTTAACTGACTTGTCTATGGTTACAGAGTAAGAAAGTATCTCAGTCTGAGTCAAACTAGTATCTTGTCTCTGTAATGGGCTGAGGCTTGAGTTGATGCACTGAGGTCCCAAGCACATGAGGCTAAATAGTAATTGGACCATACTCTATTAATATATAAGCTTGGAGAAAGAATGGCCCCCACCCACTCTTTGTGCAAGTCCTGATGTGTTGTATAGGAAATGACGATTTTGGTGGGTGGAGGCAGGGGAGTGGAAAAGTAGTTCTCTAGGGTTACCTGTGGCTGTTTGTTTCTCTTCTTTTTGCTATGGCTCAGTGGGTAGAGCACCAGCCCTGAAGTCAGGAGGACCTGAGTTCAAATCCAGCCTCAGACACTTAACAATTCCTGGTTGTGTGACCATGGGCAAGTCACTTAACCCCAACTGCCTCAGCAAAAGCAAAAAGAAGAAGAGAAATAAACAGAAAGGTCGTCGCAATGGCAATCCCAAAAGTCCCTCCTTCCCCTTCCTTTTCCACTCCCCTGCCTCCACCCACCAAAATCGTCATTTCTTATACAACACATCAGGACTTGCACAAATTGTGGGTGGGGGCCATTCTTTCTCTAAGATTATATATTAATAGAGTATGGTCCAATTACTATTTAGCCTCATGTGCTTGGGACCTCAGTGCATCAACTCAAGCCTCAGCCCATTACATGTCTCTCCGGCCAGTATTCTGTCCACTATGCCTTTCCAGAGAACAGTATCTTAAATACTAATTCTCAGAATGAACTAAAACTATTAAGGAAAGTTAAGGATGATAACAATTAACAAAAAGGGAAGTTTTGCTATCTTAGGAGAAGGAAGAGATTCCAAGAGGAATAGGTCTGCTAATAAGAGTGGATGAGATGATGACAACAGATGACAGAGAGAAAAGACTGTTGGACTCTTTATTTTGCTCCAACTTTCTCTTCCAAGAATGAAATTTGGACTTAAAAGTACAGAACAAGGGGCAGTTAGATGGTGCAGTGGGATAGAGTTCATAAGGACCTGAGTTCAAATCCAGCTTCAGCCACTTAACACTTCCTAGTGACCCTGGGCAAGTCACTTAACCCAATTGCCTCAGCAAAAAAGAAAAAAGAAAGAAAGAAAGATAAAAGGGGGAAAAAAGAACAAAAAGAACAAAAATGATTGGTATGGAGTAAAAACCAAAGATAAATAGCAAAATAATAGAATACTCACATGTCCTGGATGAATATATATCACCAGGCAAGGATAAACTACATCCAAAGGTGCTAACTGAATAGATGAGGCTGACTACTAAGTCACTTTCAGGAATATTTTGAGGGACCACAGGATTGTAGAAACAAAAATGTCACTACTTTAAAAAAAAACTTTTTTAAAGAGTGGAATTGGCAAAACATAGACCTTTGAACTTTACTTCAAATCCTAACAAAATTCTAGAATCTATTATTAAAGAGTTGATTAGTAAACATTGTGAAAAGGTAACTGGGATCACAAAGAATCAGCATGGCTTCATCAAAAATAGTTCTTACCAGATTGACCTCATTTCTTTCTCTGATAGAAGAAGTAGTCTGCTAGATCAAGGGAATGTTGGAGATAACAGTATGCCTAGATTTGCATTTTGTAAAAACTTTCATTCTTTTTTTATGGAAATGAGGTAGAGGTGTGGGCTTGTTGATAGGTGGATTCAAAACTGGTTGAATGGCTTGAGCCAAACTGGAGTTGTCAGTGGTTCGTGTCAACTTCAAAAGAAGGAGGTCTTTAGTGGACTACACTAGGGATCTGTTCTTGACATCGTGCTTTTTAACATTTTTATTAATCATTTGGATAAAAGCATGGACAGCATGCTTGTAAAATATGTAGATGACACAAATCTGGGAAGGATAACACACCCTGGGATGACAGAATCAGGCTCCAAAAAGATCTTGACAGACTAGACCTTATTAGTCTGCTCCTAATAGCATAAAATTGAATTTTTAAAACAAAGTTTTTCACTGTTTAAAAAAAAATCTATTTTACAGTTATAAGATAGAAAAGGAAAGTTTAGGTAGCAGATTAATTGAAAGATCTAAGACTGTTAGTGAACTACAAATTCAATCTGTACCAAGATTTCAATGACAACTACAAAAGCTAATGTGATAGCCTGCCTTTAGACAGGAATGGAACATTTGTTCCAGATAGTGTTGATAGGTCTGCAATGCGTTGCCCTGGTCAGATCACACAGAGACTATTGTGTTCAGTTTCTGAGAATCACACTTTAGGCAAGATATTGATAAGCTGGAGAATAATCAAAGAAGGATCATCAGGATGGTTAAGAGATTCAAGATCATGATATTTGTAGATTGTTAGCAGAAGCCAGGGCAGTGAGGTGCCGTAATGGATAGAACATTGGAACTAGAGTCAAGAGGATTCACTCCTCTTCCTGTTCATATATGGCCTCAGAAACTTACTAGTTGTATGACATTGGACAAATCACTTCACCTTGTTTGCCTCAGTTTCCTCATCTGCAAAATGAACTAGAAAAGGAATGGCAAACTACTCTAGGATCTTTGCCAAGAAAACCCCAAATGGGGTCACAAAGAATCAGACATAGCTGAAATTATTCAACAACAAAAATAGGACTTAAGGATATCAAGCCTGGAGAAAAAAAAAAGATTTGGGAGGAAAGGCAAGACATGATACCTGTTTCCAAGTAGTTAGGGACTTTTATATAGGAAAGGAGCAACAAGACTTTTTCTACATAGCTTCAGAGAATATAATCAGATGCAACAGGTGGAAGTTGGAGATTCTAACTCAACTCTATCTCAACAACTTAAGCTCTCCCAAAATAGGAAGGACTATCTCAGAAGACAGTGAATTCCCCCTCACTGAAGGTGGTTAAGTAAAGGCTGGGTGACTACTTAATGGGGAGATTGTAGAAATGATTCCTGTTTTGTTACATATTGGACTCTAAGGTCTCTTCCCACTCTGAAGAAATGTAGGATTTTGAACAAGTCATTTTCTCTCTTAAAGTCATAGTTTCTTCTTCTATAAAATGAAAGAATTAGACTAGATCATTTCTAATGTCCCTTCAAGCTCTCAATCTTATGATCCCATAATTATATAATATTTTCACAAATATATGGTAAACTTCATAAAAGAAGGATCTTCTCCAATGCTAATGGGTGATCGAACAATGTTGAATGGAATAGTATAGTTTCTAAAAGATTTGTATTTAATTAAGACTTCCCCTCCCCTTTCCATAGTGCCATCTTTTAGATAGATCAGGAATGGGGGTGTGTTAGGCAATGGGAGATGAGTGACACTTAGCAGGATAAATGCCAGAAGTATATCAAAAGGCTGAGAGGTTCTTCACTGACCCTTTTCCCTAAATATAAATGCAGGCAATCCTTTGGGTCTCAACCACCTTTGAGGGGAGAGATTGATGAGAGAAATGTCAAACTCCTTGTACTAAGGGTAAGGGAGGTGAAGTAGAAAATGTTCAGCAAAAAGATGATGAAAAGTAATGAGGCTCTGAAAGTGCCTGGAGTCGTGGGGACTTCAAAGCAGGTGAACCAAGGGATTAGTCAGGGGAGGGGTCAGATACTGGTGAGGAGCCATAAGGAAGAACAGGACCATTACCCTGACTATCAGAATGTGGGAAATTAGGTATGAGACAGTATATTATCCCATGAACCCCCTGGGTTCAGGTTTAGGGAAAGAGTATGGACCAGCATTTCTTTCTGCCTTACCCCAAATTCTCTTTTTTCTCTTTCCAATAGGTTTCCAATAATTACCAGAGATCCAGAATCATTCAGCTCATCATTCTTGGTGGGACTCAACTCTCCAAAGGAGAAAAAGATTGTGGTCCAGCCAAAATGGGTTATTCTTTGTTCCTCACACACTACAAGTCCCATCTCCTTGTCTTTGCTCTCTCTGGCTCACATGCCTGGAATGTATTTTATCTCTTCCTTTAAGACCATTATCATCTTCACAGCTTCCTGATTCCCTCAATTTCCCTCCTAAACTATCCACTGCATCTGGGACCATCTCCAGTCATCCTGCTCTATATCTGGTCACTGGATCCAGATGGCTCTGGAGGGGAAAATGAGGCAGGTGACCTTGCATAAACCTCCCTCACCTAAAATACAATTCACTTGCATGTCATGGAATCACCGTCCTAATGTCAAGGACCTCTTTATGAACAAAAGACAAATAACACCATCACCTTGTATTTGACTATTTTGTATGCAATCATATTTATTATTATAGTTGTTCCATATATATTTCATATATGTGCTTATTATCTTCCTGTCCTTGCAGGTAAAAATTGTTTCCTTCTGAATAATTGTATTCCCCCATCTAGCACAGTATCTGGCACCTAATAAGTACTTAATCCTTGTCAACTGATTGATTTTTCTGGACAGGTTAATGGGACTAGACTATTCATCTGAGGCAAATACTTCAAAGTCAATGATATCTCTTCTTCCACATCAATCCCTTGTAAGCACCCTTTTGTCCTTTTAAAAATAATAATAATAACTAACATTTCTATGGGATTTACCATGTGTTGAGCATTGTGATATAAACTTTACAATTATTATCTCAAACGATCTTTACAACAACCCTGAGAAGTGAATGATAAGCAAAAATGAGAGAAATTGACAAAGTATCAAAAGAAAGGCTAGTCACTTTATTATTATATAAATCATATTGACTCCAGACCCATTATTCCATGGGAACCAAGATTAGCACCATAGTTCAATTGAGGGAAGCTCCATCAGTTTTGCCATTTTAGATATGAGGGGAAAGGTAAAGGAATTTTTAGTTTCATGTGAGTCAGAGATAGTTTATGCTATAAGCCAAAATGAGAACTAATATGAGGTTAGTTTGGTATCTCTAGTAGAGCATTTAATAATAGGGATGCAGTGAAAAAAAGGGAAGTATGGTGTGAAAATTACAGTACAAGCTTACTCAAGTCAGCATGCAAGGAGAATCAAAGTAAAAGAAACCTTCTAGAATGATCTAGGTGGATAGATCTAAGAACTAGAAACCAGAAATAACATTTTTCCTGGGGTCAGAAGCTGAATACAACAGTGGGACTAGTGTATTCTAGTGTCAGCTTCTTGAATGGTTTGGAGAATTAATGGGACAGACTACAGTGCATATATATCCTATGGAGACCAATTAAAAATATTCTAAATATAACCAAAATATTCAGAGCATTATTCTGTGGTAATAAAAGTTGGGAAATATGAGAAAGAAAAAAGAGAAATTTAGAGAAAAATAGGAAGACTTGTATGAAATATTACAGAGTGGGGGAAAAAACAGAACCAAGGGAACAATATTTGACTACGATAACATAAAAGTGATTGAATTCTGAATTGTAATGACCAATCTGTCATGGAAAACTAAAGAAAACACATCTTCCTCTTCTCTGTAGAGCTATGTAGAGTACGGGTGTAGAATATGGCATACATATTCAGATGCAATTGGCTTTGTTCGAATGTTTTCCCTCATTAAAAGAAAGGTTTGAATGGGATTAAAAAGAAATGATTATGGTATTAAAAACTCAAGACGGATAGCTATCTGTCTGGATATGTGGGGAGAAGAAGAGTAAGAAGTCCAGGATAATTCCAAAATTAGGAACCTGTGTGACTAGAATGGTAGTATCTTTTCCAAGAATAGGGTTGTTTGGAAGAGAGATGGGGGGAAATAATGAATTCAGCGTTAGATATATTGAGTATGAGATGTCTACTGGGACATTAGATTTGAAATGTCCCATAGGCAATTGCTGATATTAGACTGAGCTAAGGAAAAGGCTAGGGCTAGATACATGAATCTGGAACCTACATAGAGATGATAATTAAACCTAAGGGAGCTAATGATGTCACCAAGAGAGAAAATAAGAGGGTCCAAAGCAGAGCCTTGAGGAATATACCGAGTTTGTGGAGATTAGTATTAGTTAAGATAAATCTCCCAATGTTTTATTTCCTCAAACAATTCCCCTTCAATTTCTTTTAATCCTTCAAAAGGCTTGAGAAACTATGGGATCAAGAAATGTATACCTCACCCCAGGAGACCCTCTGTAAAATAGTAGCCATTGACCTTTCTCCCACTTCTTCCCAGCAAAAAAATCACATCCTAGCTTCTTTTGTTGTTCTCTCTACAGTCAGAAGGACAGGAGGATATCTTTGTATTCGAGGTGATGCAATGGAGAGACTACTGAGCATGGAGTCAGGAAAACCTGAGTTCAAATGTGACCTCAGACACTTACTAGCTGTGCAACCCTGAGTAAGGCATTTAACTTCCGTCTACCCGGTTCCTCAACTATAAAATGAGGATAATAATAGCATCTACCTCAAAGGGTGATTGTGACGATCAAACAGTTAGTTTTGTAGGCACTGTGACATCTGTTAGAAATATAGGTATCCCTTCCATGTCACCCGGGCTACAGACTTGGCACTCCTATGATCTGGAAAATCTACTTAAAATTTTTTGTTCCTCCCTTTGTACCAGAGAATAAATCTGGATTTTTTTTTCTTTTTCTTTTATGAGGTGTTTACAGTACCTGCAAAATATTGAAAACACAATGAGGAAAATTGTAATGTGGAAGGGATAACTATACTTGGGAATTGAAGCCCTTAACTCCTAGCATAAAAACATATTTACTCTCCTATTTTAAAATGCTACCCTACTGAAGACAGAGACAGACACAGAGAAGCAGGCACACACACACGCGCACACACACACATACACACACACACAGAGAAAGAGAAAGAGAATTGAAGACAGAGAGGGAAGGAGGGAGGGAAGGGAGGAAAAAAAAGAGAAGAGAGAGAGAGAGACAGAGACAGAGACAGAGACAGACAGAGGGAGAGAGAGAAAGAGAGACAGAGACAGAGACAGACAGACAGATAGAGCGAGAGAGAGGGAGAGAGAGAAGGAAAGAGGGGGAGAGAGAGAGAAAAAAAAAGGGAGAGGCAGAGGGAAAGAGGGGGAGAAAGAGAGAAAATGAACACTGGGTTCAAAATCTCATTCTCTTTCTAGCTGTATGAAAGCTCTCATACAACTCATATCATCAGGTTCTTCCTCTATAAAATGGGATTATAATATTTGTATTTTCTGTCTCATAGCATAGCTTGAGGAAAGTGATTTTCAAGCCTTAGAATGATAAGTAAATATAGATTGTTATTATTATAATTATCTATAAGTAGCTTTCTTTGGGGGTTGCAGTAGAAGGGGAGGAGAAAGTCAGTATTTATGCTTCTCTTCCTCTTAAACTGAAGGAACATGGACTCTGGGCCATCCCCTGCTATTAAAACCCATCAGCTCAAAGAGCCAATTTATCCCCACCCTTCTCTTTGAATAATTCAACAGAATATGTTCAAATCCAAATAGATTCTGAGAAGTGATTACTTCAAAGAAGTTCCCATTAGGCCTGGGATTTCTCCTAATAAGCAAACACTGAGCTCTTTGCCAGTTTTCTACCTTTGGTGAAGGATCTTGCTTTCCAGCTCCTGGTATTATTCTCTCCACCTTCCAGGGTGACCAAAAGGTCTCAGAGCTGGGTACCATTCTGTGCTTCAGCTTGCCTTTCCCACTTTGGTGTCCTCTTGTTCTAAAACTATTACTCTGTGTCAGCACCATCAAGAAACATAAGGCAAGGAAAATAAAAAGGGAGGGGACTAACCATGAGACACTGATTCTGGATTGAAGAGAATCCCCTCATCTTTGGAAGATTACCCAGTCCATCCTGCTCATTTTACAGATGAAGAACTTTGTTATACACCTTCATCACCTCATGCCTACATTATACAAAAGCCTGCTGGTGGATCTGCCTGCATCAGGTCTTTCCCCTGTCCAATCTATTTTCCATTTAGCCACTGAAGCAATTTTCCCACAGTGCAGGTCTAAACAGATCACCATCACCACCATACCCAACTAAGTAAACTCCAGGGATTATCTATTGTCTCAAGGATCAAATACAACATGTGCTGTTTGACATTGGAAACCCTTCAAATCCACCTCCCACTTTTCTTTCCAGGATTCTCATATCTTACTCCCCAAACACATACTCTTAGATCTGTGACACCGACCTCTTGGCTCTTACAGGAACAAGACTCTCCATCTCTTGGTTCTGGGCATTCTCTCTCATTGTCCCCTCTGGCTAAAATGCTCTCCCTTGTCAATTTTGACTAGTCAATTCCCTGACTTCCTTTAAATCCCAACTAAAAATTACCCTGGCATGCGTTCTATCAATAAAAAGTTATTAAAAAATTAAAAAAAATCCCAACTAAAATGCCACCTTCCACAGGAAGCTTTCCCCAATCCTTCTTAATTCCTGTATTTTTCCTCATTCAGTTTATCCTATATAAACTTGTCTCTTTGCATGTTGTCTCCCCCACTGCACTGTAAGGTCCTCAAGGTAGAGAAGGCATCTAGGTGACCAAGTGGGCAAAATACCTGGCCTGGAATCATGAAGACCTGAGTTTAAATATGACTTCATATACTTACTGTCACCGATGTGTGACACTATTTGCCTCAGTTTCCTCTGTAAAATGAGCTGGAGAAGAAAATGGCAAACTCTAGTATCTTTGTCAAATAAGGTCATGAAGAGTCAGACACAACTGAACAACAAAATGCTTAATTAGCACAGTACCTGATATATTTGATTGTTATTCAGTCATTCCCAGCTCATTTTATATACGAGGAAACTGAGGCAAATGGGGTAAAATGACTTGTCTAAGATCACACAGCTAGTAAGCATCTGAGGCTGGATTTGAACTTGGGGAAAAGAGTCTTCTTGGCTCCAGACCTGATAATCTATCACACATAATTTCTTTCTTGAAAGCCATGCTTCAAACTCAAATCACTCTGACTTTCATTGATTGGCCAATAATAGGTCCCATGTGGTCATTGTTTGGGGTCTGATTGACTCATTGAATATGAGTAGCAATTTCTGTTTTGACCAGAAACCCTGAGATCTTCCCTTCTCAGATTGATTTTTTTTTGGGGGGGAGGGGAGATTAGGTAAAAGAGGCCTTTCTCTCCCTCAGTTCTTACCTAGCCTTTATCAATGAATAGGAGTTTTTTCAAACTAAAACTTGTTAAAGAAATTTCACTTAAAAAGGCCAAGGTCTCCCATTCATCCAGGGCCATCTCCAGTCGTCCTAATCTATAGCTGGCCGTTGGATCCAAATGGTTCTGGAGAATGTGAAGTAGGAGACTTTGCATAGCCTCCCTCACTTCAATCCAATTCATTTGCACGTCATGACATCTCCTTCCAGTTTTCATGGTTTTCTTTGAGAATGAAGAACAAACAATAACTATGTGACAAAAACACACATATACACACAAATGTACAGACATCTTATGTATTGTACATGTCTATCTATAGTAGGTGGTATAGACAGGGAATCAAGAAGAACTGAATTCAAATCCTGCCTCAGATATTTAGGAGTTTAGTAGTATAATCCTGGGCAAGTTATTTAATCTCTGCCTACCTCAACTATAAAGAGAATAATCCTGGCATTTCCTTCTCAAGGTTGCTGTGAGGCTCAAATAGCAGTCTGTGACAAAGGAGCTAACTTAGTAGCAGCATCTTACAACCCAAGAGACAATACATTACCCAAATATAGCTTGAAAACACCAAGGAAAGGTATGACTTCATGTCATGGCCAGAACTATCTCCTCATTTCTCCTAGAAAATCTCAAGGCACTGGATCTACCTTCTGGGGACATGCAATAGAAAAAATACTGGATTTGGAATCAGCATTTAAACGGGATGCCCACCTCTCTTATTTGCTAATTTCTCAGTGCATTAACTTTCTGGACCTCAGTTTCCTCACTAATAAAATGGTTTGATAATCTTTCAACTCTAAAAACTTTGAGCCCATGAACTATAGCATCATACAATATCTTGTGATTCCTTAGAATCTTTCAGATTCTCCCCACTCCAGGGGTGGACAATAGAAATCATAGTGGGCAGAGAAGGGCTATCAACACTCTTCAGACATCCCCTCCCCCTTCTTTCCCTCAGTTCTCCTGTCTGTTTTTCTTCTTGCCTTCTTACCTGTCTAAAGGAGCAAATCTGATCAGCCCACTTGCCCCTCAAACCAAATAACTCCGTCTTTGGCTAAATAGAGAAGAGGAGATCTTGGATTTGAAGAGACACTTATTTATCTCTTTACCAGACAGCCTAATGAATAATTTCATGTTTGCAAAAGCTCATTTTGAAATTTGAAGACAAGAGATATATTGCCAAGGCGGCTCTAATACTGCGACATTAATTTTGCGCTGAAAGATTTACTCAAAAATTAGATTTTACAATTTTAATGCCTCCATTCTTTTCTTTAAATAAGCTGTGAAATACAGTTAATTAGACTTAAACCCTGGAAGCTTAGACGTTTGAGCTTTGGTGTAAGCTACAAAAGAAAGCAAGCTTTTTCACTTGCAAATTAAATCTAAATTCATTACACGCCTCAACCTTAACCAGTGCAGAAATGCAGCTGGTCTGGGGCGGGTCCTCTTTCAGGTTCCATAGATTTCCCTGCAGGATCCTGGCTAAAGAGAAAGTAGGGGAAAAGTGAAGAAAAAATACATGACACACTTTCCTAGGGTACCCCCAAAGAGAAACCCCCTTGGTCAACCCACCTATCCTTGCTCAAAGATTTGAGAGATTTCTCCATTTAAATTAGAATATGCTTAGGTCCTTTGTTCTATTCGGAAAGCATTTATTGAGCACCAACTATTCACTAGGCACTAGGGACATAAAGATAATCATCTCTGAGTGAGCTAAGAATAAATAGACTGGATTCAGTCTTGGGGAAACTTCTCCCTACACTAACAATTGCTGTTGCCAAAAATTGATCCTTACCAAAAGTCTTTCTGGAAACTGAAAGACCATCTGAATTTGACTTCTTTCCTGCTCTCCGTTATCCTTTCAGTCTACCCCAACCCTGAAAAGCAAAAAAAAAAAAAAAAAAAAAAAAAAAAAAAAAAAGTTTAGTTTTAAATTTTCATTTATGTTTTGTTTTTGTATCACCCTCAATTTTCAATATATCAACCCCCGTCCTCAGAATAATACCTTATAAAAATAAAAAAGAAGAGGGAAGCAGTTCAGTTAATTTAACATCAACTATGTCTGATAATATAGTATAGTATATGCAATATTTCACACCACCTTCTACACAGAAGGAAGGGTAGTACATTCTCATCTCTTCTTCAGACTCAGCTTGGTCAACATAGTTACATATTTCAATTTTTTTGTTACTGTTTTTTTTCTAGTTATAATGATGGGGTCATTGTATATATTATCTTGCTTGTTTGGTTGACCTCATTCTGCATAAATTACTACAAATCTCATTCTTTTCTGTATTCCCTATCTTCATTTATTCTTATAGCACAATAAAATTGTATAACATGTTACAATTTGCTTAACTATTCCCCCCCATTTATGTGGAGGGTGGGGGTAGAGTTACTTTGAGTAATACTTTTTAATAGAATTTTAAATAGTATTTTATTTTTTCCAATTATATGTAAAGATAATTATAACATTCATTCTTAATAAAATTTTGAGTTCCAAATTTTCTCTCTGTGTTTACACCCTTCCCCCCTCTCTAAGGCAGTAAGCCATTTGATACAGGTTATATATGTGCAATCATGTAAAACTGATTTCCATATTAGTCACATTATAAAAGAAGAAACAGTTTGCCAAACAGTTACAATTGAGCAATAAACTTTTAATATACATCTAAATATAAAGCACATTTATTATAAAACATGAAACTCAGAAGTAGAGCTTGCTGTTAGCAAGAAAGTAGTATTGATTCCCTACCCACCATGCTCTTACTTCAAGCCTCACAGAAATGGGGCTCCTCATTAACCCTACATGTCTAGTCAGTTATCAAAATGGTTATTTTTGCCTCTGTAGTATCTCCCCAAACCATTACCTTCTTTCCACTTTTTTTAGCCACCATGGTAGTTCAAGTATTCATCACCTCTTGCCTGAACTATTTCAATAGCCTTCTTACAGGTCTTCCTAACTCAATTCTCTCTCCCTGCTCCATTCTACAGGATGAAAGAGTGATGATATTCCTAAAGCACAGAGAAAAACATATCATTCCCCTGTTCAAAAAACTGCAGTTTTTTTGTCTATAGAACAAATAAAGTCAATATCATAGATTTTGAACTGGAAGAGAACTCAGACCATCTAATCCAAGCTTTTCCATTTGTAAGTGAGGAACTGAGTTCCAGAGATGGAAATCGCTTTTTCTACGTCATATAGGTAGTAAAAAGCAAAGCTAAGATTTGAACTCAAATCCACTCCTCTCCTTTAAAATACACTACCTTGATCCATACTCCTCTGTTGGACTTTAAAAATGCTGCATAATCTGACTCCAGCCTAGCTTACTAGGCTTATTACTTGCCTTCACACAATATTATGTTCCAATCACACTGGTCTTCTTGTTGGCCGTGACACAATATTCCATTTCCCATTCCAATGTCTGAAAATGGAATCTTCTTCTTTACTTCAGCCTCTTAGAATCTCTAGCTTCCTTCAAGATTTATCTCAAGCATCAATCTCTCCAAAAAGACTTTCTTGAGTTCCCAAGCTGTTAGCACCAATGTATTTGTGCTACCATACCCTTGCATAGACCCCTGTATATACATGTTGCTTCTCCTCATGGGATTGTAAACTTCTTCAAGGCAAAATTATTTCATTTTTGTCTTTGGATTCTCAACGCTTAACACACAGCTGTCACATATAAGGTAAGTGTTAATAATGCTTGTCAATCAACTGATTAAAAAACCCCAAACTTACAACATTAATGGTGAAGACCCAATGATCTATGTAAGAACTTTAGGGCCCTTATAACTAACTTTCTATTAATTGCTTTAGGATCCATGTCTGCTCCTGTCTTTGCTTCTGAATAAGTTGGATCCAGTCAATTGATGTAATAGTCACATCTCAGTCTTGGATCAGGTATATTTTATCACAAATCTGACAGTCTGCTGATTTTGCACCATGATTTCACATTCTTAATCAGGAATCCCTGAAGCCCTTACCCTTGTGTGATTTCCCTTCTTCTAATCACCTCTTGGGCTTTGGGCTGATGGCATTGTAAGGAAATTACCCCTTTCCTATTAGTATATTTACTTTGGGATCAAAATATTTTGGGAAAGCCAACCTTTACAATGGCACATTTCTTCTACATCAGATGACACAGATCCTTCTTTCAAGGAGCTTACAAACTAATAGGTATCATAGGATTTAGAGCTAAAAAAAAACACCTTTAGAAATAATGTAGTCTGATCCTTTCATTTTACCAATGGCCCAAGAAGTTAAAGAATTTGACCCAAGCTCACAAAGATTAAAAATGGAAGCTGGAATATGATAGCATACAAATAATTTGTTATAAGATAGAATATAAGGACAAATGAGAGAGCCTGACAAAGTATCAAAAGAAGAGCTAGTCGCTTTGAACTGAGGGCTTCAGGGAAGTCTTTAAAAGAATGGACACCTGAGTTTGCTTTCAAGAAAGAGGAACATGTCAACAGGTGTAGATGAGTAGGAGTGTGTCATAAACATAAAGAAGGACCTGAATGAACACATGGAGGTACAAAAGTGGATCAAAGAAAGGGAGAACAGCTTGTGGTCCTGTTTGTCTGAAACCTAGATTTCTTGGAGGAGAATAATATGAGGTAAGTTCAGAAAAATAGGTTGGAGCCAGATTGCAACAGGTTTTAAATGCCAAGCTAAATGATTTGTGTTTTATCCTCTAGGTAATATAAAATCGTTGAAAGCTTTTGGACAGAAGAGTGAAATGGTCTGGCTCGTGCTTTAGGACAAGTCTGACAATGTCTACCTATCCTTCCTGAATGATAAGCTAGCCAATCATCCCTCATTTAGAAAACTGTGTAGAATATCAAATCTACTTTGCTCAAATGTGAGAAATCTTCTACATTTAGAGTTGTATTGTTTGAGGGACAAGTGAGCTGATCAAACTTGCTCCATACAGCTACAGTACACCCAGGTGGATAAATTATAGGACTGAGCTTAGTCATATGTTCTGCTTGGGATAGCTTAATGTAAAAATCATGGAATTGCAGGAGTTTAGAGTTGGAAAATAACCTAGATCATCTAATCCAACAACCTACTATGTGGCAAGTTCCCTTTACAACAATCTTTAGCAGCCTTTTCTTGTATTTTACAATTACAGGGAGCTCACTACTTGGGAAGCAGCACTCTCTTAGATAGATAGAGCCAAAAACCCACTGAAGCAGAGATTTTTTTAGTACCACACTGTTTTAGAGTCAGATTGCAAAAACTTTCTTCCTCTGCTTCCACCATGATATACCATGGGACAGATTTCCAAGGACAATCTTTCAGGTTTAGGTAGAACTATTCTTCTCCATAAAAGTATACACCTAAAGTTGGTTGCTCGCTTCCCTAGATTCCCTGATGAGCACTCTTTCAGCATCCTGGTTCCTCCCTGCCCAGGATTCCGTCTGAGAAATTTCATGGTGCTTTCAGTAATGCAGAACTTTTTTACTATTACAAAAGCTTCATCCTTTCAACAATGCTATACTCCCAATGTGCTTGTGGCTACAAATCATAGGCAATCACATTATCAAAAGAATCAAAACTGTAGGCAACTGAGTGACCATTGGAGAGCTGCATCATGATAGATAAATATGTGGTCAATGATAGCTTGCACCTGAGAAAAATCAATGACTTGTTCAGAAGAGCAGTGCAATATCATGTAGCAAGAGGACAAGCTAGTTCTAGCAAATGTCAGACATAGGATTTGAACCTAAAATTTCCTTATTCCAAAGCCAATATCCTAAAAACCATGGTCTTTTTGTATGACTAAAAATGGAATTTTATTCTGTCTGTCCCTCCTCCTAAACACAGTAGCTTTTTACTCCACTGTCCCATTCCTCTTAAATGTTTTCTATTGTCCTATTACTGTACCACTTACAATGTCCATTAATAGGTTCTGGGGAATTAAGCCCAAATGTGGAAAATTTGGATGGGGCTGGAACTTAGTAGGCCATGACTATGCCTGTAGAGGTCTTTTCAGTTAGGAACAAAAACGAACAGAATTATGAAAGCAAGTGTGATCAGATGAGATATAAAGGCTATTTTTGCTTTCATTTTGCCAAAATGGCAGACCAGATGGTAGGAGAACCAAGCCCATATTTGATGGCAGGTTAGAAAGATTGTTAAAGATGGTATCCACATAAAAAACAGACTTCAACTACAAAACATAAAGACTTTATTAGAAACTGTCATCATACTCCGCCAAACTAGAAGGAAATAATGAGCCAACCCAGAACTGCCTGGCTAATTCCTTGATTCGTTTCCCCTAGACAGAGCCAGCTCAGAGGGTCATACCTTTTCCCTCAAGTCCAAAACAAAACCCTTCTCCACCTAGGGCCTCTCATTTGTTATAGTCACTGAGTAGAGCAATATTATGCAACTGGAATTAGGCATCCCTTAGAAGAACTCAAATATTTAAATCTTTCCCTTATCTTCCCCCATCCCCTTAAGGGAAACAATTTCACCAAGGTCCTCCAAGGGCTCAGTTTGGGATAGGGAGTGAGGATGGGGCTAGGGGAAAGCTTTGGCCAATTGTAAAATCAGCATCTAAAAAACTCATACTGCAAATCTTGAAGTGTTATATAAATGTGGAGGTATTATTATTGTTGTTAGTATTATTACATATATTATCATATATTATTATCTATAGGGCTCTGGAGCACAATTACAATCTACGAAAGAAAAGGAATGATTATTCATCACAGGCCACCAACTCCCAAACACAGAATAACAGAAGTTTAGAGTTGGAAAAAACCTTAGAGATTATCAAATCTAATTCATACCTAAATAGCCATTTTTTCTATTACTTCTCCCCATAACCAGGGTTATCCAGCATGTATTTGAAGATGTCCAAAGGTGGAAACTCACTAACTCCAAAAAAAAAAAAAAGCTATTCTAGCTTCTAACTCATTCTAAACTTACACGAACTAGAGAGTTTCCCCTTATATCAAGAACCTACATTCTGCTTTTCTTCTGTAGATTTTAGTCATTGTCCTAGGTTTGGCCCCCATAGCCAATCAAAATAAATATAGTCCCTTGTCCAAATAAAACCTTTCAAATACTTGGATGACTCTAACTTCTCTTGCTCTCCCCAAATTCTTTTCAGTTCTTACCATACTAACTATCCCCATTTCCTTCAGCTTATTCTCATATGGCATAGTCTCAATTCTTTCTCAACATGGCATTCATCTTCCTCTAGATGGGCTCCAACTTGCCAATATCACTAAAACTGAATGCAAAATTCCAGATATAGGAATAGAAACAACTTTTTTCCATCCTGTGAACTCATTTTGTACACCACTTTCCATTGCCAGCTGTGGGTTTCTCTCTCCTGCTATCACTCTATAGCTGTAGGGGAAGGAATACCTCAGAGGATACTTTCAGGTCCCCATTAGCCAGATGGATGTAGAGTCAATTAGCTTCCTACGTAAATTCCTGCAGTGATCTCTATGATCATAAATTTCAACTTGGAAAAGACCTTAGATAGATTATCTCACCCAGTACGAAATCTTAGTTTACTCCAAAGACCCACAAAGATTACTGAAATCTTCTCTGACATTTCCATTTGCCCAGAAAACACATAGATAGGGCTAACCTTTTATAATTCATTCTCATAGCAGGAAAACACAGGGAGGAACACAGAATTCACATAGGAAGAAACCAATGCTACTGTGGAAACAAAAGTCACTCCGATTCCTCAACCTCATATTAATCTGACACCTTAAAAAATATAATCTAATGATGTTCTAGCTTTCTAGAACACAAGTCTTGACTCTTGCCAGAGATAGTGGAATTATGGCAATCCTTTCGACAGGATTTACATCTAAGATGTACTTATTCCATGCAAATGACCCCATAATTTTGATCTGCATTTCCCACCATCCATATATTCACGACTCTCATTAGCATCATTGAAGATAATTTTACTGATGTTAGTACTTTAGTCCTTTGTCCCATTATTACTGACATCTGTGATCTATCCTTGCCCTTGCTTGGCTTAAAGTATGCTGTTTCCCTAAAGGACCTAGTTTAAAGATGTTACCCAGAAGTTAATCAGTGTGCCACACTTTTTGAAGGAAGCCTAGGAAGTGCATAAGGCCAGCTTTTCAAGCCTGGGTAGAGATGCTTCCTTTTTTAAATTCAAGAGCACAGGACATTGTACTATACTGATACTGATAAAATGCTGACAAAGCATTTAAATAAGACATCATCTCCTGTCTTCATTTTATTTAAAAACAAATTACTTATTTAATTTATGAAATAAAGCAAGCAATCCCATAACACTGTAATTTTTTAAAAAGATGATTATACATGAAACAGAAATTCCATTATGTACAACTTGCTGTTCTTTTTAAATATTGTCCCTGTCTTCATAGAACTTATAGTCTAATAGGGCTCCTAAACAGCTTTCTAGAGTGGAAACAGGAGGAGGCAAAAAAAGATGAATTATGGGCCAGATGCCATTTCATCCCTGGTAGCAATAGTTCTACTTGAGAGAATCATGTATGACTACCTGTAAATTCTTAATCCAGGACCCATGAACTTTAGTAATGGGGAGGGGGGGGGAAATCATATGTTTGTTTCAATAGATTTGGTTTCTTTTGTATTCTTATTTATTGTATTTTATTAATTTAAAAATTTATACTGTATATATTTTTATCAGGTTGCTAAAGGAGGTTCCATGACACACAAAAAGTCAGGAACACTTATTCTATCTAGCAGGTCTCCTACTTTTCCCATTACTTACAAACTTAAACCTTCTAATCTTCAACTGGAAGAACGCTGCTTTCCCCCAGCATACACACATGCACGTGCGCGCGCACACACACACACACACACACACACACACACATCTTCCCCGGAGTCAGAACCAGCTATAAGGGCCAGAAAGGAGACACACAAAATTCATACAAAAGGAACAGCAGGAAAGGTAACTCCCAATACTATAGGTAATAAGGATTCCCCAAGGTCAGAACCCTGAACAACTCTCATACCTGCCAAACATATAGAAATCTACTTTGAATCACTCCCCTGGCATGCCAGCAGGAACAGCTTGACTGATCACACAATCACTAGCAAAAGTATCTTTCTTTTGCTGGCTTTTATGCCCTGGCCAGTAATTGGGCCCCCGGGAGAGAAGCAGTGAGTGAAAGGGATTACAGCTAGGCTTGGAGTGAGAGCCACCACACCTGCAGCATTTCTGTTGCTGGAAGCTCTGCCTTCCATCGTGATTACACAATGGGCTGGGCTCCCCGTTGTTCTGTTTATGAGTCTTTGCCTTCCTGCTCTTGTTTCATAGACATTCTTTCTGCCAAGGCATTTATGAGATATGATTGGAAAGGGACAAGCAAGACCATTGCTCAAAAATTCCTCCCCTCACCCATCAAAGGGCTAGAAATTCTATCGTTAGAAATTCATTGCTTTGGGTCAACTGTGGTAGTAGTGAAAATGAAAGGGAAAAGATCAAGAAATGTTATAGATTATGAAGGAAATATCAAGAGGACTTGATGGGAGGATCCCCATGGATGGAGGAAGCAAGAATTTTTAATTCATAGAAACATAGATTTAGAACCTAGAGGAAACATCAAGGCCAATCCTTTCATTTTACAGAGGAAGAAACTGAGACACGGAGCAGCAGGAGTCATTTTCCCCAATTGATGCAGTTACTGAAAAACTATAGTGGCAAAGTTGATTTTCAGGGGTGCTCTTTCCTCTACATCATATCTCTAGTATCTAGTCCTTACCAAAAAGAATGAAGTGACAAAGATGAGAAAGAAAAGGAGGAAGAAGAGAGAGAAAAATGACAAGGGTAAGACGGTATGTGTAAGTATTAACCTGGTTAAGTATAAAGTGTCCAAATGCAAAGTTTAACTACTCCTAGGAGGAAAACACTGTGAGCCCTTGATATTCCCACTACCTTAGAGGGGACTAGTTGCGCAGCTATTGAGGCATCAAAATCCCATGGGAAGGGGTCACAGGTGACATAGTTATGATGAAAAGTAGAGGATGGGGAAGAATGGATGGAAAGCCTTCTATGAGAGGGAAGAGAAAGGAAGATAGGGATTTCAGCTACTTCGTGCTTTCTTCCCAAGAGTTCTATAGAAAAGCTCCTTTGGACTTAAATGGGAGATATGTAATAGGTTTTCTTTCTAAAGTTTTATATCATAATTATTTCTAGATAGATCCTGCACACACCCAGTCCCAAAACTTTCATTATAACAAAGAAAAACACTTAAGCCAAAACAACTTATACATTGAAACCTCTGGGAATCTATATAACATTTTATTCTCCTTCTCTCCTAGAGACCAACATTCATGAGGAGGGAGGGATATATTATCATTTGTTCTTGTGGGTTTTTCATTTACTCAGTTTGGTTTCCTTTCATTTATATTGTTATAATCATAGGATATAATGCTCTGTTTCTGTTTATTTAACTTTATATCAATTAATAAAAATCTTCCTATGTTTCTTTAGATTGTTCAGATCCCTTATTATATAGGGATTATATATTATAGCACAGTTTGTTCACATATTGTCCCAAAGTTGGATACCTACTTTATTTTTAGTTCTTTACAACTACATAAGGTGTTGCTATGATTGCTTTCAATATATTCCACTTTTCTTTCTGTCCTTGACTTCATTTAGGTATTTGTGGGATTCTGAATATCCACAGATATGAATAGTCTTCACATATTTTCAAATTGTTTTCCAGAATGGTTGGACCAATTCAAAGTTTTGTCAATAATATACTCATGTGCCTACCTTCTCACAGACTCTCCAACATTGATTGTTTCTACTTTTTTGTCATTCTTTGTCAATTTGCAGAGTGTGTTAAAACCTCATATTTTAATTTGCATAAATTATTTTAATTTGCATTTTTCTTAGTAGTAATTTGGAACGTGTTTTTATATGTTCTTTGAAACTTTACAGTTCTTGTGAAAGCTATTTATTTGAATAGTTTTTGAATGGATGGATGTTCCAATGGCTAGGTGTTCTCTTAGGGTCCAGTCCCAAATCGAGGAAAGGGAAGTCTGTCACTAGTAAGCACCACTGAAAAAGAGTCCTAGCATGGCTATATTTAGAACTAGAGGCTTCATAGAATATTGGAGTTGAAAGAACCTATAATGATTATCTTGTTCAATTATATCACTTTATGGAAGGGAAGATGAAGTTACCTATTCATATTCACACAACTGGTCAGAGACTATACTAGACTCAAATCCAAGTGCCCTGACTCCCAGTCCCAGTGTTCCTTCAATTGAAACATGCTGGACCTTCCCACTGTCTCTGTCTCAGTCTTTGTCTCTCCCTCTTCCATCCTCCTTCCTTCTCCCTCTCTGCCTCTCTACCTCTTTCCCTCTCTGTCTCTGTTTACTCTACCTCTACCTCTACCTTTCTCTTTCTCCTCTCCTTTTTTTCCCTCTCTCCCTTCCTCTCTTCCTCTTTCTCTCCCTCCCTTCTTCCCTCCTTCCTTCTCTCTCTCTCCCTCTTTTTCTCTCCTTCTCTCTCTCTTTCTCTCTCTCTCTCTCTCTCTTTTTCTCTCTCTCTCTCTTCTCTCTCTCTCTCTCTCTCTCTCTCTCTCTCTCTCTCTCTCTCTCTCTCTCACACACACACACACACACACACACACACACACACACACCTGATTACAAATCTCTCCAGTTTTGCTCCTTTCTCTCAGGATGTTATTAAATGGATTGGCATAAAAATTTTCATGTATGTCATGTCCTTAATGCTGGGTTTGAAAGCCACTGCAGTTGGCTGCACTAATTCACTTATTTTATTTTGCATTGTGGGAGTTAGGGGGTCAGGAATGGATGCTGATTTATACAAAATGACATGCAAATGGCTCCACTGAGCCAAGAGCTCAGTTACTTTCTAAAAAGCAGAACTTCAGCCCTGGAGCATAATATCCTTTGCACAGTAGGTACTCAATATATTTGATAGTGATGATGATGACCCATTACTATGATGACAAAGGAGTGTCATCATAATGTGAGGTGTGAAGGATAACCAGGATTAAAGACTGTCCTGGAAAGATCTCCAAATAAAGGTCAAGCTTTTGTGTCTAAATGGATTTTGTAAACTACTGGGGCTTCTGCTACTTTCCACTATATTTCAGCCTTGCTGACTGTGTTCTGCCAGTAAAGGTCCCACTTCATCTCATTCAGTCTGAGTGGGACCTGTGTGGGTCCTCACACAATTGGCTTAGTGGTACTACAACCAGAAAGGGAAGGCAGATGAATATTTGACAGCAGGAAAATAGCTATTGCCAAAATTCTCATTGAGAACTCCAGTATCTCCTGACTCTGAGGCTTAATCCATTCATTCAATATTTATTGCGCATCACCTATGCACAAGATAGTTTGATAAGTTCTAGGGGATATAAAATGAACAAGACACAATCTTTGCTCTCAAGGATGTTATGGATCTTATGGCAGTGAGGTGTGTATACATAAACTACAAAAACAAGATAACACTTAACTGAATGTCCTAAATGTAAGCTAAGTACTCTGCGAGAGGCAAGAGATCCCTTTGGTATGAGAAGGTCTTAGAAGAAGAAAGCCAAGCATAGTCTGATAGATACTCTAGAATTTATGAGAGTGGATTTTAAAGACTTTAGAGAAAAGATATAGTAGGTAGGACCTCAAATCCTAAGATTTTCTAGGGAAAGCTGACTCAAGAGAATGGAATGCTCACAAAAAGAAAATTCTGATGACAAGAACACAAATGGGGGAGAAATACAATGGAGAAAGACATGCAGGAGCTGTCTAAAGAGAATAATGCACTTATATAAGGAGCTCATTCACCAGCCCAGATTTTTCAAAGATACATGTAGAAAATGGAAGCAAAGACAAGTAGCAAAGGATGAACATAACGAAATGGCACAGTCCCATAAGAATAGCTTCAGGAGCATTCAAGCTCAAAATGAGCTGAGTCTTGAAATGAATGCTTAGGAAAACAAAAATGACATTTTTTTTTTTTAACTCTGCTAGGGACAAAAAAAAAAAAAAAGATTAAAGAATGTGTTATACTGCAGTTAGTTGGTGTAGATTGGATGAAGTTAATAGATAATGGAAAGAAGGCACAACTACTCTATCCCTATTTTGCTTCCATTTTCTTTATAATATAGAATAAGGTACAGACAAGGAAGTAAAGAATAAAAATGATTGTTTAGATAAGCGAAAACTAAGATAATTGAAAATCCCTATCTATCTTCTATAAATTCAAGTCACCAAGGCCAGGTGAATGGTACATTAAAAGAACTATTAAATGTGATTTCTGAATTTACTCTTCCTAATCATAGGATCATAGATTTTATGGATAAGAGCTTAGGCGTCATCAAATTCAATACCTTTATTTGATAGAGCATTTGAAACTCAGAAAAGTTAAGTGACTTACTCACAGTCACATAGCTAGTAATAAGTGTCAGAAATGGGATTTTTCAATAGGTCCTCCTGATTTCAAGGCTAACATTCTATATATTATGTATGCCACGATGCATATTGTCATTGCCAATCACTTGTAGAACAGAAAAAGTGCAAAGGAGATGTCATAAGAAAATCTTTTGAAAGAACTATGGATATTTACTTAGAGAACGGAAGACTACAGTAATGAGCTTCCTAATTAGTCTACCTGGTGCCTACTTGTCCCTTCTCTCATCCACCATCCACATAGCTATCAAAATAAAAGGCACAGCCCTGAAATTCTAATATCTCCCTATTCCTTCTACAATAAAATATAAACCTATTAGTCTATCATTTAAATACTTCTATAATGTGGTCCCTAACTACCATTGTAAATTTATTTCATATTCCCCTTTATGAACTTTACATTCCAGACTATTAGTTGTCTCCTGACTTCATACAACATCTTCCATCAATGTGTATTTGTACAAAATATTCTACAGACATATAATGAAATCCCTTTTTAGTTAGTCCCTCAGAATCCTTATCTTCCTTCAAGACTCAGTTCTATCACCTCTGTTAAGCCCTCTCTGAACTCTCTCCTCTTAGTTTCTCAGCTTTCCTTGTTCAGTGTTTATTTTATACATGTTGTATAGCCCCAGTAGAGTCCTTAAGGGCAGGGACTATATCATTTTTGTCTTTGAATGACCATTACCTCACAAAATGCAACATTCATAGTATGTAGTTATTAAATGTTTGTTGAATTTTACTGAATTCCTAATGAATAACATCCAGAACCAAACATAATAATCTAATAATTGGCTTAAGCACAATTAGGATACAAAAAAAAATTTATCATTTCCCTAGTCCTGGACGTTATGCCTTTCAATTCACTTTCAATATATTAGTTTTGTTGATGCATTGTTGTTACAAATTATCTTGCAGTTCACTAAAACCCGATTTTTAAAAAAATTTCTGAGTAGCCCCACATCCCCTATTTTGATCTTATAAATTGACTTTTTGAAATCTGTGTGAGACTTTATATTTATTACCATTAAATTTCTACCTTTTAATTTAATTTCTAACATTCTAACCTGCCAAGATGATTTTGGATCCTGAATCTATCACACAAGTTTGTTATTTTCATAACTTTGCATCATCTGTAAACTTGATAAATATACTATTTATGCTTTTATCTAAGCCACTGATAAAAATATTAAAAAGCACCAGGCCAAAACACCTCCCTCCAAGTTGATATCCAACTGTTAATGATAGTTCTTCAATCTGGTAATTTAATCAGCTCCAAATCTAGCCAACTTTAATCTTATTGAGTTTCCACCTCCATCTTTTCCACAAGGCTAGCATAAGAGATTTATATAAATGTTTTCCTAAAATCTACGTAAACTCTGTCTCCAGCATTCAACTGATCTAGTCTAGTAATCCCATCCCAAAACCCAAAAAGATGAAGTGATTCTGGTATGGATATGCTCTTGATGAAATCATGCTGGCTTTTCATGATAGTTACTTCCTTTTCTAATACTTACTATTAAGTATTTAATAACTTTTTTAAAGTTATTTTTTAAAAAAATTTTTTAAATACTTACTATTTCTTTAATAAATCGTCCTAGAAACTTAAAAAATCAAAGTCAAGCTCTCTAACCTATGTCTGGCAAGTTCTATTTTCTTCAAAAAAACTTTTAAAAAAAATCAATACATGTTCTTTTTTAATCTCACAGTAGGTTTCTCCTTTTGAACAACCATAAAATCATACACATAGTGCTGGAAGGGATATTATAGGTCACCCAGACCAACCACTTTATTTTATTAAGGCTCAAAAAACTTAAAAAAAAGTTAAATTTCATTCCAAAGATAACAATGACTCAAGCATTCTATCTGCTAAAGTTTTTAGTAATAAGTCAAAAAGACTTGTTGAACATCTACTGTGTGCAAGAAATTGTATATATTAAATGCTAAGAAAAGGCAAAAATGAGACAATCTCAGTCATCAAGAAACTTAACCTTTTGTCATGGAAAACAACATTCAAGATTATAAATAAATATAAACTATGTACAAACTAAATACTAGTAATTACATGGAGGTAGGAAAGGTTTTTAGTCAGTAGGGACATTGGAGAAGATATCTTGGAAATGGTATTTTAGCTGAGCTTTGAAGGAAGGTTAAGGTCACAATGATTCTATAAACCTTCAGGCTGATAGTCTAATACCTCTTTTCTCCCACACTTTCCTTTGGAGCCTCCCAAACATGGAACTATTTCTGGCAATCCATGTATCAACCTCATTATCAATGTGAACATCCCTGGAAAGTGTACTGCCAGGTTAGTGAACTTATCTACAGCATACAAAACTTCTCCATTTGCAGTATCCAATGGTTCCACATATGAATGGAGTGGTGCTGGCTGATGGAGTACCTCTATTAACTGTTAAGTGAAATTTAGCACAAGCAGCACAGTATCAATCCATACTTTGCTGTGCCTGAACTTTGGAGTCTGCATTGAGTGCACAATTATTTGCAAACAAACAAAAAAAAAAATCAGGCACCAATAATCCCTTTAATTTAGTCTTGGCACTCAGGCCAGAATCGCGTAAGCAGATAACTTTTAGAGCATCTTTTCTAGGTCCTTCCTCACATTGGGAGGGGAATCTTACAAGACTGCTCAGACACCCAGAAGGATGCAGAATTCCATTGCTGCTTCCAGGGACCCATGGCCTGGATGTCATATGCAGGGTTGTGACTACAGCTCCTCATGCATCTGCACCTGCTCTTTGTCACTTGTCTGTCACCGCAGGACTTTGAGATAGGTAGGAATGGTAAAATGATATGGACAATGTTTTTTGATTCATGTGTAAATTGGATTTAAGTGAGCCAGCCTCAACATCTCTTCCAAAACCATCATAGTCCAGTGGCAAGATAGTATTAAGACACCTAGTGATGGCCCAGGATGCAACCTCGAGGTCTAAGCAAGCTCTAAGCACTCCACAGCACATGCTTCTGCTGCCTTCATGCCCATGGGAACAAGTGTTTCTTATCTGCCCAGGGGAAGTTTTAAACGCTTGGGGTAGACACCCCTTCTAACTCACTGTAGAGTTTGAGACTCCTGGCTTACCCTCCATCTGGTTTAGCCCATTTGCTGAAACAGTTTACCAGGATGTGGCCACTGTGCATGCTATAGCTTCTTGGAGCCACAGGTGAGAGGTGGATCAGGTGGAAACCAAGGGTAGAAAGCATCGCTGAAAAGGACTTGGCAGCCTTCATACCTGAGGTACTAGTCTTCCCTCAATATACCCTGTACTCCAATGTTTAAAGTGTCCGGCATATAAACAGAAGGAAGAGGAAAGACAGTTTCTGCTTTCAAGGTGCTTACAATCTAATGGGGCAGAAAGAAAATAGGTGCTTACTATGTGCTAGACACTTCACAAATATCATCTCATTTGATCCTCACAACAATCCTGGGATGCAGATGTAACTGCTATTCCCAATATACAGATGAAGGGATTGAAGCAGGCATCAAAGTTCACAAAGCTAATTAATCCTACAGGTGAGATTTGAACTCAGGTCTTCCTAACTCCAAGGCTAGCATTCTAGCTACTTTGTCACCTAGAGAAAGACCTACAAAAAGGCAGCTGAAAATTGTGCTTGGTAGGGATAGTAAGATGAAAGCACCTTTACAGAGATATAACATGGAAGTTCTTCTCACAACAGAAAGGGGAAGAAAGGTTAGCTGACTTGGGAACTTCTCCAAAATGGAAACCCTGGGAAGAACTCACCAATGAAAGAAGAGGTGAGCATGATGGAAGGATATTTCAGGATAAGATAGAACTGGATGTGAAGGAAAGTTGAAGGGTTCTACAGCATGGTGTTGAAATCCAAAAAGTCAGAGGCACCATTGGGAAGGGAGTGAGGTGAGGAGAGAGAACCTTCCAAGGAGGAACAGTCTAAGCATGAAGACAAGATGGTAGGAGATGGAATAGCCTGTGAGAGGTAGAGCAAATGGGCCAGTATGGCTAAACTGTAGAGTTTGTGAAGGGGTATAATGTATTTATTTGAACTTTAAATGCCAAATAAAGAAGCTTATGTTTTATCCTAGAAACAACAGAAAGCCATAAAAGCTTCATGAGCAGGAAGCAATATCATCAGACCTGTGCTTTGTGATGACAGATTCAGCAGCTGGGTGGCAGAAGGATTAGAGAGAGGAGAGGCTTGAAATGAGGAGATTAATTAGGAGGATATTGAAATAATCCAGGTAGGAGGTGATGAGGCTTGAAATGGGTGATGACATACAAGTAGTAAGAAGGGGGTTGAGAGATGTTGTGAACATAGAACTTGAATAGTCAATAATAAACACTTCCTTAGCACCCACTATGTGCCTGGCTCTATGCTATTCACCGGAGATATAAAAATAAAAGAAGAAAGACAATTCCTGCCCTCAAGAAATATACAATCTTTTAAAAGGAAGTTGAAAGGGGAGGTGGGAGGTGAAAATACCTTATGTGGGGACATGGTAGAGAAGTCCCAGATTAGGGTAGCTAGGTGAGAAATATGGGAATGTTCTCAGCTGAGCTCCCTCTTTAAAAGGAACTCTTAGTATTTATGCTACACCCTTCAATCAGAGGGATACAGGTGATTGTGAAAGGATCTTGCAAGATGATTGGTTTTGCAAGTAATCTTACTAAGGCATGGGAGAAAAGGTAAACAAGTTCCAAAGTAGTGCATTCAGGTGAGAAATGAGGAGTTATTCTGAACTGACTTGTATCCTTATACTGGGTGTAAGAGATGAGAAAGGAAGAAGAACCAATACTGATTTAAGTTGCAAATTTGGGTAACTAGAAGGAAGATGATATATTTAACAAAAATAGAAGAGTTCAGATGAGGAGATTTTTGAGGAAAGATAATGAGTTTCATTTTAGACATGTTGTGTTTGAGATGCCTATGGGATAACCACTTCAAAACATCCAATAGGCAATTGGTGATGAATAACTGGGGCTTGGGAAAGCCTAGTACTGGATACATAGATCTGGGAGTTAGCTATGGAGAGATAATAATTGAACTCAAGGGAGTTGATGAGAGTAACAAGTATAGAGAGAGAAGAGATGAAGACTCAGGACAAAAATTTGGATCACACACAGGGATGTGGGGTATGGATGAAGATCTGGGAAAAGAAACTGAGAGGGAGTTATCAGACACGTCAGCAAAGAACCATGAGAGAGCAGTGTTGCAAAAAGAGTGTCCAGGAGGAGAGGGTGGTCAACAGGCAGAAGCTGTGAAGAGATCAAAAGAGATGAAGCCTACGGGAAAAAAGAAGCCATCTTATTTGGCAATTAGGAGATAATTAGTGTCTTTGAAGAGAATAATTTTGATAGATCTATGAGTTTAGAAGTCAGAGGCTGAGAAGTAAATGAGAAGGGAAGTATAACCAATGAGTATAAATTGCTTTCTCTAGGAATTTGACTGTGAACAAGGTAAAGATGTCAGATGAAAGTATCCAAGTATGGCTGGGTCAAGAGAAATTATTTTGTTTTAATGACAGAAGGGACTTGGCCATGTTTACATGTAATAAGAAAGAATCCAGCGGGTAAGGATTGAATGAGGATTAAAAAGAGGGAATTATCTGCCAGAGAAGAAAGGAAGTGATGGGCTTAAGGGCATGAGTAGATAATAAGAAAAGCCACCTTAATGAGAAGGACCACCTTTTGATCAGAGATGATCTGGAGAAAATGGTAGATCATTTCAAGGAGCTGAGATATCAAGTAGAGGAGGGAACTCGGTCTATGATGCTATCCTCTTGTTAGTTATATAGCTTTAAACACACTTTTTGGTATCCTTAGCTTTCCTCACCAGGCTCAGATTTTTCTAAACTCTGGCACTCCTGATGCTGTTCTTAGAGGACCATTCCATGTGTTTGTATTTATCCTGTAATTTGTCTTCATTTCCAAACTTTGTACAACTTTTCAAATTCTAAGTTGGCTATATATCCATACTAGGCAACTTCCCCTTTTCTTCCTCATCGGACTGTGATTTTAGAATTTCATTTTTGAGCATCCCATCCCTCTTGGGCTAAGTTTTAGTCCATGAATTCCTAGCTATCTTTGTTCTCTTTTATGAATTTCTGGATATCACTACTCCTATTCTTTCTGTATTATAGTTATTCTCTCTGATCTCTATCTCAGTGGATATATATATAAGCAGTGTTCTCCTTTCCCCTTCCTTGTCAGTTTAAAGTCCTTTTGATTAGATTTATAAGACTCTTAGAAAATACATCCTTACTTGCCCTTGTAGAGAGCACATTTAGATCTGCTGTCAGTACATGCTTCTTAATAACTAGAGCATCCAGTAGTAGAATGGGCTGCCTTAGGAGACAGTGAGTTTCTCCTCAATTGAGGTCTTCCAGCGAAAGCTGGGTGACCACTTGTTGGTAATATTGTAAAGAGGATTCTCAATCAGGATAAGTTGGACTAGCAGAAGTCCAGCTCTGAACTTCTGTTATTTCATGACTTTACTCTCAAATGAATGCTCTTGCAGAATCCTGCAGTTGCTATTTACTTTTGGCAAAACACCTCAAACAGATAATAGCAATATAGAACACAACTCCACATTGCTTTCTCAGCCTATATGATTCTTCTTTATGTTTTCCTGTAAGTTCTCCTTAGAGGATCTAACTAGATAGAAGCCTTCCACATATCCTTTGGGTTTCTTGGGAATGGTACTAATGTGATACTTGGGTTTCTCACTCTTGCCACATGATAGATTCACTTCTCTTTCTAGTTTGTACATTTCTTATAGGTCACTTGTCATTTGCAAAGATAGTAAAATAATGACAGATCAAATTTTTCCCAAGGGGAGAGAAGGGTCACTCTTTCATAGTATCTGATAAGGGAAAGAGAAGAAAACATTTTAATACTATCATTATTATGTTATTATTATTATTATTACATCTTTATTTTTCATTTTATGCTAAACACTTGCAAATTTTATTTCAATTGATCTTTACAATAACTCTGTAAAATAGGTGCTATTATTACCCACAATTTATACTTGAGGAAACTGAGGCAGATAGAAGTGAAGTAATTGGATGAGGGTCTAGCTAGCTTGTGTCTGAGGTCAAATTTGAATGCAGGTTTTCCTGACTCCAGGACTGGAGTTCTATCCATTGTGTCCCCTCACTGCCTCATGAACTGAGGAGTTCATGTCTGCAGTATCAGTCCCATATCTCCCCCCAATATACTTGAAAACTCAGTTATTTTTAGAAAGAGAAAAGAAGGAAGACAGGCTGACACAAAGACCAATAGAGAGACAGAGAGGGGAATCAGAAGGAGAGAAGTTGACTCATTATCTGCGTTTTAAATTCTGACGTTTGAGCCTGACGGAAGCTAAGGAAGGTTTCGAATAATGAATTAATCCCAGGGTGGAAGACAGCTTTGCAGTTTCTTAGCTATTAGCAGCCTGGTGTGAAGGGGATGCCCCGCTGAGTCAACATGTGGTACAGAGATTTTCCATTTTCCCTCTTATTTTCTATATCCTCCCCTCCCTGACACAGCCTGGCTTCCCAAGGAAAGGTGGCTTATTATAAGTTGCCTGAACCAAAACCAGACCTTTCTTGGGATGGTAAGGAAGAAAAAAGGACAGAATATTAGAAAAAGCTCTAGTTTTAGAATTGGAGGGCAAGGGTGCAAATCCTACTTCTCACTGTGTGACCTTGGGTACCAACATGGATCTGTTTCCCTGAGCCATCCACTCCTCATACCTTAGCTGCTCATTCATTCTCCTGCAGATTGTTCCCAGGCTTTCTAATGCCAGACATGCTCTCTACATCACTCTGGAGTGCCCAGAACCAGATTAAAATATAATTTTGAAACATTTAAAAAAATAAAAATACAGTAAAACAAAGATAATGTTTGTCATTTTAAAGTCAATATGCAGGACATGGGGATGCTTCCTCTAAGTTTAAGATTTTAAAATTTCTTTTTTGAATTTAAAACTCTTCTGTTACAGGACTCTCCTTTGCAACATTCATAGCAAATGGTCACCCACACTCTTTTTGAACACTTCTGAAGATGGAGAAGTCACTACTCTCACAGGTAGCTCATGACATTTCTATACAGCTCTAATTATTGAAAAGTTCTTTGTTACACTGGGCCCAAATCTGACAAGATTCAGTGTGGTAGAAGGTTCCACTGAGGTGGAATTAGCATAGATTTTCTATTACAGGGGAAAATAAGAGATAAAGCAATAATGAAATAAAGGGAGGCTAGGATAAAGAGAATAGAAGACAAAAGGAGAGAGAATGAAATGTCTCTCTGGCTATCTCCTCTATTCTAGGTGCCCGTTTGTAACCCAGGCCACAGAATTCATCGCTCATTCTGATTCAGTGGGACAGTTATTTTATATTATTAAAATAAGAGATTATCATCGCAACCGATCTCCATCTCCTTTCCAATCTCATCTGAAAAGCAGGCCTTGCCTCCCCCACCCAGGCTCCTAATTCCTCTCTGCCTCAGCTGTTAAATCATTTAACCCAGCAAAGTGTCTGGAAATGCATTTTACATGAGAGACATGGGGCGAGATAAATCCAGGCTGAACTGTACTGTATGAAAACGGATGTCTGAGGTATCCTCAGAGGTCAGAGTTACAGCTAATGGAATGTGATGACAGCCAGGATGTGTCCCATTCCCTCCAAATGGAGAACAAAGTCCCAAGAACCTTGTCTCCATTTTAGGTAGGAGAGAAACTGAGGCCCAGAATAGAGATTAAAGGGGGGTTTGAAGGTCCTGAGAACTGGGCCTCAAGAAAGGGAATGATAATAAAATGAAAGTTCTGTGAAGAGGGATGAGAAAGGTAAAAATAATCAATCCAATAAAAAAAATTTTTTTATTGCATACCCATTGTGTATAAAATACTCACTATATATAGCAAGAGGGAAATGGAAGTAAGGAAGGAAGGAGAGAAAGAAGGAGGGAAGGAAGGAAGGAAGGAAGGAAGGAAGGAAGGAAGGAAGGAAGGAAGGAAGGAAGGAAGGAAGGAAGGAAGGAAGGAAGGAAGGAAATCCATCTTTAGATATTTACTAGATGGATTCCCTTGGGCAAGTCAGCCTTTGTCTACCTCAATTTCCTTATCTATAAAATGAGCATAATAATAGTACTCACCTCCCAGGATTGTGTGAGGACCAAATGAGATAATATTTGTAAAGTTTATAAAACGTTTGTCAAGCTTATTGACAGTGATTGCATGTGCTATATAAATGATGATGATGATCATTACCTCAGAGGGCAAGATAATGTGTAGAAGAAAAAGAGACAAAGTTTTTGTGTGTGTGTGTGTGGTTGTTGTTGGGGTTTTTTCTCCATATAAGAGACAGGTTCCAACAGAGCAATCTAAAACTGGAATAGAGACAACCTGGTGGTACAGTGGGTTAATGCCAGGCCTGAAATCAGGAAGATTCATCTCATTTTCCTAAGTTCAAATCGAGCCTCAGACACTAGGCTCTGCTAAGCTGTGTGACCCTGAGAAAATCCCTTACCCTATCTGCTTCACTTTCCTCATCTGCAAAGTGAGTTGGAGAAGGAAATGACAAACCACTCCAGTGTCTTTGCCAAAAAACAAAAAAAAAAAAAACCAAAAAACCCTCAAATGGGGTCATGAAGAGTCAGACACAGCTGAACCAACTCAACCACAAAAATGGAATGGACTGTTTTGTGATAATGGTTCCCCCTTGCTGAAAATGTTAAATCACAAACTAGATATCTACTTTGGAGGGATGTTGAAGAGAAAATTCTTTTTTTTATGAATTAATCTAGATGATCTCTTGAGTCTCCTCTTAGTTTATGATTTTTGATAGTCAGAAATATTAAGCATGAAATTTAGATTCCTGGAGTTTAGATAAGACCCATAGGAGAACAGTCAGTTTGTTTGATGTGAACAGTAATAATAATTCTGTTTTCAATTTTCAGTCATTTCTCACTCTTCATTATTCCTTTGGGGTGGGGGTGGGGCAAGATACTGAAGTGCTTTGCCATTTCCTTCTCCAGCTCATTTTGATAAGGAACCTGAGGAAAACAGAGTTAAGGGATTTGTCCAAGGTCACTTAGTGTCTGAGGTCAGATTTGAACTTAGGACTCCCTGGATCCAGACCCTGTACTTTTCCCACTATACCACCTACCTATCCCAATAACAGTAACAGTTCACATTTATATAGCAATTTAATGTTTATAAAGCACTTTAAGTGCATTTACTCTTTTGATCCTCCCAACCATGCTATTATGACTATTTTAGTTGAGTAAAAGTCAGGCCTTAGCTCTTCCTCTTTCCAAAACCAGTATATTAGCTACCAAAACACATTGCTATTCAACGCTAGTAAATGAATTTTAAAATTTTTTTATTAAGCTCCTACTATGTGTAAAATCAGTTTGTTAAGTGCCTACTATGTGTGAGGCAGTGCTGTGCTAAATGATGGAGATGCACAAAGCAAAATAAGACAGGTCCTGATCTCAAGGAGCTCACATTTTCATGGCGGGAGGGGAGACACATAGGAGGTTTCAGTCAGGTGGAAAGATGCCTTAGGATGCAGCTGCAAAGCAAATGTTAATGCTCTTTATTAATGCCATTTCCACTGGTAAAATCCTTTCATTTCTGGTGCTGACTTATTTGACATGACAAGGACTTTGGCTGTAGGTAAGAACTTTTCAGCTCTCCAGGAGATGTGGCTCTAACACCTGCAGGACAGGATAGCCTCTGGTGCTGGGATGGCCAGGTTGCCACTCCCAAAGCTCTTGTGTCATCTCCATCAGGGCTGAGAGGCCGGTGGTCAAGTTATTGGTGATTTGACTCCCCCTGCACTTGCTGCCTCCTCCTATCTCCCTTGGGAGGTCCCCCTACCGCAGCTAAGCTGACTCTCCTGCCCTCCCAAGTATCTGGCAGTGATGTTAAGAGAAACAGAATGAGATGTGGGCGGGTCTGGCCAACCATATTCTTATTTCAGTGATTCCATGAAGCTTCCATCCCTTGGTGTGGGTACTTCTTCCTGTCATATAGATCACAACAAAGATGACTCTCTTAACCTCCTTGTTTCTTGTCCATACCCTCCCATAATCCCTCAGTGGCAGATTTATGCAATGTGCTTCAGATCTACCTTTGAGTCTTTTCATATTTTGAGAATCCCCACCACTAGAAAAATAACTCGCAGTGTGTGCTCTACCGGCAGTAGGTGAGAAGTGTTGTCTTTCTGTGTGAAAGACGACTTATTATTACAATGTGATTAATGGGTTATCCTTACAGATGAGATTTTTGCTTAGTTATTATTCATTACAAATGGTGCAAGGTGCCTCAGATGCCCTGGGACCCATACCCAGAATTCCTTAGCAACTTGCCAAGACATACAATATAGGGGGAGGAAGGGAGTAGCACAGACCACACGAGAACCCAAGAGTTCTGTTTCCTGGGAGTAGCTCTTCGCTGTTGATAATCACTGGTTAATGGAGCCATTCTAATTTGGGTGGAGGTACCCTGCCTGGTAAAGGTGGCAATTTTGGAAGTACAGTGGGTCCAGCTGTGATCACACCCCCCTTCTACTCCCCAGGGAGCCTGGTCCCTCTCTTTCCCAAGCAACCCCTCCCTTTCCAACAGTGACTCAGGCCAGCTATTCCAGCAGCACTAACGAGTGTGCTCTTCTCCAAACAACAGATTAATTGATTTAGAACTTTTAATGCCAGATGCTCAGCAGAGGCATTTTAATAATCCCCGAGCCAGAATTAATCATGCCTCCTGCTCTTTAAGGAGGGCAGTTATTAAATCCTGTGGAGGCTGGGGAGGGGGGAGAGTGGAGGCTGTTTTTCCTGGGTCCCATTTACCTCTCCACCCTAATTAAGAGTGCCGAAACCCACCTGTGCTGAAAAAGGGGGAGGAAAACACATCTGAAAGGTCACCTGCTCTCAGAATTGTGATCTCTAACGGGTCACAGAGACTGCAGGTGGTTAAGATTTTCATCCAGGTCCCTTGATGGAGGCAGAAAAGGGTAGCAAAGAGAAAGGAGTAGTGAGGAAGTCATTTAGGTGTACAGGAAATCTGCACATTCCCAATTACCTCTTGTATCAATCAAGTTAGAGTGATCTAGAGGTCAAGCTCTGAGGAGCTTAGAAGTAAAAATTTTAAAATCTGGGCTCTGACTCCCTTATTCCAAAGACACAGCTTATGCCACAGGAAGTCTATTCCCAGGTAGTCATCTCTTTCTTGTGGGTATAAAGCATCCAATTCAAGTCAGTTCAATTCCATGTTACTCCTCCATCCATGTATCTTCAGAAAATCTTTATTGACTCGACAAAGCCCTCCACAAATGGGTAGCACCTTATCTCCCTCCAGCCAAACTAGACTTCTTTTTAAATATGGCACCTAGGAATCCTGTAGCACCCTCAAGCTCAAACTCTTAATTCACATGATTCCCAGTGCCTAGAATGAATTCTTCTCCTCCCTGTTCTCCTATTAATTGCTTTACCCCCTCTTAAAGTTTAATTGAAATAGTACCTCTTCTAAAAATCTAACCTGATCCCTCACCAACCAACAGTGAACTCTCCATCAAGATACATACTATATTTTGCTTCCCACTTTTCTAATACATTTGTAAGGGTGCCAGACACCCATACCTCAATTAATTCGTTCAATCAATCAAAAGGATGAACTGGGTTCCAACAAGGTCTGGGCATCTCTATTGAATTAATCCATCAATCACCCCACCTCACATAAAATAACTACCTTAACCAGGTGTGAACACCTCTATTGAATCAATCAATCAATGACATTAGGCTAGATGCCAGCAGTCCACTGAAAGCCATTGGATAAAATGGAATGACACTCCACAGGAGTTGTATTAGTATTGACTTAAAAGACTAATTCATGCCCTGTAGGTCTCTATAAAACAGCAAGCCAACTAGGAACCCTGCATTTGAGTGTCTGACAGCATGGAAAGAGCATCCCAGCCAAGCTCTTCTTTTTAGAGGGGTAGGATTGGAAGTTTCTCTCCTTCCCCTTTTCCATCACCAGAGGAGGACATTGAGGAACAGAGGATTTATATTTCCCCTCCAGGTTCTGGCAGTGGTTTTGGAGTCCTCGGGACTGGTGGCAATGTCCACATCAAAAGCTGCAGACAATTAGTCATGCTCAGGAAATGCAGCTTTAAGACTGTACAAGGAGACCATCAGAAAGCTATACCACACCTAACAGGAACTCCTGAAGGAGTAAAGGGGATTTACAGCAAGAAGGAGCCATGAATTACAGATTATCGCTTTAACCCATGTATTCTCTTACCATGAACCCACTTTCTCTGGGAATCTGTATAGGTCTATACTGGTGAGAGAGTTTGTCACAGACTTGTGGGTGTGGGAATGTTCTGTGCCAAGTGTTTATACCATCCCACCTCAGTGAAGATGCTTTTCTAAAAGTTAATTAAGCTTAGCTAATTTATATCACCTGATAATCATGAAGGGAACATACCAGTGGGGACTCATATTCTATAGTACTAGAAAAAATTCAACTCCTCAAGACTTACCCATGGGGGAGAAAAGTAGCTCCCGTAGGGCTCCAACCTGCCAATGAGAGTAGGAAGTTTGAAAAGAATGAATCTAGAGTTTATAATGTACACTTTTATCATGCAATGTTCCAAAATATGGTTATTTGTGTGTCTCTCTTATCTGGATATTAGCCAGTAAGGTCCATGAGATTAGAGACCTGGCTTATCCAAACCACAAATATTTCCCAAAGCCTAGAACTGTTCTTGGTGCAAAATAGACACTATAATATGTTCATAAAAGATTCTCAAGCAATTTTTATGTGACTGAACTGATTTTCTTTTTCTCATTTCTGGATCAGGAAAATTAGTCAGTGAACACTTATTAATTGGTTATTATGTGCCAGGCTGGGTACTAGGCAGTGGGGATACAAGACAAAGAATAAAACAATCCCTATTCAACTATTTGCATGTGAAATATATATATATATATATATACACACACATTTGTGTAAATATTTATAATATAATATATATATATATTCTCTCTCTTTCCTTCTTTCTCATTCCCTTCCCCAAAACCCTAATCCTGACCCATCAATCCATCTTTCCATCCCTTAGTGTTTTTCACTAATCTCATACCTTTTCTCACCCAACTTCTCTATCTACCCTTCTGTACTGTATCCCAACCTTCTAACCTCTAGTCCTGAATCACTGTTGTCCTCAGATCCAAGATTTCGATCCTATGGAAGCTCCCCTTCAAATCCCACATCCTATTACTTGGAGAACAGGAAAGGGAGAGATCCCAATGGGTCAGAGAATCTCCCTCTTGCCTTTGACCAGACAGACTCATCCCAAATGAAAATCAGCCTAATAATAAAAACCATGAGCAAGTCACTTTCCTCTCCAAGTTCCAGATTGTAAATTACAGATTGATGGCCAGTTTCCTTTTGTGGCATGAACTTTCACACTAGGAATTCCCCCAGACTGATGAAAGTCCAGATCCACTCCTATATCAACAACTTATATAATATATAGTGCTTTAAAGTTTGTATTAAATTATCTCATTTGAATTTCATAATGACATCATTATTGGAAGGGGCCTTCTCTGTTAGTGCTTCATTATATCAGGATAACGAAATCTTGGGTTTGTGATTTTATTTGCCCTTTCAGAGTCCAAATTTTGTCTATCCGTTAATATATCTCTTACATTCTAATATAAGAACTTAACACCACCATTTTATTAGCTCACCTAATGTATTGTTTTCCCAAAACCAGTTAACAACTGTGGGTAGCCTGTGGACACCAATAATTTTTAGGAAAGGAACATTTTTTTAATCTATGGGGACTGGTTGACAGATATATGGACTCAAAACAACCTGGGTAACATTTACAGTTTAGCTCTTGGCTTACACCTTTTTTAAGTGAAAACTTTTATATTTGATTTTTGCAATTATTCAAAAAAATGTAACATTTTAAAAAATTTTGACTTCCAAATGCTATCCCTCTTCCCTTCTCAGTTTACAGCCTTAATAGTTTTTGCAACTATAACATAAGGATGAATGATATTTCTTTAAGATAAAATTGTTATCAATGTTCAACATGTACCAAAATATTCATAGCAAGTTCCTGGAAATAAGATAGCTGTTCATCATTTGAGGAATAGTTGAAAAAATCATAGCATATGAATGTAATGAAATAACATTTTGCAGAAAATATGACAAATCAGAGTCCAGAGAAGCATGGAAAAATTTGTACTAGCTGGTAGAGAAAAAAAGAAACAGAACCAATAGAACAAAACAAAAATATTCACAATGATAACAATGTACATGAATGAAAAGATCAATAAAAGGAAATTTAATTCTAAGTGATGGAAAAATCATTGAATGTCTTATAGAAGAAATAATGAAACATCTTTCTTTGACCCTCACAGCAGAGAAATGGGGACTATTAGAACAGTATATACATTGTCAGGCAAGGTTTTTTATCAGATATTTTTTGCTTAATAGGTTTTTGTTTCCACAAGGAAGGGTTCAATCTAAGAATAGGGTGGGAACCGAATACAATATAAAGATAAAAGAAATGGAGAAGAATAAAACAGATTTTTAACTACCTCCCTATATCCAAAGAAGACAAGAAGTACATTGCAATTTTTAATCAGCCAGTTCAAGTTTTTCATCTATAAAAAGAGGGGCATTGGATTGATATTTAAGTGGACTTCCAGTTATGGATGTATATGGTACTTTTAACCTCAGAGTTTACCCTGCCCATGAAAAGGCTTGCTCCAAACTACATAAAACCATCGATGCTTATTTTTTCCTAGTTAGCAATGGCAACAACAGTAAGAGACATTGAAGCATACTTGTGAGAAGAACTGTGACAATCACAGCACAGTTCACAAGATCAAAATTAAGTTGTGCTATAATGGCTATCCAGGCCCTGAAGCCAGATTGGATTTGAGTTCTGGGGCTGACACTCCCTAGCTATCTGCCATGAGCAAATCAACATTCTGAACCTCCGTTTCCTCAATTGTAAAATAGAAATAATATTTTCTTTAGCTATGTAATAAAATTGAAATGTGGGAAATGTTTTGTAAAGGTTTTCTTTGGCAAAGATACTGAAATTGTTTGCCATTTTCTTCTCTAATGGAATAAGGCAAACAAAATGAAGTCCTTGACGAGGGCCATATAACTACTAAGTGTCTGAGTCCATATTTGAACTCAAATCTTCCTGACTCCAAGTTCAGCATTCTCTCTGCTGAGCCACTTAGCTACTTCCTAATGTGAACTAATATTATTGAAAAGTTGATAAGAATGAATTAATATAAATTGAGTAATGTTTTTCCCACTTTTTTGTTTTTTAACAGAAATTTTCTTTTATTCTCAAAATATGTGTAGTATAGTCAAGCTGAAAACATTTATAGTCAAGTTATTAACTATGATTATAAAATTGAAAATGCATGCTCACAAAAAGGAAACTTGACCTTTCAGTAGCTGATCCTTACTCATTCATTCAACAATCAACAAACTTGTATTAAGCACCCTTGAAGTAGAATATCTTGCTAGATACTGGAAAAGGATCAAAGTTTAGATAAGGCAGATTTCTGTTCCCAGTGGACATGGGCTCTAATAGAATAAAAGAAGAAAATAAAAAATCCTTATGATATAGACAATATGACATAAGTACATTTGAAAGTTATAAAACAAATTGCAATCTAAATTTCAAGAGTGAAGGTCACCACCAAAGAAAGGGTTATTGTTGTTATTGTTGTTACTAATCCTTCATTCCTGAAGACCAAGAAAGTCTTTTTAAAGAAGCTGACATTTATGGTAGACCTAAATCAATCAGTCAACAAGCTTTATCAAGGACTTACTAAGTTTAATCAAAGAACTTACTAAGTTTAACCAAAGCAGAAAGTAAAAAAGATAGTAAATGTATAATGTGTATCAAGTATAGGACAGGTAGTTTCTTCCTACATAGAAAATGATGATAAACATAAAAAGAACCATACCAAACACTAATAGAACAATTTAAATACAATTCCGTGTTTTAACTTATAACTATTGTTACAATTTACTGAAAGGTTAGTCATTAAACCTCATCAGAACATAAAATAATTTGAAATGCTGTTAATTGGGCATTTCATTTTTCACTTTACCTTGGTTCTAGTTGGATCAAACTTTTCTAGTAGCCATACTCAGTTATAAAGAAGCTGAAATAATTGCTGCACATATCATTTAAAGACCTCTAGACCTTTCAAATTCATACCACCACCTTCTCAAGAAAAAGAAATACAAGGGGGAAAAAAGGAAAAAAGAAATACAGAAATGACAAGGACCAACAGGTACTTATGTGCGAACCCACCTACTTGTAGCCTTCCCACATAAACTACTATCTATTGACATATGATCATAGCCTACATTGGATCATTGATTGACATGATACTAGGAGGGTAAAGGATTCTGTCCTTATCTCCCTCCATGCTCTACTAGATTGCCATCATATTGCCACCTGGAAAGTTGTAGTCAAGAGGATCCAGGTATCAGCTGTGTCCTCTCAAGAGACTCACTGAGTCACTAACTTTTTCTGGCTCAAAAGCCAATTAGGGGATTCATTTTAACTTCTATAAGAAAGCTCCTTGGGTATATTATACTTTGTCTGAAGCAAGTCCCCAAATCTAACACAGCTAGAAATAGTCAGAAAATATCAGCATATGCTCTATAGGCCAATATAAACTTATTCAGTCTTGCTCCATTCAGTGAACTTCCTTTCCAATGATCCATTTGCCCTCCTTTTGCTGACTCCCCCCTATTCAATGGATCCAACACAAAGAAAGCATAAATGTGAATTTTATCTTAGTATTCTTTTGCTTGGTTATGGATTACATAGCCAAAGGATATGAGACATGTGAAGAGGGTTCAAGGAGACACTTACAAAGATAATAAAAATACCACCTGTGAGTGAAGGATAAAGGAAACAAAACTAGTATTGAGTCTGAAGCCAGAGGGGAACTTCATAATGATCCATAAATTTCACAGGGCTTTTGGAGGATGGGACCCAACTATTTCCCCATATTAGGATCCAAAATCGCTAATGAAGACAGAACAGAGGAAGGAAATGGGCTTCAGAAGCGGCAGAAAAGATTTAGATTAAGAGGAATTTTGAAAGGAAGAATTTTCTAGCAATTAGAGCTATTCAAAATGGATTGGGCTGTCTTGTGGTATGTGAATTCCCCATCATTAGAAGTGTTCAAGCAAAGTCTGGATGACCACCTGTCAGGGTATCTTTAGAGAAGACCCAGTATTGAGTAAGAGGATGGACAAAATGGTCCTTAAGGTCTTTCCAAATCTCAGAATATATTATTCTGCTTTTCTGGAACAGATGTAGAGATGATTTTTTTTTGAGAAGAAAAAAGCCTGCCTCCCCCCCCACCCAAGAAGCCTGCCTCCCCCCCCCAAGAAGCCTGCCCTCCTATGAGACAACAATAATAGCTCATATTTATGTGCACTTCATATTTTACAAAACATTTTCTACAGATAACTCTGCTTTTATCATCATTATATTTTCTTGTTCAAAATTTTTCACTGTCCCACCCTTTTTCTACCATGGTACATCTAAACTTTATTCCCTAGTTTTCAAGTACTTCCATAAATTGTCCCTACCTACTCCAGTCAGGGCTGTCTCTTCAGTGTTCCTAATAAATAATCACTCACATTTATATTATGTCTTAGAATTTGCAAAGCACTTCATATGTCTGATCTCATTTGCCACTAACAATAACCCTGTAAAGTAATAATGGCATTATTATCCCCATTCTAAGGATGAGAACGCTAAGACTTTGAAAGATTAATGCTGTCACACAGCTAGTAAGCAGCAGGAGTAAGGTTTAAACCCAGTCTTTATGGCTCTCTATGCTTAGCACCCTATTCTACTCTCTCCTTCATTCTCACCTCTGCAAAGTCATTCTTCAAGCCTTCATTTCAATTCCATGCAGCCTTTCCTGATAACTCCAGATAATCACTAACTTTCTTCTGTGATTTCCTATAACACATGACCTGAAACACACAATTCTTAACTTAATTACGTGCCATTTTTTGTTTCATGTAAGTTTTTATTCCCAACTAAACTGTAAGTTTCCTGAGGGCAGATACCACGTCTTCTCTATGTCTTCCTTACTTTCCTTATCACAGAACTGAGCATGTAGTCGATTTCTGTTTTCTCTTCATTCATTAAAAGATAAATGAATAAATTGATGGCAAGGAGACAGAACTAGCAAAAATCCACTGTTGAGCACAAACTTGTCATAGACCTCTCACTGACTAAGCCAAAGGCTTCTCTTGTCAGGGGTCAATGACTAGACAGAAATTTTAAGGATGCAGATCTCAGTTCTGTATAAAGAACTTTTAAATAATTGGAGCTGTCCATAGTACTGAATATTCCTTCACTGGAAATGTTCAGAGACTAGATTAAAGCTATTCAGGAAGACTATAAGAGGGCTTTTCTGAACTGGATGTGTTGGGTACAGCATTGCACTAAATAATTGATAAGACTTCTTCAAATGCTAAGATTCTATGATTCTCATACACCTCAATCCCCCTCGGGGAACACTAAAGACAATGGGAGTAAGTAGAATCCTTCCTTCCTCTCTCCAAGCACATATACAAGCACACACATTTGCACACATGCACACACATGTGCATGCATGTACACAGACACACACTTAAGGATATGAAGCCCCTGGGCACAGCTGTCCAAATTTCAAACCCTACTTTGGATCATAGGCTCCTAATGGGCAAATACTAAGTCTACTGTCTTGATCTCACCCTGTATAGTAATAAGCTATTAGGAACATTGAGGAATACACCATTCGTTGTTCATAATAACAAGCATAATGACATTCATACCCTCCCCAACCCTTAACTCCAACCCACCCCCCTGGTCCCCAGCCTTTGGTACCCACCTGCCCCACCAACAATAACGAATCAATACTTGCTCTTCCTCTGCAAGAACATCTCCGTAATCCTAATTGGTCACTATGGCAACCCCAGCTGCAGCTCCTTGAGGCCTCAATGAAGAGACAGAAGGATGAGAGGGGGTGAGATGGAGGTTAAGCCTACTTATTGTATAATGCTCTGCCTTTGATATCACCTAGATCCACATGCTAAGTACCTAGAAAGAAACAAAATCCCGTGTAAATTAGAATGATACCATCCAATCCTCTCCTTATACCCTGACGAGCAAGAGCCGATAAGGCCATTGTCTAGAGACACGGGGTCTGACCTCCTACAGCCCAGATGGCTGATGGGGTTTCTGAAGCCCTTGGAATATTTGGGGGGAGGGAACTATAAAAAGTTTCATTTTCCAGCTGAAAGTAGGATGTGTGAGGGCTTTCCCATCCTTCTTGATGTAGAGGCCATGGGAAGAGGTGAGGTATGGATCATCCCTCTGAAGGAAAGCATCCAGAGAGAGGAAAAGAAAGAGTATTACAAAGGACAAATTCATCCTTCTTTTCAGGGATCACAGTGACACAGCCTCTTTCCTTCCTTCCCATCTCCAGATATCAAAAAACTGATAGTTCCTTAGTTCTGCTCCCCCCCCTCCAAATACCACTTTACATTCCAATTTTTACAATATCATTAATGCAGCATTAGGTACATTCCCAAGACTTATGATTCTTAGACTATGTGGCTGCAGCAGATCCAGGACAGTCTTAAAAATGAGTAGCTCAAAATATACCTAGTCACAAAAATATCTTCTTCCCACTCCTAACTCTCCAGCAAGCAACCAGGGAGTGAGACAAAGAACTTCAGCTGTTCTTACCCTTCATTAGACTTAACTGTCACATAAAAAGTGATTATTCTGCAAGGTAGAACTGTTTCTCCATTGGTAAATCAGGGCATTCAGATCCCTCCCAATCTCTGCACCCAGTTAAATAAACAACTCTATCCTTTCTTTCTTTGTGGTACTGAGGATAGAGTTCTGAGCCTAGAGTCAGGAAGATTCTTCTTCCTAAATTCAAATCTGGCCTCAGGCACTTCCTAGCTGTGTGACCCTGAGCAAATCACTTTACCCTGTTTGCCTCAGTTTCCTCATCTATAACGTGAGTTAGAAATGGCAAATGGAAATGGCAAACCACTCCAGTATCTCTGCCAAGAAAACCCCAAATTGGGTCACAAAGAATTAGATACAAATGCAACAACAGACAGCAACAACAATTCTTTCTTTCTTAGTCTGGAGTTCTAATTAGTTCAGTCCATAGAATCATATAATATTAGAACTAGAAGGTCCCTCAGAGTATCTCCAATTCATTTTGTAGATAAGGAAACTGAGACCTAGAAAGTTTCCTCTAAACTCTTCAGTGATAATTCCAAAACTAAAATTCAGTATACTTTTCAGTACACCAACTATCCCCTTTCAAAAAAGCCTTGTTTCTCTTTTTTTAAGAGTTTCTCATTTTTTCTCAGTAATATTTTATTTTTTACAAATATGTAAAAATGGTTTTCAACATTCATCTTTGTAAGATGTTCCAAATTTTTCTTCCTTATCTCCTTATCTCCTCCCTCCCAGAGCAGCAAGCAATCTGATGTATATTATACACATACAATTCTCTTAAACATATTTCAATATTATTTCATGTTGTGAAAGAAAATTCATATCGAAAAGGAAAAGAAAAAAAAACAAAAAAGTGAAAATATATGCTTTGATCCACATTTAGTTTCCATAGTTCTCTCTTTGCCTCTCTGGATGAGGATGGCATTTTCTATACTAAGTCTATTGAAATTGTCTTAGATCACTGCATTGTTGAGAAAGAAGAGTTGTCATCATAGTTTGATCATCACATAATCTTGTTACTGTGTATGATGTTCTCCTGATTTTGCTCACTTCATTCAGCATCAGTTCATGTTAGTCTTTCCAGGTTTATCTGAAATCAAGCTGCTCATTTCTTATAGAAAAATAATATTCCATTACATTTATATATTATAACTAATTCAGTCATTCCTTAATTGATGGACTTCCATTAAATTTCTAATTCCTTGCCATTACAAAAAGAACTGCTACAAAATATTTTCACACATATGGGTCCTTTTCCCTCTTTTATGATAGTATGTAGTGACACTGCTGGATCAAAGGGTATGCACAATTTTATAGCCCTTTGGGCATAGTTCCAAATTGCTCTCCAGAATGGTTGAATTATTTTGTAACTTCACCAATAATTCCCTTGCTACTTCTTGAAATATCTATCATGATTTGTCATACCTCCTTTCCACTTTTGAATCTATTTCTTCTAGTCATTTGCTTCCTAAGAGAGAGTGAGCCTTTCTCCAATTAACTTAGAGCATCCTAATGTCTAGCATCAGGGATATTGAAATGATTAGTGGTCATGAGGCACAGACAAGAACTACAGTTCTAGTGGAGGCAAGGTTTTTACAGCAAATTGCTGTGAGACCTGGCAGAGACAAGAGAGAAGGACAGAGAAGGAGGAAGAGAATGAAGAAGGGAGGGAGGGAAGAGGAGAGAGGGAGAGACAGAAAAAGATAGAAAGATAAAGGGAAGGAGGGAGAAATGGAGAGGGAGGGAGGGAGGGAGAGAGAGAAGAGTAAGAAAGAGAAGGATGAGGGGGAAGAGGGAAAGAGGAAAGGGGAGAGAGATAGAGGGAAATGGAGAGAGAGGGACAGAGAAAGAGAAAGTGAGAGGGAAACGGAAAGAGAGAGGGGGAGATGGAAAGAGGGAGGAAGGGAGAGGGAGAGGAACAAAAGAGGAGGGAGATGGAGAGAGGGGAGAGGGGGATAAAAGGAGAGAGAGGGAGGAAAGGCAGAGGGAGAGAGGGAAAGAAAGAAAAAAGAGAAAGGGTTGAAGAAGTGGGGAGAGAAGAAGGCACAGCTTTATCCTAAGCAGGTAATAGTGATTACTTTCTGTCCCCATCTGAATGAAATGGGGCTGGGATGGGGGGATGGTCTTATAATAAAAATCAAACCTTAACTGTGGCTTGCTCCTTAAAAAAACCACAAAGAGAAATGGGAATTTTCTGGAGAAGCTTGACCCAAGAACTTGGGAAAAAAGAGGAAGAAGATTGGGAAGAGAAAGGAGCCAAAGTCTTGCTGTCAGTTCCCTACATACAAATGGGATACTCTGAAGAAGACATAATCCTGCCTCTTATTCATAGAGAGAAGGGCTGCTGGATTTCTCGTCAACATGAAAGCTTCTGACCCATTCCTGGGGGCCAGCCAGGCTCAGCACAGCTCCACATCGGGTCGCCTCTTCCTCAATATCCCAGTTCTGGCCCTGGTTGCCTCACTTTGTACAGTCAGCCTTCAGGACCCTGATGCTGCAGTCTCCCTGCACACTCCAGGGCCATCAAAGGGCTCAGAGGAAGCCCGTCTTTGCTTGAGGTGTCTAAGGGGCCCAGGGCATGTGCCAGGCTGGTCCTTACATTGTGATGTATTCGTGCCAAACAGCTAGATGGGCTGTGAGTCTGTATAAGGTTTTAGTTGCTGCCATCACTAGGTGCCCACCTCTCCAGAGTAAAATCCTTCCCTGGACCAGAATGGCTTCCCTGTGGCTGGATGGTCCCCGTTTCCAGTAGTGTCTGTCCTGCTTCCCACACACTTTTTCCAGGCAGGAAGTTCTCCCTTGTCTCTAATTTGCTTCCCTTTCCCATCCACCTCTTATCTTCCCCCACATAAAACTGGAAAGAATAAGGATTAAGCCAGTCCTCTGACTTTTAGAAGAAATCTCAATGGGAACTTTCCTCTGACACTTCCTAAGGGTTTTTACAGGTCTCCTAGCTTCTCTCTGCTAGAGAAGTAGGGATTCTTTTGGCAAGTCAACAGAGGTTGAATAGCTAATGTCCTGAGATTTTTTTTTCTGGAGGCAGGAGGCTGAACTAAATAATCTCACAAGGCCTTTTAAACTCCAAAGAGGTAAGATCCTCCATTCATGTTGGAGTTCCTGCAATGTGTGTACATCACACTGAGTCTTTCTTTGCATCTCATCATCTTTGTCTTGTTTTCATATCTCCTGCAGGCTAACTCTTTAATAGGACCTCATAAAAGCTTCTTCCTTGTACCCCCATCCATCCTGTTGCATTGATAGAGTAAATATTTGGAGAAATAAATATTGCTTAGAGGGCATGTCTGGATTCGGTGCCAGGGTTTGTCTACATGATTGGCTGGGGAAGCATTGGGAGATAATAGAGCCCCTTTGTCCTCAGTAGGGATGGAGGGGAGCAATCGGATGTCTGAGGGAGATTACAAGCAGTTATGGATATTGCTTGTCATGCTGCCCTCAGCAGCCGCCTTTTTCAATTGACTAGTCGCTTGTATTTCCAGAATAGGGAATGCCAGATGTATTTACCAGAGTGAAAGGGAGCGCAGAAGGCCCTTGGAAAAGATACCCAGCTGTCATTTATCAATGGAAGCCTAGATGGCTTAACCCTTAGTAGCCCACTTGGTAGACTCTTTCCTGAGAGGAAATGCATAAGTAGTACAGGGAAACTCTCACTTTGTGAACTGTTTGTGTTCCCCAAGTGTGATTGTAAGTCGGGCCACAGATTTGTTTGTTTGTTTTTCTCCATAGTATTTTCTTTTTCCAATTACATGTAAAGATAGTTTTCAATGTTCACTTTTGTAAGATTTTGAGTTCCAAATTTTTTCTCCCCCACTTTACCTTCCTCAGGCACAAGACAGCGAGCAATTTGATATAGCTTATGCACATACAATCATTTTAAACACATTTCCATTTTGTCATTATTATGAAAGAAATTTCAGAAAAAAGGGAAAACCATGAGAAAAAAACAAACAAAAAGGTGAAAATATCCATATTTAGTCTCCATAGTTCTCTCCCTATATGTGGATGGCATTTTTCTATCCCAAGTCTATTGAAATTGTCTTGGATCATTATATTGCTGAAAGAGACTAAGTCTATCATAGTTAATAATCCCATAATTTTGCTATTTTTCTGGTTCTGCTCACTTTAATCAACATCAGTTCATATAAGTCTTCCCAAGCTTTTCTAAAATCAGCCTGCTCATCATTTCTTATAGAACAATAATGTGCCATTATATTCATATACTATAACTTGTTCAGCCATTTCCCTCAGTTTCTAATTTTTTGCTACTACAAAAAGAGCTGCTATAAATATTTTTATTCATGTGGATTCTTTTCCCTTTTTTACGATAGTGGTATTGCTGGATCAAAGGGTAGGCACAGTTTTGTAGCCCTTTGGGCTACAAATTGCTTTCCAAAATGGCTAGATCACTTCACAAGTCAACCAACAATGCATCGGTGTCTCAGTTTTCTCATATCTTTCCAACATTGGTCATTGTTTTTTCCTAATAGTTATTTTAATTTGTATTTCTCTAATCAATAGTGATTTAGAGCATTTTTTCACATGACTTTAGATGGCTTTAATTTCTTCATCTGAAAATTGTCTATTCATACCCCTTAGAAAAGTTGGGGCTTCTGTTTGTAGTGGCTAGAAACTGGAAAATGAATGGATGCCCATCAATTGGAGAATGGCTGGATAAATTGTGGTATATGAATGTTATGGAATATTATTGATCTGTAAGGAATGACCAGCAGGATGAATACAGAGAGGCTTGGAGAGACCTACATGGACTGATGCTAAGTGAGATGAGCAGAACCAGGAGATCATTATACACTTCGACAACGATATTGTATGAGGATATATTCTGAGGGAAGTGGATTTCTCTGACAAAGAGACTTAACTGAGTTTCATTGGAGAAATGATGGACAGAAACAGCTACACCCAAAGAAGGAATACTGGGAAAATGAATGTGAACTATTTGCATTTTTGATTTTCTTCCCGAGTTATTTTTACCTTCTGAATCCAATTCTCCCTGTGCAGCGGGAGAACTGTTCGGTTCTGCAAATATGTATTGTATCTAGGATATACTGCAACATATTTAACATATTTAGGACTGCTTGCCATCTTGGGGGGGGGAGGAGGGAGGGAGGGGAAAAAACGAAACATAAGTGATTGCAAGGGATAATGTCGTGTAAAAATTATCCTGGCATGGATTCTGTCAATACAAAGTTATTACTAAATAAAATAAAATTAAAAAAAAAAAGTTGGGGCTTGATCCCATCTCTGCTACTGGTTGTGATGTATTAGATATGTCACTTTACCTCTGTAAACCTCAACTTCTTCATCTGTACAATGGGATAATAATGCTTAAACTTCCTATATTCCTGGGTATTAGCAGGATTAAATGAAATAAGGCATTTAGTAAGGTGCCTTGTTGTTGTGAAAGGCTATATTAATATCAGCTATCATTCTCCTAGACAGATATATAGACCCAAAGTTACTGATATGGAGGGATATCTTACTATACCTCTCAAATCAGAATGAAAAAAATGGGGTTTTTGGTCCCCACCGAGAATGTAGGGTTCCTTCTATCACCAAGCTCTATTGTTAAGTATCACTGAAATAAAGTTTCTAGTATATTATTGAATAGGCCTTTGTTGCCTAGCCTAGTAAGCTAGACATTATAAATTCAAACAACCAATTTACAGTATAATGCAATTTTAAAAGTTCTGGATTTGAAGTTAGAGAATTTAGAAGTCTGATTCCTTATTTTGCCATTTGCTACCTAGGTAACTTTAAACAAGTCTAGCTTCTCTGGATTTTATCCATAAATCATGCACAGAGTGCCAAGCCTGTCATCATGAAGACTCATATTCCTGAGTTCAAATCTGGCCTCTGGGACAGTAGCTGTTGATGCTGAAAAGTCACTTAACCTTATTTGCCTCAACTTCCTCATCTGTAAAATGAACTGGAGAAGGAAATGGCCGACCATTTGTGATAGAGGGAACCCTAAGTTCCAGATAATCCCAAGGATTATCATTTTCTTCATCTTGATTTGAGAGAAGTGTAGTGTATAACCTTCCATACCAGTAACTCCAGTGTTTTTGCCAAGAAAACCCCAAATGGAGTCATGAAGAGCTAAACATGACTGAAATGATTAAACAGAAACAACTAATATGTTTATGCTATCCCTAAACTGATTTGGAAGTTGGCTATAACCTAAAATAAGGAAGAAAGGTCTAATTGCTAGTGAATTCACAGGAACATAGGATTTAGAGTTGGAAGAAATCTTAGCTATCATCTAATCCTGTGGTAAGTCTAAGGACAATGCTAAGCTCTGTTGAGTGTTCTCCATCCAACTATCAGTCAACATTTACTGAGCACCTACTGACTACCCTGTACTATGCCAGTCACTGTGGAGGACACCAAAAACTCAGAAAAAAATCTCAGTTCTCTCCATGGGCAATCTTAGAATCTGGTTAAGGAGATGAGGTTTATATACAAGATATAATAAGCTTAAGGAACCATGTTATGGTTCCCCCAACCACAATCAGCCATCTGCCTTCAAGTATATGTTTCTCACTGTGGAAATAACTCTGCCTTAACCTCTTCCAAGTCACGTTTATTCTTTCTCCTTTTCTTCTTCCTCCTTCTCATTTTCCTTTTTCTCCTCCTTCTAATACTTATTCTCTTCCAGGCACTACTGGGATTACAAATACAAAATACACGATGGATGGTTCTTGCCCTCAAGAACTTATATTTTAACATGAGAAGACATTGCAATAGAGGGGAATAGTGTCCAGGGTTTCTTCCAAGAAACTCTTCCCTCCTATGCCTTCCACACTAATATAGTTTAATAATACATGAATGTCCTTGTTTAGAGGAAAATACTTAATAGACTTGATTCCTTAGGGTAGGAAACCCCTGTATGAAGGTTCCTGACCCCCAGGGGAGATCACAACTAGGTACATCAATTCTATCAAGTAGCCTTAGACACAGAGATTATTTGCCTACTATCATCCTGTCACAGGCAAGATTTGAATCCATATCTTCCTGATTCCAACAAAGCTGCCTCTTGTCTAAATATTTTTTAATCATTTTATTATGTGAATAGCTTCTCTCCCCCATTGAAGTTTAAAATCCTGGAAGGGAGGGACAACATGTCCTCTTCCTGTGGAATGACTAAAATCTTCTCACATGTATCTCTCTAATTAGAGCAGGTACATATTCCACTGTTGACTAGTAACAAGCATTGCTTTAATTATTTTTGATCCCTCCTGCCTTTGGGCAGGGAGAGCTTTGGAAGGCTGAGCTTTCTATTGCCTGAGTTGCTTAGCTTCCCATTGATCTGCTCAAAACCCCAGGACCTCCAAGTCATGAGTCACCACTGGATGGAGGATATTCCAGGGTTAAGAGGCAGCTGCTCAGCTAAGAGCTAAAGAAAGGTTAACTGGGACGTAAATATCCAGTGGTTCAGGACCAGGTGAGAGGAAGGGGCTCCTACAGCAATACCACTGGGAAGGAATCCAGACCCACCAAAGCCAAATCAGATGGTCTATGGAAAGCCAGAGTGGATGAAGATAAGACAAGATGAAGAGCCAGACACAAATTGAGATTGGAAACTGCAAGGGCAATGTGTTTGAGTTTAGAGGCCATGGGAATATAAGACTGGCTTCCTTACAATCATGGACCTCTACTGAGTTCCTAATTAAGGCTAAGTTGCTCTGATCCTCCTTGACTCCTAAAAGAACCAAGTTATCAGGGTGTAGGAACTGAATAGGGGATGCCCCAAAGAGCTCACTTAGTTAATCCCATAGTAGAAAGAAAAAAATGAGCTGAAGGATAGGAATGGTACACTGAGCTGCCATTTCCCCAAGAATCCTGCCTATAATTCTAAAGATAATATGGAAAGCTCTAGTGGGGTTTAAGGTCTTTCATGCATTGCTGGTGGCTCAGATATGAATGAGCATAGAAGAAGGGACCCAATGAGTCGTCCAGCCAATCAGGGGGGCCCAGTGACCTGGAGGGCCATGCTCCACCCTTGGAAACTTCAGAGCTGGGAAGAGGGACTTGATAGGGTCAACAGCTTTTGAAGTCATCTGCCTTGGCTGAAATTCCCGGAGTTCCCATCATTTCTAAGTTGCCCCTCCAAGAAAGCCTCAGGCAGTGAATTAAGTCTAGTAATAATTTGATACTCCTAGGATCTGTGATTTCATCTGTGGCTACTTCTTCCGACAACACAGACCATAGCTCCTTTATCCCTTGGAAGGCAACTTTCATGTGTGGCTATGATTGAAAAATTTCACCGCTTGGTAGCCAGATTCCTGGTGTTGAGCCTCAGAATTTAGCTAGTGTGGTCCTCAATGATAGATGTGCCATCTGTCCCCAGGCCCTTACTGGAAGACATTCCAGCTTTGTAGGATCTTCCAGAGCTTGTTTTTGGCTAGCATAGCCTTTGAGACCTTTGGGTCATCTCCAACTCACAATGAGACACTGAGGGATTTTAGCAGAGAAAAAATGTATTATTACTAAAGTAGATTTATAAGAAGCTTGATGGAGAACAATTTTAAAATAACTTTTTTAAATGTTCTCTGGATTTCTGGGCAGATGGGTTGGGCCTCCTCTCTTCTGAGAAGCAAATGTGAATCTGGCAGCACATTTCCTGATGGGTTTCTGAGTTGCTTTGCTTCAGCCCTCTTGCCCTTCCTAACTATATTATCAGTAGAGAGACCATCCATCAAACTAACAGGGATTCCATGATTTTGTCCAGCCCTCCCACAGCCTGGCACCAGGTTGCTAGAGAAGCAGACTTCTTATCTCTTCCAGAGCCAAGACAAGACTATTTCTGGTCCTTTTTCGCCCTGCCCTGCCCTGTCATCCTCTCTCTGGTAGGCACAGATGCCCATTATGGTCCTCTGGGATGCCGGGAAAGATATCCCAAGAAACCTCAGTTCAGCTTGTTCCGAGGCTGGGCTGGGTCAGGCCTTGCCAACGGGAAAGGTCCGTGTTCCTGGCTTGAGAGATGGATTCTTTCTGCCCCCACTCTCACACCCCCTGCCCAGCCCGGCAGGGGTCTCCTCGCCAACCCCAGCCATTGGCTCTCACCACCTTCCTGGCTGAGTCCTTCCAGAAGAAAAGAAAATTGGCAGCAGGAGCAGGAGGAACCAGGGAGGCTCAGGGGGTCTTGTTTACCTAATGACATGCTGATTGCAACAAAGGTCATAGCCCATCTGCCAGGCGGCGTGTGCCAGGGTACCAGCCGTCTGCACAGTACGAGCTCCACATACTGGTGAGGGGCAGGTGGACAGCGCAGGACAAATCAGCCTCTTCTCCTTCCTCCAAACTGCCCTCTGCTTCCCTTCGCTTGCACACACACATGGGACAGAATTGCAAGTATAGCTACAATCAACTCTTAATTATCTACATTTGTGTTATACACTTTGTGGATTATCCATGGCAAATGTTAGGTCCCAGGCTGCCTTCTTCCCGAGTCCTCCGATACTCCCAGGCCACCTCTTTGCTACCAGCTTAGGCTTTAAAGAATTGTAAACTCAGTTTAATATTAGCCTAGGTTCAGCATAATTAGGAAGCTTAATCTGCTGCAAAAGTGTAGGTGTATGTGTCTATATGCTTTATTTTCACTGCTATTTTAAGATTCCCAGGAAGCTCTTTGGGTCAACTATTTTTTCAAAATTACTACTCAAGACTGTGTCCCCCAACCCCTTTCCCATTTTCCTCTGAATCTCCCTCCAAATAAGCAGAATTAGACATATGGCATTAGAGTAAGATCCTAAAGGACATTTATTTAAAATAACACGCAAGGTAAATAACAAGGAATTGAAATAAATAGCAAGAACTCCATCCTCTGTTTCCTAAAACGATGTCCAGTCTCAGATGGCTAGGAGACCTTCTCTCTGCCCCGTGAGCCACCTTATTACATAGTACCACAAGTTAGGAAACAGAAAAGATGAGCCAGGAGTGTGATGGCCACTGTAGTCTCAAGGTTAAAAAGGCAATTATGATTGAAAGCAAGAATCTTGTTAATAGCAGCAGGGGTCAGCATCCTGGCTTCATACCCACTTATTCTTTCTTCTCCCTACATTTCTCCTTGATTCTCCTGCATCCATAGTTCAGACCTCCGATGTCTCATTTCTTAGCTGCCTTGTGAGAATTTGCATTAATCAGCCATCACTCTAGTAAATAAAAAATTATAAGCCATATCTATTACATTTATATTTTGAGAGGCAGCATAGTGGGGTGAACAGTGCTGGACTTACTGTTACGGAAACTGGGGGGTTCCACCTCAGACACTTTCTTTCTTGTGATTCTAAGCCAGACAGCTCACTTCTCTGAGATTCATGTTCCTTCTTACAAAATCATCAGGTTGGACTAATGGCCCTTCTAGTTTTAACTCTAAGGACTTTTTAGAGCCTTAGTTGCTTCATCTGTAAAATAGAAGCAATAATACCTCACAAGGTTGTTATTGCAAGTGAGCCTCCAGGAATACCATTCCAAGGCTACAAAAACCACTGTGGGTCAGTGTCTCCTCAGCACCATGAGCTCATGAACCCTCACTTGCTGTTATTTGTATTTTTACCAAACAGACAAAAGATACATTAGCTCAAACCAAAAGATATTTAATCAAATAGCATAGCACTTGAAATGCAGATATAGGATATATTCTTCCCTCACTAATTGAAGAGGGTATCCAGGAGAACATATATGACCAAGAAACAAACAAATATGGAAGGGAATTATATAAACAGGAAACACATATGGATTTGACTAAGATACTGTGAAGTCAAACCCAAGAGTAGACAGGGCTGGTCTGCTCACAGCAATCTTCATTCTCATCTCAAGTTTGCGTAGTCTCTGATGGGCATCCCCTGTCCTTGTCCCACCTCTGTTAGTCAATGAGATGTTCCCTGTTACCATTTGTTGACTTCAGTTCTTCCCAAATATCTGCTGCTCAGTTTCCATTGACTGGAATATTGTAGCTAAAAAAATAAACAAACAAACCTTTCCCTGACAAAAACAGGTCAACACACTTCAAATGTATACCGGAGACCCCATTGTATTGTACCCCACTAATGATCCACTGTACCTACCCAGACAGTCAATAATATATCAGTGGAATATTCCAAACTAAGGTTAAATCTATACTTTTTACTGACTTGGTCTAGTACTATTATGAGTTCTTTCATGTCAGATGAAATAAGAAAAATTTTTAAAAAAAATTCCTATTAAATCCACAATTGCAAACAGATGTGCCTCAATACTATTTTGGCAACTTTGTCTCCCTTCCCCCTCTCATCTCCCACTCCCCTGTGGGAAAGCTTAGTTTAGGGCTTCAAGGTCACCTCACTTCAAGGTCAAGGCTCACTTGCATTGATTGTCATGAATATGAATTTAGGGCAAAAATAAAAAGTAAGACTAGCATTTGTATTCTTGCTTTTCTTATGCATATCTGCCAACAACAAAAGTCCTGGTCCTTTATTCCTAAATACAAATCTCACTAAAGTTTCATAAAAATCTCCCCATGCAAGCAATAAATGAGATGCTATTTGTAAAGCACTCTGTAAACATTAAAATCTCATTTAAAGGTAGAAATCATCTTGAATTTATCCAGAAGCTTGATTGTTGTTGTTGTTTTAATCAACTACCTCAGCTACCCTTAGATAGTTTTAGATAGATAATCAAAAGTATATGGCAGCCAAATTCTATTCCAAATCAAGGAGGATGTGGCCTAATAGGCAGGCATGGGAATAGCCATCATTGTATTTATTTCTCAGATGTTGAATGGTACAATAATAATAATATAAAAAATAATTGGACTGGGAGCTCAGCTACTAAAACATTGCTTTTCAACATAGGCATATGAAGAACATTTCATTAAGGTATGTACCTAGGGGTTTTTTTAATCTTTTATTGAGTATTCAGCCATTAAAGTTATTTTTGTCATCAGATTAAAAAAAACTAAAACTTAACTAAACAATGTTTCAAATTAATAATTTTACTTAAAAATATAAACTTTGCAAAAGGCTCATTTTATGGAGTCAGAGAACCTGAATTCATATCTTGCTTAAAGTCATTTTTAAAAATCAAACTAATTTTTTTTATCAAATAAACTATAACTTAATTGAGTTGTCATGTTTCAAATGAACAATTTTTCTTAAAAATACAAATTTTACAAAAAGGCACATTTTAATCAAACTCTTCTTCCTTTAATATTCAAAACAATCATTTTGATTTTGTCTTTTTGGCTTTTAAAAAACATTTTCATTTGGACCATGCTCTCTGAGTCATGTGCTTTACTATAAAAGGATAGCAGTAAAGTTTAAAAGACTAGTGACCAGAGGATTATCTTCACAAAATTTTAAATTTTAACTTTCTGCTTCCTTTTCTCTAACAACCAGAGCTCTACTGTACTAAAGTGGTCAAAAGAAGGTAGAAGAGGAAACTCTAGCTGATCTTTCTCTCTCTGCAGTTGCAGTAAGCTGGACTTCCTTGGTAAGTACATTGGGGGTTGTAGATGAAAAGGAGGAGAGCAGATACACACAGACCCTAGGAAAAACCTGATTTGGACAAGCAGAAATGCCATCAAAGCAGACAAAGCTACACTATAAAAAGAATATAGCAGAAACTTGTAGAGGGATTCTGGATTGTAGGGCAACCAAATCACTGTTCTTTATTGCTTTCACACTGGACCCTTCCTGAAGCAGCAAAGGGGAAATACGTGGGAAACTGAGGAAGGAAACAAAGAATAATATCAGGGGCAAATGTAGCAACCAAGGCAACCCAGAGATCATGTAAACAGCTAGCCCAGCCCCTGATGGAACTACAGGCACATTAGCCTATGCCTAAGAACATCTGGAACACCCTTTATGCATGTAGATATGAAAGAGAATACTCATGTCTTTCAGATTGAAAAAGAGAGGCAGTCTTAGAAACACACCATCAAACATGTATCCATTAACAAAGGATGCAGTTTATATTATCATCACCATTTTGCCTTTAAAAGATTTACCTGTTTCAACTAGCTCCTTAGCATTTCTCACTAGTTCATGCCCACAACAGAGATCAATGAACCTTCAATGAATAACATCTATTTTCCTTGGTTATACATGAAAGGTGAGTCAATCAATTACCCTATACCACTTAGCCCTGGCACCTTTATCAGGTGAAAACACTTCCACTGAATGAATCAATGAACTAGGTGTGAACAAGGTCTAAACATCTCTATTGAATCAAAGGCTTTAGACTAAACCCAAGAAGTCATTGATCATTTTAGGAGTCCTTGAAATCTATTGGAACTACTAGGATGAGATTGTATAGGAAGCAATTCAGGTTAGTTGAGGAGAACTAGTACTGTCTATCCTGTGGGTTTTATATGAAATAGTAAGCCAGTGAGGAACAATAGGATTTCAACATTATCTGCCAACTCAATGATAAAAGTTTCAAAACATCCCCCCCAAAAAAAGGAATTGCTAATGGGAAGGAGAATAGGCTTGGTCTCTTTACCTAGGTCTTCTTCTGTTCCCCAGATGAAAGAAAGACTTTGTAGTGGAGGGTCAGAGGATTTGGGACTTCCCATCAATGTCCTAATTCTAGTGGTGCCCTAGAATGTCTAAAGCCTTGTAGAAATTAGGAGTTGAGAATAAATCAGTCATATGAAGAACGTCAACTTAAAGACTCTACAAGAAACCCAGCAGAAAAGTGGGCCTCAGAAGAACTTCGTGAGAATCCCACAAAGGAGAGAAAAGTATTCCCAACAGCCAGGACCCATATGCTCTCTAATCTTGAACCCATGTTCCCCTAGACTCTGTAAATATTATTGGGAGAGTATGTTACAGATTTTGGGGAACATGTTTTGAACTGTGTTCTTACTGATATCCAGTTTCTGATTATTACAAATAATGTATTCCCTGAAGTAGTCAAATATATTAGAATTCATACTAATTGAAGTTAGAATTATATAAAGTGTGGTAAATGGTTCCAGACCAATTGGAAATATGAAATGAGGATTCAAATAATGAGATTATGTCAGAGGATTCTTTATTCATAGTATTTGGGACCTAGCAACACATCTAAAACTGAGCTCATTATCCTTCCCTAAAAACTTTCCTGTCTTCCAAATTTTCCTGTTATTGTTGAGGATACCACTATCTTCCTAATCACCCACATACCTAATCAATAGTGTGTCAGAGCTGGCCCAAACTGGCTCTGAAGTGCATGCTGTTAAAGTTTAGTGTGAGGGTTTATACCTTGGAAATACCCAAACATTAAGTATCAGAGCTTGATTTATAGTTTTGTTGATTGTCTAAACTTGAGAAAGTGATGGAGACCATGTTAATAATGCAGGTTAAAAGCATCTTGCCCCAGAAAGTCAGCCACCAGGTATCAATTCTTGACTTCTCACTGGCACTCACCCCACACATCCAATCTGTTGTTAAATCTTGTTGTTTCTATTTTCACAACATTTCTCTTCTATGTCTTTTTCTCCCCTGACACAGCCAATACCCTGATCTAGGCCAGAGGGAGCAAATACATAGCACACAGAATTTGCCCACAACACTCCTCACTGATTCTGAAACCAGATTAAAATGTAATTGGGAAATACTTAATATGATGCAAGAATATATACATTAAAAAAATCTGGTTTTTTGAGTCAATGCAGAATCTACAGAGATCCTATGTATGATCCAGTGGGCCCCATTTTTATGTGAGTTTTACAGATGTACAGAGTTTACAGAACAGAAGTTCATCACTTTTTGCCCTTTCATAGACTATTCCCTATGCCAGAAGTACTCTCCTTGTCTGTAAATACAAGCTTCCCTGACTTCCTTCAAGACTCAGTCCCTAGGAGTCCTTTCTGGCCTTCACAATCTCTCCACTCCAACTTGCCTCCCACTTGTATTGTCTATATCTTATATGTATATACTCATTTATGTTGTCTTTTCCATTAGAATATAAACTCCTTGTGGGCTAGAATCATTTTATTGCCTTTCTTAGTATCTTCAGCCCTTAGCACAGTGCCTGGTACATAGTGGGCACTTAATATATGTACATTGACTGATCTTGACTTGAGGTAGAGTAAAGATGGTAGAATAGAAAAGACCAAAAGATTTGGAATCAAAGGACCAGATTTTGAATCCCCATCCTTCATATACATACCTGTATTGATTTGGAGAAAATTATCCTAGTTTCATTACCTATTAAAAAATAAGGTCAAACTAGATGAGGTCTAACTTAAGTTTTCTAGCTTGAAATCCTACACTACCAGGATGTCCTGAGATGGAGGTCAAAGAATTTCAGAAGCCTGATGAATTAAGAGATCATCAGTATGAATGGCAGAATCATTGAGACAAAAGTTGCTTGAAAAAGAGGTATAAAATAGATTAAATTAGATAATTTTCTAAAGAAGAGAAGGGCTGGGAGGTGCTCAATCTATTAAGGAAGATGAGAAAAGAAGTAAACAGACTGAAACAAGAAACTTTGTCTATTATTTGAGGCAAAATAAAGCAAAGTACATTCTGGTGATGATGGCCCTTTAAATACTTGAAGACAAGAGATTATGTTCTCCCCTGGCCCAACCTCCTTCATCTAGACCTTCTTTTTTTCCAGACTTTAACAAGTTTTTTCAAATAACTTATCATTCAGCATTGGTATGTCCTCTCACCTTTTTAAACACTTGGGTACAATGGCAACAGTAAGATTATACAATGATCAACTCTGATGGACGTGACTCTTCTCAACAATGAAGTGATTTGGACCAGTTCTTATAGACTTGTGATGAAGAGAGCCATCTGCACCCAAAGAGAAGACAGTGCGAACTTACTGTGGATCACAACATAGCATTTTCATTTTTTGTTGTTGTTTGCTTGCATTTTGTTTTCTTTCTCATTTTTTCCCTTTTTGATCTGATCACTTCTCCTTTGTAACTTTGCAGAATGCAGCAAGAATGGGAGGAGATTTTTTCTCCCTTTTCCTCTCCATCAACAATTGACTCTTGCAATGGAAGTCCATGACTTTCTGAGTCCAAGGACAATGCTTCCTAAACTCCAACCTTCAGGTGGAAAAGAGGATTTTGCATTTCTGACACAGTATAACCCCAGAATCTTGCTATGTAGCACAGAAAAGAGATTGTTGAGATATTATCAGTTTTGAAATTTGTTTTAGCAGTAATCCCAGCTTCAAGAATGATTTCATTCAAGAGTTCCAAGCACAGATAGATTGAGAAAGGGAGACAAGAAGCAGAAGAAGAAGAAGAAGCAGTAGCAGCAGAAGAAGTAGCAGAAGAAGCAGCAGAAGCAGCAGCAGAAGAAGAAGCAGAAGAAGCAGAAGCAGAAGAAGCAGAAGAAGCAGAAGCAGAAGAAGAAGAAGAATAGAAGAAGAATAGAAGAAGAAGAAGAATAGAAGAAGAGAAGACGAAAAAGAAGAAGAAGAAAAAGAAGAAGAAGAAAAAGAAGAAGAAAATGAAGAAGAAGAAGAGAAGAAGAAGAAAAAGAAGAAGAGAAGAAGAAAAAGAAGAAGAAGAAAAAGAAGAAGAAAATGAAGAAGAAGAAGAAAATGAAGGAGAAGAAAAAGAAGAAGAAGAAGAAGAAGAAGAAGAAGAAGAAGAAGAAGAAGAAGAAGAAGAAAGAAGAAGAAGAAGAAGAAGAAGAAGAAAATGATGATGAGGAGGACAGGAATAGAGAGAGGCAGAGAGATAGAAATGAAAAGGGAGGGAGGGAGGGAAGGAGAGAGAGAGAGAGAGAGAGAGAGAGAGAGAGAGAGAGAGAGAGAGAGAGAGAGAGATCCTAATGTATCTTGCTCCTTAGAGAAGTAAAAATACAGATCAAATGGTTCTTGGATAAGATCCTACTTGGAGATGAAACTGAGATCTTCAATTGTTTCAAAAAATGACCACAGTGATGGCCTGGCATTGTATGACAGTGACCCAGTGATACAGCATCTGGTGGATTAAAGATCAGTTGAAGCATGCAAAGGCAACAGCATCCCTGCAACATCAAAGTCATGAGCTACTCTCTGTCCCACATGCCCTACCTTTCTTAGTCCTGGTTACCTTTTTCCTCTTCACGTGTTTCTCTACTTGTGACCTCTTTCGGTATCTGATCACCTAACTGAGGTTGAGTGTATTTGTGGGAGAATGCCACACCAGGTTTAGGAGTAGGACATGAGGAAAATTGTTGTTACTTTTCTTATTATACATTTTAGTAAATATCTTTGCTTTGAGCTAGTTGTGTCCTCTGACTATTAACAGTAAACATATTGCTTAGGGGTTCATAAACTATAGTCTTATGGATTTGGACCAACACAGAATATTGAACCTAAGGTAGCTATTTTTATGATTATTTTTATTGCTTTCATTGACTATGTCCTAATAACATGTAAAAATTATTTTAAATAAATTTTTTTTACATTTTGAGTTCTAAATCTTTTTTCTCCCACCTACTCCTCCCCTCTCCTTGATAATAAAGGCAATTTGATTTTGGTTATGCATATGAAGTCATAGAAAACATATTTCCATATTAGCTATATTGCAAAAAGGAACACAAACAAAACAATAAAGAAAAATAGATTTTTAAAAAGTAAGCTTCATCAATTTGGAACCACGCTCAAAAAGTTATCAAATTGTGCATACCCTTTGATCCAACAGTGTTACTACTGGGCTTATATCCCGAAGAAATCTTAAAGAAGGGAAAGGATCCCACATGTGCAAAAATATTTGTGGCAGGTCGCTTTGTAGTGGCCAGAAACTGGAAACTGAGTGGATCACCATCAGTTGGGGAATGGTTGAATAAATAATAGTATATGAATATTATGGAATATTATTGCTCTGTAAGAAATGACCAGCAGGAAGATTTCAGAGAGGTCTGGAGAGACTTACATGAACTGATGCTGAGTGAAATGAGCAGGACCAGGAGATCATTATATACTTCAACAACAATACTATATAATGATCAATTCTGATGGACATGGCCCTCTTCAGCAATGAGATGAACCAAATCACTTCCAAAAGAACAGTAATGAATTGAACCAGCTACATCCAGTGAAAGAACTCTGGGAGATGACTAAGAACAATTATATAGAATTCCCAATCCCTCTATTTTTGTCCGCCTGCATTTTTGATTTCCTTCACAGGCTAATTGTACACTATTTCAAAGCCCAATTCTTTTTGTAAGCAAAATAACTGTTTGGACATATATATTTATATTGTATTTAATTTATACTTTAACATATTTAACCTGGTCAACCTGCCATCTGGGGGAGGGAATGGGGGGAAGGAGGGAAAAAATTAGAACAAAAGGTTTGACAATTGTCAATGCTGTAAAATTATCCATGCATATAACTTGTAAATAAAAAGCTATAATTTAAAAAAAGTAAGCTTCATAAAATTTATTTTTCTTGGGGATTTTTTTGTCTGTGTTTTCTTTCACACCATGACTAACATGGAAATACATTTTGCATGACTGAACATGTATTACTTATATCAGATTGCTTCAGTCTTCATTCTGAGTACATCAGTTCTCTCTCTGGAGATAGATACCATCTTTGATCATTGAGTCCTTGGAATTGTCTTGAATAATTGTCTTTTTAAAAAATTAGCAAGGGCAGCTAGATGATGCAGTGGATGGAGCACCAGGCTTAAAGTCAGGAAGATCTGAGTTCAAATCTGGCTTCAGACACTTAATATTTCCTGGCTGTGTGACCTGGCAAGTCACTTAACCCCAATTGCCTCAGAAAAAAAAAAAAAAAAACAACTTTTTTTATTTCCAAAATATACGCAAAGATAGTTTTCAACATTCATCCTTGTAAAACCTTGTGTTCCAAGTTTTTCTCCTTTCTTTCCCCCCACCTCTTAGACATCAAGTAACCTAGTATGTGTTAAACACGTGTAATTCTTCTATACATATTTTCATAATTATCATGCTGCACAAGAAAAATCAGATAGAAAAGGAAAAAAAATGAGAAAGAAAACAAAAAAACAAGCAAACTTACAAAAAAGAGGAAAATACTATGTTATGATCCACACTCAGTTCCCACAGTCTTCTCTCTGGATGTAGATGGTTCTCTCCATCATAAGATTATTGGAACTGGCCTTAATCACCTCATTGTTGAAAAGAGCCACGTCAATCAGAGTTGGATCATTGTCTTGATCAGAGAAACTAGGTCATGCAGAGTTAATCATACTTGCAATGATGCTGTTACTCTTTATAATGTTCTCCTGGTGCTTCCTTACTTCACTGTGCATGAGTTCATAGAAACTCTTCCTGGTTTTTCTCAAGCTATCCTGCTCATCATTTCTTATAGCACAATAGTATTTCATCACAATCATATATCCCAACTTGTTCAGCCATTCCTCAATTAATGCACAGCCCCTTGGTTTCCAATTCTTTGCCACTGGGGTAACTATTCTGGGGATCCTCTGTGTAAAGGGGAAGTCCAGGGGTTCTATATAAAGATTTGTAAAAATTAGTACCACCTTAAAGGTCTAAAAGTAGTTGAAGGTGTGTTTGTATTCTCTTTATTGCAATGTTTGCCTAGCAAGGGCTAATGCTATTTAATGCCTTCCCACTCTCTCTTAACTATGGGAAATGGAACAGCAAAGGTGAGCAAGTGAACCACTTTGGATGAGAAAATACTGGCTCTTGTTGGGTGGCCTGAGTGACATGACAGAGGAACAGCAAGGAGTCAAAGGAAAAAGGATGGTACCAACTGGTAGCAGCTGGAATCATTCTGATGATAGGGCATGTCCCTCACTCAAACCCCTCAGCCAGAGATCTTCCAGCTTCTCTCTGAGTGATTCTATTAAGAGCCAGATTCTATTAAGAGGCACCTCCATGGCATCTCTCCCCAGGGCCATAGATTAAACCCACAGAGATAACCGGCTCAGCCCTGCTCAATTCGTCATGTCCAAGCCCATCATCATGGCCCTTATTATAAATGAAAAGGAGATGTGATTTAAATGACATCCTGGGGATGCTAGAGCTGGATTCTTATAAATCTTTCATCCCAGGGACGTACATATTCTACCCTGCATCCCTGGGCCAGAGACACAGAAGGTAACTGTATTTTGTAATCCTTGCTCTTATTTACGTTTGTATTTAATGGCCATCCTACTCTACTGGTTCTATTACTGGCTAAGTACCCACCCCATTCCTTATACCCTCAGTCACAGAAATGGAATTAGATGAAGTAGCAGATTGCCCAGGGGAGAGAACTGTTGTTGAGGAGAGATGACTTTGGGGGTCAGCTCTGATTGGACTAATTTTGTGGGAATTTGGGACAGGCCTTTGCTGACCCTCATGCCCACCTGGGAAGCTCTGAAGTGTCTACATCTGTATAGGAATTGTGTGTGTGTTTGTGTGTATATGTGTGTATGTTTGGTTTTGCTTTTATTTTTTTACAAATATAGCAGAACTAATATATCTAATTGAATGGTCTTCCTTTCAAATTTGTCCACTGGGAAGGGTTTGCATGTTTTCCAATAATGCTGCCAGAATTAGGCCCTGAGTAGCCATCCCCCTAATTTGTTCTCTACTTTCACATTTTCAGTCAGCCATAATCAGACATATATTCTCAACTTTAGAAAAATAGGCACCAAAAAGTTCAGAGAAAAGATAGATTCAATACCATTGTCAAGAGAAAAGTATATAAGAAGGATGGAAAGTTCTAAAAAATGAAACTTTGACACAGAATTTTAAGTGAGGACTAGAAGGGGAAGTTAACTTTAAAAATCACATGTATAAATATGATCACACAAGAAAATCTCTGATGAGAACAAATTTTAAAGGATATGTATAAAAACTGGAAAACAAATATATGAACAAAAATAAATCAATGCTTAATTTTATTTATTTAAATTTATTATTATTGAATTTAAATTTATTAAATCAATAAACCCCTATTAAGCTCTTACTCATGTGCCAGGGACTATGTATGCTAAGCCCCCTGAAAAGAGAAGATCATCAGGGAGCTAACAATCTAATGGGAGAAGACAACATTCAAACAAGGAGGTACAAAGCAAACCATATACAGAATCAATAGGAAATAATTAACAGAAGGAAAATCCTGGAACTAAGAGAAGGTGAGAAATGCTTCCTATAGAAGGTGACATTTTAGTTGGGATTTAGAGGAAGCCAGGAAGTTCAGTAGTTAGAGGCAGGGGGAAGAATTCTATGCATGGAATATAGCTTAGAGAGAAAGCCTGAGCTGAAAGATGGAGTGTCTGATTCATGGAACAGCCAAGAGACAGTGTCACTGATAAAGATTAAATTTGGCAGTCCTATGAAATCACAGGTTGTTTTAAAGTATGAGAAAAGGATTAGGTTAGATGTTCAGAGGATGTCATAGACACACTGTATATAGAACTTAATTTCAAAAAAATGTCTGATGAAGTTTGTCCACACTGGTATAGACTTGTGAGCAAAGTATCAAAGAGAGAGAGAGAGAGAGAAAGAGAGAGAGAGAGAGAGAGAAAGAGAAAGAGAAAGAAGGAAGGAAGGAAGGAAAGAAGGAAGGAAGGAAAGAAAGAAAAAGAAAGAAAGAGAAAGAGAAGAGAGAGGGAGGGAGGAAGGGAGGGAGGAAGAGAGAGAGGAAGGGAGGGAGGAAGAAAAAATGGAAGAAAGAGGGGAAGGAACGAAGGAATGAAGGAAGGAACGAAGGAAGGAAGAGAAAAAAAGAAACTACAAATCAGAATGAGCTGAGGCTTTCACAAATGCTAAAAAACAGCAGAAATAGCTTTCTTTCTTTTTTTCTTTTTCTTTTGTTGTTCTATCGCAGCAAGACAAACAAGGAAATGTCTTGATATTTGGGGCAGGTGACATGATATTAACAAATAAATCAATCAACAAGTTTTTAAAAGCTTACTCTATGTCCAGTACTAGGCTTAATGCTAGAGATGTTCATATGTAAATACAAATCTTACTATCAGTCTATACCAGGTTCTGTGAAAAAGTGCTAACTATATATAATGAGAGGCAAACACATGGTACCATCCACAAAAAGATCATATTCTAAGTGGGGGAGGACAACTTGTAAATAACAATGGCCAATCAATATGCAAGATATATACAGTGTAAATAATCTCCAAGGGAAAACTCCAGGAGCTGGGGGACATAGAGAAGGAAAGGAAAAACCTTCAGCAAAAGAGATTTGAGCAGTGTCTAGAAGGAACACCGAAAATCCAGGAGGTGGAGGCCATTCTAGCCATGAGGTATAACCAGTGCAAGAGCAAAAAACTAGAAGATTGTGCATCACATGTAAGGAGCAGCAAGTAGACAAATGTAGCTAAGTAGTAGAGTCTGTGAAGGAAAGTAGGCTGTCGTTGTTTGTCCTTCATTCTCAGAGAGGACCATGACATCAAGGAGAGGTTGCCATGAAGTGCACGTGGACTGGATTTAAGGGAGGGAGGCTGGGCAAGGTCACCTGCCTCACTTTCCCCTTCAGAGCCATTTGGGTCCAGTGGCCAAATATAGATCAGGATGGCTGGAGATAGTCCTGGATGCCAGGAGGCAAGTAAAACATGAACTAAATGGAAAGGTAGGAAGAGACTCATAGTGAAGGGCTTTAAATGACAAACAGAGGGTCTTATATTTGGTCCTCAAAATAATAGGTAGCCTCTATATTGAGTCAGGGAGGATGACGTGATCAGACCTGTATTTTGGGATAATCACTTTGATTAAAGAGTGTAGAAAGATTCAGAAGGAAACTTGAGGCAGGAAGAGTAATTAAAAGGCTTTTGCAACAGTCCTGCCAAGAAGTGATGAGAGTCTATGGCTGTTTTGTCATGTTTTTTTGGTAAATAATATTTTATTTTTTTCCAATTATATGTAAAGATAGTTTTCAACATTTATTTTTATAAGATTTTGAGCTCCAAATTTTTTCTTCCTTCTTTCCATCTTCCTCTTTAAGACGGAAGACAATCTGATATAGGTTATGCAAGCACAGTCATGTAAATATATTTCCATGTAGTGAAAGAAGAAAAGAGAAAAAGACATTCTTTAAAAGTGAATAAAATATACTTCAATCTGCATTCAAACTGCTTAGTTATTTCTCTGGAGGTGGATACCATTACCCATCATGAATCTACTGGAATTGTCTTGGATCATTGTATTGCTGAGTCAATCATAGTTGATCATCACACAATCTTGCTGTTACTATATACAATATTCTCCTAGTTCTTCTCACTTCACTTAGCATCAGTTTACATGAATCTTTCCATGTTTTTCTGAAATCTGCCTCCTTATCATTTCTTAGAGCACAATAGTGTTCTATTACATTATAATACTACAACTTGTTCCCCATTCCTCAATCGATGGACATTATCTGTTTTATTTTTTGCCACCTCAAAAAGAACTACTATAAATATTTTTGTATATGTGGGTGCTTTCCCCTTTTTATGAAGGGGAAATATCTTGGGGATACAGATGTAGTGAGGGTATTTCTGAATTAAAGGATATGCACAGTTTGCCCTTTGGGAACAGTGAAGAATTGTTCTCCAGAATAATTGAATCAGTTCAAACTCTGTCAATAATGTATTTGATGTCCCAATTTTCCCACAACTTCAACACTTATCATTTTCATTTTCTGCCATATTAGCCAATCTGATAAGGTATATATATAATGATTATCTCAGAGTTGCTTTAATTTTCATTTCTCTAATCAACAGTCATTTTGACCATTTTTCATCTAATTATACAGAATTTCTTCTAGAAACTGATTGTTCATACCCTTTGACCATTTATCAATTGATGAATGTATTCTTATAAATTTGACTCTGTTCTATATGTTTTAGCAATGAAACCTTTATCAGAAACACTTGCTATAAAAATTGTTTCTCACTTTTTTGCTTTCTTTTTAATCTTGATTGTATTGGATTTGCTTGTGCGATGCTTTTTAATTTAATGTAATCAAATTATCCATTTTTCATTTGATATTATCAAATATTTTTGCTATGTCTTGTTTGGTCATAAATTCTTCTCTTCTCCATAACTCTGACAGGTAAATTATTCCTTGCTTTTCTAATTTGTTTATAATATTAGCCTTTATGTTTAAATCCTGTGCCCATTTTAACCTTATCTTGGTATATGGTGTCAGATGCTGATTTATAATTAGTTTCTGCCATATTATTTTCCAGTATTCTCAGCAATTTTTATCAAATAATGAGTTCTACCAGAACTTTGGGTTTGTCAAACAATAGATTGTTGTAATCATTAACTATTATGTCTTGTATACCTAACCTATTCCCCAGCTTCTTAAGCTGTGATTTGCTACCCCATATGGGGTCTCATAATTGAATGTAGGAATCATGAAATTATGATTTATTATTAGTAAATATTTGATTCATATATCTATTTTATATACCTGTACCCAGGGCCAACAAAAATTTTTCAGATGAAAAGGGATCATGAGTGGAAAAAATTTAAGAAATCCTTATTTATTCCACTAATCCACCACTTTATTTCTTAGTACCAAATAGTGTTGAATATTGATGTTTTATAATATAGTTTTAAGTCTGATATGGCTAGGTTACCTTCCTTTGCAATTTTTTTCATTAATTTCCTTGATATTCTTGACCTTCTGTTCTTCAAGATGAATTTTGTTATTGCTTTTTTCTAGCTCTATAAAAAAATAGTAGTTTGATTGATATGGCCTTTGAATAAGTAAATTAATTTAAGTAGAATTGTAATATATTAGCTCGGCCTAATCATGAGCAATTTATTTTTTCCATTTGTTTAGGTCTGACTTTGTGTGAAAAGTGTTTTATAATTATGTTCATATAATTCCTGGGTTTGTCTTAGCAGATAGAATCCTAAATATTTTGTGTTACCTACAATTATTTTAAATGGAATTTCTCTTCCTTCCTCTTCTTGCTGAGTTTTGTTGGTAATATATAGAAATGCTGATGATTTATGTGGGTTTATTTTATATCCTACAACTTTGCTAAAGTTGTTAATTATTTCAAGTAATTTTTAGCTGATTTTCTAGCATTCTCTAAGTATACTAGCATATCATCTGCAAAGAGTAATAGTTTTGTTTCCTCATTTCCTACTCTAATTCCTTCAATTTCTTTTTCTTCTCTTATTCCTAAAGCTAACAGTTCTAGTAAAATATTGAATAATAGTCATGATGAAAGCCCGTGTTGTCACAGCAGCTGTGTGAGAAGAGAGAAGGGGACACTATAAGAAATGTTGTAATGGCAGAAATGACAAGATTTGACAGCAAATTGGATATGTAGGCTGAGCATGAGGAAATAGTTGAGGATGACACTAAGGTTGTAAGTCTTGCTGAGTGGAAGAATGGTGGTATCCTCAATGGTAATAGAAAATTGAGAAAAAGAGTAAGGTCTGGAGGGAAAGATAATGAGTTCAGTTTTGGACATGTCAAGTTTGAGATGCCTACAGAATATCCACTTTAAGAGGTCTAAAAAGCAGCTGTTTATGCAAGAGTACAATTCAGGATAGAGATTAGAGTTGATTATGTGTGGGAATCAATCAGCTTCAGAGAGATAATAATTGAATCCATGTAAGCAGGTGAAATCATAGATAATATCACAAGATAATATAGAGAGAAAAAAGAGAAGGGAGTCTGGGACAGAAGCTTCGGGGACACCCATAATTAATAGCCTTGATCTGTAGGAAGATTCAGCAAGGTCAGACAGGTAGGGGAAATCAGATGAAAAGAGTGTTACAATAAACTAGAGTATGCAGGAAGAGAGACAATTCCCTCAGTTGACAATGTCAAAATCTACAGATGAGGAATGGAAAAAATAAAGTGATTGGGCAATTAAGAAATCATTGGTATTTTTGGAGTGGGCAGTTTTAGTTGAATGAAAAGATTAGAAACCAGGTTATAGATAGTTTAGGAGGGAGTAAGAGGAAAAGAAATAAACACACCCAGTATAGATGGTTTTCTCAAGGAAGTTATCTAAGGAAGGAGAGAAGAAATATAGGACAACAACTAGAGGAGATGGTTGGACCAAAAAAGAACTTTTGTTTATTTGTTTTAAGTACGGAGGAGACATAGGAAAATTTATAAGTGACAGAGAAGAATCTAGTAGAAAGATTTTGAAAATTTGAGACAAAGACAGATTCTCAGAAACAGAAAGAGATAGAGACAGAAAAACAAAAACAGAGATAGAGACAGGCAGAAAAACACAGAGAAACAGTAAGACAGAGGCATAGAGTCAGACAAAGTGACATAGAAAGATGGGAAAGATGATAATGGAATCAATCTATTGAAGAAGGAAGGAAATGGGATCAAGGGTACTTGCAGAGAGGTTTAATAAAGAGAATAAACACCTTTTTATGTGAGACAAGAGTGAAGGAGGAGTTAGTCAGAAAAGATGTCTCATTGATGTGAGATGAGGAGAAAGGAAAAACGGGTGTATCTCTGAAGTGAGGTGAATAGTCTCAATATTTTCAATGAAGTGTGGGTCAGGGTCCTCTCCTGAGAACTGGGAGGAGAAGATGCTGTGGGAAGCTTGAGAAGGGATAAAAGGGTTTGGAATAGCTGCTGTGGTGAGAGGGATATCAAATTGATTAGGGAAGTGTAAAAGGATTGCCTTAAGGCAGTGCAAGCCCAGTTGAGGTTATGTAACAAACTTGTAGTGGATCCAATCAGCATGCTTTCATTATTTGCTCCAGCTCTGTTCAACAGCATGTGTTTAGGAGGAAAGGAGGGAAGTGGTGGGAACAAGCCAAAGATACAGTTTGGAAAAGGTCAATAGATATCGGACAAGAGAGCTGGAATTAAATGATAAGTGTGAATAGCATAAACCTGAAAGAAGGAGAGGCTGCTAAGTGATGTTGGCAGAGGGAGAATTTTAAAAATGGCTTTGGGGAACAAGGAACATACTAATATCCCCACTATGAGCAATAAGTTGGAAGTGGAGCTATGACTAAAAGTGCTGGAAAGGTGACACAAAGTCAGCAGGAGAGAGTCAGGGGTTAGAGTAGTGGGTAAGAAAGGGGCAAGCAATTGGGGGTATCAAGAGATCCTTGATGGTATATAAACTGAATTATGAAGGAAATAAGAAATTTTAAAACACCAGAGTGGGGAGAGAAGGGATTGCATTCCAAGCATGGGATACAACCAGTACAAAGATCTGAAGGTAAGAGATATATCGTGTCTTGAGTAAGGAAAAGCAAGTTCAATCTAGGGTATGGAAGGAAAAAAATATGAGATAACAAAGGTAGATGAGAGTCAGCTTATAAGAGACCTTCAAAGCCCAATAGACTTTCTGTTTAATTCTAAAGGTAATGGGAAGTCATTAGAATTTATTGAGAAAGAGCATGATGTGGTCAGTCAAATCTGACCTTTAGGGAAATTAGCTTAGCAGCTGTTTGGAAGATGTATTGGAGTGGGGAGAGACTTCACTTTACTCCTAGCTCATTTCTGGGACTTGATTTCCTCACTAGCAGCCTTGTCCTTCTTTCCAGCTCCCTTTTTTGGCATGACTTTCTCTATTAGAATATAAGCTCCTTGAGAATAGGAGCTATATTGTTTTGCTTATATTCATATCCCCAGAGTACATAGTAAGTACTTAATAAATGTTCCATCCAGTTATCTGTCTGCCTGTCTGTTGAAGCAGCAAGATCAACAGAAGGCTATTGCATTATTACAGATAATGAAAACAAGGCAGGAAAAATGAATTTCTCTTTAGCATTTGTATTCTTTACCAAAGAACAGGGATTTTAAACTGGACAAACCAAAAATAAAATTTTAAGGGGAAACTAAAGACCAAGATGCATGAGAAGATTGTATGAAAACATTTAGAAGTTCCAAATGAGTCTCTTGGAACAGATTAAGTACTTTCCAAAAAAAAACAGAGGAAGTTACAAATGTGATAAAAGAAATTCTATTGATGATGCTTGAGGAATCATAAGTAGGGGAGATGTCAGAAGACTGGAAGCAGAAAAATATTATTCTGATTTTCAAAAAAAATTGATTCCAGAAACCACAAAACTTATCATCAGTACATGACAAAATTCTAGGACAGAATATTAAACAAACGACTTCTGAACACTAAAAAGAAAGAAGTGATCACTAGGATCAAGCCTGGGTTCCCCAAAACAAGTCATATCAGACTTATCTCATTATATTCTTTTCATTTTCATCTAGTAATCAAAGCTATTAAATTCGTTGCGAAGTTGGTCATTAGATGATAGGCTTTTTTGATATGATGATAGAAATTCATGAAGACCACAGTGGACCATCTGTGATTAAGGGAGAGTGGGCTATACATATGAAATCAAAGCTCTTTGAAACCTAGAAGAAATACTAGAATAGTCATTTAAAGAATAACATAGACATAATGGGCCTTGATTTCAGTAAGACATCTGACAAAGTTAGTCATAACATCCATGTGAATGAGATAGAGTAATATGGACTGGATAATAGGCTTTCATGAATAATTAAACAACTATACCCAAGGAACATTGAATGAGATAAATAATACATATAGTGCCTCATATATGTCAAACACTGTTCTTGGTGCTTTAATTATTATCTCATTTGGTTCTCACAATAACCCTGGGAGGTAGGTGCTATTCTCATCTCCATTTTGCAGATGAGGAAATTGAGGCAAAAATAGTTAATGGAATTCCTGAAATTCACTCAACTAGTTAATGTCTGAGTCTAATAAATCAATATTAAACCAGAGGAAGTCTTTAATGGAATATGATCCCTATGATATTCCTCATCCTTGCTCTTTGCAAAATTTTTATTAGTCATTTGGAAGGGAGAGGGACTAGATGACTTGAAAGCAAAAGATAGGGTGGAACTCAGTTTTAAGAACACAAATTTTTATGCACTGGCATTCACATAATGATACCCAAGTGTTCTTATTGAAGTATTTAAAATATAAAATATAAGTATTTAAAATTTAAAATATAAAATGAAGTAAAAAAAATAAAATAATTTAAAATAAAAAATAAATGATTGCGTTTTAAGGGTTTTATGTAGTAGGGAAGTGAAGGTGAGCATTGGTACTAGCAGAGGGACTCTATATTGACTGACCTTCTATTTCTCATCTCCAAAATTGAAATTGTGATACCTATCTCCTATGATTATTATGAGGATTAAATGGGACAATGTAAACAAAATACTTTGAAAACCTTCAAGTATTATATGAAGTTTAAGCTTTATCCCTTCTTTCTAGATAAAGACTTAAAAGAGATTTAGTAATGCTAAAATCTCAGAGTTAGTAAGGTCAGAGCTGGGAATCAAAATCAGGCTTCCTAATTTTGTGTCCAGTGTTTTCTCCACTATACCACACAAGATGCCAACCAGAGGAAGTGTTGGCAACCACTTTGTATTGTACTTTGTCTCTCCTATGCACTGTTGTTTTGTCTCACATTTTAGTTATTTGTATATAAAAGGCATGGATCTGGGGAATCCCTAATCACTTTGATAAGATCTCAAATCTACTTGATGGGTTTACTTTTGAAGGCATCTGAGATGTACCTTTTTATGGACAGTATAGGAATGTCCATTGTTGCCTTCTTGATAGGATAGGGAATGGACCCTGACTAATTCTGAATAACAGACTGCCTACATGATGACTGGCTTCCTGGAGCACAGGAGGATAGACTCTCTGGAGAGAAGCCACTGTCTTCTGTGGTCCATGAAAGTTATTAGATCAGATCAGATCAGCTCATCCATCTTTTGGACTTTCTCTTTATTTTCTGATGTTCAGAAGACAGATCAGCAATGCACAGAATGGTCCAGGTCCTGAGAAAAAAGAAGTCTTTGCTCAAGTACAGTCTTCTCCCAAAGGAACAAGAAATGACTGCCTTGGGGCAAAGAGACATGAAAGCTACATGTACTTACAGTAGTAATGAGAAGAGAAATCTTCAGAGCAGATTTTCCGAGCAGAAGAAATAGCAGTAGCTGGAGCACTAATAGATTTCTTGCTGAAGCACATGGAAAAGGCTACCATTTTGTTTCTTAGCAGGACAAGGGGAGAGTTCATTCACTACTTGGAGAGAAAGAGGCATTTTGAATTTCCTAGACAGTACATTTCCAGAATCTAGTTACCCAGCCCAAGAAGGAAGGTTTGCTTGTTATTACAAGTCTTGGAGATTATTTTGTGAGTTAACCACATTTTCAAAAGTTCACAAGTTTGGGAGTCTTGGACTCAGGCTCTCTAAAAAAAATATTCTGATACAATTTACACCTTGAAAAAAAAAATAAAATTTGGCTGTGTATTATCTGACTAGTGTCCTATTTTGGGGGAAAATAGGCCACTGAGTTATTTGAGCAATGGAAGGGATTGCTTCTTCAATTGTCAAAGTTTGTTTGTTTTTCAGAAGGATAATGCTCAAGATTCACAAGGATTGTGTAAGATCCTATGCTAAGAATGGGGACCACCAGATTTCAAAGTCAACCCGAAATTATACTTCCTACTGAGGGAATTGAAAGGCTATTTGAGTGATTTAGATATTTCTCTCTGTTTGGGGGTTCCTATAGACTCTATATCTTCTGCATTTTGTGAGGTTAAAAAACAAAAGGTTGTCCTCCCTACATGCATTACTAATATTAGTATTTACATGGAAACTAGGACTTTGTTTTTACATCTGGGAAGACTAGACACAAATCAAAAGTCACCTTAACATTAGATACTTTCCTGGAATCTCAGTAAATGAGAAAATGAGCCTTTTGGGGAAGTCCAAAGGACTATGAACACAAAGGCTTTGTAGAATATCCTGAATCATGGTGATCTTTGCATCCATGTTTCTCCTTCTGCTAGATCATAAACTGCAAGCAGAGGAAAACCTGATGTTATCTTTGCACTCTGCACATAATAGGGGCTTACTAAACATTTGCTGGGTTTGCATTTATTGATAATGGCTCTGGAGAGCTCAGCAGAAGTCCAAAACATGTGGATAGCTGAAGCAAGAAAGGGCACCCTGTGGCTCCTTTACAATATGAATGGTGTCCACTACAAATGGATATCAACCTTGTCAAGAACTGACTGAGCATGTCCTAAAAGCAAGGACTGAAGTTTACTGCACTGTGGATAAATAAACCCCAGACTCATCCATCTCTACACCTGAGAGAAGGTGCAGTAACAAGCACTGTGATATATATGAGCTTACAATCTGGTTATGAGGTTATCAAGCAAGAAAGAAGCCCCAGGGGAATGCATATGTTTTTTTCATAGTGAAAACTGTGAGTAAATAGCGAGAATTCATCTTGAGGGAGATAATAGAAGCACTTCTTTTAAATGTGGAAAAAAACAATATTTTTCCCCAGAGCATTAAAGCCTTTACAGGTTTAGATCATGTTTCTCATTAATGGGCCTCCCAACCAGATTTATCTTGGGTTCTTGGGACAAGAAAGGGAGAGTAAAGCTGCCTGGTCAGTGCATTTAATGAAAGCCATGTCCCCAGAGGGAGCTGAAGTGAGAGAATGAGAGAAAATACCAAGCTGAGCCCCACATTTGCCCATCTATAGAGATGTTTCAGAGAGGGGACCAACAGACCATCACTCATGAGCTGCAGTTGTGACTGAAGCATCCTGAATGCTGACGCTGTAGGTACATGCCGGGAGTCTGTGCATATGTCTGTATGTGTCACTATGGATAAATGAGTGTGTCCATCGATACCTGGTATCTTGTGACATTGACCCCTTGACTTTTTTCTTTATTTTCTTGTTTGCTCGATGATGGGAGTGATGGTGTTGATGGTGTATGTCTGAACCTGCTGCTTTGTCTATGTAGGAAATTTCTGATTTAGAAATTCCTCCCACTTAAAGATGTGCAATTCATCAGTCATTTTTATAGTTTTTGAGCATTGCACACATTGAGAAATTAATTCTTACCCTCAGGTAGTGTGCAACAGAAATAGAACTTTAACCCAGTCTTCTTGATTCCAGATTGGCTTATATCTATCATCCCATGACCCATTGTTTATCAGAAGATAAATATTTTATTTCTTTTGTTTACTTAATTATGTAAGAAACTCATAGTTTTGATGTTTTAAATGAGAGAGTCCTCAGAGGCAAGACTAAGGCATAGGCTGGAGGTACATTATGACATTCCTGCTACTCATAGAAACTTTTACCAAGGACCATGGTGGCTGCTCTGTAAGTTTTGACATCATGTAGTAAGATGAGTGGACCAGGTAAAGGATTCATAGTCAGAGGACCTTGGTTCCAATTCCAGATTGACTACTGGCTACTCCTGTGATGGTAGACATCCTCTTTCTGAGACTCAGTTTCTATTTCTCTAAATGAAAGGATTGACCCTAATGCTCTCTAAGGCCCTAAACTTCTTCATTCCAGATTTCTGTCTCACTCTTCTCTTCCTTATGTTGATTCATCCTATGCTAGCAAACGCCCATCCCACTGCACCTGCTCCAGCTCTATTAGCAATCTCTTCCCAGACTTATGGCAGATGGTCTGTCATTTTCTGGTGTCATGTTTGAGCATCTTTTTCTCACATTGTCTGGTTCTCTCCACCGCTCACTTCTCACCTGCATCACTTCCCAAGTGCTTCCTTCTTCCTTTCACACTCTATTCATGCACCTCTGCCGGATTTTGCTTGCAATTTCTGTTCTGTTCTACCATGTCCCTACTGTTTACTAACAATAACCAGTGCCACCAAATTGGTGAGTTGGGGGAGGGAGGAAAATAGAACCATTGAAAACCTGGCCCGAGTGTAAGAGCCTTCTTGCAGGGACACCCATACCAGAAGCACACAAATAAAGAAAAGCCCATCCAGAGGATTCAGAGAAATGGCTTAGAAGTCAATTCAACACAACCCCATATTCCCTCTCAACACTTTCTCATTCTAGAAAGTCAATCAATCAATAAACATTTATTAAACACCTTTTTTTGTATGCTGGATATCATGTTAGTACAGGAGATACAAATATAATGAATTGAGGGGGAATCCCTTCTCCCAATCAGCTTACACTCTAATTGAGACAGCAAGTACATATATGAGTATATACAGAATAAATAGAAAGAAGCTAACAACGGGAGGGAGGAGGAGTTGGAAAAGACCTGAAAAGCTTTCACATAGAAGGTACTGCTTTAACTGAGTCTGGAAGGAAGAGAAGGATTCTCTGAGGTGAAGGAGGATTCTAGGCAAAGACACAAAGATTAGAGCTGGAGGGTATAATCATGTGAGGAACAAATTAACATCAGGTTTAGAATGAGATGTAACATACAATGAGACTGAAAAGATAGGAGAGGAGCACTTGAGAAAGGCTGTAAAAGTTGGTCAGGGAAGTTTATTTCTAATCCTAAGACGCTATAGGGAGCCACCAAACTTGATTGAGTAGGGAAGTGATGTGGTCAGAACTGCTCTTAAAGAAAATCAGCTGAGTGTAAGATGGACTAGAATGGTTAAGACTTGAAGTAGGGAGACCAGTATGGAAGCCGGGCTGACCTGGGAGTTTTCTAAAGTTATAGTTCATGAGCCCCACCACACTGCTTCCCCCATTCATTATCATTTTTTATCACCAATCATCCAGATTTAATTATCACAATGGTATAATTGGTACAAAACATCCCCCACAAAAATCTATAAAACAGTCTCCCCCAAGTACAAAATAGGGTTCAGGAGAAAGTAGGATTAGGCTTAGAGAGCACATGTGACAAAGAGATTAACTCACCGTCTCTATAAGTCTTCCCAAAGAATACCCAAAATGTTTCTCTATGGATTGGGTATTTCCCTACTAACTCCTTACAACCTTTGAATCCGCTCAGGTTTGGGTCTATTAGATTTTTAGCCCTTGCTGCAGTCGCTGTTGCCAGTCACTTCTGTCCCAGGGATGTTGACAGTGATGAAAAGTCCAAATGTTTTAGTCTTATATTTAGCTATAAATGTTTCTCCAAATGATCATATGAAATCCAGTGTCCATTTTAGGAAAGGGGAAAGGAGGAAACCCACAAACAAGATTTACATTCCAAAAGGGACTGATTAGAGTATATTTAGAGGTGGAGATGGAAAGTTGTACTGTGTTCCTCCAAATTAGTGTAAGATTTTGGCAGTGGTGTGGCAATTTTTCTCAAGATTACTTCCTAACTTCCCCCTTTTGTATAAGAACACTTCCATCTCTGATTATGATACAAATGTTCCACTATTTAGGAACAAGAGAGTCCAGGATGATCATTAGTGGAGAACAAAATGTTATCAAATCCCTTCCACTCGTTAATGAATCAACAAATATTTATTAAGCACCTATTCTGTGTCAGATACTATGCTAAGCACTGGGAATATACTAAGAGTCAAAAGATAGTCCTTGTCCTCAATGAGCTTACAAATATATTTTGAAACAGAAACTGGTTAAGGAGAATGAGAATATGAGATTTGAATGTTTTTCAATTTACTCAAGGTTGTCTAACAAGAGATGATGAGGATCTTCTATATGACACAGCTGCTATGGGCTTCTTAGTGTCAGATGGAAACTTATCTGTTGAGTTATAATTAATAAAACAAGAGAAGAAAACTTCCTAACTGGTTTCAGAGGTGAAAACAAAAGAAAACAAAATGCAAGAAAATGGCATAGAACAGAATCATCAACATTCAGAATGAGTCCACAAGGCTCTGGGTGTCAGCTAGAAGCAGATTAAACTATAATTGGGAAAATTTTAACAAAACAAATAAAATTACAATACAATCGAGATAATGTGTGGTTTTCTAAGTCATTATATAGCAATAATTATGTACAGTTCAGGGGTCCCTTATTTTGATTTGAATCTGATACCACAAACATAGAGATACAGGATACTATTCAACTCTGCTCATAACTTTTTCACTTAGTATTCCATATATGAATACTAACTCTCAATCTATAAGGTTGAAAAGGTGTAAACTTCCAATATGCAAAGATCCTGACAAAGGATATCATTACTATGTACAAATATATGTGTGCATATATTTATTTTCTAGCAAGCAATATTAATTCATTTACATTCCTCAGAATAAAGATGGCACTTGCAGTTATAAAACTCTAAAGACAAAGAATATCTCTTTTTTTAAATTTAATTTTATTTAATAATAACTGAGAAAGTATATCTCTATATATACATAATTAAGGAAGGTAATAGAAATTACAGACTAGACACTATGAAATGAATTCCAGCAGTCATGGTTTAACATATCCTATAACATGTACATATTTTTATTTAATGATTTTTATTAGGATATGTAATTTTGCTAGGAGCTCTCAGTTTCTCTGAACTGTTAGCAAATTCATAAGCAACCCATTTGAAGAGCTTTTATTATGAAATGTTAGAGAATGGATAGGACATATGCCTCTAAAGACTCTAAAATTTTGCTCTGTCAACTGAAATACTAGCACTAATTCTTTAGACCCATTTAGCAATGTGTAGAAGGGTTGGAAATTCCCCTATTTCATTGAATATCCAATTTTTCCCTGAAAAATTATATTCAGTTTTGTTGTGTAACTGATTCTTGGTTGTAATCCAAGCTCCTTTGCCTTCCATAATATCATATTCCAAGCCCTCTGATCCTTTAATGTAAAAGCTTCTCAATCCTGTGTAATCCTGATGGTAACTTCTTGATATTTGAATTGTTCCTTTTTAGCTGCTTACAGTATTTTCTCTTTGACCTTAGTGTTCTGTAATTTAGCTATAATTCCTGGGAGTTTTCATTTTGAGTTCACTTTCAGGAGGTGATAGGTAGATTATTTTTTTCAATTACTATTTTACCCTTTGACCCAAAGATATCAGGGAAGTTTTCCTTGAGAAAATCTTGAAAGATGCTGTCCAGGCTCCCTTTTTTGATCATGGCTTACTAGTAGTCCAATAATTCCTAAATTAGCTCTCCTGGATCTATTTTTCAGGTCAGGGGAATAGTTTGTTTTTTTTTTTTCCCAGTGAGGTACTTTATATTTTCTTCTATTTTTTTCACCCTTTTGATTTTGTTTGATTAATTCTTGGTGTCTTATAATTTCTTAGCTTCCTCTGTCCCAATTCCAATTTTAAAGGATTTTCTCTCATTAGCTTTTGTATATCCTATTCCATTTGGTCAATTCTGCTTTTTAAGAGCTTGTTTTCTTCAGTGGATTTTTGTGTTTTCTTTACCAAGCCATTGACTCTTTTTTCATGATTCTCTTGCATAACTTTCATTTCTTTTCTCAGTTTTTCTTCTACCTCTCTTATTTGATTTTTAAAATCCATTTTGAGCTCCAAAGAAAGACTTTGGGGGCTTGACATGCATTCGTAATTCTCTTTGAAGCTTCTATGTATGATTCTGATATTGTTGTCCTCTTCAGACAAATCTTGTTTTGATTTTCCCTATTAACATAGTAACTTTCTATAGTCAAAACATTTTTGGCTCATTTTCTAGGCTATTTCATGACATTTAGAGTTAATTTCTGTTCCTGGGGCACAGAAGGCACTGTCTCAAGCTTCTTGGCATGGAGCTAGGAGCTAGGGGTCTGGTCACTGGTTTGCTGTGTTGTAGAGGGATTAGAGAGTTTGTTGTTGGGGGCAGCAAAAAAAAAGTTTATTGTTCTCTCTCTCTCTCCTCTCTCTCTCTCTCTCTCTCTCTCTCTCTCTCTCTCTCTCATTAGAAGACTGAATTTCTACAAAACCAGACTCTTGACTGATATAGTCTCTGACATCATGAAGTTTACATTCTAATAAGAATATAAGACACAAAAACAGATAGATAATACAAGAGAACCTGATAAACATGTTAGGGGAGGGCAAGACAAAAAGATGTGAAATCTAAAGGTAAAGATTATAATTTAAAATAGATATTAAAGAAGGCTTCATGTTGAAGGCAGTACTGAAAATGTATGCCCTTGTTCCCTCTTTTAGAAATATTAAGAAATAACGGTTTCTAAGGCAAATAGATGATTCAGTTGATAGAGTCAGTCATGGAGTCAGGAGGATCTGAGTTCAAATCCAGCCTCAGACATTTGACACTCACTAGCTATGTGACCCTGGGCAAGTCACTTAACTCCAAATGCCTCCCAGAAAAGAAAAGAAATAACTCTAAATTCTTATAATATCCATGTTCTCACCTGTTAATATCACCTGAAAATTCTTGTTAATGCCTTGTATTAAGGTCCCTTTTCACTTTACCAAAGACCTAACAAATTTATTTGAGGAAATTGAGTTAAAGTTCAGGGAGAAACACTGTTTCCAGGAGGAGAAATTTGGGGCAGTGATTGGACAAGGGAAAGTGGTGTGGAATGAGTGTTCTTGGTTGATCAACTTAATAGTAGTACTTCTTTTTTCATGTCTTGACAAGATTAGGGTGATTTTCTGACTAAGCAAAGAAAGAATGATTTTATTATTCCACTTAATGGAAGTATCTCTTGAATTCATATTTGTCAAGATAGAAAGGAGATTCTTTGGAGGGAGTGGTTGAAGAGAAATGGAATGATTTTAGGAAAATTAATCTCTAGAGTGTGCTGACATTTTTTGCCACTAAGAATATTATTTAAATTCTAAATCTTTACTTAATCTTTTCTAGGATTTTGTCTATGGATATTATAAATTATAACCCTAAAATAGTTTATGTTTGATTTTCAAAGGCATGAGGAAAACTCTGCCTATCTCTGGGCTATCCCTGTCCCCCAAGCAGAATCATTTAGAATTAGTTTAAGCCAAATAATAATAATATTTCTGGCATGCTTGAATTTTCTTTTACTTTGGACTCTAAAGCATGGTAGAAACTTAAAGAAGGACAGAGTTTAAGAGGTCATGGGAGGGAGTAACACAAAGTAAGTCTACAAAGGAAGGTGATGCTAAATTTGGAGGGCCTTGAATGTTAGGTAAATAATTAGGAACTTGACTCAGAAGATAATAGAAAGCAACTGAATCAAGGTTTTTAAAGAGAAGAGCAGCAGGATAAAAAAAAAACTAGGCATAAATAATGCAGAAGAAACATCAATAAGATGGGTATTTATCTAAGTGATATTTGACTTGCATTGACCAAACAATTTCTCACTTGTTACTAAAGGTACAAGACTTAAAATCAAGTAGTTGATCAACTAATATGAGCTCTGGATATGGAATTGAGGAAAGATGAGGGAAGAAGATATGAATTCCAACAGATTCAATAAATAAAAAGAAGAAAGACCAAGAGTCATTTCCCACAACATGAGAGGTCAAAGGATATGTACAAGGATTTTCAAAAGAAAAAAGTCTATCAACAACCATATTAAATATTGCTCCAAATCCCTAAGAAAAAGAGACATGCAAGTTAAAAACAACTCTGAAGTTCACTTCACACATAGCAGATTGGCAAATGTGATAAAAAAAATCAAAATAGTTCATGTTAGAGGAATAATTGGGAGAATAACCTTCCTGATACTCTTTTGATGCAGCTGTGAACTGACTCAACCTATCTGAGAAACATATCAGAATTATATTAGAAGAGTCACTAAATTAATCATTATAGTTAAATTTATGTAATTTACAGAAATTCTTCATTCACATTGTCTTGTTTGATTTTCCACAATGGCTTGTGAGGCAGATACTATTGTTTCCCCATTTTACAGATGAGCAAATTGAATCCTAGAGAAATTAAATTGTCATAGTCATATCGCTAATAAATGCCAACAGTGGTATTCAAAGTGAATTCTTCCTGACTCCAATTTCAGATTCAATCAATTATTTGTCTTTTTCAATTGTTCCTAACCTTTGGTCTGATCCTACTAATGGGCATTTATATCCCAAGGAGATCAAAATCCCATTCATAACAGAATATTCATAGCAATACTTTCTGGAAACTAAAAAAAAAGGATGCTCACTAACTGGGGAATTGCTAAACAAATTGTGATATTGAATATAATAGAAGATTATGCTAATACAATGAAATGACAAAATGATAAATTCAAAGGAACTTAGAAAGATGTATATGAACTGATGCACAGCAAAATAAGCAGAATCCAGTGAGTAATATACATAATGTCAATTAAAAATGGAATGGAAAGCAATACTATTCATAACTGGGCCTGACTCAGTCCAGTCCCCTAGTAGTTTAATCCTAATGCTGAAATAAAATGAGACACTCATAGGATATTTGACATTTTAAAAAAAATATACTTTGCCATAGAAAAAGATATTCAATAAGCAGAGAAATTGAGAACCCTTTGAGTTCATTCAGCTAAGTTTAGTTTCTCTGACTGTATTACCCATTAGCAACCACCAGCCAAGCTTTTGTGAGTTTTCTGGTATTCTTCAGGCTGCTATGTACCTAGGCAATGAGGAAGCATTGTCAATGGTCTGAGTCCTTAGTTCCCTGAGCCAATCAAGTCTTGAAGAATGTCTTAATACTTTTTAAAGAAAAAAACTAACTTACCTACATAGGGAAAGGATAAGGATATTGCTTCTACCACAAACACTTAAAGGCATCAGAACTCATACTAATGAACTGACCAATCTTAATTCCACAGAAGTCAATCGACCAATCAATAAACATTTATTAAGCACCTACCATCTGTCAGACAAGCCCCAAGGATACAAAAAGAGGCAAAAGATAGTTCCTGACCTCAATCTAATAAAGGAAACAACTTGCAAACAAATATATACAAAGCAAATTATATATAGAATAAATTGAAAATAATTAGCAAAGGAAGGCACTGGAATTGAGGTGTTGAAAAAGGCTTTCAGAAAAAAAAGAGTTTTTGGTGGGATTTAAAGGAAGCCAGGAGTGGTGATGAAATATTTTCCTTCCTTTCAATAGAAAGTCAGAGGACTATAGATACAGAAGGCTGCATATGCTGTCAAACGTGACTGATGTGTCAGTTTGCTTTGCTTAACTGTTTCTCTTTATTACATTGGAGGGTTCTATGGAAGGAGTTATTGGAAAATGACAGCAGTGCAAAAACACACACGCACAAACAGCAAAACATTTTAAAGGGCTTTTTTATGGGAAATGGGGAGGGTTTCTCTGAATTTGGGGGATTATGATCAGTCTGACCTTGGAAAGGTTTATCAAGGGAAGTTATTTCTTAAAAGGACATAGTGGTCCTTTAATTAACCTCTGCACACTTGAAATTAAATATGCAAATTATTACAGTCCCACTAGCAATGTTTGATTCGGAGTGGACCTGTAATTGTAAATCAGATGAACGAACCCAGTCCAGAATAACCACCTAGGAGAAGACAATTCCAAAAATCAAAATTTTCTTGGGAGAAAAAGAGGCATTGCCATTTCAGAATCATTGAAGAGCTTGAAGGGTAAACTTCCAGGGTCAGTGGAATCAATCACAGAACCCTTAACCTGCTTGTTGTTTAGCAAGTTTGGGAGCTGTCCAGTCTCTTAGTAATATATTTGATTACCCGAATCCTATTACTAATATTTCTAAAAGCATTCTAATATTTATGTTATCCCTTTGGAAACAAATAGAGTTGTGATTTGAAGGGGGGGAAAAACTGACAGACAGAATTAGACTATCTTGCCATAGAATCATTATGCACTTTGGTGGAAGGAGCAGGATTCATGAAAAGAGAGAAAAGGTTCCATTTGAGCAGAGAATTGACTATTAGCTGGTTGAGCTGCATTGAGTCAGAGATTAAGGTTATTTTGTTTTGTTTTGTTTTCAATTAGAAACTTCTACAGCCAAGGAACAGTTTCCTCAAGGGACAGATTAGGAAATGACCTAAGGACCTACTCCCTTCCCATTCAATCCCTCTCTACCAGTCCCCAGTGCTGAAATTCATGGCCATTCTAACTCAGGGAATTCTTCATAGGTTTACTGGCCTCAGTGATGACGTGGCTATTTGGGTCAATGGCATTAAGGGCAAGAACCCTCACCCTGAATCAGGAAGTTCACATATCATATAGTTATAGCTTATAAAATTTGAAAAGGGGAGAGACCTTGGGGATCATCCAGATCAGCCTCCTCATTTTATAGGTGATGAAATTGAGACCCAAAGAGGTTAAGCATTTTGTCCCAGGTCATGCAAGACAATATAATGGAACCACAGTTAGAATTTCAGTCTTTTAACTCCAGAGTCAGCACCCTTTCCATTATATCATGCTGTCTTTTGGCCTAGGATTTCTAGCAGTTATTAATTTCTGTTTAAATGCTTAGTAAGAGAAGAAAGGCCAAGACGGATAATGATGGTAGCCAGGCAGTAGATGATGGATAGCAAGATAATAGATAGTTGGTAGATAGATGATAGATAGCAGATAACAGGGAGTACATGATAGGTAGTAGATAATAAGGACTTAGATAGATGGACAGATCCCTTGGATACAGAATAATTTTCAAATCAATCTGTTATTTTAACTGGTTTTAATGAATGTTCTTTGTGTCTGAACACACCTGCCCTGAACTCTGTGTGGCCCAGTGGAAAGACTCTGGAGATGGAAAATAATATATCATAAGATGAATAAAATAGTAGGAACTTTGAGCTGGAAGTCACTTTAGAAAAATTAACAATACTACTTTCTATTTGTATAATGTTTAATAATATTCTAAGCACATATATGTGTGTGTGTGTTATCTTATTTGTTCCCCACAACAGCCTTGTAATGTAGGCAGAGAAAGTATTATTGGTTACATTTTTCAGGTGAGAAAAGCTGATCCTTAATGTAAGACAGCTCTGGGACTAAAAAACAGGCCATCTGACTCCCACTCCAGTGCCTTTTTACACTACACAGAGAAAACAGAGATTCGGAGAGTTTGGTAGTAGATGATGCTTGATCGGGACAGAAAGCTTGTCAGCTAGTAAAACGGCAAGGCAGAACATGGGTTCCATAAGCTTTTCTATATTATCTCTTTGGAAACAAATAGAGTTGTGATCTGAAGAAAAGAAAGATCCACAGTCAGAATTAGGCTATCTTGCTACAAGATCCTGAGGTACTTTGGTGGAAGGAACAGGATGCAAAAAAAGAGAGAAGGGGTTTCTAGATATGATCATGTGAGCAGAGCATTGACTATTGGCTGGCTCAGCTGCATTGAAGAAGAGAATAATGTTCTACTGAACATTCAGAGCTATGTACTAGGTATGAAGCTCTTCCTGTAGAGAACAAGAGCTGGATCCTCTGAAAAAGCATATTTTTTGATATGGAGATACATATGCCACCTAAAGATATGTCCATCATCCAATAATGTTTAGAAGAAAAAGATTCAAATAAAACTAGTTGGCTACTCTATGCCATGTAGAATATGACATAGATCCTCCTGAGGCTTGTTAAATCTACAAATCCCTATTCATTCCTCGTGATTTATGTGGGTTCAAGACCAAATAGACTTTGTCCAGTGGCAGGAAGAATGGTGTGTTTGTCCCTCAGGGTGAAGAGTGATTCTCTAGTAGGGTACATTTCCTCCTCATACTGACCACCATCCCTAGGCCTTCCCTCATGGTGGTAGGTAGCCCACACTGCCATGAAATGCACCTTCAATGCCTAGGAGCACTTTGGGAAAATACTTCTCTATTGGTCTATGACAAGGGTCCTCAAACTACAGCCCGCGGCCAGATGCGGCAGCTGAGGATGATTATCCCCCTCACCCAGGGCTATGCAGTTTCTTTATTTAAAGGCCCACAAAACAAAGTTTTTGTTTTTACTATAGTCTGGCCCTCCAATAGTCTGAGGGACAGTGAACTGGCCCTCTATTTAAAAAGTTTGAGGACCCCTGGTGATCACCTCTTAAATCCTTAGAACCTGAGAGCTGAGCCACACTTCCTAACACAACCATGACTGTCATCAGAATGTCCTCTGTGCCACTAACCCTTCCAGGGTCTTGCCATCATGGCACTCCTTTCTTGGGCCCATCTTCCTTTCCAAAATCCAAAGAGAAAAGTGTCAGTTTTCCCACTCTGTTGAGGAAGCTAAGTGGTACTATAGATTACAGTATTAGATTTGGATAAATTGAATAAATGAGTTCAAATCCAGTCCTAGACATTTTCTAATTGTGGGACCCTAGGCAAATCATTTAATCTCTTTCAGCTTCAGTTTCTTATTTGAAAATGTATATAATAATAACATCTTCTTTGTAGGGTTGTTGTGAAGATTAAGTGGCAAAATATATATATTTTGTAAAGCTTAAAGCACTATGTAACTGTCATTATTATTAGTAATACTATACACTCGTGGTTAGAATGTTCTTTCTACTGCAACCCTGTCCTCAACTGTTTTTGCCTCAGGTGAAAAAATGTTTAGTCCCTGCTCTCCATATGGGAGCAAATTCTGCCATAAGAAGGGCTCCAGAATGCATTGCCTGAGATCAGAAGTACCTGGGGGGTACAGGTAGTTCTTTCATTGCTACCAATGAAATTCAGGAGTTTCAGAAGACAAGAGTAGGTTTGGAATATTAATGGCTGGTTAAGAAAATTGTTTCCAAAAATATGATTTGTATATTTAGACCATAACTAAAAATATAGGGATAATAGGCTCTTGTCCAAGAATGGCATCTACTTAAAGATATACATTTTTGCCAGGAAAAATATATTTGTCTAGAGTCTTACAAAACTGATTTTGTACAAAAATGATTTTAACATAAAAATTGAGTGAGGAGTAGAAAACTGCTCCCATAGATTTGCCAAACTAGATACCACAGAAGATACCTGAATGAGAGATAAAGAATATCCAGAAAGGAGCAGGAATTCATAAGAGAGTGCCCAATGATAAAACTTGCAATAAAACCTGCACATAAGAAGGAGGGTCACTAATTCACTGGACTCAGTATGGAAGTATAAAACCAAGAATTACAAGGGACTTATCATGAGTAATAAAGTAGTAAATTAGAGTTCCCAACACAAGGACATAAATTTGATTTCATAGGTATTACTGAGAACTAGTAGAATGATAGCTTTAATAGAATAATAGAATAATGGATTTAGACGGGGATGTCATCTTCAAAAGTAATAGAATAATAAAAAGGACAGTGAGATATGTTTGATAAGAAGAAAATATATTTATGAAAAATCCATAAGCTGCAGAAGAGAAGGATAGAAGAATTCATTTTGATGAAGGTCAATTGAGAGAGAAACAGAAATTATTTTGAAATTATTCTACAGACCACCTGGTCAGAAAGAGGGAAAAGATAAGAAATTTTGGGGGGGGAGGTAATAAGAGATAAGGAATTTGTGACCTCAAGCTGGTTGCAGAATTATTTTATAGTGATTATGGGAAATCATCACTTCAAACATTCAACTGAACCTGAGTTTCTAGAACAGAGGATAATTCTTGCCCTATTCATGTGTGTATGTGTGTGCGTGCGTGCATGCGTGTGTGTGTGTGTGTGTGTGTGTGTGTGTGTGTGTATTTGCAGAAACAGACATGATGTGAACCCAGGAAAGAAAGTGATCACTTTATTTTATACCTCAAGATAGAGGAGAAGAGGGAAGCCAGTCTCAATCTGACATAAAATCCTAGATTTCAAAAAAGCAGGTTTCAAAGGATTCAGAGAAAGGGGAGATAAAATCCAATAGCTAAAAATTCTACAAAGGAAATATGCCCAAGAGGTATGAGAAACAATTATGAATGCAGTTTTAAAGACAAGCAGTTCTAATCAGAAATAAAAGGATAGCTAACTAAAGACATGGACATGAATCCACAGGAAACTTGTTGATCAATTTAGATTTTTAAAAGATGGAAGAAAGGCCATATAACTGAAGATGAATTCCAAAGAATTGAATAGTCCTATAAGATTTAATATTAGGAAGGCTAAAACTCAGGAGGAATTGAGGTTGACAGTGAATACAAGAACAACAAACAACAAACATAATGGTTCCCCCCTTCACCCCTAATAGCTCTCTGAAGGCTTACACTTATGTGGATGTGTATTAACCTGTCAATAAACATATATTAAGTGCCTAAATGCAAAGCATCTAGTTTGTTGTCTTGACCAAAAAAAAAAAAAAAAAACAGAAAAAGACTGTGTATGTGAGTTGAGGTGGGGAAGGGGTGTGGGTGTCTGTGGATGTTGTGTAGATGTATTTGTAGGTGTATTCCCAGCAATGAGCACAGTGCCCTGCACATATTATACTAAGTGTTGAATTCAATTAAACTAAATATCCTTTACCCCACTTTTCCTATGCAAATCTGTATAAGTTATATGTGCAGTCAATTCCCACTCACCATGTATCTTGACCTTTGAATAACTTGAAACACTAGGTTCTTTTGTTAAAGTTTTTACTGATAGTTTTGCTTTTTATATCCTCATAGTTTTCCCAAGTATCCTTCCGCTTCCTCCTCCCAGAGAGCCTTCCTTTTTGGCAGATAATATTTCTCAAACACAAAAAAGAAAGAAAAAAAAGGAAAAGTGACAAAAATCAACATAACAGATCAATAAATTGGAAAAAATCCAATAATACCCGTGGACTTTCCACCTCCATGAAAAGGTGCATTAGAGGTATTCTATCATATTTCTTCACTTGAGCTATGCTTGATTATAATCTTAATATATTTACTTTTGATTAGTGATTGTACGATTCTGTCCATTTACATACCATACATACAAAAATCAAAAGTTGTAGTCATGATGTATATGGTTCTCTTGGCTTTGCTTACTTCTTCTTGCATCAGTTCATGTCAAACTTTTTATGCTTCTCTGCATTAATCACATACATTATTTCTTATTATATAATAATATTCTTTTAGGGACAGTTAAGTGATTAAGTGGATAGAACACTGCCTGGATTTTGAAAAATCTGAGTTTAAATCCCACCTCAGACATTTACTGGTGGTATGATCCTGGACAAGTCACTTAGCCTATTTGCCTTAATTTATTAGAGGAAAAATAGCAAACCACTTCACTAGCTTTGCCAAGAAAATTCCATGGACAGTCTTGGTATACTATGATCTACATGATCATGAAGAGTAAGACATAATTGAATGAGTGAACAGCAACACAATATTCTATTATAATCATGCACCACAATTTGTATAACCATTCCCCAAATGATAGGCATCTGCTTTGGTACCAATTTTTTGCTATTACAAAAAAATATATTGCTATAAATATGTTGGAATAGGTGGGAACTTTCTTTTTATCAACGGCTTCTGCGGGATCTAAGCCCAGTAATAAATCTCTTGGTCAAAGGGTATGGGCATTTTCATATAATTCATATAATTCCAAATTTGTTTTGCAAAATGATTGTGCTTTTTCACAGCTCCACTAACAATACACTATTGTGCATGTTATCTCACAACCCCTCCAACATTGACTATTGCCTTTTTTTGTCAACTTTGCCAGTTTTTCTGGGTATGTGGTAGAAGTTCAAAGTTTTTAATTTCCATTTTTGTTGTTAGAGATTTGGAGCATTTTTTCATATATTGTTAATACTTTACAATTCTTCTTTTGAGAACTCTTTGTTCATAATCTGAAACACTAATTCCTTGAATACTGGTGTAGACATGCAAAGATGGATCTTTGTTTCAAGGAGTTTAGGAATAGTAGAAACATGCACAATTTCCCAAAGGCAATTCAGCCCATTACTTTTTTCCTCCTATTGAATATTAGACCCAATTCATTGTCCATCCATGATGTCTGTCAATAGATAGATAGATAGATGGACGGATGGATACACAAATGGTTTTGTATACTTATAGACCAGTTTTGTGAACTCATATTATAATTTAAGCAATAGCATTTTCTTCCACTTGGCTTTTTCATATAGATAATTAAACTGAAAGGGCTAGAAAAGATTGAAGCCTTTCCAGTGATTACAGATATGGATAGAGGCCTCTTCAATGTTTGAGGACTTGGTGTAATCAATGCAGCAAAATCCTTAAATAAAAGCAACATCATTTATAAGGTCTCTCTCTTCCAGTTGAACTCTGCAATAGATATTCCCCTAGAAAGTGACAAACACCTTTGGTGAGAATGTCTTTTTCCTTTATCCCTTTTTTAATCAGAATAGCTTTAAACAAAGTAATCTGTGTCATTACATCTTTCTAAATATTAAAAATGCTTTAATATATGCATAGGAGATACCTTGTCAGAAGACAGAGTTTAAGACAGAATTTTATTCTATAGAATTATTTTTATAGTCAATAAGCAAAAAGTATAGTGAGGTTTTAGATCTTGAATTGTCTATACCTTTCAGCCAATTTTATCACTGCAATGATGTGGTCTGATACTGAATATAATGTGTGAAAGCCTAACAGTTCCTTTATTATAGTATTGTATAATTTTCTCATAACAGTATTACAGAAATAGGAACTATATATATATATGTACATATATAATAGTTATTGATATTATTTTCTCAGTCATGGTTTTGAGGTAATAATGAAGTTTATGATTTTAATTTTTTTTTCTTTCAGTACTCTTCAAAATGGTGCTGCCTCTAAAGACTTCCTCTCTCTCTCTCTTATTTATCTTATCTAATTGTTTCCATTGGATTACAGATTTAGAGCTGGAAGAGATTTTGGAGATTTTCTAGTCCCATTTCTTCATTTTGCAATTGAGGAAATTCATTTTCAAAGAAACTACTTTGTCTAAAATCTCAGACAGTAAGTGGCAGAGATGGGATTTGAACCTGGGTCAACTAAATATCAGTTAAGCATCCTTTCCACTGAATCATGCTACCCAACCAGCATTACAACTATTCTTGCCATCTTTGTTTTCTTTGTGCCATTTCTATTTCCTCATGTAGCACATCATGTTAGGAGTCCAAATGTAATGATAGTTCCATTTGATATTAATGGAGAAAATAGAGTTGTCCAAAATCTTGGCAAAACTTTCCTATTTCCGTGTTTGTTATCCTCCTTCCAGTTTTATACATAAATGTTCCTGACTTAATAAATTTACTGTAAACTTTTTTCCCCACTCCACCATCTCTCATTTTTTTCATATATATTACTAATAATATTTTACCATATACTGTTAGACTTAAATACAAATTTACATCTTAAATACATTTTGTTTTTAACTGCCCATATCTTTTATCTCAAAAAGATGGCAAATGTTTACTGGCTAATTTGCTTTCCAGTCTTTCACCTTCCTCCATGGCAACTGATTAATCTTACTTGAAAAAAGTTGACAGTTTGTGTCAATGTCTGCTCTTTTTTCGATTTCTCTTTCTTCTATTGTTTATCTCCAATTTATCCTGTACATAGTTTGTTTGTACATGGTCGTTTATATGTTGCCTCTTTGATTAAACTGTGATTTTCTTGAGAGTGTGAACAGTCTTTTATGTTTTAGGTATCCCCAGAATTTAGTATAGTACCTAGCACAGAGAAGGCACTTAATGTTTATTGAGACCTAGTACACTTTGAAATGAAATATCTATAGTTTCCTTTAGATGCATAACAAAAAACAACTCTGCCAATGTCATGACCCTTCAGAGAGAATCAATGAGCATTCTATTAAATGACAACTTTATGTCATCTTATTTCATTTACAATAAGAATGTCAAAATTAATTTAATAATAAAATTAACAGCATAACTTATATAGTGCTTAAAGGTTCACAAACACTTACCAGTAATACTCCCATTTAATTCTTAAAATAACCCTGAGAGGTAGGTGCTATTATTATCCCCATTTCAAAAATGAGAAAATCTAGCACGTTTTAGTGTTGGTAGATATCTAGAACTTGTCTGAGATTTATATTGTTGTTTGTCCTTTGTGCTCAAAGAGAACTATGATGACATCATAATGTCAGGGTCAATTAAGAGTGTATCCAGCTGTGGCTGATTATACCAATGTAGGCTTGGAAGGCTCTACCACAAGTTAGGCACAAATCATGTGACCATTTGGGAAGGAATGCTTCTAAATTTGCATTTCTCATGTTTCTTTTGAGCTACTGCGTTTCTGCTTTGCTCACAGAGTACAGTATTTTTTTTTATGCAAGCATGCTATGTTGTATAATCTGTGTCAGTGTCTCTTGGTCTCACAATTAATACAAGTAATACTAATGGTAAAAAAAAAAAATACCCTTGTATCTCTTCTTCTGACCATTATGTAAGTGCCTGCCTTATGAGTTTTCTATAAAACAGACTTTTGGACAAATGTACATTTGACATTTAAATAACGTAGCCAGCCAATTGGAGTTATTTTCTCTGTAGTAGGGTTTGAATATTTGGCAGTCCAACTCAAGAAAGGATCTCAGTTTTTGGTATATTATCTTCCCAGGTGATTTTTAGAATTTTCCTAAAACAACTCAGATGAAGATATTTGATTTTCTGGCATACTACTGGTGATATTTATATATCATAAGATCAAAAATCTTGACAACAGAGTCTAGATATCTTCCCTTGAATGCACATATAATACAGAATATGATTTTTCATTAATATATGATAACAATTTGTTAATTATGTTCCTTTGATCTTTGGGGCAGTTGGTATATGACTTCCAGATTCATCTTTATAATCTAACTTTCTTCTCTTGCTTCTTACTTATAAACTTACCTATACTGACCAGAAGTAGAGGGGGGAACCCAAATGATTTGTTATGACCAAAAAGTTAATCCCCAAGTAGCTAACCTAATAGCAAAGAACCTCTGTCCTCACCTTGACTGGTCCTTAGAAAACAGATATAGTCTGTTGATAAATCCATTCTTAAAATCTTTCCAGCATGATAGAACCCATAGGGCTTACATTCCACTAGACTCACCTCTAAGATTTCAGGGTCACCTTCATTTCACAACTGGACTAGAATTTTGTCGAGGATAAGTAGGTAACAGTAACTTAAAAGTCTTCAATGATAGTAGAAAAGGAGACAGTGTATCATAGATCTTAGATAATAGATAGGAAAGAAGGAGACAATTGATAGATTGTAGTAATGAAGCTCACATTAATATAGAGCTTGGCAGCTCACTGTATGCTTTCCTGACAAAAACCCTATGAAATGGGTGATGCTTGCCAAAGGTCACAGAATGAGTAAGTAAGTAACAAGGCTGGAATTTGAGAGCCTCATTCCTTACTCTAAGTGGAGTGTTCTTTCTCCTTTTTGCTTCCTTTCTTGATTATGATAACAAGATCACAATATTAGCTCACATTTATAAAGCTCTTCAATTTGCAAAGTAACTCACAGCAACCCAATGAGGCACATTGTATTTCACTATTTTACAGATGAAGAAATTTGGATTTTAGAGACATTAAGTGGCTTTGACTTGTCCAAGATCACAGAACTAGGAAGACATAAGATCATAATCCCAAGCCTTTCAAATCTGAATCTAGTGTTCATTCCACTACATCATATTCCATACTTGAACAGATGAACCCCTTGAGTACTCACTTACTTCCAATTTCACCTATTATTTTAAGTAGTTTTCTTGAATGTCCTTTGTGTTACTGAATTCTTGCCCTGAAGTCTAGGAAGTCTATAGAAAGAATCTGGGGCTAGAAATTAAGAGATTGCAAATCTTCCACTAACTGGAGAGATGATCTTAAATTAAGCAAGTCACTTAAATTCCCTCTTGCTTCTTCTATAAAATGGGAACATTAATCATGTGAGGAAGGGATGCTCAAAGCTGCCATGACATTGTATGTTGTTATTGTCTAGTTTGCAGGCAGGAGCAAATCCTTCTTTAATCCATTCTGGGACAAAGAAGCATAGGAATATATTCGGGGGGGGGGGGGTTATTACTAAGTATATTTATAATTTTTATTTTGTTTCCTTTTTCTCTTTCATACTTACTAATTTCATACTGTTATTTTCCTAGGTTTCTATTAGCATAATAAAAATAGTATCTATGCCCAAGTTAAATTTAAATATACTCAGTTTCACATATCCCAGAAAACATACAAATATGAGCCCAAGTCCATGAAAAACTAGAACAGGCTGACCTACACATAGGTAACAAGTATAAAGGACTTTGAATAATATTGTTATAAAAAATTTTCAAGTACAACTCAAAATAGAATGACAGAATATAGCTTGTAGAAAGGAAACACTTTCTTTTTCATTCTCAATTAGTAGCATCCCTTTAGGTGTTTTTGTTGTCTGATTTCAAGGTTCATTCCAGCCTTTAGAGTCCAAGATACACCCATTACTTGTAATCACTTAGAGAATGGCAAGATGACAAATAGACATGCATAACCAGAGATGGCTCAACTAGTATTCCTCTTCTGTCTCCAAAATTCACTGAAGCCAAGTTTGCAAAACCTGAATTAATAACTCATAAATACTACATAAAGGATTTTATTGTCTTGTATATTAAATTTATTACCATTAAAATAACTTCAGGTTTTCAGTTCCATCAAAACCATATAAATATATGCTGACCTTTCCATTTGGTTCTAAATGATTCAGTGGATTTTTTTTTCTACATAGAGTCAAGTCTGACTGGTCCATTCACAGATGACAGAAACTATCTTAACAAATAAAAGCTCCAAGAGGAAAGGGAATTATATCTGGATTTTGAATCTTCCCTACTACCTAGCTAGTATCCCCAAATGTTTATAAAGACTATTTGTGCCTGAGCATGAGGCAGAACATATTCTGAGTTTGTATTGGTTTCATCAGCCACAGCCTGACATACTGTAACTAGATTCTAACATAGTGATGTCATTTTGGTCCTCTTAGAGAACCAAGGATAATAACCTAACCTAACCTAACCTAATTTAGCCTAATCTAACTTAATTTACATGCAATAGATACTTAATAAATGGTCTATGGGAAGAAAGTATATTGGAATGCATATAGCTGACATTTATATGAACATTAACACTTGAAAAGAGATTTCATACATAATCTTGGTTTGGTATCTGAGTTAGAGATTATGGGAATTATCTCCATTTTTTTCAGACAGATCAACTGAATCTTAGAGAAGCTAAGTGATTTACCCATAGTTACACAGTAAATTTTGAAGATAGTATTTGAATCCAAGTCTCTACTGACACTGTCATGTTTTTCATTATCCACATTCCCTTCTCATAAATATGACCTATTCTAATTCCACCTACTCTCTTTCCTGCTTTCAGTCTTTTTTCTTTATAAAAGCTTTTCATTTTTCAAAATACATGCAAAGATAGTTTTCAACATTGACTTCCAAAACCTTATGTTCCAAATTTTTCTTCTGCCCTTCCCTTTTCCCCCCTCCCCTAGATAACAAGTAATCAAATATAAGTTAAACATGTGCAATTCTTCTAAATATATTTCCACATTTGTCATATTGCTCAAGAAAAATCAGATCAAAAGAGAAAAAATGAGAAAAAAAGCACAAAAAAAATAGTGAAAATACTATGCTTTGATCCACATGTAGTCTCCATTTAGTCTCTCTCGATGTGGATGGCTCTTTTCACCTCATTGCTAAAAAGAGCAAAATTCATCATAATTGATCATCACATAATCTTGTTGCTGTGTACAGTGTTCTCTTGTTCTATTCATTTCATTTCTGTATTCTTAGCCTAAGAAAGGATATCAACTCTTAGCCTGTTCTAAATATCCATCATTAAATAAATTTTTATTGATTAGCTCATATGTGGATCCTTCATGCTCTCTAGATTAAAGAGGCTTACAATTTAGTTTAAAAATCAAGACTAAAACACAAGAAAAATTCAAGGCAGTGGACAATCATTGTGGCAGGTATAATGGCACAACTGCTCAGCTCAATTTCAAAGTCAAAATAACCTATGAATTTGAACAATTCCCATACAATACTTAAAAGTGAGCAAATTTCCCATCAATGAAGATATGAAAACAGAGGCTTGCCAGGAACATTTCTACCTGAGATAAGGGCTAGAACCCTTCTCAAAACTTCTATGATACTAGATTCAATAAGAACTTGGAGAGGGGGAAAATCAATAGATTCACTGGGACTTAAGCTTCAATATTTACCCAGACCTCTCTACCCCTTTGGTTGCCATGAGACTGGCGTACAGAGGGCCCTGATGATTCCAAATGTCTGTCCCTATCTCAAGCTGCTGCCCCTCATATACAATAAAGAATGGAGAAAAGAAGCTACACTAAAAGCACAGGCCCTCCCCCAGATCTTACTCCTTTCCCTTGTTCTTGGCATTATCTCCTAAAAGCTTCCTGGAATCTACAGAAGTTTTAAGTTATGGAAATTATGGAGCAGACATATTGTAGAAGAACAACCAAGTGGCATGGTGGCCATTAACCAATTAATGGCTGGACAGGTGCCAACAAGTGATGGGGTAATTATTAAGTGGTAATTACCATATCATTACAAGGTAAATATAGGGTTCAAGCTGTCATCCGCCCCAGAGCGGGTAACTGGGAACTCATTTTATTCCTATTAAGTGTAATTACTCCCCAATCTCTGAAAACCTGTGATTTCCAATGTAATTACAGGGTATTTTCTAAATACATCCAGGAGAAGCTGGGGACAAGGAGGCAGAAGGAGATAGGAGAGGTAAGGGAGTGATGGGTAGTAGGTAAAGGTGGCTGGCAGGAAGCTCAAAACTCCAAGAACCAGGGTTTAGAAGATAAACCACATGGAGAGGCAAAAGGGTAAAGGAATAAAGAAAGAAAAGGGAAGAAGAATGAGAAAATGTTCATGTAACTATAAGAGCTTCTCTGTTCCTTCTTTACTGAAAAGCTCAGACACGATGATATTGGGTAGGTTCCCTGGTCTGGGACATAAGAAATGGGAAAAAGAAAAAGGTATTAATCATCTTTATTTGAATCATAGAGTCACAGAATCTGAAGAATTGGAAGGGACCTTAGAGATTTTCTAATTCAAACTCCTTTTAAAGTTAAGGAAGCCGTTTTAGAGAGAAAGAAGGATGGGCTTTAATCTTCCAAGAAGTCTCTTCCTATCTCCCTGTTCTAGATTGATCTTCCCCCTTGGTTCTTCGAATAGCATTTTACTTTGCAATTCTCTAATGCACTTTTCAAAGTATAAATAGGGGTGGGGGAAGAGTGAAGAGAAATCAATGTGCTTAACTGAAGCAATGGTCTGTACATGTAAGAGGCTAGGCAGTCTGCTTTCAGAGAAGCATGATAAGGTATAATGGGAAGGGCCTTGGAGTGATTTAGAACATAATTTTGAAACTGGTGCTGGGGTGCTGGCCACATGATGAAGAGGAGCATCTTTGACAGGCTATGGAGGTAAACCAGGTAGGAGCATAGAGTTCCTGGGATCTGATGAAGGACTTATCCAGATTTTCTGGGATTGGTGAAAGAAGATAAGTTGCTTATTGCCTCCAATCAGGGCAGGGGCTTCAAGACCTTTCTCATCCAGACACAGCACAAAGCTCATGGCTTTGTTATTGCATTTCTCCTTGTTTTGTCCACTCTTTCCTGCTTTGGAGTGATTAAAATTGGAGGTGGCAATGATGTCATGAGTTTTTAAAGTTTGAAAGAGGCAAGCAAGCCTCTAGGAGGTTCTAGACAGAATTCATGGTGATTTTATTGGCTAATTAGTCCAACATCAATGCCCCAAGGAACATCTTTTGGAGACCCAGACAAACAGTGAATGAACCATAGACTCATCCAGTAACCATGCATATTGGCAAGTGAACTTAGTTTCTAGAGAGAGTTTACTTTCCCCAGGGAATGAAATGGCATAGGGGGAGTCTATTCCTCCCAGGTGTTGGGGAGAGATCTTTATATTTCTGTGTTTTTTGGATCTTCAAAGTGAATATCCCTTTAGAAAAGCTAATTGATGTTAATTGGCTAAATGGAACTGGAGTGTTGATCGCTGGCAGTTAACAGTCAAGGGGATTGAGGTGATAACATTAGGGATAAGATGCTCCCAAACCCTGAGGGGTATCCCAAGAACACTAAGGAAAATTATGTGAAAATGAAAATGAAACCAGATCCATTGCTCCAATACAGTATTTTAAAAATTATACTTACCTAAGTAGGTATCTCATCCCTAACCTTTTACTTTATTGTTTCTACCAATAATAATGAAATTGTAGTACTTAAAAGTATGCAAACTACTTTGCATATTTTATCTCATCTAGACCCCATAGAAATCCAGTAAGGGAAGTACAACTACTATCTCTGTCTTAAAGATAAAGAAATTGGGACTGAGAACTATTTAGACCATGGTGACATAACAAGTATCAGAAATGGGATTTGAACACATGACTTCAAGTCCCTTACACTGCTGCACTACACTGTACACTTAACTCCTGTCTTGTCTAGATTTCAAATTTCCAGCCTCAAAAAAATTTTTCCAGCTTCCTTTCCTCACCCCATTCTGCCCCAGAATCTAAGCACAATGTTCTATACAGAGCAGGTGCTTAATAAATGTGTGGTGTTCTTCTGGCTGAGCTACCATAACCTTGTACTACTGTAGACTTTATAGTATAGACTGTGAACTACCCATTTAACCTCTGTCAAATGAGATCGTATTTGCAAAGCATTTAGCACAACAACTAGCACATAGTAGGTGCTTAAATATGTTCTCCCTTCCCCTCTCTCTTTTCCTTTCTGAGGATCAGTTGGTTTTCTTCTCTGTTAAATAAATGGATTTGATTAGTCAATCCTGGTTCCAATATTCAATGGCTCTTCACCTAAATTATTTGCCCTAGTTTGTGGATTGTAGAATGAACTGATGACAATGAGTAGCCCTCAAGGCTCCTACTTTAGTGTTCTTGCCATGACACTCTACTACTCTTGTATGAAAAACAGTGCTGGCAGCCTACAGATTTTCTAAACATAATCACACTAAAGTCAACTGAGATGCCTAAAGACACCCTCATACTCACAAACTCAAAACTTCTCATGCTTGACAGTACCTGATCTGATGGGAAGATACAGATGGAAAGTCGATAAAGAGCATCCAGTATTACTCAATGATGGCATTAGAAAATAATGTCCCAGCTACAGAAAATTTAAAACTTTCAAGTAGCAATTGAGAAAATACTAAGATACCAATTTTCATAAAAACATAATATATCACCAAGAAAGAGAACTTGATTCCAATAAACATTTAAACTCAAATCATTTCCTATAAATCAAGTAACCAATCATTGTCCCCATCTAAGATACATCTATATCAGCACTTTGCCATTAAATCAAGCTCTGAAATTCTATTACAAAAATGTATTGCTAAAATATAAAGGGAAAAACATACTTAGAGCTAGTCAATCTTACTAGATAGCATCCCTTTTAACTGTCTGTTAGTCCTCAGAGCTTCTTCAAGATTTCCAACCCTCCTAGGCTATTTCTAACATGTCTTTTCGTCTCTTCGTCCCTAGTACCTTCCTCTTCTTTCTTCATATCTGACTTTTTTGGAATATAGAATTATAGCATATGGATGTGGACCTAGAAAGGGAACTTAGATGCCATATTGTCCCAATCCAGCAAAGCTCAAAAGGGTTAAATAATTTGCTTAGGATCCCATAGGTAGTATGTGACAGAGGCTGTGATTCCAAATCCAACATTCTTTCCAGTGCATTATGATTAAGATGTAGTGGGATACTCTTGTCTCCATGGCCTAAAGGGATGAACCACTAGATAGCTAATGGAGGACCTCAAAGAGTTTGAAATGACTATTTTTCCAGTTCTATAAGTTTAGCAATAAAAGAAATAATACTCCATTCCCTCTCAATTCTCAAAGCTTGAATCCTGTTCTTCAGGTTCTCCCACTGGTGAGGGGAAATGAGAATGGCTACAAGGAGAAAGGAGGCAGGATAAAGAATTAAAATTAAAGAACTGGAGTCATGTAGGAGAAAGAGAATTATATCTAGAGCCATAGAACCGGGAAAGCTACCAAAACCAAGCCTTCTTTGGGACCAATTTCATTTCTGAAAATGAAAGAGATGAGTAACTGCAAATAAGCTTCCCAGTCTTCATAACCTTGTCGAGGGTCTGCCCTGTCCACAGCTCTGCCAACCAGCCCAGTTACAGAGCATCTAGTGCCATGTCGTCACTCTCTCACATCCCTGGCTCTGAAACAATCCAAATCTATCCTCATTTCCCTGACAACAGCTTGAGCTCTGCCTCCTAATCATCTCCGTCAGAGGGCTTTAGATTGGGTGGGAGAGGCCAGGCCCCAGAGACTGCCCCCTGGGCCCTCAGGGACCCCAGCTCAGCTAGGCCAGGACCTCGTGGCACTGTGACTGCTGACCCTCCCTGGTGCCCCTGCCCCACACAATCACCTCCTCTGACCCTAGTACTGGAAGGCGTCAGATCTGATCAAGCTGAGCCTGATGTGTGATGAGAGAACAGACCAGAGCTGGTCAGCACAGAGGAGCCTGTGTTCTAGAAAGAGAGAGGACATAGCGAGAGTCTGGATGATACAGAGAGGTGTTCACCTAGGAACAAGTGACGGATCTATGCCAGGTGCTCAAAGACAAGAAGGAAATTGCATATCAGAAGGATATGTGTGCATTCCCACGTGTGCATGTGGCCTGCTATTGGATTCATAAAAATTGTAGGCAAGTGAGTTTGTGGATTCTATCATCAAACCCCACAATTTCAGAGCTGGAGGGGTTTTAGTGTTTGTTCAGTGTAGACAAATGGTTATCTATCCTCTTCTTGAATATTTCCAATGATGGGGAACTCATTACCATAGGACATCTTATCTTAGGACATCTCTAATTTTGGGGAAACTCTTCCTTATACGAAGCCAAAGTTTGCCCCTACCCATATATCATCAACTCATGGCTCCTAGTTCTGCTTTTAAGACAATTTAGAACAAGTCTCTTTTCTCTTTCATGTAAAACTTTTTCATGTATTTTAAGAAAACCATCATTTTTCTTTTACCTTCACTCTAAGTATTTTCTCCGGATTAGCACAGACCCTAATACACAGTAAGTGCTTAATAAATGTGGGTTGACCGATCAAATGACAATCCCCATTTCTTCATCCATTTTTTCCAATTTATTTGATTTCAAGACCCTTCACTGTACTGATGAGACCCATCTGAAAATGTTTTAGATTGTCAACATTCCTTCTAGAAAATGGCATCCAGACTGAACACAATACTCTAGACTATCCTGATCAGCATGAAACACAATGGAAATATCAACTCCTTTTTCCTATGGTCAGTTTTTCATCCCAAACCAGTTATCCTCTATTACTGTTCCTTGCTCATTTGCCTATATTGTCCAGTTGGAATTACCTCACCCTTTGTCCCTGACTGCCCTTCATGGTCTAATTACTCATTGAAACCTTCACAAACTATTCCCATCCCATATATAATCTTCCCTTCTATGAACTTTTAAAGCATTTATTGCCTGAAAAATTCACTGGAGACTTATCATAGACAACTTCATTCCACTGGGGAAGGAGAAGTAAAGGGAGTACCTTGCCTAGACCTGTGATTTCACTGGCTTGAGAAATCCCAAGAGTAATATAGACTAGCAACTTTTCTGTAAAATAGTGTTAGGGAGTTATCTATCTGGGGAACAGTAAGTGATTTGCCCATGGCTACTCAATCAGTATGTGTGAGAAGCAAGATTTGAATTCAGCCTTAACTTTGAGGCCGACTTGGCCCTTTAATTACTATCATGCTACTTCTAAGACTACTTCAAATTGCTGTTTAATGTTCCAAGCATGTTATTCCTATCTCCCCAGAAAAGTCCTCAAGAAGACAGGAACAATGTAATATACTTCTTTTCTATCTGAGCCGTTCTATCCCCATGTCCAGTACCAAGCACAGTGTTAGCTATAATTAGCTGAGAAATACTTGATGGGGGAACCTAGATGACTTACTGGATAGAGCACTGGATTTGGAACCAGAATGACTCATTTTTTATGAATTCATATCCAGTCTCAGACACTTACAGGTTGTTTGACCCTGGGCTAGTCACCTGACTTATCTGCCTCAGTACTCTCAAGTATAAAATATACTAGAGAAAGAAATGGTAACCCATTCCAGTATCTTTGCCAAAAAACCCCCAAACATGGTCACAAAGAATCAGATATAACTGAACAAAAGAAACAATACTTAATGATTGACTGATAGATTGATGCCAATAACAGCTTAAGCCAAATAGTTACTAAAACAAATCAGATAGCCCTCACCCCTAAACACAAAACTTACAGTACATTCCAAAATCAAAAATTACTGACTTTCCTATTACTCATTGTCTAGAATCATCATGGCACTGTGGTGCTGCCTCTGGCATCAGAGCTTGGGTTAAAATCTTAAATTCTCTTTACTCTGGGACCTGATTTCATCATCTATAAAATTAGAGGTATAAAATTAAATGATCTTTGAGGTCCTCAAATAGCTATAAATGGTCTACATAAGTATAGCTTCCAATCTTTTTTGAGTATTAGGACCCTTTCTTAATGTTAAAATAATTTCAGAAACCCCTCTCCACTAAACATACATATAGTGATAGTGCCTTCACAATGTATTTTGTTGGATCTAAAAATGATAGTACTGGCGATATAAAGCACAAGTATTCTTGAATTTCTTGCAATAGCTCCAAGGTCTCTGTGTTGCGAATGAGTAACCTACACTACTCCCTTATAAAAATATGGATCATGGAGAACTGACTAAATATGGTATTTATAGCAATGTTGTATATGAGAACCTCTTATATGGCCCCTATTGGCTATTCTCAGATCCATGGGATCATTCTTTCTCAGCCCACAGCTTATAAGCCCCCATTTCCTCTAAGCCTGCTCTAAAAATAAGTCCGAATATTGCAAGGAAAATACCAATGAGTCAGTCAGATCAAGCAGCAAATACTCTCAACAATCATTTTCTGAACTACCCTACCGTGGTTCTGGTGGCTGACTCTTCACTTTCCATCAGCAGTTCTGCTCAGTTTTGACATCATGCCTCCTCTAGGCTAAGCTCATCACTAGAAACCTCCACATCATTGCAGATTGACTCAGCTTTTGGTACCCAGTACTTCCTTAGCACTCCCTCTGATTGGATGGTGGGAGAGTGGACCACAAAACTCCCCTCTCCAAAGCCTTTCCTTACAGAGGATTCAGAATTTTCCAGCCAACTCTTTATTTTCCATCAGTAGCTCACTTTGGTTTTGATTCCCTGAGCACTTGTACTGGATACTCCCTGTTGGGTCCCTTCTACCCTTTTCAGCTTCCTTCTGTGTTATCATCTTCTCCCACTAGATTGTAAGGAACTTGAGAATAGGGATAGTCTTCCTTTTTCTTATTTTTATTTTTATTTATTATGTGCCTGGCACATAGTAGGCGCTAACCTAATAAATGTTTATTGGCTGACAAACTGACCCTGCCTCCCAGAAGAAGCACAGTTAGTTCCTGATCAACCATTTGGGACTTAGTCTGCCCTCTCTACAAGACGATAGAATAACATATATCAAATTGTTCATAATAGGGTGTGAGGTTAACATAGCTCTGGGTATCTGGAAACAGCACTGAAATTCAGAAAGTCTATGAGTCCCCTAGGAAAATACAAACATGCTTGAAGATAATGCATTAAGTTTTTGTCAGCTAACGCATTGAAAAGGGAGAGGTTGAAAACAGGTTAATATAAGCTAATAATCAGGCCATTCTAGAACTGGATACAAATTAAGGGACAGGGTTGAAGGAAGGGATCTATGAAAAGAAATGCCAAAGTCAAATTTCACCTACTCATAATTTAGTCCGGATCTCATACCCCTAACCCAAACTCCTCTGGCCCCCAGTCCCTGCTTCTCTCCTTTAGAAACTGTCAATTCCCATTCATTTTCACAATTTCTTCAGTTGGGGGTGTCAGACGGGCTGAAGAAAACTTGGGTTCAAAATTCTGCCTCTGGCACTGAAAAGCTGTGTTACCTGGGCAACAGACATCTCTGAGCCTCCATTTCCTCATTTTGTTAAAGGGGGTTAATGATAACACCTGTGTCACAGACTTGTTCAGAAAAAGAGTGTTATGGTGTGGGAGAAAAGAATAAATTCATTCCTAGCCTTCCCAAGCCTCCCCCATAGGCTTGTCCCCTTCCTGCCATTCACCCAGGGAGAGATCAGCAACCGCACCTTCCGACTATCTGGCATTAAGAAGCATCAAGGCAATAATTGCTGGATCCAGAGGATTTATTAAATTGGATAAATCCTGACTGCAGCCTCCCTTTTAGGCTTTGAGTGGTGTGTGTGTGTGTGTGTGTGTGTGTGTGTTTTCATAAGGGCTGCAGAATAAAATAATTGCATAATTAGTAAGGAATTTGTCACCTTTCAAGGGAGAGGCTTTTATTCCCTGCAGAACAATACTCCCTCCCCTGGGCTGCCTTTTAGTCTTTGTTGCTGTGATGAAAAGGAAAGGGAGGAGGTGAGACTGTAGGCAGAACCCCATAGATTCTCCTGGTGGTGCAGCGAAGGTCTGTTTCCCATTTTGAGTTGCTAGGGTCAAGTACCAGAAAAGGCAGCAAAAACTAGGAAATATTGACATTCACATCATTGTCTAATCTCTTTTGCCCATGAAACTCAGTGAGCTTCAATCAAACATTTATGAAATACCTACTGTGTGCCAGGCACTCAGCTGGGCACTGGGGATAACAAAAATGAAAAAAAAAAATGCTTCAAGGAGCTTGTTCTGTTGGATATAAAGAGGAGGTTTTGAACGAAAGAAAAGAAAAGTGGATTGGTATACTCATCAAAGACTGTAAGAAACTCCAGGTTTTATAGTGTCCACCACACACACCCCCTACACAAACACACACACATACCCCAACATACCCTTTCTAGAGGGATTCCTCAAAAGTTGGGAAGCTTCCAAGCATATCTAGAATAAGACTTCTGACTCCCTTTCAGAGCAGCTACTATTACCTTTGAGGCAAGGTACCAAAGTATTAGAAAGAACCGGAGATCAAGATTATACATAGTCCAGAGGTTCTCAACTTATTTTGTGTCATAAGCCCCCTTGGCAGTCTGATGGACCCCAAAACCAGTTTGACAGGAACCAATAGCCTCAAAGCCAATGGTGAGTTAGGGGGATGCCAAGACTTCCCCTGGCAGAATGAGTAGATGAAAATAATTTGTTCCAACAGCCACCAAAGCAGCTGAAGCAGATGCAGTAGAGAGTTTAGAACTTGGTTAGACATCAGACACCAGTCATCCACAGCCCCCCAGGCTATTGAAAATTGTCTTGATTTTTGTCTTGCTACTGTATTTCAATGACTCTGGAAGAAAGAGTGAGGCCTGATGACTTTGTGCAACCCTGGTTCACTTAAATCCTATTCAAGCACAAGTCAAAACATCATCCTGTGATTCTGAAATAGAATTGTTAAAGAATTTTTTAACATACAAATCCCCAGACCCCAAGGTAAAAATTCTACCTGCCATGGTACGTGGGTCCCCATGTAAATGTGTGGCCTGAGTAAGATCAGCTGTCTAAATTTCTGTTTTCTCACCACTTTTACCTGTCTCTTCCAGTTCTAGATCCTATGCTAATTAGATGTTGATGGGACATCCTAGTGGAGATGTTCTATAAACCTTTATATATGGCGCTTAGAAGACAGGTCAAATATAAAGATAGAAATCTGAAAGTTACCTACATGAAAGCCTTTCCCTCCTTTAAGATATCCTCCACACAGCTGCCAAATTGTTATTCCTTAAGCAAAGTGTGCACCAAGTCATTCCTCTGTTCAAAATGCCTCAGGGACTCTTTACTGCCTCTAGGGTTAAACTTGAATGTCTCAGGTTTGGCCATTTACAAGTTGGGTCCAACCCAATATATGCTAGTAAATTTTTTTTGCAAGTCAATCAATGGTAAATATTTAACAACCTGAAGCAAAAAGAAAAGTAGACAAGCTTTTAAGTTTACATTGCATTATTAACATTTTCTCCATTACTTTCTTAAATCTAGAGAACCAACAATAAATCAAATCCCAATATATGACATTTGCTGATTTTTGAGTTGTTATTAAATACTCACCCTGAAAATTTAACAACCAGCTCTTAAGAGATAATAGGAATGAGATCTAGCACACACCTGGTTCCAACTTATCTTTCTAGACTAATTTCTAGTAACTTTTACGAATAAATTCAGTGTTCCAAATAACCTGCCCTATTTACTGATAATTCTTCATGGATAATATTCTGTCTCCCTCCTGAGATACAACTCCCCCTTGTTTGTTAGTGGATTTGAACAGTAAGAGAGAGTTAAGAATTAAGGGTAACTGCAATTTGAGTGAATCAAAGGATGATAGAATGATGATGATGTGGATGATATCTATTCTTCATTTCTCTCCTGAGTTCCAGTCCTACACCTCCAGTTGCTTGCTGAATATTTCCACTGAGTTGTTCCAGTAGTTGTTCAACGTCAGCATATCCAAAAAGAACTCATTTCCATTTCTCTCAAACCAACACATCCTCTTATTTCAGTTGAGCATGTGTCAATGACATCATCATTCTTTTAATAACCCAGATTCATAAATATCTATGCCCCCAAAACTAGTGAGACCCCGTAACAGTCATACTTAGCTTTTTCACATTCATTTTCTATATCCAGTGAATCATCAATCTTTACCAACTCTACCTCCAAAATATCTCTCATTTCTGGTCCCTTTTATGTACTTACATCATTACTTCCTTAGTTCAGGCCCTTATCATCTCTCACCTATATTCAGCTATATAGTGATAATTGCTTAACAACTAGCATTCTAAAAAAAAAAAACCTAGCTTTTAGGTTTAATTTGCATTATTAACATTTTATCCATCATTTTCTTTAGTCTGGGCAATTAGCAATACATCAAGCCCCGATCTGGAGTGTTTGCTGATTTCCCAAGTATAAATGCTTATACTGAAAATTTCACAATCAGATGAGGAGCTAGTTGGAGCTGGCTCCAGCACACTCCTACCTAGATTATTGCAATAGTCTCATAATGGGCCTGTCCTGTATCCAGCCTCTCCCTTCTCCAGTCCATCCTCCACCCAAATGCCAAGTTGATATACCCAAAACACAAATCTGACCATGGAACTTGCCTACTCAAAAAGTTCTAACAATAGTCCATGGCCTCTAAGGTAATATTGAGTCTCTGCTGTTTGATATTTATTTCAAGCCCTTGACAACTGAACTCTGGCATCTTCGGGGTGATTATATATTATATCTCCTCACATAGTCTCCATTGCAGTCTAACTGATCGACCTGCTCTTTCTCACACAGAACTCCCCACCTTCAATATGAACCTATGTCCTAGTTTGGAATGTTCTTGTTCTTTATCTCTTCCCAAGGGTCTTTCAGTGTTTCCATCAAGCTCCATCTCCTCCTTCTTCCAGTTTTTTGTAACCCTCTAAATTACTGTCTATATTTTTAAAATGTCCTGTATTTCTTTCTTTCTTTAAGGGGCGGGACTATCTCACTTAAATATTTGCAATCCCTATGCAAAGTGCTTGGAACAAAGAAAACAATAAAAGTTCAATTAATTGAGTAAATGATTGCTAGTTTATAGTCATACAGCACTTTCTAGTTTATAAAGCCTTCCTCAGGAAAATGCTGTGAGGAAAACAAATAATAATATCCCTATTTTACAGATAAGGAAACTGAGGTCCACATAGGTAAAGTTCATAGTCACATTGGCTATAACTAGAGAATAGGGGAGCAAGGAGGTACTCAAATATGGGCCTTCTGATTCCAGCCTGGAGTATGACAATGTACTAGGATCATGAATTTAGAGCTAAGAGATAAATTTCACTTATGTAGGACTCAGGTCCTCTGACTCCAGCAATGATACTTTTTCCATTTTATTACATTGTCTCCCACTGGGCTGTTTGTCTGTAATTCTTGCCCAATGGTCCTAAACCTGCTTATTCCTTTGCCTTTCCTTCTCCCTCTACCATGGCACCAGGACCCCCTCTTTATCCTTGGACCAGGAGGGGACCCCCCACCCCACTCAAGTTTCTGCTGGGTGCAGCTCAGGCCTGTTGTTTCAATGTGGGCACCACCTCCCCTTGTCCCAGAAGAATCCCTCATTCATCACTGTCACATTCCGGAGAGGGTTTTTATTTAACAACCAATTTATTTCCAATTTAACTAATCTGGGGCTGGAGCATCTCTCACACACACCAAAGACACTCGGGTTGTAAATAGACTTACACACCATCGCAGGATAATATAAACTCTCATTAAAGCAGCATCAGGAGAGAAGGAAGAGGAGAGAGACGCTGGGGAGATTGCAGGGTGTTAAAATATGCAAGTACCCAAGGTAAACAATTCCAGCTGGCCTCCATTACTGCCTTGGACTCTGGGCTCTTTAAATGCATTTATTCATCTTATTGCTTACCCTGCTGACCTTGCAATAGCAACAAAGACTTCATAAATGACTTGTGATCTCGTAATAAGGTAGAGGAAGAGGGGCTACCAGGCAAGCAGGAGACCCCAAAGGGTCCATGGCTGGAAGAGACCTTAAAGATCATCTAATTTAAGGCTTTTATTTTGCAGATGAGAAGTAGGGGGCTTAGGTAGGTTAAGGGATTTGCTCAACACGGGTAGTAAGTAGCAGTAGTGAAGTTTGAATACAAGTTCTTCAATTCTGGAGCCATTAATCTACTCCAGCCATAAGCAGTTAGGCAGTACATGGAATAAAGTACCAGGTCTAGAGTCAGGGAGACCTGAGTTCAAATCCAACCTCAGACATTTCCTATCTGCATGACCCTGGGCAAGTCACTTCACCCTGTTTGCCTCAGTTTCCCCATCTGTAAAATGAGCTAGAGAAGGAAATGGTAAACCCCTCCAGTGTTTGTGCCAAGAAAATCTCAAATGGGGTCATGAAGAATCAGATATTATTGAAATGACTTCTAGGGAAAGGCAAAGTTGGAATTGGCAAATCCATTAATCTCTTTGAGCCTCAATTGCTTCATTTGTAAAATGGGGATAAAAATAGCATCTTCTTTCCAGAAGAAAGGTGAGGAGCAAAAAAAACCCCAACATTTTAAATAAAATACTTTGCACACCTTAAAGCATTATGTAATTGAGAATCATTATTACGCCTGTCTGGCTGCCATCCTGGTGCCCACTGTAGCTCCCCTTCCTCCACCCACTGGGAAGGTCATGTTGCAAAGCATGGATGTACTTGGCCCAACAATGGCACCAGATAAGGAAAATCTGGCTGGATGAAAGGGACAGCTAATCACACTGCTGTAGCCCAGGACTGTTGAAGGAATCCATATTGATCGGCTGGCTGGATCAGATAGACAAGAAAGGATTTGCTTATACCCACAGTCTGGACAAGGAGCCTCTTGGTCCTCCTGGCCACTGCTAAATCCCGGGCTGGCTGGGGAGGAAGGGGCCCAGACCTCAACAGGAGCAAGACTTTATCTCCCTTTGTCTTCTGTACCTTAGGTCAGGAATGGACCCGGCAACCTCAAACCTCCAATGAGCACTGCCCTTATTATTTGTCCTTCGTTCTCAAAGAGAACCATGACATCAGGGAGGTGGCTGCCAGGAAATGCAGGTGAATTAGATTTAAGTGAAGGAGACCTGTGCAAGGTCCCCTGCCTCACTTTCCCCTCCAGAACCATCTGGGTCCAATGGCAAGATATAGATCAAGAGGAATAGAGATGCCCTGTGCAGTACTGCCGCCAGAGGAAGAAGCATAACCAGACTACCTTCCGACAGCGTATGGAGCATATGTCAACAGGTGGCAGATTGTAGCTTCGATGAGATCTTGAACTTCCTTTGCAGGGAATCTGGTAGTAAGAATTTGAGAGAAGTGGGGAAAGGCTTGGGCAGGTTCTCAGGGTTGAATCCAGCTTGGCACTTTCCTCCCTCTGGAGGACTTGCCTCTTGGACAAGTAACTATATTTCTGTAACACTCAATTTTTTCACCTATAAAATGGGGCAGCACTACCTACTGTACATAAGGCATAAGTGAAAGAACATATATAAAAATAGTTTATAAACCAGAAAGTATCATGTAATTCTAAGTTATTATTTTGTAGAAATATCATGGCACTATGGATTGAGTAGTTGGACCTAAGTCAGGTAGCCTTCAATTCAATCCTTGTCTATAAAATTTACTGGTTGTACAAGCCTAGGTGACTCACTTAAGCTCTATGTGCCCTGGAACTCATCTTCTACATCAAAGATAGTTTTTGTTAATATTTTTATAGATGGAGCTCCCACACTGGGAATATTCACTCGAAGAAACCATAGGTTTTTCCATATTTGATTATTAGTAGTTATCTAATTAATCAATTTAGCCTTTGTTTGTTTGTTTTGATATAACTCAGCATGAAAAATAGTGCCAGATTGAGAAGCAAGAGATTTTGTTTTCATTCTTTCTGATCTAGATTCTGCCACCAACTTGCTTTGTGATTTTGGACAAATCTGTTCTCTCTGAGCTTCAGTTTTCCCATTTGTAAAAATGAGAGGATGAGACTAAATAATTAGGGAAGTATCTGACATGGCAGAAAGAGAGGTATGGAGTCAGAGGCCTTGGGTTCAAATCCCCCTTCTTTTATTTACTACTTAAAAGACTTGAGCAGTTGACTGGACCTCCCCTGATGTCAGCTACCCTCCCTGTGAAATGAAGCTGTTCAATGAGCTACCTTCTAAGATCCCTTCCAGGCCTACAGATAGGATTCTATAATCCTAGGTATCCAGGTGGATAAATCATCATCATCATCATCATCATCATCATCTAATTCCTAAGTGCCAACCCAATTCTATATCTGTTATCCAAAAATCCTTTGGTCTTGTCTATTCCATAAGACTATGAGCTGGAGCCATGGCTCAGAAAGCTGGCACAGTGTTTGAGATTTATGCCCTTCCCCAGCCATGGCGCACAGGTCTGCCAAGAGACCTTTAAATTATACCTTCTAAACTCTGCTTAACTAGCCCTCTTCCCAGCTACCTCAGAGGGAGAGTTAGTTTATTTTAAACAAATACTACTGGGTTATTAGGAACATATTTATACAAATTTCAGAGCTGTCAGGAGAGTAACAGAGTTCCAAAAAAAGTTGCCACAACCAGAAAGCAGCAATATAAAGGAAAAAGCACTGGAGTCAGCTAGGTGATACAGTAGATAGAATACTGAATCTGGATACAGGGAGTCCTAAGTTCAAATCTGGTCTTAGATCCTAAGCAAACCATTCTAAGCAAGTCACTTAACCCTGCTTGCCTCAGTTTACTCATCTGTAAAATGAACTGGATAAGGAATTGGCAAACCATTCCAGTATCTCTGCCAAGAAAATCCCATGGGGTCACAAAGATTTGGACATGACTGAACAAATTGAGTCAAAAGATTGAAATTCAAGTCTGGTTTTGCTCTATGACATCTCTGTGACATCCAAGTCACTTATCATGGTTGGGGCTCAGATTTTCATCTATCAAAGTCAGGGGCTCTAAGATACCTTCAGCTCCAAGGCTATGGACACAAACCCAACTGGGTGATCAGTTCTGTTGAGTTCCTAAGATGGTCACCAGTCCCTGGCAGGCACCACTGACTTTCCTTTTAAATTCAGAAGTACCATAATTTTATACCTTTCATATATGCCTCTTGCTCAGGAAAAGTCACCTAGAGGCCTTGCTGATCACATTCAAAAAGGGCAGTAAAAGCAAATCATTTTTGCTGAAGATACAGCTAAAGCCAGGGAAAAGGACACAGGTTGTCATAGTCTCAAAAGGGCTCTCTTTAAAAAAAAAAAGACACAGAAGGGTACTGACTATATTTGAAAGATGCTGGGTATGGAAAACCTTAGTTTCTGGTGGAGGGGTGAGAGAGAACAATAAAAGCTCTCTTTGTGCGGGGAAAAAGGAGGTTTAGAGAGCAAGGGACTAGGGGGAAGAAGCGATCTCTTCCTTCCCTACCCCTGAATTCCTCTACTGGCCAGAAGTATTTGATCTTTTACTCTTGTTTGGATCTTGCAGCCCTGGTAACCTGAACAAGTTTCCATGGCAATCGCTGAGCAATACAACTTGATGATTTATGCAGTTACACACAGGGTGGGGAGCAAGCACAGCTCCATAGAATAGGCAAGAAATCCCCTCCTCTTTTTCCTCCTGCTCTTCATCCTCTTTAATCTATTCTCCTCCATGACCTAGAGATAGTAAGTGGAGAAAAAGGCAGATTCTACTGGCTGAAACCCTGTGAGCCATTTGTACACAAAAGTTCTCTCTTTTCTCATTTTTGGCCCCAGGAAGTGTCCAAAGAGTGGCCTGATCTGCAAGTGGAATCCCACACACACAAGGACTCCTCCCCACCACCACCACCACTACCGCCAAAGGAGCTTGTTTTTTGTTTTTAGTACAATGTGCAGCGAGAATTAAAGAGAACCAGAGGGGGGACAAAAGGAGATATCTTTCCTTAGTTCCCTACTCCCTCCCCAGATTCCTAATCATTTCCCATCTGACACTTTCTTAAGCTAGGACAGCTGTCTAATTACCTAAGAGGCAAGAGCCAATGGCAAAGAAAGTGAAAGAAAGGAATAATGGCAATGATCTTATGCACATGTACACAGTATACAACAAAGCACATTCACACCCATGATTTCATTTTCTCCACCCTGTCAGCATCCAAAATCCAGATTCAACCTGAAGCCAATCAGCCATGTCTGCTTTCAACCTGTTCCTTCCTCTCTACCACAGTAGCTTCTCCCCTCACCTCCTCCTCAAAGCCTTTCCTTAAAAATCCATTTGATCCTGATGATTCTTTTATTATATCTCTTAGCCCTTATGCAGAAATCCTGGCCTGATATACTGCCTTGGAAAGAACATTTTTTTCTTTTTTAAACAGTATATTTTTTTCCAATTACACATAAAGACAAATTTAACATTTATTAGTTGAAAAAATTTTGAGTTCCAAATTTTCTCCTTTTCTCACTCCCCTCCTTTTTCCCTAAGATGGTAAGCAATTTAATATAGGTTATATATGTGCAATCATGTAAAACATATTTCCATATTAGTCATATTGTGAAAAAAAAGAAACAGACCAAAAGAAAAAGTCATGAAAAAAAATTTAAAAAGTGAAAATAGTGTGTTTTGATCTGCATTCAGGCACCATCCGTTCTTTTGGAAAGAACACTGTACTTTCATCCTAGTTCTGGTTCTGTGTGATCTCAGATTTATTGTCTCCTCTCTTTAGCTTTCTCAGCTTTTCTTCATCTGTAAAATGGGAGCAAGGAGCATGAGTTTGAAATATATCCAGTGGTTCTTAACCTTTTGTATCAGAGACTCCTTTGGCAGTCTGGTAAAATCCAGGGAATATTTTTCAAAAAAAATTAAGTGCACAAAATAGAATACCTTGGATTATAGAGGAAATAAATTCTATTGAAAATATAGTTATCAATGTTTTTTTTTTAAAAATCATGTTCATAGACCCTAAGTTAAGAACCCCTATTCTAAAGTCATAGAAACGCAGGATTTTATAGTTAGAAGGGACCATCCATTGACTAGTAGCCAATGGCCATCAAGTCCAAATTGTACTCTGAAGAAATTTCCCAATATAACATGTGATAAATAGTCATCTAGGCTCTCTTTGACTTCTTATAAAACAGAACCCCTTACCTACCAAGGCAGCCCATACTACTTTTCTGTTGTTTTCTCAGTTATGTTCAACTCTTCATAATCCTTCTTTTTCTTGAGAGAGATACTGGAGTGATTTGCCATTTTCCTTTTCCAGATTATTTTACAGATGAGGAAACTGAGGCAAACAGGTTTAAGTGACTTCAGCTAATAAGTGTCTGAGGTTTTATTCGAACTCATGGAGATGAATCTTCCTGACTCCAGACCAGGCACAAAATCTGTGCTAACTAGTTACCCATTTTTGTTAAATAAGTGTTTCACACCTCTACCCTCAAATAGCACTACAGGAAGTTAAAGGATTGCCAGCAACTTGAACAGTGAGAAATAATAAAGTATGCTTATTTTTCAAATTTTTGAGTCATTTTTTTAGGCATGTACAACTCTTTGTGACCCCATTTGAGATCTTCTTGGCAAAGATACTGGAATGCTTTGCCATTTCCTTCTCCAACCCATTTTATAGATGAGAAAACTGAGGCAGAAAGGGCTAAATGGCTTGCCCAAGGTCAAATAGCAAGTGCCTAAAGTCATACTTGAACTCAGGAAGATGAGCCCAGCCTTCTATATGCTATGGCGCCACCTAGCTGCCTCAAAAAGATTCCACTTTGGAATGATTCTAATTGTTCAAAAGACTTGTTTCAAGCTTTGGATGCCTTTCTTTCTATTTCTCTCTCTCTCTTTCTCTCTCTCTCTCTTTCTCTCTCTCTCTCTCTCTCTCTCTCTCTCTCTCTCTCTCTTTCTCTCTCTCTCTCTCTCGTTCTCTCTCTCGCTCTCTCTTTCTTTTTCTCTCTCTCTTTCTTGTCCTCTTTCTTTCCCTCTTTCTATCCCTCTTTCTATCCTTTTTTCTTTCTTTTCCTCTTTCTTTCTTTCTCTCTTTCTTTTTCTCTCTTTCTTTCCCTCTTTCTTTCTTTCCCTCTTTCCCTCTTTCTTCTTTCTTTCCCTCTTTCTTTCTTTCTTTCCTTCTTTCCTTCCTTCCTCCCTTCCCTCCTTCCTTCCTTTCTTCTTTCTTTCTTTCTTTCTTTCTTTCTTTCTTTCTTTCTTTCTTTCTTTCTTTCTTTCTTTCTTTCTTTCTTTCTTTCTTTCTTTCTTTCTTTCTTTCTTTCTTTCTCTTTCTTTCTTTCTCTTTCTTTTCTTCCTTCCTTCCTTCCTTCCTTTTTTCTTTCTTTCTTTCCCTTTCTTTCTTTCTTTTCTTCCTTCCAGTTTCCACCCCATTGATCTGTTTTCTGGGACCAAATAGAACAGGTCCCAGAAAAGAAATGGCCCTTACCTTATGATTGATGGGAACCATATGTGAGTGTGACTTCTGAATTTAATTGTTAGATTGACTGTTATACATAAGATGCCTACAGTCCTGTAATCAAGTAAATTTTCTTAGGGTGGAAATCTGAGCCATGAGGCAATCAATCTGTTTGAAGCCTTACAAGCATAGAAGTCATGGTGGGTAAAAGCATTGGCTGCTGGAGGTGAACATTAAATGTTAAGGTGAACTAACAGGTAAAAAGAGTCAGGGATTGAGGAGCCTTTTACCAGTTTTGCTCCTAAAACATGATAGTAGAGCCATGTGCTAGCCAGGCCAGATGGAGGCTAAATAAAAGAATATTTCAGAATCTTATGCTAGCTACTAATGGCTACATTGGGATTATTTCAAGGTAGATTATGTGTTCTAGAATTCAAGTCTATTTCTTCCTCTGGACCTGGTACAATGATCTTTCCATAGTAAGTGCTTAATAAATGTTTTTGAATGAATGCCTTTTTTCTCTCAGAGATCATTCCTGAGCTACCATCTTGGGATTTACTTCCAATTTCCTTTCTCACTCAGATATGCTATATTCACAAGTCAAATCTTGCCATCTCTACTCCTAAATAATCTCTCACAGCCGACAACCACTCTCACAACCACTTCTCTCTACTCATGAAGCTACCCAAAGCTTTCATCTAAATTATTGCAACAGCTTCCTAATTAGTGTCCCTGACTCCAATCTCTCACTACTCCAACCACTCTTCAAACTGCTATCAGAGTAATTTCCCTTAAGCAAATATCTGACTATGCAATTCCCCTACTCAATCAATTCCAGTAATTTCCTATTGCCTCTAGGACATAATCTAAACATCTCTCTAACTTTTAGTAGGAGTATTCATTCATTCAGACAGATAAGAGAAAAACCAGGAGAATTAGGTCACAAAAATCCAAAGGTAAGAGAAAATCTGAGTGGAAAGGACAGTCTGTAGTGACAAATACTCCAACACTGGGCCCCAACCTATATTTCCAATCTTAGTGAATGTTATTTTCCCTCCAATACACTGGCCTTGGCTCTGTCCCTCACACACTTTCTGTGCCTTTGCACAGGCAGTCCTCTTTTCCTGGAATGCACTCCCTCCTTTCCTGGAATGGATTTCCTCTTTGCCCCTATCTCAGAGTCCCTCCCTTACAAACTGATGCAAAGTGAAATAAAGCAGAACCAAGAAAACGACATATACAGTGACTACATTAATAAAAATGAAAGACCAATAATAATGAAATAATTTTGTCTGCCTATTGTTTCCCCCATTAGATTGTTAGCTCCTCGAGAGTAGATTTTTTTTTTTTCTTTTTATCCCTGGTGCTTAACACAGTGCACATAGTAGATGCTTAGTAACAAAAGCCTGTTGATTGATTAAATGCTCTAAGATTATAATAACTAAGAGAGGACCCAAAGGACTACAAGAAGGCATTTCCTTTCTTTGGGAAGTTGTGATGCTATGAGTATTTAACACTGCATGACATTGTAGACTTTTATTATGTGTTGGTTAATTTTGTTTAGCTCTTTTTCCTTCTTTTAAAAATCTTTGTTATAAGGGATCACTCTCGTGGAAGGGGTGGGGTGGGGTTTTAGGGAAAGATACATTGGGAACTATAGGTAATGTAAAAACAACAACAAAAAAAAATCAGGCCTTTAAAAAGAAGGAGAAGCAGGAAGAAGAGGAGGAGAAGGAAAAAGAAGAGAAGGAGGAGAAAAGTAAGGAGAAGAAAAAGGAAGAAGAAGAGGAGAAGGAGGGGGGAAAGAAGAAAAAGGAGGAGGAGGAGGAAGAGAAGGGAGAAGGAGGAGGGGGAAGAAGAAGAAGGAAGAAGGAGGAGGAGAAAAATGTGATTAGTACAAAGAAAGTAAAATGATTTTTTTTCTCCCACGAGAAAGGATGCATTAATAACTGGGGAGGGTAGCATGAAGCACTACACAAAAAGGATGGCATTTGAGCCCCAAAGTGAACAGTTATATTTAATCCTTTGATTTTTCTCCTTTTCAGCCAGTCCTTTCCCTAGAACCTCTCTCCTTAGATACACAATTAGCCTCTCTAGAAAAAAGGAAGAGAAAAACTATTTTTCAACCTTACAATAGCTCATATATTACTCCCATTTTATAGATGAGGAAATGGGTTTGGAGAGAGGTTTATATGACTTACCCAGAGTGATCTAGCTAGTATATACCTGACTCATAATTCAAACCCAGCTCTTCCCGTCTCCAAGAGGAGGAAACACTTTCCAATATATTATGATATATTGTGCTATAGTCAATAGAAACAGTCTCCCTAAGAGAGGAAAAGTGGGATCCCAAAGAGAGACAGTCAGCTTTTGCACCCTGAAAGCTACCTCCAAGACGCTGCTAGGGAAAGGTGGAGCCCTGTTTCCACGGTTTCCTGGGAGGCAGGTGCCAAGCAGATCTGAGCAGCAGGATTGTCTCGTTTGCCTGGTTGTTATGGAGAGATCCGACACACAGGCAATCAGACCCCTTAGTTCACCTGTGAGAGGAAGAGAGAGAGAGACAAGTGTAATAGCGGAGAGAGAACAGATATTCGGTGTCACTCGGCTCCCATTATGCTCACATAATGAGCAGTGCCTGACAGCCATTCAGGCTTGCTCGGCAGGTGAGGAGGGGGCTCGCTCACACCCCGTGCCAGGGAAACACGGGGCACGGATGGGAAGCTGCGACTTCACTCCCACCTCCCTCCTCAGCCCCCAGACTGATTCCAGCCTCTCTGTGCTCACCGGTGCTCGGGTCCCCTCACTCTGGGGCCCCCCAAAAGTCAAGGGAGTAGAAAAGACAACCAGGTGGGAAGGAAGTCTCTCAGTAAACATAGACATGAAATATCAATCAATCAATCAACTGGTACCTACAATGAACTAAGGACTACACGAGGCACTGGACAAAAGTGAAAGTCCCTGTGCTCGGAGAGCCTGTGTTCTATTGAGGGAAACACACACATGTACAGATACACATGCATCTTACATATATGTGCACATGTGTGTGCGCATGTATTCACACATATATACAGAATATATACAAAACTAATATAAGGTAATTTAGATGGAGAAGAACAAGAGCAACTGGGAGTTTCATGAAAAGGTTTCATGTAGAAGGCAGTGCTCTAATTGAGCTTTGAAGAAAAGTGAAAGCTGAAAAAGGTAAAAAAGAGGAGAAAGCACATTCCAAGTTTGGAGGGATAGCCAATGCTAAAACATGGAAATGGAAGAGGGAGTGCCATAGGTAAGCAAAGAAGGCCTAGTTTACCTAGATAATAGAGCGTGGGAAGGAAAGTAATATATAATTAGACCGTAAAGGTAACCTGGGAAGGGCTTAAATGCCAAAGCTCTGATTTCAAAGGCAATAGAGAACCACTATAGTTAATTGACTAGGTGACTAACATGGTAATACCGACACTTTAGGAGAATCACTTTGGCAACTGTTGTAAGGACACCAATTCAGGGCTGTCGCAATGTTTCCGTAGGTAAATGAATGGGACCCGGAAAGAAGTTGGCTCAATCAATCAAATCAACCAACTAGTATTTACTGAGTAACAATTACATGTAAGGCACTCTGCTAAGGGGAATGAGGGAGGTTAAGACTGTTACTGTTTCTCTGCAGAAAAGGCATGCTAATGGCTTACATTTCATGGTGCTCTACTCAGACAGTGCAAAATAATGGGTACATTCCTGGATTTCAAATACTTTAGTCCAAATCTGTACTCTGGCTCTTACTAGTTGGGTTGACCAGAGGCAAGTAATATAAATTAACTTCCCCTACCATAAGACAAATGCCTAAAATTTATCTTCTAAATATTGCTGACAAAAATCACAACTCCTTGATATTTTATCATATAAAATGTTACACAACTAGTTGCAAAGCATCGTTGTTTGTGACTATAAACCTCATCTCTCTTTATTTTCCTAATATATAAACAATAAATGTTATGTGTTCCAGGCCCGATGAATAAGCAGAATAGTATAATCAAAGGAAACAATAATTTATTTAGCACCTACTGTCAGATATTATACTAAGCATTTTTACAAATATTATCTCATTTGAAATCTAGTCTTCTTAACTTCAGGTTCAGTGTTCTATTCATTGTACCATCCGAGTTGCCTCTAAGAATCACTGGATTAACAGCCACAAAGTCCTCTTCCACTTCAATGACTTAATGGCTGCATGTTGCTCTTGTTGCTGTTGAACTAATAAAATTGTAAACAATGTAAGTGAATCATAAAATTATAAAGATCTAGCATGACTCAAATGAAGAAATATGAAAGGATACCCTAAATCCTAATATACCTTCAAGGAGGTGGAAGTTCCACAAATATCCTCTTCTACACCCCATTTGGGGTTTTCTTGATAAAAACTGGAATTATCTGCTTTTTCCTATTCATTTTAACAGATGAAGCAAGTGAGGCTAATAGGCTTTAACTCTCATTTTTACAGGTGAGACAACCGAGGCTAACAGGTTTTAACTCTGATTTTTACAGATGAGGCAACTGAGGCTAACAGGTTTTAACTATCTCATTTTTACAGGTGAGACAACTGAGGCTAACAGGTTTTAACTCATTTTTACAGATGAGGCAACTGAGACTAACAGATTTTTAACTCTCATTTTTACAGATGAGACAACTGAGGCTAACGGGTTTTAACTGTCTCATTTTTACAGATGAGACAACTGAGGCTAACAGGTTTTAACTGTCTAGAATCACATAGCTACTAAGTGTCTTGAGGCCAGATTTGAATTTAGCAAGATGTATTCATGATTTCAGTAGGATAATCTGTCCACTGTGCCACTGAGCTGCTGAAATAGTTGCAAGACTTTGGGGAAATTACTTTAGCTATGGAAGAGGGGAGGTTCATGTCCTCCTCTATAAAAGAAGGGTTTCAAAGAGATGACCTTTAAGGTCCCTTTCAGCTCTGTGATTCTATGAGTCTGTATAAGGTCAGGGGAGAGAGTCAAGCTTAGATAGGATTACTGCACTTACTTAGTCAAGGAAGAACTCCAAGTCTTGGGAGGAGAACAAAGTGAATTCGAGAGCAGTAACAGCAGCAGCAGCCACTGGCTCCAGACCTCACCTGTGTTCCTGCTAGGACTCTAATCTGGTTAGGCAGAGGCCAGAGGGAGTACTGATCTCAGATAGTACAACTCGGCGTTTGTTTCATTTGTTTTCCTCTCTTCCTCCTAGGCTCATTTCAATCTCAGTTCTAAGACTAGAGTTCCCAGGAAGAGAGCATCGCTCTGGAGTGCCGACACAATTCTTCCCCCCAGCAGATCTCCCTAGATGCCCGCAGGTTGCAAAATAAAGCAAAACTATCAATTCTTTAATTGTTTTCCTTTTTTTCCCGGGGGTGTCATAAACCAGCTTGGCAGCTAATGTACACAGCTCCTTCTCCCTTGTTTCTGGCAGTTGTTTGGCTGCAGGCAGGCCCCACCCTTCCCCTCACAATCAGAGAGACACAAACAGAGGTCCTCGGGAGCATGGGATCCAGAGTAGGGAGAGATTTTATATTGCTGAAATTGCCTCTTACCCACTCTTGGGTTTTATTTCTCTTGATGGGTTCTCTGCCCACTGGAGCCAAATGGAGAGCTCCTGGGACCATATCTGGTACAGATTCAGCCCAGGAGGTAGAATCAGTCAGAAGTTCATTTGCAGAGGGCTCATAATTCAACTAAATCAGTTCAGAGTAAGGTGAGAAGGATAAGAATGAGAGTTTGGAGAGAAGAGAGGTACTACAAAGAGGAAAAAAACGGAGGCTTAGAAGACATCTTAGTGATTTGGGGACATTAAATGAGTTTTATTCAAATGAGATGCAAATACCATGCAAATGAATGGTTGTTACTTTTGAAACAGCGGCTCGAGCCATTTGGGTAAGAGAATGATAGTTAATCTCAAAGCCAGGAAAACATCTAGAAGGGAATAAACCCACTGGGATACTTCGGTAAAATTTAGGGATTGTCCAGTCTTTTCCATCCATGGATCTTTCTCTGCCCACCTCTCTACCTTCCTCCAATTCATTATCTCCTCCCCCCAATACAAACAAATGCAGCTCAGTGTCTCTGCTTTGGTATACTTCTGCCTGTCTCCCTTCTCCCCAGCATAGATCCATGCCTTTCCTACTACCTTTTCTCCTTAGTCTTCAGAGAAGAGTATGGAAGCTTATGAAACTCTTCATATGATCTTTCTTTCTGACTGTTTGCAATGACTAGAATTTACAGAGAGAGAGAGAGAGAGAGAGAGAGAGAGAGAGAGAGAGAGAGAGAGAGAGAGAGAGAGAAACAGAGAGAGACAGAGAGAGAGAGAGAGAGACAGAGAGACAGAGAGACAGAGACAGAGACAGAGAGACAGAGAGAGACAGAGAGAGAATGAGTTGGAGAAAACCAATGGAACAAGGAAGTCAGAGAAAGGCATAGAAAAATCAGTGTGCAGTGGATGGCTCTTACCAGTTTAACATCCAGAGCCCAGGATGCAGAATGATGGGATGATTTGCCTGAGACTTTCACTGGGTCTAGTTTCCAAAGGTTGATTCTTCCTCTCCTCTCCTCCCTAAATGATCACCCTTGGAAGCATTTGTCTTCCTAGGTGGTCTGGGTTTTTTTGCTTGTTGTTATTGTTTTAAGGACTGGGTCTCCCTATCTCCCCCCAGGGTGGAATTAAACTCAAGGACAAATCCTCCTACTGATCAGTAGGAGAGCTTTTACTTCCTCTGTTTCTGACGAGGGCTGATTCACCTCCTTAGCCAAATGTTCTGGTCTCCCCATGTGAATGCCAAACTTAGTGAGTTCCCTTGTTCCCTATTTCTCAGAACTTCCAGGTGGAGGAATATCCCAGGGATGCCGAGACCCAGCATCCCAGAAGCAAGCGTGCCTGCTTCTACCTGCATGGACTGCGGTTTTAAGGACGCCAGTGCCCAGATATCACAGGGAGTCCTTCAGGAGGTTGGGTGAAGGGATGTCACTGAGAAGAAAATGTTCCTTACTTGCAAGTGGAAAGGAAGCACGAGGTACTGGAGATATTCTAAAAGGCCTCCAGAGGGCGCAGGGGGGCTGGCTGAGTTCCATAAGGAAAAATGACCGGGGAAAAGAAGCCCAAGTGTTGTAGGCTGCCGGTTTATCCCCTGATCCTGAAGAACTTCAGAAAGGAAATACAGTTGAGATCAGGGCTTCCCCACCTCCCCAGCCTCAGGTTACCCACAATTTCTAGAATCATGGAATCTCAGGGACGGAACAAACCTAAAAGCTCACCTAATCCATCTCCTACAAAGAATGCATCCCAACACATGTATTTCCAGAAAGCTCTCCCCTGTCGCCACTTACATACCTTCAGTAACTAGCATCTCATTACCTATGAAAACAGTCCATTCCTTTGTTGAAAAACTACAATTCTTGGAAAGTCTTCCCTTATATTGAGCCAAAATCTACCTCCCTATAACTGTTGATCTGAATTTTCCCCCTTTGAGGAAAATGGAATAATGGAAATTTTTACTTCATTTCTAGACCTAAGGAATTTGCACTAGCATATCCCACAAATATATCCACATTAAGCTCACTTCTCCTTGATCCCATACCCATGGATAATTGATTAACTAAAAGCAAAAGCCAAATATATTTTAAATCTTTTAACATTATAAATAAACATTGTTTAGGGGGGGTTCCCCCAACCCTCTCTTCACCCCCTATACTATCTAGTCTCTGTACCTAAGTGGATACCAGAAAGTTATTTAACTTTTCTCAGTATCCTATTGTAGGTAACAACCCACCGCAAAGCACAGGATATTGACTTAATTGCTCTGGTTCCGTAAGTTGGAGGGAGACCAATTTATAAAGCTCTTTATCTTACTTCTGGTCTTATTATTATTTATAGGATCATAGATCTAGAGCTGGAAGGGACCTTAGAGGTTATTTTACAAATTCAATTAGATTCAACAAGTAGTTATTAAGTGCCTACCATGAGCAAAGCATTATGCTAGGCACTACATATACAAAGATAAGAAAAGAAATGGTCTCTGCTTCCAGGAAACCACTAGTAAGGGAACTCCAATGTAGTTAAACAAAACATGAGGTAAATCAAGTGAGGAGAACGTTCTTATAGCTGGGAAAGAATAAAGCAAAGTTTCATAGAAGTTCTATCTTGAAAGAAGTTAAAATATTCTGGAAATCATGGAATTCCATGCATAATGAGAAGCTTCTCAGAATCAACTAAGGCAAAAGATGGAATGTTCATTCAGGAACTAATGAGTGCCTTTTTGCTCACACATGGAGCATGGGAATAAAAGTAGTGTAAAATAAGTCTGGAAAGGGAGATTAGAATCAGAACAAAAAGGGCCTTGAATACTAGATCTAGGAGTTTGTATTTTACACTAGATAGTAATAGGAACCACTAAAGTTTTTGATGACATGACCTAAAGTTTAAAAATGTTACCTTATCAGGGATGTGGAGGGACTGGACAAAGAAAAAGTCAAGGAGACCAATTACAGGATATCAATTATAATAGTCCAGATGAGTAGTAATGAATCCTGGAAATAAGATGGTGAAAGTGTAAGCTTAGTAGGACTCAACAACTGTTGGATATGGTGGATGAGGGAGAGAGAAGACTCAAAAATGACTCCCGGCTTTGACCCTGAGTGATAAATATAGTGGAAAATAGTATTATAGAGGTAAGGAAATAGAAGAAAAAAGTTTAGTGGCAACCATCTTGAGTCTTGTTTAGAAGATGTAAGATTTGAGATACCAACAAGCCATCAGATGGCACTATTTAGCATGCAGTTGGTGATATAGGACTGATGTGGAGTAGAGGAACACAGATTGAGGAAACAGGTCTGAGCCATGAGGCAAATCCAGGTCTTCTAACCCCAAATCAATGGTTGTTTCCACTATTGGAAGGCTGTGCAGGCTACTTTGTTGTTTCCCTTCTCAGCCTTTCCGACAAGCTGTGGGATTGTTGGTCTAGCCCAAGAGAAAAGCATCCTGAGCATGATAAGAGAAAAGGTGAAATCACAGAAACTTTATGCAGATTCACTATTCGTTCAAGTATGGCACAGGATCACCAGCTGTGTAAATGTAAGTTATTAATACTCCTAATGAAATGTCTTTTTTTGGTTTCATTATCTTCCTTTTCTCATTCTTTTCAATGAAGTTCAGTTTAGATAGGAATTTCCTTAGGAAAAGTCACTATTCTACTATTAATCATTTATACTTAAGGGCTTATATTGCACAGTTGTATAATATAACTTTGGGTGGTTGAATAAAAGTGGTTTGTTGATTAAAAGAAGCTTATACTTTCTGAAGGCTCACTGGAAGCATCCTTGCTACAATTCCAGTGGCAGGCAGGGCACCAGGGATGCTTTATACCTCATTCTGTTCCTGTGTGATTTCAAGCATCATTGGTTGTTATTTTTGTTGTTGTTTTCTCTGTGTGAGCATATGACCTCTATAACAGGGAGCTTCGAAAGGCCATCTCCCTGAATGCTTATCTTACTTTATAACCAGTTCTTATACACATACATCACCACAGGCAGAGAAAGACACTTAATTAATATGTATGGCAATGATGATGACCATCTGTTAAATGGGGATAGTAATACCTGCCTTACCAACCTCACAGGGCTGTTTTGAGGAACAAATGAGATAATGGATATGACAGACGAGTTGGAAAGGATGTGTTACAAATGCATAGGAGAAGGGAATAATGATGATGAAGAATCCAGGAAGCATCAGCCATACCCAACACAATACAGGCAGCTGTGTGTGTGATGGAGAGAAAACACTGGCTTGGGAGTTTGGAGAGCAGATGAAATTTAAAAATAATAGTAGTCTGTATTTATATAGCACTTTAAAGTTTCTAATATACTTTACATTCATTAACTCATTTGATCCTTACAACAACCCTGTGATGTATATGCTATTATCATTCCCATTTTTCATTGGGGAAACTGAGGCTGGAAGATATTAAATAACTCTCCCAGAGTCAAAGAGCTACAAATTATACAAGATAGGTTTTGAATTCAGGTCTTCCATACCCAAAGAATTATAAAGCTGGGTATATCTTTTGACCTAGGAATACCACAATTAGGGCTGTTTCCAAGGTAATCAGTGAAAAAGCTAAAGAATCTAAATGTTCTAAAAATATTCACAGCAGCTTTCCTTATGGTGGCCAAGAACTGAAAAATGAGGGGATGTCCATATATCTGGTCTGATATATGATTGTGGTAGAATACTATTATGCTGGAAGAAATGATAAGCTGGTTATTTTAGAAAAACATGCAAAGACTTGCGTGAAATAATGAAGAATGAAATGAGCAGAACCAAGAGAACATCGTATATAGTAACAACAATAGTATTTGAAGAACATCTGTGAATAACTAAGTTATTCTGAAAATACTCAAAGACCTATGAAGAAAGGTACTGTTTACCTTCAGAGAAAGATAAATAGAAATAGGCATAATATGATTTTACATATGTGCGTGAGTGTGTGTATCTGTGTCAAATGGTGGGAAGGGAGATAGGGAGATAGTTTGGAACTTAAAATGTAATCCAAAAAATTAAATTAAAAAAATTCAGATCTTCTGGACTCCTAGTCCAACATTCTTTCCACTACATCACAGGTGTCAAATAGATCTCCATGGACAACAGTCTCAAGTGTGAGCAGAATCAGATAAAAATGTATTTGGAAAATATTTAACAAACCAAATAAAAATACAATAGAACACGGATAATGTTACTATATGGCTTTCTAAGTCAATGTGTGACCTACAGAGATTCTTATAATATAGGATTCAATGGCCCCATTTCTATTTAAGTTTAACACTATTGCCTAATAACCAACATCCCTCTATGTACATGTAAAACATTTTATATCTACATAAATGTAAGTTGTTATTCATCCTGACTTTGCTGGGTGGTCTTGGGTGTGTCATTTCCTTTCTCTGTGTTTTATTTTTCCTCTTCTGTCAAATGAGGGGTTAGACTAGGTGGCTTCTAAATCTCTTTCTGTCCTAAGATTACTGTGAGTGCAGAATTCTAAAGTCCTGATATCTAATAAGGCTGCCTGGGAGTGTGAGAAAATGTTGTCTTTTCCTAAGGGAAAGGCTTAGGAAACTTTAGGAATCAGTCCATCAATCAATAAGCAAGTATTAAATACTTCCTAAGTGCTAGGTATCGTGCACAAAGCGTGACTCCTGGAAACTAGTGAGGCTGAAGCTATTGCTATTCCTCTATGTAAATGTGGGTCTTAAGAGTCTGCTACAGTGCAATTAGTTAATAGTAGTGAGGAGGAAGGGCTTTCAGAACACAGGTGCATTGTGAAGCAATTAACACAATCCTGTAAAGAAATGAGAGTCTTACATGCACCTGAGCCTAGAGTAGACAGAACTGGGAATTCCCTCCTCCTGAACCAGGTGCTGGGGAAAAAAAGAAAGCTGAACATCCCTACTAGCAGGTGATTTAAAATAAGAAGGACAAAGGTAGGTCAGGCTCAAGAAGGTTAAAAAGAGAGGGCTAGAGAAAAAGGGTTATATGAAATAAATAAGATGTTTGAAGACAGAGACTCATAACTAGCTCATCACAATAAGTCTGTAAGACTTTGGGAAAATTGATTCCTCTCTCCAAGCCTCAATTTCCCCATCTATAAAATGAAAAGATACTAGACTAGATGATCTCTAAATTCTCTCCAACCTCTAAATTCTATGATCTTAGGACATCAAAGGCTTTCTGAGTCTGGATCAAGGATTTCTTTGTGAAGGGCTTAATTTTTTGAAACTAATGAAATGTATCCAGTCAACTCTGTACCTGAGGTCTAGAGGAACTGAATAATGGGATCCTTGAGCTGCTTTCAGTCATCTTTGGAAAATCAGAGGTGATGTGAGATTTGGACAATGTCTCAATTTTCAAAAGTCAGTCAAAACACAGCATTTTAATTGCCTGCTGTGTGTCAGGTACTTTGCTAAGTGCTGGAAATACCACAGAAAGGCAAAAAAAAAAAAAAAAAAAAAAAAACAGCCCCTGCCTTCAAGGAACTTACAATCTATGGGGCAGGGGAAGAAAACATATAAAAAGAAGCTGAAATGGGGAAGAGGAGAGGGATGGTATCTAGCATTAGGACATAATGAAGTTCTGCAACCAGGTGAAAAATGGTGCATCTGCCTAGACCTCCTTTCCAGGACAAAGGGATGCTGAGTAGCTGTGAGTTCTGAAGACAATGGAAAAGTTTAGTTAAGCAACCAGGTAGAAAGTGATGAAGTGATGAATACAAATATTATCTCATTTTGATCCTCACAATAACTCTGAGAGAAGAGTATTATTATCTCCATTTTATTCAGGAGGAAACAGAAAGACAGAGGTAGTAAACATAATGCTCTAAAATAGAAAGCAGGATCTCCCTCCCTACCTCCACCTTCCCACTCCTTCAATAACTATAATTATAGCTAATATCTCTATAGATCTTTTTAGGATTTTCAAAGCACTTTTCACGTATATTATCTCATTTGATTCTTACAACTCTGTAGGGTAGATGCATTTTGTATCTACAACTCCTCAGTTTGTAGATGAAGAAACTTTGGCTCAGTGATTGAGTCCAGGTCATATAGTTAGATTGAGGCAAAATTTGAATTCAAGACTATCACAATTTTTAGTCTAGTTCTCTATGCACTGTAGCTTCAGTTACATCCCAAAGATAGAATCTCTTGATCTGAAGTGCTTTGGAAATCAGACAAGATTATCTGTTGGGATGTTTTGGGAGTCCTCCCATGTGAAGGTAAGAGAATGAATGGGAGAGATGGTTTTTCAGTGTCATCCTGATGATGGTGCCTTCAGCCCCATCCCATTCCTATGGACATTCCTCTCACCAGAGACCCAGGCAAGCCTACAGAGATCTCCTCTCTGACTTTTGAGGTGGGAAGATATCTCAGATGCATGCTTAAATCCTCCTTCTATCTCTCTCCCTTGGGGTTCAGTAGACTTAAGACCAATACCCTCTCATCTAGAGTCCAACAGCTGCAGCTGTCAAAGGAAATGCTATCCAGAGTAACTTGACATTTCCACAGTCACAAGACCCAGAGATAAAAGTTGTCACTAAACAAAGTTCATTCTCTCTCATTTGCTCACTGACTTGTGCTCTCTTTTCTATCCCTCTTCCTCCTCCTCCTCCCCTTTTCCCTTTCTGGTAAGAGGGATGGGCATGAAGCACTGGTCTAGACTGATCTCTCTTGCTGCTGCTGCTGCAATTTCTATTTTAAAAAAATAAACTCACCTCACAATTGATGATTACGAAGAGGCAGTTTATCACCTGTGCTTTTATGATTGCAGCAGCTAAGGGGGAAAAGATGTCCTTTCAGATAAGTGTTTGAAAGGGGGGTGGCAGGAGAAAGATTTTCAAAGCTCCCTTTGTTCTCTCGAGGGGCTCTTTCTTGCTTCGGAGTTCTGACAGACTGCACAGGAGAAAGGAGAATTTTTTTAAAAACAAAATGCAAGCTCACTTCCAACCTGTTTCATAATCGTCAGTCATCAGGGAATTTGCCTTGACTATGGGTTTGGGCCAGTTTCACAGACCTCCTTTTTTTTTTTTTTTTTTCACTAATTGAACACTTAGTTCAGAGGAAATCTTTAGGAAAGGCCTTCGTGTTCAAGAAGTCATCCCCCACTCCTCCCTGCCATCAGTGGGATGAGGTGAGGGCAGGCTAGGCTGACTGGACCCTGGTTAACATCACTGACAAAAGATAAGAGGGGTATCTTTGAGAGGTTCCGAGAAACCAGCCCAGGGGCACTAACTTAGAATCCAAGCACTGGATGCTTAAGAGCATCTGAATTTTGGACTGGGTGGGTAGGGAAAGGATGGAATGATTGGGAATTCATGATGAGACCACTTCTCTCAAAGCAGATGGTCTCCGAGGAGTGCAGGGGCTCAGACCCCTCTAAGAAAGCAGGAAAAATGTAGGCAGCCCCAGAGTGCCATGATAGTCGAGAAGCTCCAGAAATCACAATCCAGAGGGATCCAACTATAGTCTTCTATGAAAGGGAACTGGAGAAAAGTCACAGGGGCTGAGCTTACCAATATATAATATAAAGGATTTGATTTAAATATAAAAACTGCACCAGGTGCTACCCAGAGCTAGACTAGTCCTCCCAGTTTAGGGACCCTCCCCGTGCAAAAATGCAACAGCTAATTAAATGCCCCCAGGCTTGGATCCAAAGTCTTCCCAGGCTTCTTTGCACCAACTCTGCCAGAATCCTGAGTACTAAGAAGGGGAAAATCCAATGGCAGAAAGAGCACGGCTGTGGGCAAATGTCAGCCAGACCTGGCCAAGCATATGACTGTGTCACTGTCACCCGCAGGGAAGCTCTGACAGCCAAGAGATGGCAGAGCTTTGCCTGAGGGGTGGGGCAGATGGCATCTCACCAGCCCCTGTCAGCGCTCTGAGAAACCTTGGGCCTGCTCTTGGCGTCCTCTCTAGAAGGCTGCTCGTTCAGCCCTGACCCCCTGCACCTAGGGCAACCCACCTACCCAGCAATGCCTCCTGGGTGGGAGAGGGAAGCAGAGAAATTGGCAAAAGTCAAGATTCCCCTGCCACCTGCTCCTTGTTACTGCTCATGCACCACTGGCCTTCCCAGGGATCCGGACCCCCTCATACCATGGCCGGGGGCTCCGATTACTCCACTCCAATCCACTGTCTAGCAAACAGGTATAGCAGAGGGATGGCAGAAGGCCTTCATTCTCTCCTACCAACTCCTTACCCAGAGCCCTGGTATTGAAACAAGTGCTCCGAGCCCAGATGGTAATTTCTGCTGCCTAATTATGCATGCATACAATATTAGCCAAAACCATTTGATTATCTCTTCTATCCCCAAGCAGATCAAATGGAGACGCTGGGGTGGGGGGTGGGAGGGGTGGGGATTACTCCACTGGGATAATGGCTTACAAGATGGCCTGCTGTAACTCAATCAGCCTCCGAGACCCCAAAACACTTTTGGAGGGGAGGGAGAGCTTGCCCAGCACTGAGCCCACAGATTCAACTCCTTCCTGTTGCCATCTTTTCTAGGGGACTCAGTCACTCTGGCAGCCCTTTGAGAAATTCTTGTTTCCTTTTTTTAGACTATTAGCATCTTGAGGACGGACATTGGGCCTTTGTCAGTCTGGAATCCTCAGTGCTTTTTCCATTATTATTGTTTATTGAACACACAATAAATGAATGCTGACTTTCTTAAAGGTCTCAATAATTTCTTTCTTTCTTTTCTTTCTTTCTTTCTTCCTTCCTTTCTTTTTCCTTTCTTTCTTTCTTTCTTCCTTCCTTTCTTTTTCCTTTCTTCCTTCCTTCCTTCCTTCCTTTCTTTCTTTCTTCCTTTCTTCCTTCCTTCCTTTTTTCTTTTTTCCTTCCTTCCTTCCTTCCTTCCTTCCTTCCTTCCTTCCTTCCTTCCTTCTTTCTTTCTTTCTTTCTTTCTTTCTTTCTTTCTTTCTTTCTTTCTTTCTTTCTTTCTTTCTTTCTTTCTTTCTTTCTTTCTTGCCTTCTTGCTTTCTTTCCTAATAATAACACATGTAAAAAACTAAAGTGGGATCCTGACTGGAGTGCTGGGAAGTGAAACCCCTGTCACTGGAAAGAGTGAAGAGGAAGTGGTGAGACTATCTGTCAGGGATTCTATGGAGGACTCTGGCAAACGAAGAGAGATTGGAGTGGGTCCCTTCCAACATTAAGATTTCTGAGGTCAAATGCTAGAAATGATATATTCTCAAGGGGGGAAATGGGAAAGATTCTAACACATATAAGCAGCAAAGTGGCACAGTGAATAGACAGAATGCTGGGCCTATAGTCAGGAAAACTGAGTTCAGATACACCTTCAGGCAGATCTGGGCAAATCACTTAACCCCTGCCTGCCTCAGTTTTCTCAACTGTTAAATGGGAATAATAATAGGACCCCTCCCCCCAGGATTGTTGTGAGAATCAAATGAAATAATAATGTAAAGTGCCTAGCAGGCACTCAACAAATGCTTGTTCCTTTTCCCACCTTGGAACAAAGACTGGTATAGATTAGACACCACTAAGAATTTTCCAAACATCATTTTAAAAAATTGGTGCTTCTTTTGTTCAATCATATTCATTTCTTAATATATTCTTCTCTCTTCCCCAATCCAGTAAAATCTTTATAATAAAGAGAAATAAAGAGAGAGAGAAAGTGGTTATTAATTCTTTCTCATTCATACTCCAAGGCTGCCAATTCTTGTAAAAAAATTTTTTTAAAGAGAAAGCTGCATTTTTAAAAAAAATGTTCTTCTTTAGGAAGTAACCTTTGTTTTTCTTTTTTTTTTTAACTTTTTTTGGGGGGAGGCAATTGGGATTAAGTTGCCCAGGGTCACACAGCTAGGAAGTGTTAAGTGTCTGAGATAAGATTTGAACTCAGGTCTTCCTGACTTCAAGGCTGATGCTCTATCCATTGCACCACCTAACTGCCCCATAACCTTTATTTTTCAATCAAATATATTTTTCAAGGAGATTACTATTCTTTATAATAAGTAATTTTTAAAAAATAATAACAGAGAGAAAAGAAAAACAGTTTACCAAAACTAACCATTATATTAACCAAATCTGACACTATATTCAGTATTCCATATCCATAGGCTCCCCAAACCCCACTCCATTCCTTCAAAAGAGGAGGGTGCATTTTCTCATCCAGCTTAGGTACATATATTCTTTGTATTTACATTGTCCATTCATTTTGTGGATTGATTTCCTGGTCCCACTTATCATACTCTGATTCAATTGATATGTCTTCTCATGCTTCTTTCAATTCTTCATATTTGTTATTTCTTATGACATGGTACTATTCTATTATAGTTAAGGACCACAATTCATAGAGTTTTGTTTTTATGAGTCAAAGTACTACATATGCTGGAAAAAAAATAAAGAATAAATGCCAACTGTTATTATTGTTCCTAATGAGGAATAGAATGAATCAGAGAAAAGAGGGAAAAGGGGAAAGTGCATGAATTAGTTTTCCTGGAATAGGGGGTTCATTTGGAGGGAAATGAGGGACCACAAAGGTAAACAGTGGTCAAATTGGACAGGGTCTTAAATACCAAGATAAGAAGTCTAGATTGTTTTCTATAAGCAGCAGCAAGCCATTGAATATTAGGATTGCCAGATCCTGCAATGTAAATGTAAAATGACTCTCCTAGAAATATTTAAGAAACCACAGATACTAGTTTAGGTACTACTAAGCCGGAGAAGGCACACAAGGTTATCTCTGGGGATCCTTTCACATCTTAAGAAGTGTAAAGTTCTATAAAAATCTACAATCAGAATTGCAAAAGACTCCATTAAAGTTTTAGAAAAACATCACTTCCAGGATGGGAAGAAAGAATACAGACGCAGTTGTAATGCCAGAGAAACTGAGGCAAGGTAGAGATTAGAGTTTTTAATATTTTATTAGTTGGAGAGTATGATTGACTGGACAGGACTCTTGTCTCAAAGTATCCAGTGGTGAATGTGAGTTCTCAATGACATATGTACGCACATGGCTCAGCTATAGGGGTAGACCAAGGCAGGGGCAGAATCAGAACATTGAGAGTGGGTAGGACCATAAATTTGGTTCTAGCAGGATGAGGGGAAACTGGAAGCCAGAGTCAGGATGTCTGAATAAACAGAAGTAAAGATGTCAATAAGGTATCCCAGATAGTCTTATCTTTTTGGAATATTTAGAGGAGCGTAGTGCCATAAATTCTGGGGGACAGAAGGAGTTAGGAGTGAGGAAGTCTGATTTCCCCCTTATCTGGAGTCTTACATTAACAATTTATAACCTTAGAGCAAGTGGCCCTCATTCTTAATGAACCAGAAGAGGGCAGATTGCAACTAAGGGGATTGAGGCAGAACAGTTAAGGAAACTGAGGCAGAACAATTTAGAGAAACTGAGGCAGAACCAATTATGGAAACTGAGTCAGGATAACTAAAAAGAACTGTGGCACAACAGTCAACATATGTATGTGTTTAAGAATGGTTGTGTGGTACTTGTAAGTCTGGGGGGAAATGAAAAATACGACTTTATGGAAATCACTAGTTGACCATAAGGTAAAGTTAGCTTAACCCAACTTTATAGAAAAACTTGGGGATAGAGAGTTACTTGTAGAGAAAGAGACTGGTCAGCTTCTTTCCATATCTCCTCTTTCTCCTCTTTTTCTCTCTCCTCTTTCTCCTCTTTTTCTACTCCTTCAGTTCTACTTATTTCCATTCCTATACTGTTCCTCCTCCCTCACCTTCTTTTCCTCATCCTTTTCTTCCTAGAGCTGAGACAGAGTTCTGCTGTTCCCCCAGCACGGCTGGGCATGGCTCTGGGATTGGTTCCCCATGTCTGGGAAGCAAATGTCAGATTGTATTCATGCAGGAGAAGCTTTGACACTTCGTGGGTAATGAAGAGAGAAAATACATCAGGGGTGTTTAGGGGAGATGACAGCTGATCACAGAGGCCTCCTCCTTCTCCAGATGTATTTTGTCAACTGATCACTCAGGGCAGAGCAGAGAGGAAGTTCACTCCACCTAAGCTTTCCTGGGTACTCTGGAGAGATAGGGGGCTTTTTGATCCTGGATTCATTTGACTGATCTTAGCTACCTTCTTGCTACTCTTACCTAAAGGGGTTAGTGATATCTCCTGGGAAGGGAGGGCCTTTCTTCTCCCTATTCCATCCCCTCCTCCATTAGAAAAAAAAATATGGCCAGCAAATTTATAAAGTATTTTGAAAATTGAACCCCCAAGCTCTAGTACAGGTCTCTTGGGCACTGCCCCTTGATTTCCCGACTCATGATTCAGTGCAAAGAGCGTATAGTCTCAGGAGGCAGAGGACTTAAGTTGAAAACCTCCAAAGCTTATTATTTGTGTAACATGGACAATTCTAGTGAACCTCAGTTTCTTCACCTGTAAAATAAAAGAGTTGGGGCAGATGGTTGATGAGGTCCCTTCCAAATCAAGATCTATGATCCTTCCAGGATGGAGGGATCCACCATGAAAAGGTACCACAGTGACATCTCACAATAGGCTGGACACATTTTCATGAAACATTCAGAATCAAGGACAATTCCGCTCCCTCCCTCCACTTCCTCTGCGAAAGTAAGTGGATCCTCCCTACCAGCTTAGGGTTAAGAGCAGGGGTGGGACACAAGAATGGTAATAACTATCCTACCTGGTTCCTTAAGGTTATTGTGTAAGCTAGTATGCAGGTTAAAGCAATCTCAGAGAGTAGTTAAATGGTGCAGTGGTTGGAGTTCCAGTCCTGGAGTCAGGAAGACTTGGGTTCAAATCTAACCTTAGACACTTAACGTTTTCTACTGTGTGATCCTGGACAATTCACTTAATCCCAATTGCCACACACATAAAAGCAAATTAGGATCACTCCTAAAATGCTACATGAATTAGTTAATTATTATCAAAGAGATAGAGACAAAGTGACATAATAGATAGTCAGGAATACCTCGTTCTATCTCAGCAGCACCATATCATCATAATCCTCATGATAGCTTTACTCCTCATTATAGTTAACCCATGTTTAGCACCTACTATGTGCCAGGGATTTTACAAATATGATCTAATTTAATCTTCTTGAGAAACCTGAAAGGTAGGACATATTAGCCACAACATGTGATTTTTCAAAGCCCTCCTGCTTCTCTGTGTTTTCCACTGATCTTCATTCTATTCTCTACGCTCTTAAAAATTTTCTATTTTATTTTCAGATCTTTTTCATTCATGTATCTTTTGGGCTTGTTACTGTTTTTGGTTGTGTCCAATTGTTTTTGAGCCCGTGGACCATACTGTACTAGGGGGTATTCTCCGCAAAAATACTGGAGTGATTTGTCATTTCCTTCTCCAGTGAATTAAAGTAAGCAAAGGTTGCCAGATCTAGTAAATGTCTGAAGCCTATTTTGAACTCAGCTCCTGACTCCAGGCATAGTACTCTGTCCACTGAGCCACCTAGCAGCCTTCATCTTTTGGGTAGTCATGCAATAGAGGAAGTATACTGCAGGAGGAAAAATCCTGGATTCCGAATCAGAAGATTGATTTAGGCTCCAATTCCAATCTCTGTTCCTTACTAGCCATGTCATTTGGGTGAAATCCCTTGGCCTCTCTGGGTCTCACTTTCCTTATTTGGAAATTGGGAATTAAGAATAGCACCTATTTCACAGGCTTGTTGTGAAGATCAAACAAGATCATGTATGGAAATTGCTTCACAAACCTGAAAGTGCCATATAAATGTCAGCTGCTAATATCATCATCATTATTAAATCTATGGTTCTATAATTATTATTATTTAGCCTGGGGAAGAGAAGGATGACGAGGGAGACAGCTGAGATGGCGGGAGGGAGAGCACAGTGGCCTGGAGGCTAGAAGGGCTAGGTCCTTGTCAATTGGAATAATGAATGCAAAGCACTCTGCACCCCCAAATGCACCTTTATTACTTCATCTTCAAGGCTCTCTGCTTTCATCAGTGTGAGTCCTCCCTCCACTGATGACGCAGATTGAAATCCATCTTCAATTTGGTAGACAATCTTCAAAAGTTACTGTGGCCGAAAATTCATCTTCTTGCAGCCACCCTGATGATGAGCCTTTCTGGGTTTAAGTAGGAATGGTTCTCAGATGACAAACATATAATCTATCACTGAGCCAGACTTGAAACCTTTTCAGCTAGGAACTACCATAGTTTGTGTTCCACTGGGATAGCATCAGAAAAACTCAGGGCCTCCCCCTGTCCCCTAATACACACACACACACACACACACACACACACACACACACACACACACACACACACGAGGAAAATACCTGATTAGAACCTTAGTGGAGGAAATGGATATTCTTATTCTATTACAAAAATGGAAATTATTATTGTGGTTGAAAAAATAATTCCTTTTTTATTCAATGGCATTCAGATAGAAACTTTCCCCGGACAAACCACTATTCTGTTATTATTCCTTCCTACTTAATGTCTTGCAGACTTACACAGGTGTACAAAGTAACTGCTTTTGGGAATTGAAGAAAAAGACTAAGCTGTAAACACTCTTCTACTGGCTCATTGCAAGCATCCACAACTCCAGCAGCAGAGAGGATCATGAGTATGGGAGCTTTTCACCTTACTTTGCTTATCTGGAACCAGATTACCATCCACTTCCTGCCTATTTTGGATGTGTTTTCCATACCACTTGCACATTGATCACCCTTGTCCTCCTCCCACCAGAATTAAGTCAACAGGCCACCGTGTTTCTTTTCAGCCATTTCTAATATATCTCTGCATGGTGACTTCCCATTTCCTTTCCAACTCTAGCTCTCTTTTAAGTTTTGTCTCTCTTTGGGCCAAGAATATGATGATATTTTTGAGAAAAAAGCTTCCTCCTTCAAGCAGGTCTTCCTGAAGACCTCTTTTAGCCAGTCCTTTAAGATATGGTTGTCCCTGACCCAAGAGATCTGATGATACTTTTCCTCCATCAGAGGTTTGTCCAGATAGACAGCACTTGGAAGAAGCAAGTAGGTCCAATGGAAGAGTAACTTCTGGATGTGAACTTCACCTGGTTGGAGGTTTTCAAAAATCAATTATTCCTCAATGTGATCCACCCCCATGATTCTTGATAACACAATCACTTGTACCTAGTGTGCATACAGTATGAAGCATGAATAACTATGATAGGAAGTTTGAAAGAGATTATTAGCTTTGGAATCAAAAGACATGGGTCCAGGCCCAGTTTCAACATTGACTAGCCTCGGTCCAATATGTCACAACTATGGCACAAATAGCTCTAAATACATATATGGCCTAAGTATAAAGACCCATGATAAATTAGAGATAGGATGATGAATATACATATAAGAGAAGAGTTCTTGACCAAATAAGGGATAGAGATAATCATTAGAAAAAAGGAAAATGGACAATTTTTATTATCCAATTGAAAAGATTTTACACAAAATCAATGAAGTTAGAATTAGAAGGGAAATAATGAACTACAAAAAAATCTTTGCAGCAAATTTCTCTGATATAGATATGTGAATAATTGATACAAATATATGAGGATAAGAACAATTCTCTAATACATAAATTGGCAAGGAATATGAATAGACTGTTTTCAAAAGAAGAAATGAAACAAAATTCTCAATGTTACTAATATTAAGAGAAACACACATTAGAACAATTCTGAGATTCTTCCTCACACACATTAGGTTGTCAGTGATGACAAAAAAGGAAAATAGCAATTGTTTGAGGGTTTCTTGGGAAGACAGGAGTATAACAACACTGTTGGTGAAGCGTTGAATTGGTTTAACCATTCTGGAAAGTAATTTGGAATTATGCCCCAAAATGTCACTAAATTACACATACTTTGCATATCTTTTAGCTCAGCATACTAATATTAACCATATATGTCAAATAAGTCAAGATATATTAAAAGATACCATATGTTTTAGCCAAGAACTGGGAACAAAGTAGGTACATCAGTTAGACAATAACTAGACAAATTGTGATATAAATATAATGGTATAATATTGTGTCATAATAAAAGACAAGAGGAACCAATTCAGAGAAACCTTCAAAGACTAAAATAAACTGATACAAAATGAAGTGAATAAAACTAGAATATTTTTGTAATCACTATAATAACATTAAGGAAAACTATTTTCACAGATTTTAGAACTCTGGCCCTTCATGATTCCAATTAACTGATGACAAAAAGTTTCCCATCTCTTGGCAAAGAAGCAATAGGCCTACCCACGCAGAATAAGACATACAGTTTCAGACATGGCTAATTTTTCAATTTGTTTTAACTATGTTTATTTGTCACTTTTTTAGGATGAAGGATTGGGGAGGGAGTAAAAATCATGCAAAATATAAGAAGAAGAGAATGTTAGTGAAACATTTTTAAATACTTAAAAGAAATGAGGAAGAAATTTAGAGAAACAAACAAGAAAAACAGATTTGGTATTTTCATGTTAGGTTTAATATATATCTAAAAATTTAATTATATTTAATAGAAGTTCAAAGTTTCATATAAAATGCTCTTTTTTTCTGCTCTTTGTGTATTTACATATTTGTGTTTGTCGAGTTTATTGAATTCATAATATAACCCAGATTCCAGCCTACAGAATTTTATATGAGTCTCCTGGTTGGTGGAAAGAATGAGGAGGGTTTGGAAAAGACACATTCCTTCTCGGATGTAGAACAGATATGTTTTCAATATCTTTGTGGTACCAACTATAGATATATAAGGGAAGCCAACCTCAACATATCCCTGATTTCAAGTTTGTTTCCTTAGAGACTTTGAACAATTTCCTTTGGTGAGATTGGGGCGTCTCTCAGTTGGATTAAGCTGAAATAAACTCACTCCCATCCAAAGAGTGAATTCACTCTTGTGTATTTTCTGTCCTGTTCTAATCTATATAACTTCTCCCATTTGTGTCTGATATTTGCTTGGATAAATGGGATCACCTGCTATTCACTATTTATGATGGTCTTTTGTGTAACTAGCATTTGGTCGAGAGCAGTCAAACTGATGAGTGTAAGTTAAGAGCTATCCTCTCCACTCTGTAAGAAATAGAGACCATAAAAGTTAGTGACTTTTTATTCTGAACCAGTCATGCCCTCAGACAAGCAATATTTAAGGGAATAGATAGATATAATTCTACTCTGACATCTTCTCTCAGAGAAGAACAGAAGCTAGCCTCATTGCCCCTTCTCTGGCTCCCTCCAAATCAGGTATCAGTTTCCCTTGGAGAGGGTGGGCAAGATTCCAGAACTCCCAATCCACCTATCTCTATCTCTATGTTTAGTTATCCAATAAAATTGGGTACAGTTTTCATGGACCTTTCAATAATACTCTTTTTAAAAGGAAAAAAAATGTGTAGCTGTGACCCTGGACAAATCACTTAACTAACTTAGACTTTTCATCTACAAAATGGGGATCACAGTACTTGTATCACTTGTTTTATAGAGTCATTATGAAGACTTCACTTTAAAGTGCTTAACTTTAGAGTGAATTATTCTGAGAATATAGAAAGAAGATTTTCTTCCTTCCCATAAGGAATTTAAAATGTGGGACCTAAAATAGCTACATACAAACAACTACAGAACAATTGTATTCAACATAAAATTAATGTGCCATAATAGTGCCAAGGAAAGAGAGTCAGATTAGTAGGCAGAATCAAGTCCTGACTTATATTTGTTAGCAGTGTGTCCTCCTGAGTAAGTCATTTTATCTCTCTATACCTTAATTTTCCTTATCCCAATGGATATGAGGATCTTTTCTCCATATACTTCACAGGACTACAATGAGGTCCAAATGAGCTAATTGTATATGTAGAGAACTTTTTGTTATGAAATATAGATTTTTGTAGATGTTAATGGTTACCAAGGAAAGCTACAGAATAAAATGAGGTTAACTGAGAAAGACTTATTAAAGGAAATGAGTTTTGTACAAAAAGACGTAGTCTTAGCTGCTTAGTAACTAACTGTGTAAGCCTTGGAAGGATGCTTAATCTTGTTGGTTGTTACTTTCTTAATCTGTAAAATGAAAAGTTTATACAAGATGATCTCTGAAATTCCTTTGAAGACCAAAATTCTATTATTTTATGAAAAGATATACAGAAATTAGTGGGGAATCATAACATAGACCCATAAAATACTTGAGTTAGGAGAGAGTTGCACAATCATACAGTTAGTAACTAGCTAAGAGAGAGCAAGAACCAAAGCCTCAGAACTACATACTGCTAAAAAAAAAAAAGAAAAGAAAAGAAAAGAAAGGCAGCAAGGCATTCTAAATCTGGGGCCTAGCACAGTCATATAACAGACACTTAATGAATACTTATTGATTGGTTGATTTATTGATTAATGGAGACAACGTTCTGAGCAAAAGCAAAACTAGCATCAGAATCAATCATCATCATATAATTCTTTAAATTTTACAAATTGCCTTATATATGTTATCTCATTAATTTGATCCTTATAAAAACCTTTCTGGGTAAGTGCTATTATATTAACTCCATTTTATAAATGGGAAATTGAAATATAAGTTAAGTCATTTATTTATAGCTGGTAAGTATCTGTGGTAGAATTCTAGCTCAGATCTTCCTGATTCCATGAGCTTCTATTCAGGTACCCTCTCTGACCATGTCAGGAAGCATCACCATTTGCCCTGGTCGTGGCAGGATGTGTTCCTGCCCCTCTTCTTCCTACTTCATAAAAACCCAGCTCAGAGTGAAATAAAAAGAGAGGAATGGAATACATTGCCTTTCTTTTTAGGCTTACTGTCCAATTTCCTTTAGTCTGTCTGCCTAGTTTTATTCCTGTACAAGCTAAAGTGGGAGGGGATGAAGGGGTGGTTTTCCATGACTATTTTAAGTATTGCATAATAGTTTCTTCCGAAAAAGGGAGCAAGAGCAGCTTGGGGAGAATTTTCTTCAACTAACCAATTGACAAAACCATTATAAGAGACTATAAAGTCAGGCTGTCCCAATGGTCTCATAAGCTTGAAGAGGGAATCCAGCTCTGGTTTTTAAAAAGGATAGAAGTAGGCGTTGTTTAATTTCTCTTAAGAGTCTTACAGGAATCAATAGCTTGCATCCAGGCAGGAAGGTAGATCTAGGGAATGCAGTACTCATGCATCCATCAATGTTGGGGGTGGGGAGTGGAATGAAGGACACACTGGCCAGTTGACCACAGTCACTGGGTTTTTCCAGATTTACAGGCACTTCTTTATCAGAGGTGGGAAGAAGAAGCTTTAAAAACATTCAGCTATAAATTGTGACCCAGGGTCAGTGTTGAAGTATACCAGTTCTTCCCCTTGGAGCTGGTTCCAGGAGTCCAGCCTTCAGTCCCAAGCCTTGACTCTAACATTATTTTCTAAATATCACTAGAGACTGAACCCCAAGTCATGGCAGCCTATGCACAGGATCTTTCTGATTTCCTATAATGATTGATTCCCTGAGTTCAGAGCTCACTGTGTCTGAGCCCTGATTTCTTGTTTCTCTATTTATGCCATACCTGGATGCTTAGTTCTAACAACCCACTTCTCTCTTTATCTTCTAATTTCCATTCCTATACACTCCAGATAATGAGCATTTCCCCCAACTTTTGTTTACAAGGGAAAACAGAATATATAAGTTCAGAAAAAAAAACTGCTCCAGGGTAAGATAATTAGAATTACAAATAAAATAAATCTATTAGTCCCTAAATATCCCAAACAATTCTATTTTTTCTTTTTTTTCTAAACAATTCTAAAAAGCAGTGTACTTTAGTGGATAGAGAGCTGGTTTTGGAGCCAGGAAGATCCAGCTTAAAATCCAACGCTAACCTATACCAGCTTCATGATCTCAGTAAGTCACTGAGCTTCTTGGTGCTTGTCAAACTCAAATAGAAATAAGAACTAAACTGTACATAATTGACTTAGAAAACCACATATTGATAGTATCTATGATCTATTGTATTTTATTTATTTATTCCATTAAATTATTTATTTCCATTATATTATTATATTCCATTTAATTATTCCATTAAATATTTATTTAAATATCACTGATTGGGCTTTGCCTCAGTCAAATTGAAATCTGTTTAAAGCTCTCTCATTCATGGCCTTCTCCAGTCCTCCTGATCAATATCTGGCCACTAGACCCAAATGGCTCCAGAAGAGATAATAAGGCAGGAGACCTTGCACAGTCCTCTCTAGTTTAAATCCAATTCACTTTCATGTTATAACATCACCTTCCTGATGTCATGGTCCATTTTGAGACTGAAAGACCAACAATTCTTTACCTCCCAAGCTAATTTTTGGATTTGCTCTGATTTTATTTCAATGATTCTTTAAAGACATATGTGTTTCTTTCTAATTACTTGCTTTCCAAAGTTACCTATATAGCTCATTGGCATCTTAAGCTCAATATGTCCAAAACAGAGCCCAGTACTTTTCCCCTAAATTCACCTCCCCAACTTCCCTACTTTTATCCAGGGTTGCCCTACTCTCCCAGTTACCCCAGTTCTCAACCTAAGAGTCATCCTCTACTTTTCACTCTCACTTTCTCCAAATGCAAATTAATTGTCATTTATCCCATTGCCTCTTAGATAAAATGCAACTCTGTTTGTCATTTAGAGCCTTTACAAGCTGATCCCAGCAAGACAAAACCTCAAAAATCATAATAAACCACAAATAAAACATACAGCCCAACTTTCCCCCTTACTCCCCAAATTCACCCCAAAACAACATAGCTTTACATATTTGTGTCTGAGTATATAATTTTTATGCGAGGGAAGCTGCTGGGCCGAGAGTAAGCCAAATTACTTTGAAGAAAGGTCAAATAATTGATAAAAAGTCAAAAAAAAGTGTTGGAGCACTGTTGAAAAAAAAAAGATGGGTTTTTGAGAAGATACCAACTCTTCTTTGGAGATGGTACACCATTGTTGGAGATGAGAGAGATATTGCCTCAGAACTATTCTCTCACACAAAAGTAGAGTTAGAACTCTTTGATGTCCATTCTTATTAGTGGACACTCTTCAATATGCTTCCTCTCAATATACGCCCAGAAATGCTCATTGTATAGTAATTTCCAGGCGCTTCTGGTAAGCAGTCAATCCAATCATCACTGCCCCAGAAGAACCCATTGTTACCTAATTCAATAAGGCAAGGCAATTAGTTGATCTGTGGGTCAGGGAGGCAGCAGCTGTTGCCAGGAGCCCTAATGAGGATGCCAGCCTTTCATTTTGAGGATGTCCTTTCTTTTCTCTAAAATCTGAACTTCCAGGATAAAATTGGGGCAGGCTCCTATACTGTTAGGATTAAGCAGTGTTTTTTGGTAGGAGAGAGAGCAAGAGAGCCAGGTTGGCTCACCTTGTGCCAGCGGGGCAGCCTAGGGGAGGCTAGTGACCATGTGTGTCCCTATGGAAGGCTTTGGGCTTTGCCCCAGAAGGCTTCAGCACAAAAAGGAAGCACTGCATCCTGAGATTAATCAAGACTGCCTCGAACACTAAATCTTCAGACCCCTCCAATCTATTCCTGGATTTGACTAGGCCAATATTTGTTGAACCCTGACACTGATGCTAATTTAGATGACTTTGACTTCATTCTTGTCACTCAAGCTTGGCTTGATGACAGTAAGCTCGATGATTTCTCCACCCTTGTCTTAATTGTAAATAACCAGTAAAATCAAATATCCTGAGAGCTATCATTATGGGCCCAACCATACCTGGACACCCATATAGTTACCCAGCCACATCCTGCTTGAATAATTAAGTGATGCTTGTTCTGGGGTCCCACCATCACCATTTCCTAACTATGTTATATATACATACATGTATGCACATATATACACACTCACTGTCTATAGTTTCAAATATAGATTTGGATCCATTTCACCCCACAAATTTCTGATAGAAAATGGGGTTGAGAATATGTAATTACTGGTAAAAGGAAAATGCTCTTCAGGGGAGAGATCTGATTCAGGAATAACTGAAGGAAATGGTCACAATATCTCCTTTCCTGGGATTTATTAAAAATAAGAATGAAAGGACCACAGGCAGATTTACACAAGAGCAGGCTAAAGTGGAAGCAAACGAGGAGGTGATTTGACCCAGGGAGGAGAGAAGTCCTGAAGTCTGGAAAAGATCTGATTTCTGGATTTTAGGAGACAGTGGGATCTTTAGACTTGATGGATATCTCAGTGATATTCATGATATATGGAAGGTAGAAAATGGAAGGTAGAACTCACAGGAATCTTGAGAGAACATTTAGTTTAACTTCTTTATTTTACTACCATTACTGCTACTATTACTACTAAGAATACTATTGCCACTACTACCACTTCTACCACTGTCACTATCATTATTCCCATTACTACCACCACCACCACTACTACTACTATTACCATTACTACTACTACTTTTACCATTACTACTACTACTATTATCATTACTACCACTACCACCACTACTACTATTATTATCATTACTACCACCACCACCACTACTACTACTATTACCATTACTACTACTACTACTATTATCATTACTACCACCACCACCACTACTACTACTATTACCATTACTACCATCACCACCATCACTACTACTACTCCTATTATTACCATTACTACCACCACCACCACTACTACTACTATTATCATTACTATCACCACCACCACTACTACTACTATTACCATTACTACCACCACCACCACCACTACTACTATTACCATTACTACTACTACTTTTACCATTACTACTACTACTACTATTATCATTACTACCACCACCACCACTACTACTACTATTACTACTACTACTACTACTACTACTACTATTACCATTACTACTACTACTTTTACCATTACCACTACTACTACTATTATCATTACTACCACCACCACCATTACTGCTACTATGACCATTACTACCACCACCACCATCACTACTACTACTACTATTATTACCATTACTACCATCACCACCACTACTACTACTATTACCATCACTACTACTACTATTATTACCATTACTACCACTACTACTACTATTACCATTATTACTACTACTACTACTACTACTATTACCATTACTACTACTACTTTTACCATTACTACCACCACCACCATCACTACTACTACTACTACTATTATTACCATTACTACCACCACCACCACTACTACTACTATTACCATTACTACTACTACTACTATTTCCACAATTAATTATAAAATTTCTTTAGTTATAAAAATACTTTAAAATTTGCCAAGCACTTTATGTATGTTATCTCTTTGATCTTCATAACAACTTTGAGAATTAGGTACTGTTATTATTCCAATTTTACAGGTGAGAACACTTAAACTTAAGAGACTTTGATGATTTACCCATAGTCATTGAGTTATTAAGTGTCTGAGGCAGGATTTGAGAGAGTGTAAGTGACTCAAGAGAAAATGGGTTATTAGTGGCAGACCTAAACCATGGATAGATTTTTCCCAATTCAGTGTTATTTCTATGACACCAATATATCAGTCAGCTATACCCTAGGACTATGATTTTCTAGCCCCAGTGCTGGGTCACTTCAGAGTTCCATCAGCTCTCTCAAGAGATGTCAAAGAATTCTCCAAACCCAATTGAATTTGCCTTGCTTTAATATTTGTAAATGCCATGTAGGGTGAGGGCATTTGAAGAGGCAGGGCTGTCTGTCTCAAAGTCAAACCCACCAAGATGGGTTTTTGCAGCTCTCTTCCCCTCCTCCCAATTTGCAAGCCGCTACCCTTCGGGGTGTGGGGGAGGTGAAAGCAGAAGGAAATGGGGACTCAGCCAGTGACAGGAGGCTAGGAGGGTAAAAGGGAGGGGAAGTCAAAAATCTGCTGAGTGGTATGGGAGGCCCAGAGCAGCCAGGGGAAAAAAACAAAACTGTTGAAAAGGAAATAAAGAGGCTGTTGGGTGTCTCATCCCATCACCTTCAAAAATCAATTACAGAGCAGCACTCCAGGCCCGGGAGGAGAGGGCTGCAGATGGGACTGACAAAGACATGGTTCCCTCCCACCAGGCCCATTTCAGAGCCCTACTGCCCCCATCAGGCTTGAAAAGGCTCCGTCACCTCCCTGACTGGCATCAAGACCACCCCGTTCCCTCTAGGTGAGAGGGCCTGTGACCCTCTCACAGACCAATGGCAGAAGGTACAGAGGAAATTGCAGGAGTCCCTGTATTAGCAGTTGCTAGGTGACACAATGGATGGAGTTCTGGGCCTGGAATCAAGACTTGAGTTCGAATCCAGCCTCAGACATTCACCGCCCGTGTGACCCTGGGCAAAATTAGCACAAGCAACAGAGAACTGATCCATACTCTGTGGCATCTCAGCTTTAGTGGCTGCACTGAGAGGGTAACCATCCGCAAACAAAGCATCATGCCCCAGCACTCCGGCCGCTTTAGTTCTGGCTTCTAACATTTTCAGGCTGAAGAATTTGCCATCAGTGTGGTAGTTGACCTTAACAACATTCTCGTTCTCACTGAAGGGCTTTGACAACATGGCTGAAAACATCACGCTAAAAAGCGTGAAAGGAAGCACCCAGCCTTGTTTCCCTCCCTGGTGCCTGGGAGAGCGCGAGAGCACGGCCCGTCGTCCAGAAGCCAGACAAGCGCGCTGTCACGGAGCTGACGTGCAATACCGACCAACTTCTCCGGCAGCCAAATTCGACATGGTTTTCCATAAACTCTCGTGACTGACAGGATTGAAGGCCTTGGTCAGACCTGCAAACGTTGTGCACAGACTCCTCGCAGTTCTTGCCTCAAAGAACTCCCACAAACAAGCACTCACAGGGTGACCAGACAAAGCAATACAAGGACATTCTCAAGGTCTCTCTGAAGAGCTTCGGAATTAACTGTGTGACATGGGAGTCAGTGCACAGGACCACCCAGCACTGGTACTATGAGCTGAGCAGAATTGTAGTAGCCTCAAAATGCACCAGAGGCCCACGGTCAGAGATTCGGCCCACGGTCAGAGATTCGCCCCAATATGTATATGGATTCTTTGTGCTCGGTCTGATAGGATGTTCTGTGCTTATATTAGTCTGACCAACCATAGTCAGACGCTCTTTAATTTGACTCAAAGTAAAGAACAAAGTGTTCTTTGAGATCAAAGGACAATGGACCCGAACCAGTCACTTAATCTCTGTTTCCTCTTTTGTGAAATGGGATTAATAATAGCGTGTCTCCCAGGGTTGTTGTGAGGATCAAATGAAATAATATTTGTGAAGTGCTTGGCACATAGTAAACTTTATATAAATGTTAACTATCATCATCATCACTATCATTATGTAACATGTTAAGGTTTTCAAAGTGCTTTACATATACTACCTCACTTGTTCTTCAGAACAACACTGTGAGAAGGAGGTCTGATTATTATCCCCATTTTACAGATATAGAAACTGTGGCTGAGAAAGATTACATGATTTGCCAAGGGTCATATTGCTAGTGTCTATAAAAGTAGGACATTCCATTACACACACAAATATATATATATATATATATATATATATATATATATAATATATATATATATATATATATGTATGTATATATATATATATAGAGAGAGAGAGAGAGAGAGACAGACAGACAGACAGAAAGAAAGACAGAGAGAGAGAGAGAGACAGAGAGAGAGAGAGAAATAGAGTGGGGGTAGAGACAGAGACAGAGAGACAGAGATGGAGAAAGAGAGAAAAAGACAGAGACAGAGAAAGAAAGAGAAACAGAGACAGAGAGAGATAGAGATGGAGAGAGAGACAGAGACAGAGAGAGAGAGAGACAGAGAGAGAGACAGAGAGAGAGAGAGAGAGAGAGAGACGACAGAGAGACAGAGAAGAGACAGAGAGACACAGATACAGAGATGGAGACAGAGAAAGAAAGAGAGACAGAGATGGAGAGACAGAGAGACAGAGACAGACAGAGAGTGCTTTCATACACATTCCTATGCACTGCAATCTAAATTCATGACTGGAGAAATGCAAAGATGAAGAAAAATCTATGGCAATGATAAATGAACTTCCAGCTAGCCACCCTTTCTGGCTAACCTACCTCTTTCTCATCCC